>NC_083886.1:32587500-33212500 GCF_032452875.1 Bos javanicus
CCTGGGAGACCTGAAGGAAAGAAATGACTTTCTCTCTCCTTCTGCTAGTACACTGGGGCTGATCTCTATGAATCCAGGGGAGAGAAGCAGGAACATTGAGTTGATTCTCCTGGAATCCAGAAAACGGCATTAGAGAACTGAAGTCGATTACAGAAGCCCAGGGGGCGCCCAAGAGGCTGCGACTTCGCCGAGACTCAAAGAAAGCCCCGCTGGCCAGAAAGAAGCATCTGGGCAGCTTGGTTCCGTGGTCTGATGGATGTCGATGAATGGAAAGATACAATGAGCTGTGTGTGAATGGTGCTGCCTTTATTTGTTTTGCAGACTAATCCAGGCCTCCGCAGCCGCATACTTACGGCAAAGCCTTGGTAAATCCCTGGATTCTCTGGTCCTCCTCCTGAATAGCGAGAGGCGTCACGGGCCGGTCCCTGCACCCACAGCACACGCAGCGTCTTGATAGTTTTGAGAAGCTGGCGGGGCAGAGCCTTCCTTCCTTTCTTCAATGCCTTCATCTGACTTGGCTTCTCCCCACAGCACCGCCTCCCCACCCCCCACTGTTGGCTGTTTGAGCAGAACACGCACAAGGGTTTCATCTGTCCCCCTTCGCTCCCTCCTAACATCTCAAATGTGGAGTGAGAAAAAAGCCTCCTCGGTTTTCATACCAAGCCCATTTGGGTCCAAAATCCTAACTTCTCTATTTCCCCCAACTCTTTGCTTCATCTCTAGTTCCTTGCTCCTTAGAAATTAGTGATCTAGCAATGCAGGCATCACATGAATGTATCTGTGGACCCTTCTGAGAAATTTCGGAGTATTTGTGTATAAGGCATTGCATTCCCTGAGCATGCAAGCCAGGCTGTAATATTACAAAGGTCCATTGGGAAAAGGCAATCTTTTCAGGCCCCCTGAGACTATCATTTGGGTCTTGAATGGGCCATCTGTTGCCACCCTAAAGAGATGAGACAGTTTCCAAAGTATTAACCACACATGCATACCATGGATCCCATTTGTTTGGAAGAAAAATACTCCTGGTCCAATTTGTCTTTAAAAGCAAAGCCAATGGACTTCCCTGGTGGTCCAGTGGTTAAGACTCTGCACTTCCAATGCAGGAGGGTGCAGGTTCGATCCCTGGTTGGTGAGCTAAGATCCCCCATGCCATACAGCATGACCAAAAAAAAAAAGCAAAGTCAAGAGGACAAGCATTGCTAAACCTGTTTGTAAGTGGGAAACTGAGAACATGGGAAGACTCTCAGACTTGTTCAAGGCTGCACCAGAAGTAGATGGTAAAGCAAAGACAGAACCCAGAGGGATGGCTCCCAAAACTTTAGTCACCCAAGACTTCTTTAATTATACCCATGACTATTGTAGAGCTTGTATGTAAATCAGCTGTGTCTTCCTCCCCCCAAACCCCTATATATATGAATTATTATCCATATATCTGTCTTTGATTAATTAATGGCATATAAACTTACCAGCCAGTGCTTTTTGATGAGAACAAGCAGTTCTAAACCAAGTTGTTCTGCTTCTAGGCAGCAACTATGAAAAGTGGCAGTTTCATGAAACTAAGCAGCCTTTCTCTGGACAAACACACCCTTTTTCTTCAGCTCTTTGAAATACTGAGAAATCAGTCGTAGACATCAGGCACCCCTTTTTGAAGTCTCTGATTCCCAAGTACCTCTGATTCCCATCTACAGATCAGGACCTACTTGCCATGGAAATGCCAGAGAACCAGAATCCCCCTGGGGGCTTGTCCGAACACAGACCCTCTGTCCCTCTGCCTCTCACCCAAGCTTTGGATTCTGTAGGTCTGGGTGGGGCCTGAAAATTGGTACTGTTGGCAGGTTTCCAGATGATGCCAAAGATGCTGGTCCAGGGCCACACTTTGGGAACCACTGCCCCAGCTGCTGCCCCAGAACACCAGCTCTTGGACACAGCCTCTTGGTCCTGACCCGTACAGCAGAGGAGGAGCTGGGTTCTCCCCTCCAAGCCGAAGGGGAGAAGGCAGGCTCCGCCTCCACCATCAGAACTGCCACCAGCCCCAGGCTTCTCTCCCTTAACAGATTGTCAACGGCCCTCCAGACCGTTTTCTCGTTTTTCCGGGTCCCTGTTGGAGGCAGGAGGTTAGAAGCAGGGGGCCACCGCAGGAGGTCTGTTCATATCTTGGGATCTTTTCCTGAGCTCTAAGCAAGCAAATGTTTATACACACAGCTGACCCAAATTAGCCGGAGCTGCGCAGACAGAAATAGGAATAGCCCGTGACTAAACTCCTCATCGAGAACATGAATTCCCCTGTGAGAAGCGATTCATCTTCTTCCCAGGGGATGAGCGAGACGTGTGGCTGACTGAATTTACAACCGTATTTTAATTTGGAATCACATTGACTTATTTTTTTTTATTTAGCAATCCAAATTCCTTTTTCAATCCTAAATGTCAATGTCCCTTAAATACAAAATGTTGCCATTTGATACTCCCAGGGCTGTCAGCAGAGGAGGTCCTTCATGGATTTTCCAAAAAGTCAATGTGGTACACAGGAATGCAGTTTCACTTTCTTTGGCCCTTGGGGGGAGGGGATGAAACCCTCTTTTCTCTGGAATCCCAGAAAAGATACGTGTCACAGAGGCCATGGCAGGCCAACCCAGTGCCCCATGTAACATCTTTTAAGTCCTAGAAAGAAGAGCATGGGGTATAACCCAGTGTGTGAATCTTTTTAGCTTCCTTCCCAAGTCCTTGCTGAATGGTCATAGCCTCTCCCACCCTGTGGCAGAAGGTTCCAGAAGACCATTGTGTGCCTGGCATCAGAGAACTGGACTATTCAGTCATTTCACAGGGGAATTGTTACCACCAAAGAGTGATGAATTGTAACTCTAAGATACAGGAAATGCAGCATTTCATGGAAGAGTTAATAAGCTCTACTAATAAGAATTGAAAAGCCTCAGGGATAAGAGAAGCAGATAAATTCCCCCTAAACCCTAAGCCCAATTAAAACCAATTGAGTTTGGAATGTAAGAGCCATCTCAAGATAGATTCATGCTGTCCCCTTAGGGTTGCTTCTTAAGGAAAAAGTTATGTCACTCTTTTTAATGACTTAGTAAGGAAGGCCACACTAAAATCAATTCCTTTTCTGGATTGTGGAAGGGATTAAGCCACATCAGTATTATAATACCTAGGTGACCACCAGACTGTTGGACAGAGGTGAAGACCCATGGGTTCAGATGGTACAGACTCACCAGGACCCAGTGGCCCTCAAGCAGATTTGTAGGATCTGGTTGCCTGGGGAAATAGCAGATGGTTTCAGAACTCCATCAGTGTAAATTGCAGCTGTGATCAAAGGCAAATAAAGACAAGCCTCCTGACTCAGGATGGGGGTCAGACCCAAGTCAGAGAAACTGTATGAGCAATGCAGCAGACCGTCACATTTTTCCAGAGCCACTGAGTCAGGGGACAGGGGAGGGGAAAGAGGCCATTGAAAAGGGCAGAGTTGGCAGAGAGGTTCCTTTTAAGAGTGAAAAGCAGCAAAGAGAAACTGGAGGTGTTAGATCGATGGGAGATGTGGTGGTCAAGCAATAATTTATTTTTTTTTCTCCTATAAAAAGGAAGCCCCTTAGTCTCTGGTCAAATTGAGGAGAAAAGGACTTGTCCAGTCTCCTTGGCACAAGGCAGCCAGCTGGGACCAGTCTGCCTGTTCCTTTGGTCAACTCTGCAGTAGTTTGGGTGAGACAGGAAAGTCTAGGGAGAGATGCCTCAGTAGCTCCTCAAGCTCCCCAAGCAATATCCAAGGATAATGGGCTTGACCAGCTGCCAGGACCCAGAGTGGAGTCTCCCTTCTCTCCAACAAGCCCGTCCAAGAGCTGGGCTCACATGAGGCATGGTTTTGAGGCTGAATGAGACACACACATTCACACGCATGCACGTGCTCACACATTCACACACAAGTGTCCATCTGGTTAGATATCCAATTTTTTGTTTGTTTGTTTATGCCAGTCAAAGTTTAGAAGACTGTTTCCTTGCCTGCAGCTTGTGAGTTGACATCTGTTGAAGTAATATTAGAATTCTGGATCACGTGATCCACCCACTTGTTCAGACCTCCAGTCCAGGAGAATATTTGACGCAATTCTGCAACCGCTGATCAACCTCATCACTTCTGATGAAAAGTTACTGTTTATGGCTCTGGGTTGTGATTGTTCCAGGGGATCAGGAAAGGCAACGAAAAGGCAGATTTTTGCAAAAGCAAAGCCAAAAGTTCATCCCCGTGAGGCATTGCTGGGAGCTGGTAGGAGGAAAAGCAGTGGGGTCGTGGAGAGAAGGAGGCTGGCGTCCGGTCCAGGTCGTTCCTGGCTGCTGTGGACTGTGAGGGCCCAGTGCCCGTGTCTCCCGGTCATCAGTGTTTTGAGCATCACAGCTGAAGAGAAGTTAGATGGTCAGAGGACCTTGGCTCCTAGCCCTACCTGTGTGACCCTGGGCGAGTCAATCCCATTCCAGGGGCCTTAAGTTTCCCCATTATTTTACCATCTCCAAGGTCCCTTCCAGCCCTCAAAGTCTCATTCCGTGCTTCTCTCTCAACACCCTTTGGTTGCATGTTCTTGCCCGACCAGCCACCTCCCTGACCCAAAAGGACAAGTCACCTCCCACAACATGGATCACAGCCCTTCCACTGACCTTGACCTCCACCCAGACTTCTGCACTCAAGGGCAGGGCAAAGTCAAAGAGAGTGGTGGTCACCCCAGTCTCCCCATCTCCCTAAAACTAGAGCATCACCTGTCCCCACCCCTGGGCCTGCCCCTCTTCGGAATCTTGGAATGCCCCGTCTCTGCCACTCCTTTTCCTATTGTGTATTCTGCCCCTGCTGCTCCTCCTGTTTGAGGCTGACGTCCACCTTTCTCTGTGTCCTCCGGCCTCGGGGAAGCTGGTGACCTCCAGGCCTTTCTTCTTCAACTGCTTGTGGCCTGAAGAAGGCGATCACCTCCCCGCCGCCCCCGTGCACAGCTCAGCAAGCACACCGGCAAACGCCGCCGCGCTGCTCCGGGCCCCAAGGCCCCCTGCTCACGTTTGTATCTTTCTGTTTCAGCCCTGAAAAGCCCACCTGAATTCCATGAACAAAGAAAACGTTTGGATAGTGACAAGGTAACTTTCTGCAAACCTCCCATCTTTCTGATCTCAGACTCCAGGCTATGGATCTCCAGGTACTAAGTTTGGGCAAATTTCTCCTACAATTGGCTGGTCCCCTCCCCCCACACTGTGTGGCATCTTCCTCCTAGGCTCTGAAAACTGTGGAAATAGGATCAATGATGTTGGCTTTGAAACTGCTATTGGTGAGCTTTAAAAAAAAAAGATGTCCCCAGTCTTTCTGATGTCGGCAGGGGCATCCCTACAAGGAGTTTTCAGAGACATGAAATGAGGTAGATGAAGTGGGTTGGCAAGCTGGCCTGTCTTTCATAACAGGCGTTTCTCAGTGATGAACAGATGATTTTAAATCCAATTCAGTGGTAGGATAAGGCCTGCGGATACTTGGCTTATTTGAGGCTATTTAAAGGCGAAGAGGTTTCCCTGGTGGCTCAGTGACAAAGAATCCGCCTGCCAATGCAGGAGATGCAGGCTCAATCCTTGGGTTGGGAAGATCCCCTGGAGAAGGAAAAGGCAACCCACTCCAGCATTCTTGCCTGGAGAATCCCATGGTCAGAGGAGCCTGGCAGGCTACAGTCCGTGGGGTCGAATAAGTTGGACACGACTGAGTGACTAAACAACAATGGAAGGCTGAAGGAATTCTGTTTATTTCTCTTTCTTTTAGCATTTGAGGGGGGAAATTAGCATGTATTCTCTACCTTCAGAGCAAGCCTCTGCAATTGAATTTATCGATACCGTAAGTGCTAATTAGGGAGCATCAGCAGCGCACCTAGAAGGAAGGCCAGCAAGTTCCTTCTCCTGGGAGGCCACTGCTAGAGAATCCTAGTGGCTAGCGAGAGGGTAGGGGAGCAGGGAAGAGGGGCGGAGCTCCAGGACTCCCTAGGGCTGCTCATGGGAGGCTGTGCTTCCTGCTGCCTGGAGAATAACTGCCTTTCATCAGAACTGGAGTGAGCCCCAGACTCCTCTTCTGGGGGCCAATACACTGAGATCAGAACCCAGAAATGAGGGCCCTGAAGTTCGGTTATGGCTCTGCCACAGCCCACACCGTCTCTGCAGACAACTCCATCATCAAAAAAACTTTGCTGCTGCTGCTACTGCTAAGTCGCTTCAGTCGTGTCCGACTCTGTATGACCCCACAGACAGCAGCCCAACCAGGCTTCTCCGTCCCTGGGATTCTCCAGGCAAGAACACTGGAGTGGGTTGCCATTTCCTTCTCCAAAGCATGAAAGTGAAGAGTGAAAATGAAGTCACTCAGTCGTGTCCGACTCTTAGCTACCCCATGGACTATAGCCTACCAGGCTCCTCCATCCTTGGGATTGTACCTGTCTGCCCTTTAAGTTTGGAGCGCTGAGATGGACCAAAGCTTTTGACCTCTTTATCTTATTTCTCCATCCTGAAATTACTAGAGAGGTTTTACTAGATGAGTCCTCCTTCATCAGAATGTAGAACAGGGTTATTTGCATGTTTCATTTGTAAGAAAGTAATGCTTTTTTCCTTTTGAGAGAAAAGGGGTTTCTTTTAAAGTTAAAATTAGATGATTCGGCTGTATGATACTGAGAGTAGAATTGATTCCATGTTCGTGTCCAACAGGCTGAAGACACCCTGAAGCGCAAGGCAAGAAGCAGGTCTGACCGTGCAGCCGTGGTGAAAATGCACATACTCCAAGGTAGGGCTGCTCGAGATCATTAAAGCAGTACTGTCGGTGAGAGGGAACACGGACCATTGCTCACGGTTCTTTGTCTCTGCACAGTGGCTGAGTCCGCTTAGAAAGGAGCCACTTCCATTCTGAAGTGGTTTTTGAGCTGTCACCTAGTCATTCGAGGCCATGTTGATGGTCAAATTGAGAAGCCATATGGTGGCCCCAGAAGGTACCACACTTGGGGTCCAATCTGAGCTGCACCACTGCTCAGCTTTCTCTGCGCACACAGGGCATGGCCAACATATATCAACTTCCTTTAAAATGTCCATCCTTCATACCAGTAATAAATGTTTAGTTTTGAAAGAGTTTCCCCGGGGCTCAGCAGTAAAGAATCTGCCTGCAAAGCAGGAGTCTCAGGTTCGATCCCTGGGTTGGGAAGATCCCCTGGAGGAGGGCATGGCAACCCACTCCAGTATTCGTGCCTGGAGAATCCCATGGACAGAGGAGCCTGGCGGGCTACAGTCCATGGGGTCACAAAAGAGTTGGACACGACTGAAGCAGCTGAGCATGCAAGGCTTACCAAATGATGTTTACTGAGGAGACCAGAAAACAAAACTATATTCACAGTCGAATTCAGGAAAGCAAAGTATATACATAAATTGTATTTATAGTCAGATTCTATGATGAAAAGACAAAGACCTAACAATAAATACTGTGTAAGTAATTAAGAAATACACCCAATTATTAAAAACAGTAGATTCTAAGTGGAGGAGGTTTCCCAATGCTTTCATTTCTTTTGCATAATTTTTTTAACATTTTCTACACTTCCAGCAATATATATGTATAAGAATACATAATCAAAAAAGGAATGTTATCTGTTGCATCATTAGCATCTTGAATTAAAATATCAGGCTATGAGCCCCGAGAATCGGATGCAACTGAGCAACCGAGCACACACACACATGAATAGAACAGTGGTACTATGAGGTCTGGAAAGATCTCACCTTCTAAATTTTCAGAGTTGAGCAGAAAGCGGCAAACTCTCATGGAACCCTAACTTCCGGTTCTGCCTTATTGCAACAACTGGCTTTCAAGACTCTCTTCCATGTTCTTGCACAGAAATAAGTCAGGGCCCCGCCCAGAGAGGAATAAAGAGTGATTTAGAGCTTGTCAGTGATCGTTCTCACCCTCCCAGTGATGAGAAGCTGAGCTGCCTGTTGGGTATATTCTTTTTTTAAATCCCTGTTTAATTAAATAACCATTTCCCTCCAAAATTGTTTCTCTTTTACAACCAGATCAGGACATTTGAATCGGTTAGTATCACAACCTCAACAGGTCTGAAACCCTTAAGAAGTCATGCTATCGCAATTATTACAATTGAATCGGATTGTTAGGTCCCTTCAGTTGTGTCTGACTCTTTTGCAACCCCAAGGACTGTAGCCCGCCAGGCTGTCTATCCACGGGATTTTCCAGGCAAGAATACTGGAATGGGTTGCCATTTCCTTCTCCAGGGGCTTCCCAACCCAGGGATCAAACCTGCATCTCCTGCATCTCCTTTATTGCAGGCAAATTTTTTTACCGCTGAGCCACTAGGGAAGCCCCAATTATAACAATAGATAATATTTACTGCCAGCTCATCATGGGCCAGGTAGTACCCAGGTCTCTGGCATTTCAGGCAGATTCTTTACCAGCTGAGCCACCAGGGAAGCGCATACAGACTGGATGGGCATGTGAATGCTGTTGTTTAAAGTCAGTAAACGAGGCAGGCCCTGTGGACTGTTTGCTTACAGAATCGACAAATCGCACATTTTTCTCCCGAAATCCTCACAAAGCCAGTTTGTCTAACACTTCTATGCTCTTCAATTTGCCTTTATTTGGAACTGTCTAGTCTTTGCTGCTAATCCATGTGAAAGGAGGATGATTGCATCAAAAAATTATTAGGATGGCTGCATACAATGTGTCAGAGTGTTTGGGTTACAGAAGCAAGAAACAGAATAAAAATAAAACCACAAAAATGATATTAAATTCTAGAGCCAATCCTCTTGATTTTAACCCCTCAGCTTCCACTGCAGAGAGATCGGTTCCAACTGCCCAGATGAAGCTGAAAAGAGCCCGTCTCGCAGATGACCTCAACGAAAAGATTGCTCTCCGGCCGGGGCCGCTGGAGCTGGTGGAGAAGAACATACTCCCTGTGGACTCTGCTGTGAAAGAGGCCATTAAAGGTAATTAGCTCCAATGGCAGGCTTCCTCCGTGCTGGGATCTGAGGGCAGCCGTGGCTCTGAAGTGCTGAGGTCCTGGGGGTGAAGGTGTGTCACTAAACAAGAGTCTATCCAGGGGTTACTGTCCCAAAATGTTCCCAGAAATCCCAGGAACAAGGAAGAAATTCCCAGCCACCTGCCTCCAACGTCAGGTTGACATAGACCAGGGTGGTTCTGGTCAAGCAGGTCAGAACATCTCCCCCATGGGGATCCATCACTCTGGAGTCATGGTGCTCCTTGGTTCCCTCTTTTAAAGGGGTGGAGACTGGCAGAACAGAAAGAGCACTGGACCTGAGTGGGAAGAACTGGGCGCTAAGCCCAGTTTGGGCTCTGTGGGTTGAAAAGTGTTAGTCACTCAGTTGTGTCTGACTCTTTGCCGCCCCATGGACTGTAGCCCGCCAGGCTCCTCTGTCTAGAGAACTGTCCAGACAAGAATACTGGAGTGGATAGCCATTTCCTTCTCCAGGGGAATCTTCCCAGCCCACAGATTGAACCCAGGTCTCCTACATTGCAAACAGATTCTTTACTGTCTGCGCTACCAGGGAAGCCCCCTCCACCCCCCCCCAAAAAAAAAAATATATATACACAAAATATATCTTTAAAAAGCTGATCCTCTATCTGTTACAAATATTACACATCCTTTTGTCAACATGTCCTTTACCTTTTTGTTTGTTTTATTTCTGTCCTTTGTCTTTTGATTTTCTGTGTAGTGTATTTTACCTGTAGCAGTTTTTAATTTCTGTATAGTTCAATCTCTTAATCTTTTTCTTTGAGTTTTTGGATGTTACTGCTTACTGAAAACACTTCTTACCTCAAGAATGGAGTTATTCACCTATTCTATTTTCTAACATGTTTATACTTCATTTTTATATTTCAGTCTTTATGATGAAATATAAAAGTATTTACACTTTTATATATGAGAGTGCGTGGTTTAAGAGACAAGGTTTAGTTTTCTTTTTTCCACAGTTTTAGTGGTTTGTGTTATAATGTGTCTTGATCTCTGTCTTCACAAGTTTTTTTTTACATTGGCCTGATTTTTCTCATGTTTCTTGGCTATTCTGTTAAGTTTCTGGTTGGTGAAATTTAGGATCAGTTTGTAACATGCCAACTTCGATCCTGTTAGAATGTTGTTCGGGATTGCAGTGAATTTATGGGTTAAGTCACGGTGAATTCATATGTTTAAATTATATGAATTCTTCTGTGGCAAAAAGATAGTATCTCTTTTCACCTACACGAGCCTTTTTTAAAAATTTCCCTTGGTAAGGTTTTCAAAAATAAATTCATCTCAGTTATTGCTTGCGTATGGGAAACCTATTAATTTTGCACGTTTATTCTGTAACTGGGGCACTTTGAAGATTTTCTTAATAGTTCCAGTGGTTTCTCATTTTTATCTTAAATTGTTTGGATATATAATCACATCATCTGCAAATAATGAAGATGTGCCTTCTGGTTTGTTCCTCCTTTCTGTCTGGAAACACTGGCTGGTTGTTGAAAAGAAACATCATGGAATTATTAGTAAATTGCAAAATATCATTTTAAGTTACATGCAGTATATTCATAGCACAAATTATATATAATTTTGTGTATTTTATTTATAAGTTACCTGTTTGTATTTGTAAATGATAAATAAATGATAACAATAGACTATATTATATAAGTCTAATAATATATATATTTTATTATACATAAAATATACAGGTGTGTATCTAACCTATAAAATATGTATGAATTATATAAAACACATATAATTTATATCTTTACATTATACAGCTTTATTGTATAATTTAATAATTATTGATATATTACATAGAAGAAAATTATTATTATTGCTATATTGCCAGTGGTTCAAAAACAGTATTATAATGTTATATATTGGATTGGCCAAAAAGTTAGTCCAGTTTTATTTGTGATGTTGGTGATAACACTTTTGTTTGATTCAGTCTTCCTTGGGAATTTCTCTAGTCATTCACCTCTAAATATGATACTGACTTTTGCTATAAACAGATATTCTAAGGAAGTGTTTGTTCTATTCCATTATTAAGAGTAGCTTGCAAGATGGATGTTTAGTTTTTAAAATGCTTTCCACGTTCATGAAAAGATGACCATTTGAGTTTCTTTCTCTCTTCTAGGAATGTGATACTACTGCCTTTCTTAATCATCCTTGTATTTCTGGAAATAAATCCTACATGGATATTTCCCCCCTAGAAATTGCTAATATTTTATTTGCGAATTTTACATCTCTTTTGTTATTAGTTGGGATAACAGAAGCTGCTAACCAAACCACAAAGTTTCAGCTGCTTGACAGACATTTATTTCTTATTTATAAATGGTCCAGAGAGGGTTTTCTTCTATGGCAAACGTTTCAGGCACACAGACTCCTTTGGTCTTGCTGCTCCATCATCCCCTAGCACAAAGGCGGCAAACTTAAAGAGCTAGAGAGTAAGCAAGCTCTCCGAGCTGTCACAACAACTCAGCTCAGCCATCGTAGTGGAAGAGGAACCACAGGCAATACATAAACAAATGGGCATGGCTGTGTTCCAATAAAACTTTATTTACAAAAACAGACAGCAGGCTCACCAGCCATAAATTTGCCAACCTGTGCCCTGCAGCCTTATCATCCTCCAAATCTAGCCAGAGAAGAGGAAAGGAAGGAACAGCAATTTCACAGGAATATCTCTGTACTGTGGAAGGGGGGGGGGGGTATAAATTTTAATGAGTAGCTTTTGGTCAAGAGCCTGAACAACAGCCATGCTGTGGGCACAGAAAAAAAAAAAAAGAGCATCTGAGAAGTACTTGATATGCATTGTTAGATACTGGTAGAATGTGTCAGTGTGGATAAATGGAAGAGTCACAGATGACCAACCTTGGTTCCCCTGCTGGTCAGCTAGTTAAATGGCAGCCATGTATCAAGATGGGGACTGTGAGCAGAGGGGCAGATCAGGGGAGAGATGATGAATTCCTGTTTCATGTTGGAGCTGAGGGGTCCACAGGAACTCCAGGGGCAGGGGTTCAGTAAGCAGGGCTTTCAACCAAACTAGACTGCAGAAGAAAGTCTTGGTCTAGAGCTACAGACTTAGAAGACTAAGGAAACTTAAACTGATGGACTTGCTAAGAGATCCCTTTCATGTATTCATTTCTTCATTTAATGTTTATGGAGCATCTTCTGTGTGTCAGGCACTGTTCAAGCATTTGTGACATATTAATGAACAAAACCTACAAAAACGTCTGCTCTAGCAGAGCTTATATTCTAGCACAGGAGACACAGATGATCAGCAAAACCCGTGAATAATTATATATCCTAATAAAAAGTGATAAATGGTGTGAAAATAGAAGTTGTGCAGGGTACAGAGTGCCCAGTAGAGGGTGGTTGGGGGGAAGGAAGGAAGTATAAAGAACAAAGAGAATAATGTATAAACAGAGGTAGGGATCTGTGAAGAATAAAGAGAAGGAAAAGCTAGAGAAAAGGTCGGCAGAGGTTGACCTCATCCAGGGAACCCCCATGCGTCAGCCTGTTTAGCAGCAATCTTTCAACGTGCGTGAGTTTCTACCAGCAAGGCAGTGGCATCTTCAGTTCAGTCTCTCAGTCACGTCCAACTCTTTGCAACCCCATGGACTGCAGCACACCAGGCTTCCCTGTCCATCACCAACTCCTGGAGCTTGCTCAAACTCATGTCCATTGAGTTGGTGATGCCATCCAACCATCTCATCCTCTGTCATCCCCTTCTCCTCCCGCCTTCAATCTTTCCCAGCATCAGGGTCTTTTCAAATGAGTGGCATCTTATGACATGTCATCTATCTTATGACATGTCATAGGGACAGAGGAAGCTTCTCAGAGACCAGCTGTAGAAATAGCCCTCTGAGTAACCCTTCCAATGGCACTGATGGTCCCCACCCCTCTCCTGGCTGTCACTTCTCTGGATCTCATCTTCCACCCTCAGCAAAGCAGCAACTCAGGGTGGTGGTTTTCTGTGTATTGTTCTCCTGGCCTCTGTGTATATTCCGTCCTTGGTCCACGCGCCTTTCCAGATGTGTTTACATTTTCCAGCTCCCTCCGCAGCTGTGCGTCTGTGTTTCTGCCAATCCCAGAGCGAAACTCTCACTGTCTTCCTCCCCATCCCCCCGCCCAGGTTTTATTCAAGACCAATTTTTCTTCAACACGAAGATGAAATAAACTAGAACATCTCGCAAGGAGGCTGTTGACAGAGAACCAGCCCCCACTGTGGGGTTTTTCTTCTCCTTGGCAGATGTCCCCACCCTTGCCCTCAGCTGAGTGACTGTAGCAAATCTTTCCCCCTGCACCTTCCTCTCCTTCAGGGTGCCAGCCAACCTTCACTCTTCCAGCCTGCAGGTTTATTTTCTGAGTCAGGTAGAAGTTTACAGATTCCAGCTGGAGGAAACTTAGGCTTGTGTGGGCTACCGTGATATGATGTGAAAGAAAAGGGGGCTTGTGTTTTAGGTTCTTTTTTGTTTTGGTTTTCATTTATTTTTAGTTGGAGGATAATTGCTTTACAATACTGTGTTGTTGTCTGCCATGCATCAACATGAATCAGCCCAAGGTATACCTATGTCCCCCGATCCTTGAACCCTCCTCCCACCTCCTTCCCTATCCCACCCCTCTAGGTTGTCACAGAGCACCAGCTCTGGGCTCCCTGGCTGTCTATTTTGCATATGGTAATGTGTACGTTTCGGTGCTGCTCTATCAATTCGCCCCTCCCTCTCCTTCCCCACTGTGTCCACAAGTCTGTTTTCTATGTCTATGCCTCCTTTGCTGCCCTGCAGATAAGTTCATCCGTACCATCCTTCTCGATCCACATATATGCATTAGTATACAATATTTGTTTTTCTCTTTCTGACTTGCTTCACTCTATGCAATTGGTTCTAGGTTCATCTACCTCATTAGAACTGACTCAAATGTGTTCCTTTTGTATGGCTGAGTAATATTCCATGTATATACGCACTACAACTTCTTTATCCATTCATCTGCTGATGGACATCTAGGTTGCTTCCATGTCCTAGCTATGGTAAATACCAGGTTTTCTGATTTTACTGACTCGGGGTTTCCTCGTGGCTACATCTCACAGCCTACACCTGTTTTCCTGTTTCTCCTACTTAGAAAACCACCAACAGCCTCTCTCTCTCTCTCAGGCCAGAACACTGAATGTAACAAATGCCATAAGGGAGGGATACCGTGCGAGACCAGAAGATGTGCACTGGAGTTGAGCCTGGCTTTGTTCTGCTTGTGTGTGGTCATCGGCACTTCACACTCTCAGTTTGGAGAGCTCTCCTCCGAGCTGGTTAATCCTCTCTTTGGTCATCCGAGTATCTCCTTCACTGCCAGGAGCATCCCTTAGCTACCAAGGAAGCTGTTATTGTCCAGAGGCCTGGCTTCTGCTTGAGGAAAGGAGAACCCCGACTGGCTTTCCCAGCTATTTAGACAATAAAAGGGTCCTGGTGTCCTGCTCCAGGGGGCAAGCTCCTCCACCCTAAAGTGTCCTCCTCTTTTCCTTGGATTCAGCCAGGCTTCCCACCTGAATGCCTGAATTTGTTTTTTCAGCTTCTTTTAAAAAAAGTGAACCCTCAATTCAGAATGAAAAGAAAATGAAAGTCACTCTGTCAGTTGTGCCTGACTCTTTGCGACCCCATACATGAACTGTAGCCCACCAGGCTCCTCTGTCCATGGGATTCTCCAGGCATGAATACTGGAGTGGGTAGCCATTCTTTTCTCCAGGGGATCTTCCTGACCCAGGGATTGAACCTGGGTCTCCTGTATTGCAGGTGGATTCTTTCATGATTGGAGCCACCAGTGAAGCCTGATTCAGAATATACAGCCCCATTTTCAAAGATGAAGTCATTCTTTCTATCACTGTAACCTTTCAACACAGGAAGCAACATTTCTGTCCCTGGGGGATGGCCCAGAAATCATCCATTTACAAGTGTCATGTACCTTTTTCTAAAAGACCCTACGATAGTCTCAGCTCACTTATAACCACAAGGCTAAGACTTTATAATAAAACAAAACAAAAATTCTTGTTTACTAGGAATCCAGCCATCCTTCAGACTTCTAGAAGTCTCAACACTCTCTAATCATCCATTTTCAAGGCAAATAGACACCAACCATGGCCCCTAAACCAGATGGCGGGGTCATTTGCTTTGGCATAACTTTCTCATGACCAGAATCTATCATTCCATAATGAGAAAGGATTTCCAAAGTGCAAATGATCCTTGAGGGAAAGAAACATGTGATAAATACTTTTCTGAGGAAGATTCTAAAAAAGGTGGTGGGAAAAGAGAACCAGGAAGCCAGTAGCTTTGGGGGTCGGGGATGTCAAGGAGGAAAGTTCAGGTGCTCTAAGATGACGCTAATGTATCTTTACCCACCTAACAATCTTCTTTGTTCCTGGAGAATTGGTTTCAATGGTCAATAGAGAACAAGTGCTGATGCAGCGTAACTGTTTTTCCCAACTCCTGTAGTCCTTAGCATCAGGGTCTGTCTAGAGACTTAAAGTCAGTTTCCTTTTTTTTTCTTTTTAAACTTTTTATTTTGTATTGGAATATAGCCAATTAACAATGTTATAATAGTTTCAGGTAGACAGCAAAGAGATTCAGCAATACATGTACATAAATGAATATGTACACTGTAGTATGTATGTATGTAAACAGTCAGACACAACTGAGTGACTAGGCACAGCACAGCACATAGAAAGGACCGTGTTAGTCGCTCAGCCACGTCCTACTCCTTGCAACCCCATGCACTGTCGGCTGCCAGGATCCTCTCTCCATGGGTGTTCCTAGGCAAGAATCTTCCTGATGTAGGGATGGAACCTGAGTCTCCCACATTGCAGGCAGATTCTTTACCATCTGGGTCACCAGAGAAGTCCCTGGGTCAAGAAGATTCCCTGGAGAAGGGCATGGCAACTCACTCCAGTATTCTTGCCTGAAGAATCCCATGGATAGAGGAGCCTGATGGACTACAGTCCATGGGGTCACAAAGAGTCAGACACAACTGAGCAACTAACACTTTTATTTTCATGTATATATATTCTCCCCTAATAAAGTCAATTTCTAAAGTGCCAGGAATTTGAGATAAAGGAATGCTTGTTTCTCCAAAGTCCCATGTCCACCTATTCTCTTCCTGAAGCCATCTGATCCCCTTCAAGAGCCGTGGGCTCCACGGCCTTTGTTGGACAGTTCAATCAGTCTCCTCCAGACTGTAGTATCCTCAGTGTATAGGAACCTCTTTAGGCGGAAGCTGCATTTAAACTAGCTCCTGGCACCCGACCACCTCCTCCCTCAGGAAGTGGATTTGGCTTCCGCCTCTTCCAGGAGGATGTTAGGAGAAGGGCTGACCGAGAATTAAAATAGCCTTCATACATGCACCGCTCAGGCTTGCATACAGATAAGCGAGTGAAGTTCGTTCTCGTGTTCCACCCCCTGCATTCCAGTCCGTGGTGTGGATCCAGAGGCAAGGTAACCAGGACCCTTACTATCTTACTGTAATCTCGGAATTTTAAATGTTTATACAGAGGAAAGTCCAACTGACTCATTCATCTAATCACTTCCGAGAGAGAGAAAGAGGAGTGGGGGTGCGCCAAGGGGCCAGACTGAGATCCCCAAGAGGCCAGGCCCGGAGTCAGCCCTGTGGGCATAGCTGCGGGGTGATGTCAGGACTTCCCGAAGCGGGTCCTTGTCATCACATGGCCCGACGTGTCTCCAGGGACAATAGCCAGCGCCCTACACTCCAGCAGCTCCCAGCGAGCCCCGGGAGATTGGAGCAGGGGCCCTGGGTCACAACACGGAGCTGATAGACTCTGCTTGTTCCTGCGGCAGCCAGATAAGGTGACCTCTGTCCCTCTTCACTGAGCCTGGCCTGAACCAGGCAAGAGAGGGGGGAGCGCACAGCCTTTCCTGCGATGTCCCTTGTGCTCTGGAGAAGGTCTGCTTCGCTTTCCCAGAATGAACCTCTTGATGTTTCTGGCTCCAGAGTTGTGCTGACTTTTGCACAGCTAACCACAGGATCAACTGCCTCTTGGGTGGTCTTTTTTAAAATTTTTGATCATGGTAAACTTGAGACAGGCAGACACTCCTACCAAAACCAATAATAATAACAACAGCTAGAAATGATTGGACACTTGTGTGTCAGGAACCTTGTGAATAACATATAACATATGTCAACCTCAATGCTTTTTTATTTTAAGAAAGCTATCTCATTGATTTTTGAAAAATACCTATTTATTAATTTGGCTGCCCTGCATATTAGTTGTTGCATGCTGAGCTTCCCAGGTGGCACTAGTGGTAAAGAATTTGCCTGCAACACAGGAGATGTAATAGACATGTGTTCGATCCCTGGGTCCGGAAGGTCCCCTGGAGGAGGGCTTGGCAACCCACTCCAGTATTCTTGCCTGGAGAATCCCATGGACAGAAGAGCCTGGCGAGCTACAGTCTATGGGGTCACAAAGAGTCAGACATGACTGAGTGACTGAGCATGTACTCACAGTGTCAGAGTGGAAAGGACATGCTGATTTATGACCACGACAGCAGGGCTCCACAGTCCTCCCACGCCTTCTCTGAGACAATGGCAACAAGACTGTCGTGATCCCCTGCCTCCTTTATTCTCACGGTCAGGGTGTCACGTTCATTCCCTCAGATCTCAAAAACTCAAGTAAAAGATGTTGTGAAGGATGGAGCTGTCCTTAGCACACATGTGCAGAAAAAGGGACACGGCTGATTTCTACGTCATCAGCCCCACCTCACCCACCAGCCCAGCAGGTCTTAACATGTTCCCGAAACAACACACATCTGACAACCTCCCTGGAGGAAAATCCATTTTGCCACCCCCTCTGCTGGGACTCTGAGCATCTGAAGGCTGGACCTTCAGTCTTAGCTCAATCTCTAGAGAACTGGGGCCAGCCTGGACCTTGTGATGAGGGATGAGAGATTGCAGTCCTTACTCTGACTTCCTGGGCCATTCTGAAGCCAAACACAAGTTGACTGTTTCTGTTACTGCTGCCACTGCTAAATGGACTGCTGATTTGAACTACTATCTTTTGTGTGTGGGGGGGTGGGGGGAATTGTTTGTTTTTTAGTGTTTGTTTATTTATTTGGCTCACTGGGCCTTAGTTGCACACAGGATTTTTCATCTTCGTTGCGGCACAAGGGATCTTTTTTGTTGTGACATGTGAGATCTAGTTCCCTGACCGGGGATCAAGCCCAGGCCCCCCACACTGGGAGCATGGAGTCTTAGCCACTGGTCCACCCAGGGAAGTTGCACAAACTACTATTTTCATCATGTGTTATCTTTCCACTTAAAGTCATTGAAGGGGAGTAGTCAGGGAGTAAGAGAAATTTTCTCTCTTTTTCCATCCCCACCCTTCTTATGATATTTCTACATGAGTTAGAACCCTTGGACAACTTTGTGGTTTAATTAATTCACTCTCATTTGTATGAGTTTCAGATGTAATACTCTTGTATGGAGTGGGGAGTGGGGGTTGGGGGGCAGGGAGGCAGGGGGTCAATTCTTTGTCACATGAAGGGTCAGATCACACAGAGAAGATCCATACCTGTTCAGACTGAAGGAAGTGGGGAGGGAATATAAGATGCTAATGCTCGGCCATCAAGAGTTCTGCTGGGCAGAGGAGGCTGACAGCCCCTGGGGGCTAGCACAGTCAGTTCTGGGCTCTCTGAGTCGCTGTGCACTCAGGCCCTGTACCAAGTAAACCCCAACAAAATGCTGCAATTTCTGTGGATAAGTTCAGTTCAGTCGCTCAGTCGTGTCCGACTCTTTGTGACCCCATGGACCGCAGCACACCAGGCTCCCCGGTCTATCACCAACTCCCAGAGCTTGCTCAAACTCATGTCCATCAAGTTGGTGATGCTATCCAACCATCTCTTCCTCTGTTGTCCCCTTCTCCTCCTGCCTTCAATCTTTCCCAGCATCAGGGTCTTTTCTAATGAGTCAGTTCTTCACATCAGGTGGCCAAAGTATTGGAGCTTCAACTTCAGCATCAGCTCTTCCAATGAATATTCATGACTTATTTCTTTTAGGATTGACTGGTTTGATTTCCTTGCTGTCCAAGGGACTCTCGAGAGTCTTCTCCAACTGTTCAAAGTATCAATTCTTCAGCACTCAGCCTTCTTTATGGTCCAACTCATATCTGTATATGACTACTGAAAAGACCATAGTTTTGAATAGATGGACCTTTGTTGCAAAGTAACATCTCTGCTTTTTAATTCACTATCTAGGTTGGTCACAGCTTTTCTTCCAAGGAGCAAGCGTCTTTTAATTTTATGGCTGCAGTCACCATCTGCAGTTATTTTGGAGCCCAAAAAAATAAAGTCTGTCCCTGTTTCCTTTGTTTCTTCATCTATTTGCCATGAAGTGATGGGACCAGATGCCATGATCTTCGTTTTTTGAATGTTGAGTTTTAAGCCAGTGAGGAAGCCTTAATACCCACTCAGCCCCAACTCCTATGCCCAGCTGGCCCTGAATAACACATGTCATCTTTTAAACAGGGACAAAGCCTTCTTTAACAATGATATATGTATCTATTTACTTCCTTGGCTGTGTCGGGTCTTGGTTGTGGGACATGAGATCTTCCATCCTTGTTGCAGGTTTTTTAGCTGTGGCACGTGGGATCTAGTTCCTAAACCAGGGATCGAACCCAGTGCCCCTGCATCAGGAGTGCAAAGTCTTAGCCATTGGACCACAAGGGAAGTCCCGGGACAAAGCCTTTATTTAATTCCACAAACAGAAGTAGGAGTTGAAATGCCAGTGAAAACGTGTTTTCTAAAGTAAAGAAATTAACAGGTTGAGTTACAATGGAAGCATATTCATAGAGGCTTCCAGAAGGACCTGCCGGGGAAGATCACACAATCTCCTGGAGAAAGGGAAAACAGTATAAAAATTCCTTCACGTTGTGTGAAAAAAACAAATTGAGCTTCTTTGCAGAGTCCAGGGTTTGCCATGAGAAAAGAAGGGAGGGAGTGATCTAACTCTGGACCCTTAAAATAGAGGATGGGGGCAGGGGTGCAGTGGTCTGAGACCAGATGGGAGAGAAAAGTGACCCATGATTGCAAAGAAAAAGCAGACATTTGTCAAATAACCCTCTGTTAGAAAATGAATTGGTTTCTGACACACACATAAAAAATACTGGCATGTATTTATTTCAGATGATACATGAACAGATGTTTTATATTCTTCTCTGCACTTTTCTATTATTTCAAATTTTTATAGATACAAATAAGGGCCCTTTGGGGAATAAAAGTTGAAAACTAAAAGTTCCTATTAAGACAGTCGAATACTGTGTAGCTGTTACCAAAAAATTGAGGCCCATCTCTATGTGTTCACATGCAAAGATCTCCAAGAAGCACTGTGGAGTTAAAAAATATATATATTTTTTTAAAGCAAATTTCAGCATGGTCTCTTTCACCCAGTCCTAACTGAATGAAATGCTTTTTAAATCCGTGTGTGTCTTGCTATATGGATAGAATTAAATCCGGAAGAAGAAATAAATCATTAATGCAAGTGGGATTATTATATACCTTGTTATGTTCATTTCATATGGTGCGAATGAATTTTTATAAGTAAAAATTACTTTTATAATCATAGAAAAGTGACATTGAGTTTTATAAGGAATCCTGGAAGCCGAGAAGCAGCAGGGCTGGTCCCCTAGCCTTTCCAGATTAGCAGTCTGCCCAGCGACTGGAGTTCTCAGCGGCTCTGTGCTTGCCCGGCCTCCCTTCTGACTTGACGCTTGCGTGTCTGAGTGGGGGTCTGGGACGCATGCCAGCAGCGGTGGCGGTGACAAGCCCCAAACCACGTTTGTTCCATTACTTCCAGCTCCTTTCCAATCTCCCCAGTGAGAGCTCCTCTCTCTTATCTGCCCAGAGCTTGAGTCAAAAGTTCTTGTCAGCGTGATTGCGGAACACCGGGCTGGAAAACTTGCTGATAATACATAAATTCCTTTCCAAGAGCTGTGCCTGCAAGCGGGTCAGGAGGGCTCTGTGGCCTCGGCACATTTTGTACTCTGCACTTGGATAATAAGAGAGGAGATCTGGTAACTAAGAAATGGGAGGGACATTCAAGGATGTCACCACAGTCCCACCTGGTCTGGTAACCCCACTTTCCAAGCCCAGGCCTGGGTTCCCCTCCCAAAACCATGAAGGCTGCTGGGGAAGAATCTGAACATGTATGAGTCGCTGGGGATTTCCAAAATAGACACAAAGATAAGAGGAATAACAACAAAATCCAAAGAATTAAAAAAAAATAATAAAGATCACGCTCCAGTTTCTGAGACACATTTATGGCTTTTTATAAACAGATATGCGTTTGTTGAATGGAGCTTCAGTACACCCTGGTGACATTAGGCCTCTTCTGACATTTAGAAATTTAAATTTAGGCGCTCCCCTGGCTTATCCTTAATAGCAAAGTTTGCAAAACATTTCGTGCCGGGTGCCTGCTTTGTATGTGAACACGATGCAAATGGCACGCCGTCACATCAACTTCACCTCTCCTCGTAAAGCCCGAGGGAGACAGGGGGCCTTCTCCCCCAGTGGCCCACATTCTTTCCTTCATCTTCCCTGATTTAGCTCCAGAAAGATAGGGGTTCACATAACAAAATGTGCAGGAATGGATCAACACTAAGTAAAGGTTGACAGGTGATGATAGACCTCTAGTATGTCACTCATTCCTCCCCGCCAAACATGCCACTTTTATAAATGCACATCCCCCTCTACGGAGTAAATAGAGGAGAGACCAAATCATTTTAAATCTACCTTCACTCTTACCTTGGGCTTCCCTGGTGGCTCGGACAGTAAAGAATCTACCTGTAGTGCAGGGGACCGGGGTTCCTTGAGCTGGGAACTCTGAAGGCAGCTGGTAGTGCTCCGAATGGGGGCGACATCTGGAAGCTTGTCTGCTGACCCAGTTCTTGGCTTCCCCTCCCTCAGGGAACCAGGTGACTTTCTCCAAGTCGGCGGATGCATTTGCCTTTGAGGAGGACAGCAGCAGTGATGGGCTTTCTCCAGATCAGACTCGAGGGGAAGACCTCCAAGGCTCAGCGGGATCCCCCCCGGACACGAAAGCTATGGAGACCCCTTTGGCGGGTCCTCGCAGGACAGTCCAGGTAAACAAACCCCCTTCCAGCCTGCTCATCTCTTCAGTCCTGAAATCACGGCTGCTACGGCGGGTTTAGCATAGAGACCTGAGAGATGTCTCTTCACAACACATCATCCTGTTGCTAACTCTCACCGTGTTCAGTTCAGGGTTCTGTGTGTGAGGGCAGGAGCTTCCAGAAAACACCAAGAGAGAGAGTCCCCAGAAATATGTCCTTTGACTTAAATTTTCAGTATCTACTTGACCAAGTAGATCTCTTTTATCTCCATTTTTGCAGACAAGGTAGAAATGAGGCTCCCAAAGATTTGACAGTCAGTCGACAGTCTCCTGGAAAGAAAGGGCCACTGCAGGACTGGTTTCAAAGCTCACGGTCCTTCCTGTGATTGAGTTGCCACTGTAGGATCTGGGGAGCAGGAGCTGGAGGTGCTGGTGGTTGCTGTTCAGTCGCTAAGTCATGTCCAACTCTTTGTGACCCCAAGGACTGCAGCACACCAGACTCCTCTGTCTTTCACTGTCTCCAGGAGTTTGCTCAAATTCATGTCCACTGAGTCAGTGACACTATTTAATTCATCTCATCCTCTGCTGCCCACTTGTCCTCCTGCCCTCAATCTTTCCCAGCAGCAGAATCTTTTCCAATGAGTTGGCTCTTCATGTCAGGTGACCAAGTATTAGAGCTTCATCTTTAGCATCAGTCCTTCCAGTAATATTCAGGGTTGATTTCCTTTAGGATTGACTGGTTTGACCTCCTTGCTGTCCAAGGGACTCTTAAGAGTCTTCTCTAGCACCACAATGGAAAAGCATTGATTCTTTGGTACTCAGTCTTCTTTATGGTCCAAGTCTCACATCCGTACTTCACTACTGGAAAAACTGATTGGCTAAAAAGCAGGAGACCCAAGCTGCTCCTGCCTTTAGCAGGTGTCCACACGCCAAATTCTGCAAAGGCTGCCTCCAGCCCTAGCCCAAACGTAGCACTCCCTTCTTTCTGGACAAATCTACAGACTGTCCAGACATGATAAATATATGTTGCAAATACTATTAAAAGCACATTTATAAAGAGCAGGATGATAGCTGTCAACAGCTACTGCCATGATTAAGCACCAGCTGTGTACCAGGACCAGTGCTAGGCACCTTGCGGGCGTTTTCTATCAGATGTTACAGAGAAGGAAATGAGTTGGTGAGGCTGAGTGTGGCCCTGGGAGCACCACAGACCACCCACCCTCCAACTCTGGAGCATCCCCTCTAGAAGCCACATCCAGCCTTGATGACACTCCCCTCTGCCTGGCAGGATGGTATTCCTGGAGCCCCCAGAGAAGATGAGTGTGAGCGTCCGCATAGGAGGAGGAGAGAAGGGGTCACACTCATGTGACAGCAAGATGTGAATCTTCCACCACATTCCGACTCTGGAGAGAACCCTCCACCCTCAGCCCCCTCCTTTCAGGAAGACCTCACTCCTCTTGGCCTCACAGGAATTGTTCAATGACTTGAAATCAGATACTATATATACACACACACACACACACACACACACATTGCCTATTTTTATTATTTTTTTTATATTATTTTATATGGGGCTTCCCTGGTAGCTCAGTGGTAAAGAACCTGCCTGCCAATGTAGAAGACATAAGTGATGCAGGTTTAATCCCTGGGTCGGGAAGATCCCCTGGAGAAGGAACTGGTAACCCATTCCAGTATTCTTGCCTGGGAAATATCATGGACAGAGTCCCGGGCACTCGGAGAATCCGGGTAGCCCTGGCTAGAGCCATGTCCCGGAGCCTGCGCACTGCTCTCATTTTCGGTGGCTTCATCTCCCTGATCGGCGCCGCCTTCTACCCCATCTACTTCTGGCCCTTAATGCGGCTGGAGAAGTGCAAGAAGGAACAAGCCATAAATCGAGCTGGTATTGTTCAAGAAGACGTGCAGCCACCAAGGTTGAAAGTGTGGTCGGATCCATTTGGCCGGAAGTGAGAAGACTAACACCACCTCTAACTATGAAAGTAGACAAGAGACTTCATGCTTTCAGTTCTGCAGTAAGTTCAATAAGTCACCTGGCTAGAGAACGCTGGCTGGAGCAGAAAACTCTAGAAGACCGTAAAAAGTCCTATGCATGAGGAGTAGGTCCCTTCTTAAAAGGACCCTGGAACAAATCATACTATTAGGAGGGTTTTCATGATTTGGTATCCTTTCTAAAAATGAAGCTGTCTCACTCAGCTGGACTTGAAGGCTATCTACATATTATTCACTCTCTACCTCTTAGCCAGCCAAGCTGTGATATGAATACAAGCAATTAGTAGACTGGGGAAGATTCTAGACTGTTTTGCTATCCTCCAAATAGGAAATTTCAGGGGGAAGCTACCACATTGAGCAGGCTCATAGGGCTCTTTGAAAATGTTAAAGTTGATAAAACTCTTTGAGGACAAGGTACATTGTACTCTTTAAGAATAAATAGTTCAACTCAACTATCTCATTAGGAAGGTTGCTGCATGTTGAGAAATAAACAAATTTGAAGCAAACTAAATGGGTCTGCATGCCTATTAGAAATCATTGTTGAATTGACTGAAATGAAAATATATATATTAAAATGATTTCTCTTACTTAAAAACAAACAAACAAAAAAAAGAAATATCATGGACAGAGGAGCCTGGTGGGCTACAGCCCATGAGGTCGAAAAAGAGTCGGACACAGCTTAACAACTGAGCATGCATTATTTTATATATTTTAATTATATATAGATATCTTATATCTTATTTTTATTATATATAGATATTTTATATCTGTGTGCACTTTTAATTTTTCAATTGAGGTATATAATTGACATATAACACTATACTAATTCCAGGTGTTCACCACAACTGTTTGATACCATATATGTCATGAAATACACAATATATCAGATCAGATCAGTCACTCAGTCATGTCTAACTCTTTGCGACCCCATGAATCACAGCATGCCAGGCCTCCCTGTCCAACACCAACTTCCGGAGTTCACTGAGATATCCATCGAGTCAGTGATGCCATCCAGCCATCTGATCCTCTGTAGTCCCCTTCTCCTCTTGCCCCCAATCCCTCCCAGCATCAGAATCTTTTCCAATGAGTCAACTCTTCGCATGAGGTGGCCAAAGTACTGCAGTTTCAGCTTTAGCATCATTCCTTCCAAAGAAGTCCCAGGGCTGATCTCCTTCAGAATGGACTGGTTGGATCTCCTTGCAGTCCAAGGGACTCTCAAGAGTCTTCTCCAACACCACAGTTCAAAAGCATCAATTCTTCAGCGCTCAGCCTTCTTCACAGTCCAACTCTCACATCCATACATGACCACAGGAAAAACCATAGCCTTGACTAGATGGACCTTTGTTGGCAAAGTAATGTCTCTGCTTTTGAATATGCTATCTAGGTTGGTCATAACTTTCCTTCCAAGGAGTAAGCGTCTTTTAATTTCATGGTTGCAGTCACCATCTGTAGTGATTTTGGAGCCCTGAAAAATAAAGTCTGACACTGTTTCCACTGTTTCCCCATCTATTTCCCATGAAGTGGTGGGACCGGATGCCATGATCTTCGTTTTCTGAATGTTGAGCTTTAAGCCAACTTTTTCACTCTCCACTTTCACTTTCATCAAGAGGCTTTTGAGTTCCTCTTTACTTTCTGCCATAAGGGTGGTGTCATCTGCATATCTGAGGTTATTGATATTTCTCCCGGCAATCTTGATTCCAGCTTGTGTTTCTTCCAGTCCAGCATTTCTCATGATGTACTCTGCATAGAAGTGAAATAAACAGGGTGACAATATACAGCCTTGACGTACTCCTTTTCCTATTTGGAACCAGTCTGTTGGTCCATGTCCACTTCTAACTGTTGCTTCCTGACCTGCATACAAATTTCTCAAGAGGCAGATCAGGTGGTCTGGTATTCCCATCTCTTTCAGAATTTCTTACAGTTTATTGTGATCCACACAGTCAAAGGCTTTGGCATAGTCAATAAAGCAGAAATAGATGTTTTTCTGGAACTCTCTTGCTTTTTCCATGATCCAGCGGATGTTGGCAATTTGATCGCTGGTTCCTCTGCCTTTTCTAAAACCAGCTTGAACACCAGGAAGTTCAGGGTTCACATATTGCTGAAGCCTGGCTTGGAGAATTTTGAGCATTACTTTACTAGCGTATGAAATGAGTGCAATTGTGCGGTAGTTTGAGCATTCTTTGGCATTGCCTTTCTTTGGGATTGGAATGAAAACTGACCTTTTCCAGTCCTGTGGCCACTGCTGAGTTTTCCAAATTTGCTGGCATATTGAGTGCAGCACTTTCACAGCATCATCTTTCAGGATTTGGAATAGCTCAACTGGAATTCTATCACCTCCACTAGCTTTGTTCGTAGTGATGCTTTCTAAGGCCCACTTGACTTCACATTCCAGGATGTCTGGCTCTAGGTCAGTGATCACACCATCATGATTATCTGGATCGTGAAGATCTTTTTTGTACAGTTCTTCTGTGTATTCTTGCCACCTCTTCTTAATATCTTCTGCTTCTGTTAGGTCCATACCATTTCTGTCCTTTATCGAGCCCATCTTTGCATGAAATGTTCCCTTGGTATCTCTAATTTTCTTGAAGAGATCTCTAGTCTTTCCCATTCTGTTGTTTTCCTCTATTTCTTTGCATTGATTGCTGAAGAAGGCTTTCTTATCTCTTCGTGCTATTCTTTGGAACTCTGCATTCAGATGTTTATATCTTTCCTTTTCTCCTTTGCTTTTTGCTTCTCTTCTTTTCACAGCTATTTGTAAGGCCTCCCCAGACAGCCATTTTGCTTTTTTGCATTTCTTTTCCACAGGGATGGTCTTGATCCCTGTCTCCTGTACAATGTCACAAACCTCATTCCATAGCTAGGCCCTTAAATCTATTTCTCACTTCCACTGTATAATCATAAGGGATTTGATTTAGGTCATACCTGAATGGTCTAGTGGTTTTCCCTACTTTCTTCAATTTAAGTCTGAATTTGGCAATAAGGAGTTTGTGGTCTGAGCCACAGTCAGCTCCTGGTCTTGTTTTTGCTGACTGTATAGAGCTTCTCCATCTTTGGCTGCAAAGAATATAATCAATCTGATTTCGGTGTTGACCATCTGGCGATGTCCATGTATAGAGTCTTCTCTTGTGTTGTTGGAAGAGGGTGTTTGTTATGACCAGTGCACTTCTTGGCAAAACTCTATTAGTCTTTGCCCTGCTTCATTCCATATTCCAAGGCCAAATTTGCCTGTTACTCCAGGTGTTTCTTGACTTCCTACTTTTGCATTCCAGTCCCCTATAATGAAAAGGACATCTTTTTTGGGTGTTAGTTCTAAAAGGTCTTGTAGGTCTTCATAGAACCATTCAACTTCAGCTTCTTCAGCATTACTGGTTGGGGCATAGACTTGGATTACTGTGATATTGAATGGTTTGCCTTGGAAACAAACAGAGATCATTCTGTCAATATCAGCTGTAGAACATAATTGTTGGATATTATATCTACTGTATATATTGTGAAATATAACATATACATGTGATGTATGTGTGTATATGTTACATGTGCTGTAACATATACATGTGATACATGTGTGAATTATGTGTGTATTTCACAATATATATGATAGATACAATATATCATCATGTATATTGTGAAATGATCACCAGGATAATTCTAGTTAGCATCCATCTTCATATACAGTCACAAATTTTCTTTCTAGTGATGAGAGTCTTTAAGATCTACTCTCTTAGGAACTTTCAAAGAGACCATGCAGTCTTGTTAACTATGGTCACCATGCTGAACATAACACCCCCAGGATTTATTTATCGGATGTGTGTGTGTATGTTAGTAGCTCAATCTGTCCAACTCTTTGTAACCCCATGGACTGTAGCCTGCCAGGCTCCCCAGTCCATGGAATGCTCCAGGCAAGAATACTGGAGTGAGTTGCCATTTCCTTTTCCAGAGGGTCTTCCCTACCCAGAGATTGAACTTGGGTCTCCTACATTGCAGACAGATTCTTTACTGCTGAGCCACCAGGGAAGCACAATTTATTGTATACCTGGATGTTTGTACTTTTTAAACCCATATTAGTTGAAAACATTTTTATACTGTAAAGCATGCAGGGATCAGAGACAGTTTCAGGAGTTATTTACCATGACCCTCTTTCCTGAAGCTGTACTGTTACTGGTCATTGTCAGGCCCTTCTTCACTCCATCAGAGCAAATTCAAGGCTGCCAGGAGGAAATGTGGAACAAGAGGGAGACAGAAGACAGAAAAAGCAGAGCCAAAAGAGCTGCATGTTTGTTGTGCAAGAGTTTATAATCAAAGCATTTTTTCTTCTCTGCATCCCAAGCTTCTTTGCAGCCCAGAGTCTTTGATAACATCAAACAGTACCTCAGGCCATTTGTATTCTTAGTGCTCTGATAGTAAATTCTTCAGCTTCTTATTTAAAGATGGTTTGGGGAGAAGACACAAGCATTTTCTTTTTCACCCTTGAAGTGGGAAGAAGGGAATGAGCACTGAGCAATGTCAGGCAAAATGCAAAAATCATTTTGCATCAGTTAATCCAGCAGCCTCAAGTGAGAGATGAGGGCATGGGCTCTGAGAGAAAAGGATGCTACAGACCTTTGACACGTGCTCAGGCAAAGACTGGGCAGCTCAGGGGCCTTTTCTGAAAGTCATGGCATAGGACTGTGGGACAGGAAGAGGATGCTGCGTTCATTTCTGCATCCTCTATGTGTGGGAACGTGCCTCTCATTAAGGTTTTCCTGATGCTGCACCCCTACACACACATATTTATATACACAGACATACACACAGACACACAGGTATGCACACACAGACACACATGCAAAGGAATGTATACACATACACATATGCACACATACATTACAGAAGCATACACAGAGACATATATGCACATACAGAGACACACATACACACACACACACACACATACCTACACACTTTCCTTCCATCTGCCAACCCCCTTCTCATCTGACTTTTTCATTGTCCTACCTTTCCCCCAAAGTCCCTCCACTCATTCCTCCCGCTTCTTCTCTTTTTCAATCCACTGTCAATTCCAACATGTAGACCTCACTGCAAGTAGGTAGATCCCGCCCACAGGGTGACCAGATGTCCCAGTTCGCCTAGCCCAAGCTAGTTCTATACTTGTTGGATGGAATGATTATTTATCATGCCTGCTTTCTCTCTTAAAAAGAGTCCTCAATTGGTTGACAGATCATGTACTTGACTCTCCACCCCTGGGGACAGAGTCTGAGGTTTTCCTCAGATAAGAAGCTGGGGTTGATGCAGCAGAGCTGGAGGGTGAGGGTGGGCGCCTCCACTGCAGCATCCCCGTGTCACTGTTTCTGCTCCTGCATCCTAATCAGGCTCAAATTTGGATTTTCAGGATTCAGAAAATGAGAGGAGTGACCCAGCCCCACACCCCGGCAACCAGCCAGACCCGGGCAAGCAGGGGCTTGGCTCCCTGGGCACCCCCATCACTGGGCACACAGCCGTAAAGGTAGGATGGGCCAGCCTCCACGCCCGCCTGAGCATGCAGCTCACGGGGCCATTGCGGGGCAGGGCATGCTGAGTTAGGTCTGGCAACGGGGAAAGTCATGTGGACCGATGGATGGATTCAGTCCACTGGGAGCATCACTAGACAGGGGTGGGAAGTGGGCTATCACCGTACATGGACCAAGAGGCTCTTGCCCATCAGGGATCTTCCCCACAGACAAGAAGCGTCTGTGGCTCCTTTCTTTGGGCTCACAGTTCAGCCAGCAGGTTCCTGACTTGAAAGCCTTCGGTAGCTTAGCCTAGAGACAGACACTGACCTCAGTGCACACAGGATTTGCACGCGCTGTAACACAGGTTTAGATAGGACAGTGGCTTTTACACAAGGGAGGCCAGCCTGAAGGTCTTGCCTAAAGTAAAACCTCTGTCAGTCAAGCCAGTCTCCCTGTGGACATGAACGGAGGCCTCATATTCGCAGGAGGCACAGAATAAGCAGGATCGCGTAGTTTGGGTTTAATTTTCTCAGCATTATATCTAACAATTCACAAAGTACTTTCTCCTCAGTTAACTGGTAGTCATTTGACTTTTTTCATAATATTTTATCCCAAATAACTTCTCATTGACTTGGGGGCATATTAATATTTTCTCAGCTCTAAAGCTGGCACTTAATGCTGAGATGATTCTTAAGAAATACTTTTAAAAGCTTGCAAGCTGAGTAAGAATCAGTGTTAAAGTAATGGCCCTGCCACCCTGTCCATGCATATACACAAAAGTGGTCTTCTTTTTTTTAATTTTGTTTGTTTCTTTATGGCTATGCTGGTCATCACTGCTGCATGGGCTTTTCTCTAGTTGCGGAGAGTGGGAACTGCTCTCCAGTTGCGGTGCTCGGGCTTTTCCTTGCGGTGGCTTCTCTTGTTGCAGAGCACGGGTTCTAGGGTGCTCGGGCTTCAGCAGGTGCAGCAAGTGGGCTCAGCAGTTGTGGCCCTTGGGCTTAGTTGCTGTGGAATCTTCCTGGATCAGGGATCAAGCCCATGTTTCCTGCACTGGCAGGCAGATTATTTACCACGGAGCCACCAGAGAAGCCCACAAAACTAGTTTTCATGTTCTGAATGGATGACAGGCATTTCTGATTCCCAGGAAAGCTCCCCAGACTGCAGTGGCTTAAACCCAGCCTACAATCCACTCTTTCCTGGTGGCTCAGCTGGTAAAGAATCCACCTGCCAATGCAGGAGACACAGGAGATCTAAGTTCGATCCCTAGGTTGGGAAGATCCCCTGGAGAAGGGAACCCACTCCAGTATTCTGACCTGGAGAATTTCATGGACTTGTCCATGGAGTCGCAAAGAGTGACTTTCACTTCACAATCCACTCAGCTCAACAGCTTTGAAATTATGTGGCTATTGGTGAATTTTGTTCATTACAGGTAGAGGGAAGAGACATATTGACTTGGGAGAATATTTATATTTTAATATTAATATGATTCAGTGATTTCCACCATTGGGAGCAAAGAGAAATTGTATTAATATTTCTACTGAAGTGTTTAAATTTTGCCTAATGCAAAAGAGTTGGAAAAGACCCTGAAGCTGGGAAAGATTGAAGGCAGGAGGAGAAGGGGACGACAGAGGATGAGATAGTTGGATGGCATCACCGACTCTATAGACATGAGTTTGAGCAAGCTCCAGGAGTTGGTGATGGACAGGGAAGCCTGGTGTGCTGCAGTCCATGGGGTCGCAAAGAGTCAACTGAGCAACTGAACTGAACTGAATGCAAGTGAGCAGAGCCTTCAGCCTCTTCGTACTAAGAAAGTGTAGTAATTGTCCTGAGAAAGGACAATCAATTTCAATTAAGAGTCATGTCAAAAATATGCAACTATACAGTTCCAGGTGTGCTTCCCACGTGATGCTAGTGGTAAAAAAAAAAAAAAAAAAAAAAAAACCGCCTGCCAATGAAGGAGACATAAGGGATGCGGGTTTGATTCCTGGGTTGGGAAGATCCCTTGGAAGAGGGCATGGCAAGCCACTCCAATATTCTTGCCTGGAGAATCCCATGGACAGAAAAGCCTGGCAGGCTCCAGCCCATGGGGTTGTATGGAGTCAGACATGACTGAGCAAATGAGTGCAGCACACACAAAGTTCCAGTGATTCAGAGTTCCGTGGCTTCCGTGGTCCATGCTTCTCACTATCTGGAGCAAACGGTTTGATTTACAATACCTTCTGAATGCTCAGAGTCTCCGTGATAATAAGGCAACAAATAGAGAAGATGGCTGAGCCCCTGATTTAGTTGCTTTAGATGCAAGGCTGCAGCTTCCCCAGACAAGCAGGTCCTAGGAGGAGTGCGAGCAGGGCAGAGCTGACTGCAGGAGCTGGGGGAAACTCTCCCAAGAACAGAAGGCTGACTCGTTACCTGGAGCACTAACTCATCGATGACTGAGCAGGAAGGAGGGCCCCTGGCCCATAGGAATCCTTGAGCTAAGTGTACAAGAAGCCTTCCTGAGAACACACACACAAAAAGGCTTTGGTGGACGGGCACGCTGAGTCAGAGAAAAGCAAATCCAATAAGTCACCTACAGATGTGTGTTTCGTGGTTAAAATGGGAAAGCTTCCCTGTGACAACCTGCCTGCTGGCTATTCAGGAGCTCCCTCTTCTGGACACTGCTGGTACCACACCTTCCCTTGCCGGCTTGTTCTCAGATTAAGACCCTTCCATCATCACATCCCTGTTCATTTCAATCTTCTATAATACAGTCAGGAATTGGAAATGTATTTTTTTTTTTAACTGAGTGAAGTACAGACCTATTGCTTCTCAGTCTCTGGAGGTCTTTGGATTTCAGGGACAGGTTATAAATATAATCACACTGTCCTTTGAAATCTTAATTGTTTCAACAATATATTTTACCATTCTCCCGTTGGTTACTGAAATCAAAAGTAGAGAATATTTTACCCAACTTGCAGGTCGGGGTCATTGAGATATAGTAAAGTTGGATAACTATACCATGTTCAAAAATGTGTCTTCACTTCCAGGCCTCCGTCCTTAACTTTTTTCAAGGATCCAAACTGTACACCATGATTGGTAACTTCTGGAAAGGTCTCAGTGGGTGACTTGTCCTTCCTGTAGTCAGTGAAGAATCTTTAGTTCAGAGGGTGTCACTTCCTGATTTTATATCAGTATTTGGTGGGAAGGGGAATTGATTTAGAAGCAACAAGAATCCACCTTTTGGGTTTTTAGAGACAGCCTTAATTTCATCTCCTTTTATGTTGTTAATAAGTCAGCTCACGAGGAGCTTCACTAAAGATGATGACACATATACAGACTAAAGAACCTTCTTCGGACCGCCCTGGTGATGCAACGGTTAGGACTTGCCCTTTCAATGCGGGGAGTGTGGGTTCAATCCCTGGTCGGGCAGCAGAGATCCCACATGTCTCACAACCAAAACACCAAAACAGAAACAGCAGTGCAACAGATTCAATAAAGGCTTTAAAAATGGTCCACAGTGAACTTTTTTTTTCCCCCTCCAAAAAAAAGAACCTTCTTATGAACCTAACCCAAGAACAGAATGTCGTCTTCATTAGTCATCAGGTTTAGGTTTTAGGTTAGGAAGCTGGCCTCAGTGAAACATAGACTTACCTCTCTGTTCTGGGAAGGAAGTTCCCCGAAGCCACTTCTAAGACTCAAGACTTCCTGCCTAAGGAGTGTCCATCCTTTGCGATGTATTTGCATGGATTTGTTTGTTAGGTACCTTAACTTCCAGGACCTCCTCGTGCCTCCTGTCTTTGCTATATTGTGTGTCGGGGGTTCAAGGACACCCATCAGATAAAATCTAGAGGTAATATTCCTGATGCCAAGCCGTTCCCATCCACCACCTAAAAGCACATGCCGTCTCTCCATCTGCTTTGCAGTCCAAGTCCTTGAGCGACAGCAAGAACCGCCACAAAAAGCCCAAGGACCCCAAGCCAAAGGTGAAGAAGCTCAAGTACCACCAGTACATCCCCCCAGACCAGAAGGCGGAGAAGTCCCCTCCGCCCATGGACTCTGCCTACGCCCGGCTGCTCCAGCAGCAGCAGCTCTTCCTGCAGCTGCAGATCCTCAGCCAGCAGCAGCAGCACCGCTTCAGCTACCCCGGGCTGCACGCAGCTCCACCCAAGTAAGTCAGCCAAGCCTGGGGGGCGGGGGAGGGGGGAGGGGGGAGGACGTGGCGGGGGTGGGGGGGCACCTGGGGATGGAGGCTGGCTGTGGCTTCTCCATCAGAGGACCCAGCGAGTCCCACACCGCACCACGTCCTGTGGTCGGGTCGCCCAGTCTTCCCCGAACCACCAGACACCAGCTGGGTCGGGGGGTGGGTCCCGCAGTTCAACTCAGTTCTGATGCCCTCTACCCAGAGATGGTGTTGGATCTCAGTCTCAAAGCTTGAGGGCTTAGTCCCCCAGGACTGGCCCCTCACCCTCCAGACACCAGTCACAAGTCCAAGTTGTCACCTGTCCTTCTGACAGACCAGCTATTGACTGGACTTTCCAATAACCTCTTCCTTGGGTTCCAATTAATTTCCTAGAGTTGCTCACAGAACTCAGAGAAACATTTTACTTATTAGACTACCAGTCTGTTGTAAAAGCATGTAGGTCCTCATGGGAGCAGCCAGATGGAAGAGAGGCCTGGGGCGGTACATGGGAGTCAGGCAGAGCATCCATGTCCCTCCAGATACACCACTCTCCCCAAATCTCCACCTGCTACACAACCCGGAAGCTCTCCAAACCCCATTCTTTTGGGTTTTTATAGAGGTTTCATTACGTTATTGAGTAGATCATTGGCCTTTGTGAATCAATTCAACCTCCAGCTATTTCTCTTCCCTAGAGGTCAGGGGTGGGACTGAAAACTCCAACTCTCTAATCACATGATTCAGTCTCCAGGCCACCAGCCTCCAAGCTTAAGTGGCTTCCAACAGTCACCTCATTAGGATAACAAAAGACAGCTTTTGTTTTCATGACTTAGGAAACCCCCAGGGTTTTAGAAGCTGTGCCAGAAACCAGGATGAAGACCAAATATATACATTTCCTATTATAAATCACAATGTCATATCCCCATACATAAATCTGACTGTATTTTCAGTACCTCTTCTGTGTTTGTTTTACAGGGAACCAAATGAGCAGATGGCCAGAAATCCAAATGCTTCTTCAGCACCGTTGAGCAATACCCCTTTGTCTCCTGCCAAAAACAGCTTTTCTGGACAAACTGGTGTCTCCTCTCTCAAGCCAGGCCCACTCCCATCCAACCTAGATGATCTGAAGGTATAGGGTTTGGCATTATTTTGTTTTTTTAAAACAAATATTTTTAAATTATTTATGTATTCATTTGGCGGTGCCGGGTCTTGGTTGCGACATGCAGGATCTTTAGTTGCAGAGTGTGGGATCTAGTTCCCTGACCAGGGATGGAGCCCAGGTCCCCTGCATTGGGAGCACAGTCTTAGCCACTGGGCCACCAGAGAAGGCCCTGGTGTTCAGTCACTCAGTTGTGTGCAACCTTTTGTGACCCCATGAACTGTAGCACTCCAGGGTTCCCTGTCCTTCACCAGCTCCCAGAGTTTGCCCAAGCTCATGCCTATCCAGTCAGTGATGCCATCCAACCATCTCATCCTCTGCTGCCCCCTTCTCCTGCCCTCAACCTTTCCCAGCATCAGGGTCTTTTCCAATAAGTTGGCCCTTCACATCAGGTGGCCAAAGGGTTAGAGTTTCATCTTCAGCGTCAGTCCTTCCAGTGAATATTCAGAGTTGATTTCCTTTAGGATTGGCTGGTTTGACTTAAAAATTCATCAACAATTAAAACACCAGTGAATGTATAAAAGAGGTGAATACAAATCTTTGTGCCAAGCAAGCCTACACAGCATAACAGTCTGAAATTTAAAGTAAACTGGACTGAACAAGTATTCATTTTATTTTAGAATATGAGCTGCATTATTTAATAATGTAGTTTAAATTATTCAGTGCTAGAGAGGATTCTAAAAATGAATGTAGAGCTCATTAATTTTAAGTAATTCTAAATTAAAACAATAACGAGTTGCCATTTTTCACTTTTTCAAACCAGTGAATATAGAAGAAAATGGCAAGACAAGGCTAGCCAGGCTAGGGGGCTGAGAGCGTATCTTATTGCTTGTGATATAGTCAGTAATTGCAATCCTTTTGAAGATAATTTTTTAAGTAACTCTTAAGGTAATATATACTCACTACTGAAATATGATAGTGTATAAAAAAAGTATTTTAAAAGACAATTGACTCACAGATTCTATAGTATTTCCTTTTAGACTTAAAATATTTGTGAATATGTTTGGTTTTAAAATAATTACTGAGTATATACTTCTGGCATGCTTTTCTATTGTATTATTTATCATGGACTTTTTCATAACTTTTAATATTTCAGTAAGGTTTTTCTTTTTAGTACTGGCATATCATTTCTCCACCTCATTGACCTCCGTCTATTGGACTTCTGCTTCCAAATTTTTGCTATGAAATGTATAATTCACATACACATTTAATTTCTCTAGTTATCTCCCCAGGCTGAATACAGGTTCAGGAGTGGAACTCCTGAACCTAAACGCATGACTGTTTTTGAAAGCTCTTTGTCCGTGTTGTCACATTCCTGTCCTGAATGTCTGTGCCAATCTGTTCCCAGAAGGACTGTGTTCGGGCAAAACCCCTCAAGCCGGCACGTGCCCAGTGGTCCACCTGGGCAGATTCTGATTCGATAGGTGTGGCGAGGGCCCTGAGAGTCTGCATTTCTATCATAAGCTCCCAGATGCTGTCTGATGCTGCTGGGCCCATGGTCAGAATAGCAAGGTTTAAAAAGCTTTTTTTTTTTCCTTAACATTTTTATCGGAGAAGGCAACGGCACCCCACTCCAGTACTCTTGCCTGGAAAATCCCATGGACGGAGGAGCCTGGTAGGCTGCAGTCCATGGGGTCGCTGAGAGTCAGACACGACTGAGCGACTTCACTTTCACTTTTCACTTTTATGCATTGGAGAAGGAAATGGCAACCCACTCCTGTGTTCTTGCCTGGAGAATCCCAGGGATGGGGGAGCCTGGTGGGCTGCCGTCTATGGGGTCGCACAGAGTCGGACACGACTGAAGAGACTTAGCAGCAGCAGCAGCAACATTTTTATACAATTATTTTTGCTGCTACTTCACTGACACAAAGTGTTATTATTCATTTCTTTGTCTATCTGGTAAACGCAAAGCTAGGTACATATTTATTTCTTGGAATATTAGCTGGTACTCAGATGTTATAGGTTATTTTTCTTTTAATTTTCTTAAAAAATAATTTTTTTTTGATGTGGACCATTTTTCAGGTCTTTATTGGATTTGTTACAATATTGCTTCCGTTTTATCTTTTGGTGTTTTGGCCACAAGGCACGTGGAATCTTAGCTCCCCAACCAGGGATCAAACTTGCATTGGAAGGTGAAGTTTTAACCAATGTATTGCTAGGGAAGACCCCATTTTTCTTTTAATTTTATCTTTTGTTTGTGAAGGGTTGGATTGTGTCCATTACCCAGTTTTAGTTTGGGTGTCAATATTTTCCTGTGGATATGCTGAGCTTACTATTATTTTCCCTGCTTTTTTTTTAAAAATGAGATGGCTATTTGTATTTTCTCCCAGTATTTTTGACCTATAGTTTTCAGTTTTGTGGCCAGTATTTTTATTATTAGTCTCTTAGCTTTGAGGTTCAAAAAGACCTTTTTGTACAAAACATCACAAGAGTATCTCCCTATTGATTTCTGGCTGTTGTATTGAATTATTGACACTTAGGTATTTGATACATTTTCCATTTTGATTACAAAAGTAATATGCTGATGAGGGCTATTTTAGAAATGCAGATAAAGAGAACTGTTGGTAGAATTTTAGCTTATTTTTATCCAGACGTTTTCATCTGCAAGCAGACGTTTAGATATATATACACGTACATGTATTTATAGGCTTCCCGTGGTAAAGAATCCACCTGCCAATGCATGAAACATGGGTTTGATCCCTGGGATAGGAAGATCCCCTGGAGAAGGAAATGGCAACCCACTCCAGTATTCTTGCCTGGGAAATCCCATGGACAGAGGAGCCTGGTGGGCTACAGTCCATGGGGTCGAAAAGAATCGGACACGACTGGGGTGGCTAACACAACAGCAACAGACATTTATGGATATAAATGTGGGGTTAAAATAATTCCTTGTGAGTCCACATAACAATAAAGCAAGAACCTTGCACCAACAAATCCTAAGCCATTTTTATCCCCACAAAACTGTGTAAGAGAGGTACTGTCACCCCATTTCACAGAGCGATCACTGAGTTGGGAGGAGGCAGGACCAGGATTTGAACTGATGGTCTCATCTCCGCACACACTTCTCTCAGTATATGACTGTTATCCAGCCAGTCACTAAAATTAGGACATTCATGGCAATGCAGAACTGTGATGCTCAAAACTTGGTCCTGGCACCAACAGCATCCTCCAGGAACTTGTTTGAGACCCCGATTCTCAGTGCCCAACCCAGACCTGCTGAATCAGGAACCCCATGGGGGGGCATGGCTCTGCTCTAATGTTCTTGCCAGGTGTGGGGAAAATGGGATGAGCAGGCTGTTCACCAAAGGCACAGAGGCCCTAGCATGTCAGGCTGCCCTGTGTTGCTGGTTGAGGGTTGACGTCTAAACCCAGGCAGGTACCAGCTTTGTCACCTGTTAAATGGGGGCAAGGACTAGGATGGGGGTTGCAAGGCAATAGACCAGATAACCCCCGTGGTTCATCTGAGCTGGACATTTCTATAATGTGAGACCATGAAAACATGGTGTATGATTTTTTTTTTTTACAAATCATTGAAAATGTGCAAGATGATATCAAAATTGTTAACAAATAAGGGGACATGTTAGATTCCATTTGTGACATCTTAAAGCTGCCATAACAATACTTAAAAAAAAAAAAGATTGTCACTAAGCAGCGTTAACGCCAGCCTGGTTTCTTCAGGTCTCTGAGTTAAGACAACAGCTTCGAATACGAGGTTTGCCTGTGTCCGGTACCAAGACGGCCCTCATGGACCGACTCCGGCCCTTCCAGGACTGCTCTGGGAACCCTGTGCCCAACTTCGGTGACATCACGACTGTCACCTTTCCGGTGACGCCCAGCAATGCGCTGCCCAGTTACCAGTCCTCCCCCTCCACCGGTGCCCTGTCCAACGGCTTCTACCACTTCGGCAGCACTAGCTCCAGCCCCCCAATCTCACCCGCCTCGTCTGACCTGTCGGTGGCGGGGTCCCTGCCGGACACCTTCAACGACGCCTCCCCATCCTTTGGCCTGCATCCCTCCCCGGTCCCCGCGTGCGCCGAGGAAACTCTCATGGGCAGTCTGAATGGCGGCTCCATGCTTCCGGAGCTGGACGGGCTGGACTCAGAGAAGGACAAGATGCTGGTGGAGAAGCAGAAGGTGATCAACGAGCTCACCTGGAAGCTCCAGCAAGAACAGAGGCAGGTGGAGGAGCTGAGGCTGCAGCTGCAGAAGCACAAGAGGAGCGGCTGTCCCGACAAGAAGCCGCCCCCCTTCCCAGCCGCCCCCATCAAGCAGGAAGATGCCGTGTCCAGCTGTCCTTTCTCATCCCGGCAAACAGCCATGAAAAGACAGAGCACTGGCTCGGAGGGCCAGCCGCCACCGCCTCGCGAAGACGCTCAGCTCCTGCCCCTGGGGAGCACTCACTGTGCAGAGCCCTCGGGTCAGACCAACGTACTGTCTTCCACATTCCTCAGCCCGCAGTGCTCACCGCAGCATTCACCCCTTGGGGCTGTGAAAAGCCCACAGCACATCAGTTTGCCCCCATCGCCAAACAACCATTACTTCCTTCCCCCATCATCAGGCGCCCAAGGAGAAGAACACAGGGTCTCCTCACCTGTCAGCAGCCAGGTGTGCACTGCACAGGTAAGAACTGGCCCCGTGCTCTTCCCGAAAGTGCGATGTGAATTTACAACTGCTAAGGAGCTGACCTTGGAACTTTGCATGGGGAGGGTTTGCTAAAAGTCTGATAGTAACTCCCGGGCACCACGATCCACAAACCTTTACAGTCAGACAAACTCACTTATGAGACAAGGATGGCAAACTTATTCTGTAAAGAGCTGGATGATAAATGTTTTTTCTTTGTGGAATGTACAGTCTTTGTCACAGCCACTCAGCTCTACCTCTGGAGCCCCAAAGCAGCCATAGACAACATGGTAAATGAATGCACATGGCTGTTCCAATAAAACTTTATTTACAAAAACAAGCTGGGGACTGGATTTGGCTCATGGGGCTGTTCCCAAGACCCCTTGGTGTCAAACTTCATTGTAGGCCAAACTAACTCATCAAAAGGGCCAAAGGGAAAGTTATCAGACCTTACTGTTCTCTCTGAGTAATGGTCTGTAAAGTGCAAATATTTACCTACTGTGTGCCAGGCTCTGTTCTAGTATCTGGGGATTAGTGTTGAGCTAGCCAGACAAAAATTCCTATTCTCATGGGGAGACAGACAGTAAGCAAAAGATCTAAGTAAAGTATTTAATATATTAGAAGATGAAACATCTTACAGAGAAAAAGCAGACAAGGGAAATGAGAAGTTTGGAAGTTTAAATGGAAGGGCCAGGGACATCTGAAGGGGGTAAAGGAGAAAACCTTGTAAGTGCTTGGGGTGAAGGCATTATACGCAAAGGAGGAAGAGCAAGTGCAAGGGCCCTGTTCTAGGAGCCTATGTGGGATAGTCCAGGACCAGAAAGAAGTTGGTGTGGCGGGAGCAGAGTGAAGGGTGTCATAGGGAAGGCCCAGAAGAACATACGGTTCAAAGACTAGACCAAGGGGAGCATCCAAGACTTCCTCTGTCCATGAAACCGAAGAATTACTAGAAAAGTCTAAGTCTCTTTGAGAAAGAAAATTACGAAGATTCTGAAATCTATGTTATTAGGAAGGGAATAAGAAAAGTTAATTGGATCCCTGCCATGCGCCAGGTATTAAGGGGCAATGTACAGGACTTCCCTTGCGGTCCGGGGGCTAAGACTCCATGCTGCCAATGCAGGGGGCCTGGGTTTGATCCCTGGTCAGCGAACTAGATCCCACGAGTGGCAGCTATAAATCCCCTATGCCACAACGAACGTTGAAGATCTCATGTGCTGAAACTAAGACCCAGAGCAACAAAATCAATCTGTCAATAAGTCAAAAAATAACAATAAGATGATCTTTTAAAAAAAATCACTGTATTTTTTTCAAAAGAGGTATGTATGTGAGCAACTCATTAATTGTCAAAACAGCCTTGAGTGAGTGAGTAAATGAAGTCACTCAGTCGTGTCTGACTCCTTGCAACCCCATGGACTGTAGCCTACCACGCTCCTCCATCCATGGGATTCTCCAGGCAAGAGTACTGGAGTGGGTTGCCATTTCCTTCTCCAGAGGATCTTCCTGACCCAGGGATCAAACCCGGGTCTCCCACATTGTAGGCAGATGCTTTACCATCTGAGCCACCAGGGAAGTCCTTACGAATTCCAAAACAGCCTTACAAATTACAATTTGCTATTCTTCACTATTGAGGAAAATAAGGCCCAGGGAGGTGAAGCCAGTTGCCCAGGGTCATGGAACCAAGGATTATCTGATACTATTAATAAAATGTATGCCTCTTTCACATTGAATATTCTCTACCCTGGGAGTATGAGGTGGGGTAATGCAGATACATTTTTATGAACCCACTAGAGCAACACATTCACATGAAGGATGCTCACTCCTGAGTCAGCACTCTGGGAGGAGCTGAAATTTAACATGGATTCTCATCCTTATGGACAACAGGTGTCAATGTGGTGTTCTCGGAATCAAAAGTACAAGTAGCTCTTGAAATACCTCTGGACCATAAGATGCTGAAGTGAATGATATGGATGCTATCAAGAAGAACCACCACTTGTACAGTAATTGATGGCTTACAAAGCACTCTTTGAAGGCATGAATGATTCCATGATAAAAAATGAATAAATAAAAAGACAAAGAGCAATATAGGATAACATCACTGAGCAGCATGATGTTAAATGCTACACAGAGCCTTAGGGGAGTGGGTGTCGACCACGAAGGGCTAGCAGAGTGGGAGGACTTGCAAAGGGATTTGGACTTGAGGAGTTGCAAGAGGAGAATCAGGAAAAGGTCATTCCATGTGAAAAAAGCATAAGCAAAATGTACAAGTTGTGGCTGGATTAGCAGAATTTAAGCTCTCAGAGGGCTTCCCTGGTGGCCCAGTGGTAGAGAATCCACCTATAATACAGGAGACATGGGTTTGATCCTTGGGTTGGAAAGATCCCCTGGAGAAGGCCATGGCAACCCACTCTAGTATTCTTGCCTGGAGAATCCCATGCACAGAGGAGTCTGGTGGGCCACAGTCCATGGGGTCATAAAGAATGAGACGTGACGAAGCAACTGAACATGCCCACACGCAAGCTCACAGAGGGAAATGAATAATGCGTGACTGTGGAGCATTTTGAAGACTCACCCTGGTTAGATGTGGACCCTCCGTTGTAGACGTGTGGAAACCATGGAGAGTTTGTGAGCAGAAGGTGAAGTGTCCAAAGCTGGATTTGAGGCCTTGGTGATGGAATTTAGGGAGGTTTGGAAAGATAAGACACCAGGGCAGGGATCAGCCATTTCATCTGTCCTTCTTCCTCTCCACAGAACTCAGGGGCACACGAGGGCCACCCTCCAAGCTTCTCTCCCCAGCCTCCCAGCCTTCACCCCCCTTTCTCTGGAGCTGCGGCAGACAGCAGTCATGCTGTCGGGGGCAGACCTTCTCCCAAAAGCCCAGGTGTGCAGCAAAAGGTAGGCACCTGGAGAAAGGTTTAAGCTGGGAGCCAACTTGGCCTCGTCTATCTCTGTGGCCCCTCTCCTCCCCGTGTTGAGGTTCAAACAGAAAGAAATGACATTTTGGATAGAAACAAGTTTACTTGAAAAGGACAGAAATGGATATACGGATATAAGTCCGAGTATTCCAAGGCATCATTTCCTTGGTTCATCCCAGAAATTATGACAAGTAAAATGGCCTTGGCAGGTTTGCAAAAGAGTGTGGCAAACAGACCAAGTTCAGTGAAGTTGAAGATAGGAGTCAGGGAGCATGGGGGGAAAAATGCAGAGAATGAGAGAAATAGTGGATCCTCGGAAATGAATGGAGAGGTGCAGAAAGTTGGAGTCGCCAAGTAAAAGGGAGGAGATGACACATGTCAGTAGGCGGGAGAATCAGAGAGGTAAAAGATGCAGGATATGGGGAATGCAAGGAGCAGTGGGAAGGTAGTCAAAAAGGAGGCAGACTTTTATGTAGCAGCCTGGATGGGAAGGGGGCTTGGGAGAGAATGGATGCGTGTATATGTATGGCTGAGTTCCTTCACTCTTCACCTGAAACTATCACAGCATTGTCTGTTAATGAGCTATATATACCCCAATACAAAATTAAAAGTTCAAAAAAAATATAAAATTAGTCTTAAAAAAAAAAAAAAGAAGGTGGCAGACACGAGTTGACCATGACACAAAAGCGCTGCATGCCACAGGGCAGGGCATCATTTGGGGATGGAGACTCTGTAATGTCCTAGGTACCCCCACAGAACACACTTACAGCACACAGGGCTGGCTTATGAAGAGACACTCCAGCAATATCTGCATATACACTCACTTAGGAATGAAACGGGCTTCCCTGGTGGCTCAGATGGTAAAGAATCTGCTGTCAATCTGAGAGACCTGGGTTCAATCCCTAGTTTAGCAAGATCCCCTGGAGAAGGGAATGGCTACCCACTCCAGTATTCTTGCCTGGGAAATCTCATGGACAGAAGAGCCTGGAGGGCAACAGTCCATGGGGTGCAAAGAGTTGGATATGATTGGGCAACTAATACTTTCACTTAGGAACAACACAGGCTGAGAGATAAATTACTCTGGAAATGCCTGGGTTGATAGAGCTCTTTGTGTTGGACTGAACAGACACTTGGCTTCTTTCTCATCTCGCTTTCTCCCAACAGACAGGGTGCCCCTTAGAGGAGGGGAATGAATTTCTGAGGCTCCCATCCTGAGATGCCTCCAGCATCGCATCCACAGTGATGTGTCCTGTTGTTCATATACATCTGTAACATATCTGTGATATATATTTAAGCCCCAGATCTTTCTCCCCTTTAATCAATTTTTTCTACAGTTGAGTCTATAGTTTCTAAAACAGGAGCTATATACAATGTCGATGCATGGATTGATCGTCTTTCTTTGAATTTTACTCACGCAGATGGCGGGTCTGCACTCTTCTGATAAGGCAGGGCCAAAGTTTCCAATTCCATCCCCAAGTTTTTCCAAGTCCACTTCCGCAGTTTCAGAAATAACCCAGCCGCCATCCTACGAAGATGCAGTGAAGCAGGTAAGCGCACGATTTGATCTTCATGGAAGAACAGGCTGACTCAGTGCATGTTGTTTTATACGATGTGGCTTCACGCATGTAGATTCTGTGGCCTCCCCTGCCAGAACAAGCAGACTGTCCAGATGCTCACTGTGAAGAAGCGTGGTGTGTGTAGACACGCTGTATGAGGCAGAGAGACAAGAGGCTGACTTAGCATCCAAATGTCCAGACTTGGTGCCAGCTGCCACTGCCACAAACACTGGTCAAGAATTCAACTTCTCTTCTGTGAAATGAAGACGGTATCTACTGGATAAGGGTGCTAGATGACATAGCATTGATCGCATTGTCCTGACACAAGATACGTACTCAAATATTAACACATGAGAGTTATGCTGGGGCAACTGTTTCTAAGGTTCTTCCTAGCTTCCAAACTCAGTGATCCCAGGGACTGAGATCCGTGTATGCCTTTGTCCTCCTCATTCCCATGCCCTGGTATCTGTAAACATCAAATGGATCCTTTGTGGTTTCAAAAGAAAAGAAGAGGGCCAGGCAAAGTGGACTTCCACAGACAGAGCTTACTTAACTCAGATGAGCCAGAGGGGAAGTTGTGTTCACTACAAGTGCAGTGGAGAGCCAGAGAAACGGGAGCCACATCCCCAGCACCCAGACGGGAGGCAGATCCAAGTCACTTCACTTCTTATTTTCTTTATTTGGGTCCGTCCTTCTTGGTGAGCCAAAGGTTTGTCTATTTTGTTCTCTGTTTGAAAGAACCAGCTCTTGGATTTATTGATTTTTTTTCTATTGTTATTTCATCTCTATCTTATGTAATTCCTCTCTGATCTTTAATGTCCTTCCTTCTGCTGAGTTTAGGTTTTGTTTGCTCTTTTTCTAATTTTTTTTCCCCAGCCCCCTTCCTTAGTTGCTTTTTTTTGGCCACACTGCACAGCATGAGAGATCTGATTCCCCAACCAGAGATAGGACCCACACCCTCTGTATTGGGAGTGCAGAGTCTTAACCACTGGACCACCAGGGAAGTCCCTCTAACTGTTTTAGATGATAGGTTAGGTGGTTCATTTGAGATTCTTCTTATTTTATTAAGGAACTTCTGTATCCCTATGAACTACCTCTTAAGAATTGTTTTCGCTGCATCCCATAGATTTTGCATGCTTGTGTTTTTATTGACATTTGTCTCTCAGTTCAGTTCAGTCTCTCTGTCACATCTGACTCTTTTCGACCCCACAGACTGCAACACGCCAGGCTTCCCTGTCCATCACCAACTCCCAGAGCTTGCTCAAACTCTTGTCATCAAGTTGGTGATGCCATCCAACCATGTCATCCTGTGTTGCCCTCTTTTCCTTCCACCTTCAATCTTTCCCAGTATCAGGGTCTTTTCCAATGTGTTAGTTGTTTTCATCAGGTGGCCAAAGTATTGGAGTTTCATCTTCAGCATCAGTCCTTCCAATGAATATTCAGGACTGATTTCCTTTAGGATGGACTGGTTGGATCTCCTTGCTGTCCAAGGGACTCTCAAGAGTCTTCTCCAGCATCACGGTTCAAAAGCATCAATTCTTCAGTGCTTAGCTTCCTTTATAGTCCAACTTTTAGACTAAGTCCAACTTTTCTTTGTCTCTAGGTATCTTTTAATTTCCTCTTTGATTTCATCACTGACCAATTCATGTTTTAGTAGCATGTTGTTTAGCCTCCAAATAAGCATTTTTTTCCATTGCTTTTTCTCTGATCAATTTCTGATTAATTTCTCTGATTAATTTGCAGCAGGGGTCAGAATCTCCTTCCTTATTAACTCTGAGTAATATTCATTGTGGGGCTTCCCCGCAATTAACGTTGTGATCAGAAAAGATGCTTGATTGTTGAGGCTTATTTTGTGTCCTAGCCAAGTCACTTCAAAGTGATAAAAATGGCCATACTACTTATATATTAAGGTGCCCATCTCCTGGAATGGGAACTTCTCAAACAACTGAATTTACTCAATGACTCTGGGCTAGGGATCATTCTGCCTCCTTTCCCCCTTCTCTTGTTGTGTCAGATCGTTTTATTTAGTAGTTTTCCTGTCCAAAAACGCATGCTACCAAAATCTTTAGCCAGTTAACGTCCGTATTCATGAAGGCCAAAGGTGGAACCAACCCAAGTGTTCATTGAAGGATGAATGGATAAATGAAATACATATTGTATACATCCAATGAATAATGAATATTATGCCTGCATGCTAAGTTGCTTCAGTCATGTCTGACTCTTTGCAACCTCATAGACTATACCCCGCCAGCCTCCTCTGTCCATGGGATTCTCCAGGCAAGAACACTAGAGTGCGTTGCCTCCAGGGGATCTTCCCCATCCAGGGACTGAACCCAAGCCTCTTATAGTCTCCTGCATTGCCAGGTGTTCTTTATCACTAGGGCCACCTGGGAAGCCCCACAATGAATATTACTCAGAGTTAATAAGGAAGGAGAGTCTGACTCCTGCTGCAAAACCTTGAAGACATTCAGTTCAGTTCAGTCGCTCAGTCGTGTCCGACTCTTTGCAACCCCACGAATGGCAGCACATCAGGCCTCCCTGTTCATCCCAACTCCCGGAGTTCACTCAAACTCACATCCATTGAGTCGGTGATGCCATCCAGCCATCTCATCCTCTGTCGTCCCCTTCTCTTCCTGCCCCTATTCCTCCCAGCATCAGAGTCTTTTCCAATTGAGTCAACTCTTCGCATGAGGTGGCCAAACTAAGCTAAATAAGCCAGCCACAAAGGGAAAGACACTGTGAAAGTGAAAGTGGCTCAGTCGTGTCTGCTTTGCGACCCCATCATGGTCTATACAGTCCATGGAATTTTCCAGGCCAGAATACTAGAGTGGGTGGCCTATCCCTCCTTCAGCAGATCTTCCCCACCCAGGAATCAAACCAGGCTGTCCTGCATCGCAGGCAGATTCTTTACCAACTGAACTATTAGGAAAGCCCCAAAGATACTGTATCAGTCCACTTATATGAGATACCTAGAGTCATCAAATCCACAGCAGCAGAGAACAGAACAGTGGTGTCCAGGAGCTGTAGGGAGGAGGGGGTGGGGAGTTAGTGTTCAGTGGGGTCAGAGTTGCAGTTTTGCAAGATGAAAAAGCTCCAGAGCTGAACGGTGGTGCCAGTTGGACAACCACGTGAATGACCTTAGTGGATTTGCACACTGTACTCTGAAATGGTTAAGATGGTAAATTTTTATGTTGTTTATAGTTTACCACAATTTAAAAAAAAAAAAACACTACTAACCAAACCTAATTCAAGAACCTGTCATACTGCTTCCGATGATTTCCTACAGAAGCAGTCGCTACGTTTTAATTTCTCTGTTCTCCTTTGGTTAATTGGCAACAGCAAATGACCCGGAGCCAGCAGATGGACGAACTCCTGGATGTCCTCATTGAAAGTGGAGGTAAGACATCAGGATGCTCTGCCCCTGTGTGCACTCTAGGGTGTGGACTCTCAGGGCCAAGGTCAGATGCTCACTGTGAGTTGGACGAAAGAGCCATGTCGGGGTAGAACGTCTCTGCCTCTGAGCCTCCTGTCCATGTTTGGAGCAGATAAAAGAAGTCCTAGAGGGTGACCCCTCATCACCTTTGTCCCATTTTCCTCAGAAAACTTTTCAGCAATCGTTTTAACAGTTTTCATCTTTCAGCTTGGTCCTTGTTTTCCTAAATGTTTTTCCTGCTAAACCATTTTCCCCTACTGTTCTAATCCCAACGTCCCTCTCTTCTTATTATGAGAAGAAGGAAGCAGGTAAAGCAAGTCTGCTCAAAATGAATCTCCCACCGATGGGCCCTTCATGTTCACATGTCATTCAAGCAGTGTCAGTGGTCAATGTGTTCTTTTTTGCCTCCTTGTAAGTCATTCGTTTGTTTCTTTTTAAACAGTTACACAGTTGTGCCTAAAATCTGAAAGCACACAAGTGACTATGACCATGTAAGGAGAATGTGTGGATAAAAAGAAAAGACTCCATATTGGAGCCCTCAAGCTGTTGCTGTTTTTCAGTCCCTAAGTCCAACTCTTTGCCACCCCATGGACTACTGCATGCCAGGCTTCCTTGTCCTTCATGATCTCCCTGAGTTTGCTCAAACTCATGACCATAGAGTCAGTGATGCCATCCAATCATCTCATCCTGTATCATTCCCTTCTCTTCCTACCTTCAGTCTTTCACAGCATCAAGGTCTTTTCCAATGAGTCTGCTCTTTGCATCAGGTGACTGAAGTACTAGAGCTTCGGCATCAGTCCTTCCAATGAGGATTCAGGGTTGATTTCCTTTAGGATTGGTTTGCTCTCCTTGCTGTTCAGGGGACTCTCAAGAGTCTTCTCCAACACCATAGTTCGAAAACATCAATTCTTCAGTGCTGAGCGCTTAAGTGACAGCATTGAAAATTTCAGAGAGAAAGTGGCCAGGCATCGGACTAGGTCCATCGCTGAATCAGGCAAACCACCACCTTTAGGGGGTTTGCTGTCTGGCAAGAGAGATGGGCATCATGCAAGGAAATAGGCAGTTCCTCCCCTGTAACAAAAGTGAAGAAGAAAAACATGGGCATAGATGTCTGTATTGTTGTTAAGTTTCATGATGGAAAGATGAGCAGGTTCCTATCAGACACCATTATATTTTGTATTTAAACTTTTTATTTTGTATTGGGGTATAGCCGATTAACAACATTGTGAAAGTTTCAGGTGAACAGCAAAGGGACTCAGCCATGGATATACACGTATCCATTCTCCCTCAAACTCCCCTCCCATCCTGGCTGCCACATGATAACACTGATCAGAGTTCCCTGTGCTATACAGTAGGTCCTTGTTGATTATCCAGTTTAAATACAGCAGTGAAGATACCCTTATGTTTTTAATGAAGTATGTGGCAAGGTCTGCAAACAGGGTGTGGGAGTGGAGCCTGGGAAATTCCAGGAAAGAAGAACAGTGATGAATCGATCACAAGAAATGATGTATAGAACAGTCTTATGGACTCTGTGGGAGAGGGAGAGGGTGGGAAGATATGGGAGAATGGCAGTGAAACATGTAAAATATCATGTATGAAATGAGATGCCAGTCCAGGTTCGATGCACGATACTGGATGCTTGGGGCTAGTGCACTGGGATGACCCAGAGGGATGGTATGGGGAGGGAGGAGGGAGGAGGGTTCAGGATGGGGAACACATGTATACTTGTGGTGGATTCATTTTGATATTTGGCAAAACTTGGTAAAGTTTAAAAATAAAATAAAATTTAAAAAAAAAAGAAAGAAAGAAACAACAGCAGGATCACCCTCTCTCTGTGCCTGAATGCATGCGTGCTAAGTCGCTTCAGTCGTGTCTGACTCTGCAACCCTATGGACTGTAGCCTGCCGGGCTCCTCCAGCGGACCTTCCCAACCTAGGGATTCAACCTGCGTCTGTTACGTCTCTTGTGTCTTTCACATCTTACAATGGAGATGGCCGTTCTTCACCACTAGCAGGTTCTTTACCACTAGCGCCACCTGGGAAGCCCCCTACTAGGCAGTATTAAGTGCCGACTTAACATCATGAATTTAAAAATGAACTGGGCAACTTCATTGTGCAATTTTTTTCTTAAAAGTCCAACCAATCCTGGAAGGACTCGGAGAAAACAGACGGTTAGATTCATCCAGGTGTGGGGTTTTGCCCAGGGAATACGGTGATGGAAGGAAAGGGCAGGGGGATTGAGGATACATGTGAGAGTAATTAGAGTGGTGGATCAAGAGTACAGACTGCACGAGGAAAGGAGTAAAAGCGAGGAAATTGCCTGGTGGTCCAGTGCTTGTGATGCCATGCTTCCACTGCAGGGAAGGCAGGTTCGATCTCTGGTTCAGGGAACTAAGATCCCGCATGCCGCATGTATTGGCCAAAATAAATAAAAATCAGAAGAAGCTGATGGATGGTGAGAAAATCGTGGAGTCAGTAGACTGGGGTGACTCAAAATGGCTGAGAATTTGTTATCAGAGGGTCCTTATGAAGTGAACTTGAGGAGTGGGAGGCGATGGACAGGGAGTTGGAAAGGGTGATTGAAACGGGACTTTCAGAGGATGCAGTGTTTGGGGCCACAAGGTCCAGGGTGTGTCCAGCAGAGTGGCAATGGCAGCATCACTTGCACTGGGGGGGATGGGGTATCAGGGAACAGAGAGGCCCCCTGGACAACAAGTCACTTCTGGGATACTGAAGTCACGGAGAATGACAAGAGTTGAAGTGGAAGAAAGGCAGTGAACAGGGAGTAGTTTTTTGTGGATGAGGAGGAAGGACCAGGAGACGGGGGGGGTGGGGGGTGGACTTTGAGAGCAGGATGACCTTCAAAACCACTGAGGAGTTACAATAAGGAGGAGGAGTAACGATCAGACAGTGGTGGCAGGAAAGGACCTGATGACTCATCTTCTGGCTGGGCAGCAAAGAGCCCCCAGTGAGGGTATAGTGAGGGTGCAGTGTCTTCAGGGGCAGCCAGGTGTCAGTGAAGGAGCAGGTAAAAGCACCTGCTTTGAGCGTCTGATAATCGCAGAGTGGAATTTCCAGCAAGAGAGGGTTTGGGGAGAGACCCAAGGGAAGAACTTGCAATATACAGAGTGGTTTAGGGGTGAGACCAGGTGAAGAGCCGTGACCCAAGAAGCATGGCCATCTCCTTCTGTAAGTCATTCATTCATTCCAAAGATTCATTCAAGTGAATGAATCAATCTTTGAGTGATCAATCTTTGAATGATCACAATCGATCGGAAGTGATTGAACAATTCCCGTTGTGTTTTACCAACAGAAATGCCCGCTGACGCCAGAGAAGATCATTCATGTCTTCACAGAGTCCCAAAGATACCTGGGTCTTCTCGAAGCCCCACTGGTGCCCTCCCCAAGTCCTCAGCAGCCTTTGAACCAGCATCCGCAGGAGGCCAGCTCTCCTTTGATCACTTCGGTGCTGAGAGCGACGAGCACCTGGAAGTCTTATTAAATTCTCAGAGCCCCTTGGGGAAGGTGAGTGACACCACCCTTCTGAAAATCGGGAGTGAGGAGCCTCCTTTCGACGGGATGATGGATGGATTCTCAGGGAAGGCTGCAGAAGACCTCTTCAACGCACACGAGATCCTGCCGGGCCCCCTGTCCCCCATGCAGACCCAGTTCTCACCTTCCTCTGTGGACAGCAGTGGACTGCCCTTAAGCTTCACAGAATCTCCTTGGGAAAGCATGGAGTGGCTGGACCTCACACCGCCCAGCTCCACCCCAAGCTTCAGCTCCCTGTCTACCGGGGGCCCCAGCATCTTCAACATTGATTTCCTGGATGTCACGGATCTCAATCTGAATTCCCCCATGGACCTCCACTTACAGCAGTGGTAAACACCTGATGAAGTGCTAAGGAAGGCCAAGAGGAATCCCATCGGGGAAAGCACATGACCACAAATATTTACATTCTCCCAAAGAAGGAGGAGCTGGAAGAGGAGGAGGAGAGGAAGAAGAAGGAGGAGGAAGAAGGGGAGGAGGAGCTGGAGAGAATGAAAAACAAGCATGGAGACTTCAGTTACAACCAGCAAGAACAAACAGGAGTCTTTTTTTTAATAGATGGATAGTGTAATATTTGCCAACGTTCAGTGACTATTATTGATTTCAGCAATGGTTTCAAAATTATGTTTTTTCAGATCAAGAATACAAAAAAAATTTTTTTTGCTTCCAATGCCTTTCAAACACTAATCTTTTTTTCTAGCTTGTATTTTTTTCAGGCACTGTTGGGGCATAATCTCACTTTGTAAGATTTTCTCATGAATTTGTTACTCTTACCATGGAAAGAAGTTGTAAGCTCTCTGGGGAACACACAGAAGCCAGTCCTTCAAAGTAGATGGAAGTCGTACCCCTGAAGGCTGCTTCTCATGTCTCCATCACTTGCCTTTCAAAACAGAGGTCAGGCCCAGTGTCAGGTTCTTAAGGCAGAACAGAGGGACAGGACCAATCCATTCCCAGGGAAGTGAAGTGAATTCAGTATCCCTTGGCCACAAAGCTGCCCCCGCTAGAGTGACCCCAACCCTGTACCCAGGACTCCATGTGGTCACAGATAACAACCAACCTACCTTTGGCCCAAAGAAGCACACCTGAAATTTCCCTTTCTTAACCAGTGGCCGGATCACTGTCACTGTCTCCATGGTGATGTGTATGCTCAGTTGCTCAGTGGAGTCCGACTCTTTGCTACCCCCTGGGCTGTAGCCCGCCAGGCTCCTCTGTCCGTGGGGTTTCCCAGGCAAGAATACTGGAGTGGGTTGCCATGTCCTCCTTCGGGGGATCTTCCCAACCCAGGGATCAAATTTCGGTCTCCTGTATTGGCAGGTGGATTCTTTACCACTGAGCCACCTGGGAATCCCCGCCATGGTGTTAAGCATTGTGAAACAGGAGAGAACCCTAAAGCAAGAAGAGAGACAAAACCTCCTGCCATTCTCCAGCACAACCTCCTTTAGTGTCAAAGACTAGAGACGACCACGTAAGCAAATCAGAGTATCTCTCTGGTCTCAAGTAACTGTTATCAGGAATAATGCAGACAGCACTAAAGAACATCATTTCATGTATGATGGGAATAAACACAGTGGGTTACTATTCATATAACAGGGTGATTATTTATGGACATTCGGCTTCTCTTTTTATTTTCTTATTGGAAGGAGGGGTTCACCTCCATTATCTTTCTCCCACTCTACTTTTCTTTCAAATTTTCCATCCGTTCTCTCCCTTCTTTTGAAGATCTCCCTTTCTCTGCCCCAACGTTTGGAGAAGAGGATTTCATCCATTTATCAGCTGTCCTACTGCTAATAAAACCATACGTTAAAAAGCTGAAAGTCACGGTTCTCCCGGGTAACCGATTCTCCATCTGCATAATAACTTGCTGTAAAAGGAAGTCAAAAGAAAGAAATCAAAGGAAAGAAACCAATGATTCCGTCCATCAGTCGTGAAGCTCTCCCTACCCTCATTTGGTTCGAGATCACTGATTTGGGTTGCTCTGGGGAAAACCGGAAATCGTTACGTTGTATATATAGTAACTATACTATATATATAGTATAGTTCCAAGGAAAGAGTATTTTAGGTCTGGGTTTCTGAAAGAAAACACAATCGCACGTCGAAAAGGACGGAAGGGAAAAAAGACGATGGTCTACTGTGCATTCCTCACCACTTCCCCTGCTTTTGCTGGGAGTTGAAAACTTAAATTGCAGGATAGTCTCTAAGGCTCACTGTGGTTCTAATGCACGGATTCATAGTGTTGCATGCTGTAGAAGGTAGCTCTCGCTGTTTTTATTTTTTATTTAAATCACTAAGGCACTGTTTTCTTCTTTTGTAAAAAAAAAAAATGTTCACTGTGCACTTATGGAGAAAATAACCAAACATGTTGTGATTTTAGAGGTTCTCTTTTTGAAAAAAAAAAAAGATTTAGAAGTCATTCCATTGTTAACCTGTTAACATGTGTGAACACAGAGTGTTTTTGGTGATTGCTACTCTGAAAGCTGCCGCATCTTACTGAGGGGGTGGGGAGGGCAGGAGGAGAATATATATATATTATATATGTGTATATATATATATATACACACACACATATGCATGTGTGTATAGATATATACATATGTATATGTATGTGTGTCTATAGGTGTGTGTGGATATGTGTATCCATATATACACATCCATATGTACATATACATACACATGTGTGTATGTGTGTGTATCTTCAAGGCAGTGCAACAGAGTTCTATACCAAAAGCCTTTAAGCCTCCATCTGCTGTGAAATGATCTTGGCCTTTCTCACTGCGAGTTCCCGATTCGTCACCCAGACTACAAGTTGCTTCTATGTATGACTCATGGCTCCAAGCCAGTGACGCACAGCCACCTGCTCACGATGAACAAGCCCGTCTCGAGAGTGACTGTGATGTGAAGAGACAGGGAGCGTTCACCTTTGGTCACTGGAAAGGTACTGCCTCCTCTCACAGAGAGCAGCGGTGGAAGACGACAGTCGTTTTACATTCCTTCATCTGCCTTGTGCTTTAAAAGAGCCACACGGTACATTTTCCACTTTGCTTTGATGTCTGTCATCAAAACCAAAGATTCTGAGGGGAAAATTGCCATCTCTTCTTTGATGATGAAGCTATGGGGAAGAAAATCTTCCTGACACATTCCTCACCTTTGTGTGTTCCTCAGACATTGACATTTTGGGGGGATCTTGACAAAGCTCACTGGTCAGTCCATTTCTCATGTGCCAAGTTGTGTGAATTTTTTAATGTTATTTTTATCCCCCTTCCTCTGGAGAACAACCTCACAGCAATCTCTGAGACTCTGGTCTGAGTGTCAATTATTTTTTTTTCCTTTGGGTATTTCTGTCTGAAGGGCTAGACTTGGCTAGGAGGCCTCTGTCTTTGTAAGGCTATGCATTTTCATTGGGATATTTTTAGGCTATTATCTGGCACTGACATATATGCCTCACAGTTAACGAAAGATATTTGCTGCTACAAACCAGCACGCAACCCAGAGCAGACTCCTGGATCATTGCTTTCAACCTCCACCCACAACCCCCACCCACCATATTCACGCTCTCTTTCTGTAGATCTGATGTGAGATTTGAAAGATAAAACTGAGGATAATTGGGAAAAGGTTGATGAAGCTGGTTGCTCCCTGATCATCTGTGTTAATTTATGTTTCCTATAAGGGAGATTTTTTTTTTTTAAGTTCTTTTAAACTCTTAATTGTGTCTTCTATTCTGGTGACAAATTGGGCATGACTAAAAGATGTACAGAGGCTTAAGAAGATGGCCACGGTCAAGTTTCTTCAGGCTTTTAGAGCCTGAAACTAACCACATGTGGTCCTCTCAAGACCCCCAGGAGCACCCTGTGGTTAAGCTGACCTGCAGACATTTGCAGCTGCTCCCAACTCTGGTGCAGTCCTGTGGGTTCACCCTTATCCAATGGATTCAGGAAGTTCCTTTGCGCAAATACTTCATTAAGCCTGTGCTCAGTAGAAGCCCTGCTTCTAACACTGTTACTGAGATGGCACACATTCTACTATAAGGAAAGGGAGAGGAAGAGGGAAAGGAAAGAAGGAAGGAAGGAAAGAGGGAGGAAGGGAAGGAAGGTCAGGCCACAGCCTCTCAGTTCAGCTGAGACATTACATTACGAAAAGGAAATCGAAAAGTTTGGGATGAGAAACCATTCTCTCCATGAAGTGATCGCCCCGACAGATAAGGAAAGCAGGAGGGTCTTCAGTTGAACAACCAACATCTGTGAACAGGTGGCCTTTGCCGTCCAGAAACATTTATTTCCAATCTGAAAAAAAGGAGGTGGGGCGGATCAAAAACCTACCCCAAGCGTTCAAGACAGTCTTTTCTAAAGACCTGTTGAAGAGGTTTCTATTACCTCTTCTAGAAACCAATGCTGGTTTGGCCAAAAACTCCTGCATCAGATTTACTCATCCTGGAGATAATAACTTGATGTCTCACCTGTGCAGAGCACATCCCCTGTCCCAGATGTCCAGTACCATGTAGACTCTGCACAGGTGATTCCGATCTTGAGGGACTGGGAGGTTGCAAGAAGCCTGGTAATTTCCAAGTCTTCCAACCAGAATCCCTTTACCTATGATGACAAGGCAGGGGGTGGGGGGTGGTTTTCATTTTCCCAAAGGAGAGGGGCTTTTTAGCTAAAACCTACACTCATGCTGCATTTTTTTCTTCTGTGATCAAACAGCAGCAACATATGACTTAGATGTCTTTCTACCACTTAAAACATCTGTTTGAGCTCTTAGGGTTTATCTTCATTGCCAGATACAGAAACATTTGGAAAATCAGAGAAGGACAAAGGAAACTTATTATTATTATTTTGTCCCATGCCTTCATCTTGATCTTCAGAACAAGCTCTCTGGACAAAAGGGACACCTACAAGGTAGGGTGTCCATGGAGAGCCTCTGTCTTTTAGGGAAAAAAAGCTGCAGGATTGTGAGGGCAGTTTGCCCTCCACCTTCAGGGCTTGGCTGTGGCCCACAGATGCACCAAGTTTGCTGTCAGCTGTAAGCAAACTCAGAGTGAGAGTCTGGAGTCTTCAGTTTTCTTACAAATCCAGTAGAAGCCAGCGGGGCAATTGAGATGCGGAAACTCAACTAGCATTAGATGATATTACTACACATACAACAAGACAGTCCTATAAGCTAGAGAGCTGCTCAGCGTGGTGAGGAGCTGGGTTTGATTCTGGAATCCACGTTTTCAGGGGAGCCCTGGCTAGGGTGAGACTATGCATTAGGAAATGACTTTAAGACCGGAAGAGATCCGAGAAAAATTTCTCTATTACCTCCCAGGGAAATTGCTGTAGACTCATTGGGTTTGGTAACATGAAGAAGTTCCCTTCTGATGGTAGGAGTTGGTGGAATCTAAGTTTCTAGAATTCTATGGGTTAAGACAAACTCATGGTGGTCTCTTGCGCTTACTTCAATCACCTTCAGCCTTGTGAGCTCCTTGTGTGTGCTTTAACAGTTCCAGAGGGTTTTTGGGAGAAGGTCATAGAATGATGGCAATCCTGGAGGCTGCTGTAACGTTTTCCAAAGGAAGGGAACCCACGCTGCTCCCCAGAGTTCTCTCCAACGTGCCTGCAGTGAGGAAAGAGGGCAGTGCACAGCTGGGTGCTTGAAATCCTGCCTCCTGGAAACACAAAGAGGCACTTTGCAAAGAAATCCAAAGAGCCAGCATATGTTCTCTGCAGGGACCCCGTGTGGTGGAGCTTTCACGTTGGCTCCTTCACTCAACTATACATAACTAGGAAGAAATGTGGGTGACCAGGAAGAGAAAAGAAGCAATGGCTAAATACCAAAGTTGGCATGTGTTCTTTTTAAAAAAAATATATGTATATTTTTAAATAAAATGTTTATTTTAGAGAGAGATGAAAGTTTTTTTCTTGACTGTGCAATGTACCAGGCATTGTGCTGTTATTTTGTCAAATCCCCGCAGTGGTACCATGAAACAGTAGTATTACGATCACCCCCAGTTTACAGATGAAGAAACTGAGTCTGCAAAGGCTGAATTAATCACTTAAGGTTACACATCTGCAACCTGGCAGAACCAGCAATCACACTTTACTTATCTGCAGTGCTTCTGATCTCACACACTGTACATCTCACCCACACTAATCAAATGAGGACATTAGTGAGCCTACAGTTACATATATGCTATTAAAATACACGCAGTAAATCGTGAATTAGTTTGATAAATCACTGGTGCCCTCCTTAGTCTACAGATGTAAGAACTTCAAGGGGAATGCAACATACTGAATTCAGTACAGAAGAAACGATGGGGTAACGGTAAGGGTTGGAGTGAAAGTAATAACTTAAGATTCTTTAATAAACCAGCCAAGTAGATGGTGACTTGACTAAGAAAAACAGCTGTAGGAATAGAGACTAAGGTAGTTTTGAAACATGTTAATAGAATGGAAAGTATGGGATTTGATCATGGGATGGGAATGGCAAAGGAGAGAGAGGTGGATGTCCGTGCATGCATGCTAAGTTGCTTCAGTCATGTCTGACTCTTTGTGGCTCCATGGACTGTAACCCACCAGGCTCCTCTGTTCTGGAGTTCTCCAGGCAATAATACTGGCGTGGATTGCCAGGCCCTCTTCCAGGGAATCTTCCCCACCCAGGATGGAATCTGCATTTCTTATGTCTCCTGCATTGGCAGGTGGGTTATTTATCACTAGCACCACCTGGGAAGCCCAGATGAATGTCCAGTGTATGTTAATTCCATTCACAGAGGCAAAAGGCCAGAGTGAGTAACCTTAATATGAAAAATCGTGAATCTGAGTGCCTGTCACCTGTAGGACGCTCAAGTCAAAAGCATTCACTAGAGAGGTCTGGAGCTCAGAGTCCTTTGCACATAGATTTAGAGGTGGCAGATACCAGCATTTGGAAGATCACTGAAATCATGAGGATGGCTGTGGCCTACACAACCTGTGGAGTGATAAGAAAAGGGGATGCCGAGGACCACCAACATGGTTTGCTATTGGTAGAGGGGAGGAAGGGGCGGGACTAGGAAACCAGGAAGAAGACCGGAAGAAGGAAGTATTCCAGGCTCCAAGGTGGGAGAAAGAGGGAATCTTCAATCCTGTCTAGTGCTGCTGTTTCTGTAAGGTAAGGAAGAGTACTGTTTGATTTAATAATAAGGAGGTGGTTGGTCGGTAGAAAAGGTGAGAGCATCATGGTGCAGTGGTAAAGCCAGGTGGATGTGGACCAAGGAATTGGAAGGCAATGAAGAGGCCATTCCCTGGTTGGCCTAGTGGTTATGATTCCCGGCTTTCACTGCCGTGGTCGGGGAATGAGACCCCACAGGTCATGTGCTGCATGGCCAAAAAAAAAAAGAAAAAGGTGGGGGTGATGAAAAAATGAAGACTGACTCTAGGCATCTCCTTTCAAGGGGCATGGCCATGTGAGGAAGAAAGTGCACAAGACCAGAGCAGACAGAAATTTAAAGGACATCTGTCTCACTTTTTATTTATCCACTCTACTGTTGATGGACACTTCAGTTGTTTCCAATTTTTGACGATTGGAAATGTTGCTGATACAAACATCCTGGCACATCCATTTTGGTAAAGACATTACCAATTTTTTTTTTTTTTGGCTGAGTTTTGCATCATGTGGAATCTTAATTCCCCAACCAGGGATTGAACCCATGCCCCTTGCAGTAGAAGCACAGAGTCTTAAACACTGAACCACCAGGGAAGTCTCCTTACATTTTTGTTGAACATGTGAAATTGTTGGGTCGTGGTGTTTGCCTACCGTTAAGTCGTAGCCAATGACGTAAAAACAGCTTTCTGAGGGGCTTGTCCGCATACCCCTCCCATCAGAATACATGAGCTTCGGCTGAGCTATGTCCCCATCAACACTTGGTTTTGCCCGTCTTTTTCAGTTTTAGCCATGCTGTGGATGTGTTTTGGTATTCCCTGTAAAATTGCCTGGCATAGATTGGATGACCAATAGGTTCAGCAACTTTTCATATTATCTTGGCCATTTGGATTCCTATCTGTGGTAAGGTGACCGTTCAGGTCCCCTGCCCATTTTTCCTTTAAGTTTCTTGCCTTTTTCCTGTTGTATTGCAGAACTCTTTACGTATTATGGAGTTGAGTCTTTGACTATTATATAGTTTTTGCAAGTAACTTCTCCCACTCTAAGGACTGCTTTTTTATTCTCTTAATGATATTATCTCATAAACCAAAGTCTTTTATTGTTAAGTAATACAATTTATAAAGATTTCCTTTAAGGTGAGAATTTTTGGTATCATGTTTAAGGAATCCTTCCCTGCTCCAAGATCCTATGGAAAATCTTCTCTCTTGTTCTTTATTTTGATTTTTATTTCTCTTGGGAAAAATAATTTTTTTAGAGAATGGGTGGCTGATAAACCTTTTAAGTTCATTGCATGTTTAAAAACATCTTATTTTTCACCCTTGTTTGTGAATGTTAGACCAGATGCAGTTTTTGAGTCCCACTTTAGTTACAACCTGTTTCCATTGAGCTCTGTAAATATTGCTCAAAATTTTATTACACTGTTGCAAAAAGGAAGCTTGAGGGAATCAGCGTTTCTTCAGAGAGAAACTTCTTTTCTCTGAACAGTACTTATATACATTTATATCTATCTTTGTATTTATATTGTGGTGGTGGTTTTATTTTAATTTGCTTGTTGATGTATACTGGGTTTACAATGTGTAAGTTCCTGCTGTGTACAGCAAAGTGATTCACTTATACATATACTATATACACATTCTTTTTTACATTATTTTCCATTATGGTTTATCATAGGATACTGACTATAGTTCCTTGTGAAATACTGTAGGACCTGTTGTTTATCCATTCCATATATAAAATCTTATATCTACTAACCCTAGACTCCCACTTCAGCACTCACCCAACCCGCCCCCCCGCCCCGCCGCCACCCCTTGGCCTTGGTGGTTGTTTCCATTGAAGTGTAATTAACATATAATATTATATTAGTTTCAGGAGTACAATGTAATGATGTGATGTTTGTACATACAGCAAAATGATCACCACAGTGATCATTAGTTAATATGGTCTAGTTAACATCCATGCCACACAAATTACATTTATTTCCTATGATTAGAACTTTTAAGATCTACTCTCTTGCTGCCGCTGCTGCTGCTGCTAAGTCGCTTCAGTCGTGTCCAACTCTGTGCGACCCCAGAGACGGCAGCCCACCAGGCTCCCCCGTCCCTGGCATTCTCCAGGCAAGAATACTGGAGTGGGTTGCCATTTCCTTCTCCAATGCATGAAAGTGAAAAGTCAAAGTGAAGTCGCTCAGTTGTGTCCGACCCTCAGCAACCCCATGGACTGCAGCCTACCAGGCTCCTCCGTTCATGGGATTTTCCAGGCAAGAGTACTGGAGTGGGGTGCCATTGCCTTCTCTGATCTACTCTCCTAGCAACTTTCAGATATAGCATACAACATGTATCTAGCTTTGAAATTTAGAAATTTTACCCAGTTACTTCTGGGGCCCCCACCTCTACCCGCCGCAGTAGTGGTTTCTGGCACTTGATGAATGATTTCAAGCTTGATTTGGGCCTTTCTGCAGCTGTGCAAAATATCTTTTCAAGAATTTCCATGCTATTTTCTTCTTCATCATCTGCTCTGGAAATGCTATTACATATATATTTTTCAATGTTCTGAGGAAGATTCTGCATCTCTGCCTTTTCCCTTCTTTTCATGGAATTACCTCCTTCTTTCCTCTGAATTTTGGGAGATTTCTTCCAGCCCATCCTGGAATGGACTCCGAAGTCTGGCTTCGGGCAGTGGCAAATCTGTTATTTCCTTCCTCTATTGAGTTTCATTAGTTTAGAAGTCATGTGTTTCTTATGCGAGAACTCTTCCTTCCTTGTTTAAAATGGCTCTTTTTCATGGCAGCCTGCTCCTGTCATATTAAAGCAGTGTTCTCTCTGTTCTCACCAGGAATACAAATTAGACTTTAAAAATATATTTCCCTTACTTCCTGATTAACTTTTTCACTGGAGGACAGTTCTCTGAATTCTCAGATTAGCCTCCCTGTTTTATGGAGGTAATAACCTGTAATAACAGCACAAGCATTTGAACTAGAAAAACCTGGCATCTCAGTGGTGATGCATGAATGACTCTTCACAGAAACCCTGTGAGCTTTGATTTATTCAAGGGGTGTAATAAACCCCTCATCCTAAAGTTCTTTTAAGGATTAAATAAGATGATGTATGTTGAAAGAATCTGCCTGCAATGCAGGGGATCCCAGTTCTATTCCTGGGTTGGGAAGATCCCCTGCAGAAGGGGTAGGCTATCCACTCCAGTATTCTTGGGCTTCCCTGGTGACTCAGCTGGTAAGGAATCCACCTGCAATGCAGGAGACCTGGGTTTGATCCCTGGGTCAGGAAGATCCCCTGGGTAGGGAATGGCTACCCACTCCAGTATGCCTGGAGAACTCCATGGGGTCACAACAAGTTGGACATGACTAAACAACTAAGACTATATGATTTATTATTTTCATTGTATCTTGCGATCATCATTGTAGTCATCATCTTTATCATCATCTTTACTATTATATTTAATTACTGATTTTTTTCTGTTTGTTCAATTCTCAGGTAGAGAGGTCTGATTAGTCAGGATTTGGTGGCTGAGATGGTGGGGGAGGTGATCTATCAGAGATGGTATTAGTCTCCATTTAATTTCCTTCAAGAGGTTACCACACATTGTAACTTTTTCCTGGCCAGTTCTTCCCTGATTCAGAAATCACTGGTATCATTTTTTTTTCCTGTAAGAACAAAATTTATTAGCATTAATATATGTAGTAATAATGACCACTTCCTTAGTTTCAATGTAGCAAACATTTCACATGTGTGCATTAATGTGTTTGATCTTCATAACAATCTTGCGAAGTAGGAACTGCAGGTATAATGGTGACCAGCAGAGACAAGGTTCTTGCCTTCATTTTCCAGAGGAAGAAACTGAGTTACTAGAGAAGTTGAGTAACTTGTCTTGGATCACTCAGTAAGTGACCACGCCAAGACTGATCCTGGGCTTCTTAGTCATGTCGTGTTGCTTCATTAAAATCTGACGCGGTTGCCATCGGAACTTACTGCATAAGCCTCCCAGTTCTTTCCATCTCAGTTTTCCATTTCCATTGTATATATTCCTTATCATAATCAACGCTTGTTGAACGTCTTCTACATACCCAGGTCTTATTTTGGGCAAAAAGAGGTCCGAGATGAAGTCTCTACTCTTAAGGTTGAGTTTTCCTATGTAGTGACTGCTTCCATTTTCTGCCAAGATAGCAAGTGGGATCTTTCCCTAATTTCCATGAGTGACATAGAATTTCTCTGGTGTGTGTGTGCGTGTGTGTGTAGATATATTTGAGTTATTTCAAAATGATATTGGAGGAAGAAATGAGTCAAAGCTACTGGCTCTACTTAACTTTTTGGTCCCCAAAACAGAATTTAAAATTTACTCTAAATAAAGAGAATTAACAAATGAAGGATCTTAGATGAAAATACAGTTGAATATTTCTACCCTTTGGGGATAGGGAAGGCTTTCTAAGCATTAAACTAGAGGCATAAAACATAAAGAAAAAGATGGATGGCTTTGACCATATTAAAAATGTAAAATTCCTGGAAGACAAAAATCAACATTAGAGATATTAAAGGGGGAAGGTCAAAAGTAAGGAAATATCTGACATAAGATAACAATAGCATCAGTGTAGTTAAGATAACTAAAGAGCTTTTTAAAATCAATAAGATAATATGGAGCCCCATAAGAGAAAACCAGGCTGAGGACATGAAGAAGTGAGCAGTTAACTGAAGAAGGAATGCTCATAGCCTTGAAACGTGAGACGCATGTTTACTGTGAAAAAGAAGAAAAATGCTGCAAATTAAAAGAGCACTATAATGCTGCTGCTGCCACCAAGTCGCTTCCGTCGTGTCCAACTCTGTGTGACCCCAGAGACGGCAGCCCACCAGGCTCCCCCGTCCCTGGGATTCTCCAGGCAAGAACACTGGAGTGGGTTGCCATTTCCTTCTCCAATGCATGAGAGTGAAAAGTGAAAGTGAAGTCGCTCAGTCGTGTCCGACTAATGCTATTTCTCAGCTATTCATCAGGCAGGATTATTAACAGTGGTAGTATCCCATGTAGGTCAGGGTGTGGGCAGAATAGGACATTTATGCATGGTAGGTGGGCCTGCAAAATGTTTCCATTTTTTAATCTAGAGGATAATTTGGCAACACAAGAATAATTGGAAAACATGACAGACACACTGTGATGCAGAAATTCTTTTTTCTAACTGAACCATAATTGATCGAAAATGTTGTGTCGGCTTCAGGTGCACAGCGCGGTGGGTCAGGTATACACATATATGTATGTATGTGCATGTGTGTGTGCTCAGCCGTGTCTGACTCTTTGCGACCCCATGGACTGTAGCCTGCCAGGCTCCTCTGTTCATGGAATCTTCCAGGCGAGATTATTGGAGAGGGTTGCCTCCAGGGGATCTTCCCGACCCAGGGATTGAACCTATGTCTCTTGAATCTCCTGAATTGGCAGGCGGATTATTTACCACTGTGCCACCTGGGAAGCCCATACACACACACACACACACACACATACATATTTTTTCAGTTTCTTTTCCATTATAGGTTATTACAGAATATTGAATACAGTTCCCTGTGCTATATAGGAGTTGATTCTCTATTTTATAGATAGTTGTGTGTATCCGCGAATCCCAAACTCCTAGTTTATCCCTCCCCCATCCCCTTCCTCTTTGGTAGCCACTAGTTTGTTCTCCGTGTCTGTGAGTCTGTTTCTATTTTGTAGATAAGTTCATTTGTCTCATACTTTAGATCCCACATATAAGTGATATCATATGGTATTTTTGCCCTGTGTTTTGAATTCTGTTCTCCAGACCAGTACTGTCCAGTGGAACTGTCAGCGATGATGTAGATGTTCTGTTTTACACTATCTAATATGGCAGGCACTAGCTATGTGTGGTTTGCGGGTATTTGAAATGTGGCTAGTGTCACTGAGGAACTAAATTTCTAATTTTACTGAATTTAACTGAAATTTAAATAAGCACATGTCTTTTGTGACTTCTGAGTTGGACAGGGCAGCTCCAGCCAGTGCTGGGGTGCAGAATGAAGATGCTAAAACTAATTCAGGGGCCTGCAAGTGGAATATCGGATTTCAGAGGAAAGGGATCTCAGATAAATAGTACTACAACATTATTGAAGCAAGTAAGAAGCCTTTATTTTTGTTGGTCAAAGCAAGTCATGTGGTCACATTTAAGGTCCACAGGAGCAGGAAGTGTAACCCTTCCATAGATCAAAGTCAGGGATATGAGAAGTAGAATGTTCTTTCTTTCTCTTCCCCTTCCTTCATCTTGTCCACATCTCTTCCTTTCTTCCCTCCTCCCTCACCTTCCTTCCCCTTCCCCTCCCCTCCTCCCCCTTTTCACCTTCTTCTTCAAATGCACTTAACTGAAACGTTCAGTCCATTCTTCTGGAGGTAGAAATCAAATTTCAGGTAATCTGGGGCTTCTTCATTCCACACCTCAGCCATTGCTGCCTTCTGCTTACCTTTGTTGCCAACAGCATCATGCCCAGCTCCTTTGGTGCCCTTGTAGGCCCTCCTCGCACACACGTTCACTGCACATGGCACTGTGTCTTGGGCACTCCAGGTCCTCCACGTGGAGGGTCTCTGTGATCTTTGCTATATGACCCATAGCTATATAATCTACCTGTCTCCAACCTGCCTGGACTCTACTTAAACTGTGACCTTGGGAAGGGCAAAATGAGGCAAGTCACTTTCTTAGAGATTCTTTCTGTAGTAAGCTTAGACTCAGTGATGCTGCAGTAATGAACAGTCCACTAACCTCTGACTGACAACAATAAAGGTATCATTTTTTCACTCCAAGCGGATAACCGTGAGTCTGATCCACAGCAGCCCCCCAACTGCTCATTGCTGGTCTCGTGGGAGGGTAAAGAAAGAAGGGGGTGGGTCACAAAATGACTCTTAAGCTTCTACTTTGAAGTGGCATAAATCACCTCTGTGCATATTCTATGTCCAAGGAAAAAATCACGTGATTGATCTTGACCTCAAAGAGAAGAGGAAGTATAAGCCCTTCCTATGGAGATAGGCAGTGAAATTTTTGAACAATAATAAAATCAGCACATTCATCATCAACTTTTCCTCTTCCTGTCTCCTTTCCCACTCCCCTATCATCATCTTCAGTATTCCACAGCTTGGGGGTTCTTTATCTAGAATATACGGGGTAGGATATTCTTCAAACGGTGCTATTTATGGCATAGACATAAACATTCCAAAGCCCATAATCTTCAAACTCAAAACCCCCTTTTAAAAAAAAAAAACACAAAACTCTATTCTCTCACATGTGTTTTTGAAGTCTGCTTTGAGAGATGAAAAGATTTGACACTCCTTTCTCTTTTTTTCTGCACTGTCATCCCCTCCCTGGGGTAGGAAGCAGAAAAAGCCCTGGCCTTTTCTTGAATGGAGGAAATACTCATAGGAGAACAGAAACTTGTGAAGAAACCATCAGTTAATAACATATTATTAGACCACAGTCTAGCAGGGTAGGCTGTCTTTTGAGGAGAAGCAGAACAGAACTGAAATATCTCAGCATTGAAGGCAGAGGCTGACATGATATTGGAGTTGTCTGCCAGAGTTCTGGAGGACAAGTGCTGTCCACTAGAACTTTCTGAGATGATAGGAGTCTCCTAATTCTGTGCTGTTCAATACAGCAACTCCCTAGTCGCATGGGGCTATGAAGCCCTTAACATGTGGCTAGGGTGATGGAGAAACTAAATTTTATTGCTTTTAACTTTTAAAAGTTTTAATTGGAGGATAGTATTTTTTTTTTAAGATTTTTTTATTTTTGGCTGTTTGGGGTCGTTGCTGCCGCACGGTCTCTTCTCTATTGCTGGGAAGCGGGTGCTACCCTTTGTCGAGTTGTGCGCTGTGCGGACTTCTCTTTGTGGTGGCAGAGCTCGGATGCTACGGGCCTCAGGTTTCAGTCGTTGCGACACATGGGCTCCGTAGTTGCAGCTTCCAGGCGCTAGAGCACAGGCTCAATAATTGTGGCAAGAGGGCTTAGTTGCTCTGCAGTATGAGAGATCTTCCAGATCAGGGATCGAACCTGTGATTCCTGCACTGGCAGGCAGATTCTTTACCACTGATCCACCGGGGAAGCCCCAGTGTTTTAAAATTATTTTTAATTTTTAGGCTGCACCAGGTGGCTTCCAGGGATCTTAGTTCCTTGACCAGGTATCGAACTCGTGCCCCCTGCAGTGGAAGTACAGAATCTTAACCACTGGACCACCAGGGAAGTCCTGAGGAATTACATTTTAAATTTTAATTTCAATAGCCATGTGTTGTTGGTGACTACTATACTGGACACTCTAGACATTACCGGAGACAGTGCTACTATTAATAAAAATCACCCAGTGTCCTTACTGCCTCACTATTATTTATACATATAAAAACATGTTGTGACTTGGTTTTTAAAAAAATTCTCAAAATGGAAATAACTTTAGTTTGTAGAAAAATTATATTGACATTATAGGCATAACTCAGTTAAAAGCAAATAATGCCTTAACTTATTAATAGGCTAGAGCTGCTGACCTAATAAGCTGAGGCTAAATTCACAACTTAATTAAAGATTTCATGTTCATTCAGCCAAGACATGCCTCAAACCATCTTTTGTTCAGCTGGTCAGCAAGATACTTAGAACCATATGTAGGACATCTTGAGACTATAATCAACCTATGCAAAATAGCCCATTGCAAAAAAAAACTTCTTTCATTTGTCAGATTAGTAATTCTGCTGTAGGAATAGCATTTCTCTCTATTGCAATCATGCTAATCTTATTTGTAGTAAATGAAGAGGACATAATGTACTATATAGAAATTTAGATGTTACTTGATTGTTGATAGTTTAGCAAACAGATCTCTAACTTTGCTATCTCTCAAGCGGTATTATTTCTCTATTGGAGATGAAAAAACTGACTTAGGGTATGTACTTTCTCCCTAAGGTTATATAATTGGTATTTGGAGTTTTAATACTCATATCTTTTTGATCCAAAGACCCTCCCACCCAACACACTGCTCTCACTTGGTAAATGATGATAAAACCTAACTGAAGTCACCATTGTTTTCCAAAGGATAAAGGCTGCAGAAGGTCATGACCCCTTTTCAAAAGCCAACTGATGCTAATGCGCCACCACCATGTAGGATGCTGCTGGCCAGTCACAGCTGATGGCACTTGTTCTTCAGCGGTAGAAGGGACATGAGGCTGGAGTCTAAGCCACACAAGAAAGTGATCCTGGTCAAACTGGAACCCGTGATCATGATGCCACTATCATTTTATTGGCTTCTGGGTACCTACTGCTAAGTCACTTCAGTCGTGTCTGACTCGGTGCGACCGCATAGATGGCAGCTGACTAGGCTCCTCTGTCCCTGGGATTCTCCAGGCAAGAACACTGGAGTGGGTTGCCATTTCCTTCTCCAATGCATGAAAGTGAAAAGTGAAAGTAAAGTCGCTCAGTCATTCCCAACTTTTAGCGACCCCATGGACTGCAGCCCACCAGGCTCCTCCGTCCATGGGATTTTCCAGGCAAGAGTACTGGAGTGGGGTGCCATCGCCTTCTCCTCTGGGTACCTACTAGGTTTGTTGAAAAGCAAGCGTCACATTTCTGGGATGTATGCTATACCTGGTGCAAAATCTGCCCGACACTCTTGTCCCAAGCTTAACCCTGCCACTCAGTGTTAATCATCTGCAGGTTTATGAGCCATGTTCTTGCAGTCATGTCTTCCTTCTGGGAATTCAAAGCAGCAATACCCCACGTTCTCTTAAAATACAAACAGGTGGTTGCCAGAAAGGAGGAGGGTGGGAGGCAGTGGGCGAAAGAGGTGAAGGGGATTAAGAGGCACAAATCTCCAGTTATATGTCAGTTGTTCAGTTGCTGTGTTCTGTTGGACTCTTTGCAACATAAGGGGTATGGCCAGTAACATTGTAATAGCTTTGTGTGGGGACAGTTCGTTAATAGATTTATGGTGGTGATCGTTTGCAAATATCAAATCATCATATAAAACACCTGAAGTATTAGTCCCTCAGTCCTGTCTGACTACTTGCGACCCCGTGGACTGCAACCTGAGAGGCACCTCTGTCCATGTTCTCCAGGCAAGAATACTGGAGTGGGTAGCCATTCCCTTCTCCAAGGAATCTTCCCAACCCAGGGACTGAACCCAGGTCTCCTGCATTGCAGGCAGATTCTTTACCCTCCGAGCCTCCAGGGAAACACAGTACACCTGAAACTGACATGATATTGTACATGCCCTGTATGTCATTAAAAAGAAAAAAAAAGGCAATGGATGCTCCTTATTTGCTGTTGTATTCTCGGTTCCACTTTGCTATTTCTAAAGCAGGAAAACCTTGCCCTTCCTAGAACGCTGAAGTGCAGAGCCGCTGGCCCCACGTGGACACCCGGGACCGTGGCGAGGTGGGCGCCGGGCGCGGAACTACAAGCCCCAGAATGCACGGCGCCCTCCGCACAGGCGCAGCGGGGACCCCCCCCCCAGCCCCCCCCCCCCCCCGTCCCCCAGCTCCGGGCCAGCCGGTCAGCGGCCAGCCTGCGGAGACCCGGGTCCCGCGCCGTAGCGGGGCTGGGGGCAGCGGCCGGGGCGGACCCGGCGGCGGCGCCCAGGGCGGCCCGGGCGTGGCCATGAGGGCTCCGCGGCTGCACGAGGAGTAGGCGGTGGAGCCCCCGGGAGGGAGCCGCGCGCGGGCCAGACGGCTCGAGAGGCTCCGCAGTGCCGCCGCCCGGGAGGCTCGGCGCGGGAGCCATGTAACCCTGCGGCGGGCTCCGGGCTGCTCCGTCCTCCCCAGCTCCGGGCTAGCGCACCAGCGGGGCCACGATGAAGAAGCAGTTCAACCGCATGCGCCAGCTGGCCAACCAGACAGTGGGCAGGTAGGTCACCCGCGGGCCGGGCGCGCGGCGGTGCTGTATCCCCCCGCGCGCGCAGGTAGGTGATGGAGCGGGCGCGCCGGCCCCCGCCGGTCCTCTCCTCTAGCTCCGGGCGCCGCTCGCGGGCGCGACCCCTCCTCCCCGAACTTCTCTCGGACCCCCGAGCCATTCTGGACCTCTGCCCGCCGCTCCGGGGCTCCGGTTGCCAAGCGCGGAGAATGACGCATCCTTTACCTGCGTCCCCAGCTGCCCCTTCACCTCGTCCTCCCTGCACACCGCCCCCCCTCCCCGGGACTCCCTTCTCCCTCTGGCACCAGAGCGTCGTGGAAACAGGTGTTCGCCCTGATCGTGCTGGAGGCCGCCGACCCGTGGTCGCTCTTCGAAGATGCATGCCCCTCCTCCTCCGAGTTCGGGGCTTCTCGGGGGGTCCGGCGGCGCGGGGAGGTGGGGCAGTGTTGGGCCTGGTGGGTCGGCTTGACAGAACTGAGCCTGCCCCTCCCGGGGCTCTGGCTGTGCGAGATGCTGAATCTCTTTTCCTGGCCGGGTTTGTCGATGTGTTAGGTGGCGGGGAGAGATCGGTAGGGGTGGGGGCCGCGGCAGGGAAGGTGCTGGTGGAATGGCGCGGCAGTCGCTCGGTCCTGAAACTGATTTCGGGGTGGGGGGATGGGGGGGTGGGGGGGTTGGCGGGGGGGAAGGGGGGGTGGCGGTGAAGGCTGCAGAGGAGGAGGCCCAACTCCTCTGGAAGATGAGATAAGCAGAAAGAAGATCACAGCCAGGTAGGGGAGGCCGGGGGCGGCGGTGGGGAACCCCGGCCCCAGAGTTGGAAAGAACCGGATCCTAGCGCAAGACCCCGCCGCCGGCTGTCATCACCAAAATGGGCTACATCTGGGCTAGTGTCTCCTGGGGCCGCTGTGTGGGGTGCCGGCGTCTATTCTTGTTACATAAGGGTTCTGGTGGGTCTCTTTCTAAGCTCTGCACACAGACTGGTTAGTAGAGAGGGTTTTTCGTGAAACTTCTGTCCCTGGAGAGAGATTTCCGTTGCTTCTGTGCCCAAGGAATTTGGGTGTGCTGTCTTAAGGCCGGCGAAAAGCAGAGAACCCAGTCTTGGGTGCAGTTCAAGTACGAGCTCAACACCTCGAAGGCCCTCCACTAGGTTTACCAAGAAACCGAATACCTTTATTGGGTGGGAAATGGAGCCCCAACTAGCATCTGGCCAGTCGGGAGTGGGGACCTCCCCGGGGCACACTGAACACCCTTGTAAGCACACTGCCCTAATTACCGTGGGCATTTGAGGGCAGGGGGGTGCCGGTGGCTTGTTAGGCTTCCAGATGGCTCCCAAGCAACCATGTCTAAAATGGACTTGGATACGTTTTCCTTTTTCCCAAACACATGTGCTTTCACATTGGGGAGAATTTATGAATAGCAGAGTCAGATTAGCCCAGATTTCTGGCATGGTATTGCCACAGATAGAGCCTCACGTGGGCTGCTTTTCTGAATGTTGGATGTGGAAACCGTGTTTTCCTGTCTGGGTCATTTAGCAGATGATGGTCCAGTTGACCTGTCTTTAGTGAATGACTTCTGCATCACCCCAGGGACTGGCATGGATCTTCAGGTCTTCACACCAGACCAACCACGTGACCAGGGACCCATAACCTTAGACTTGGATCTCCCTTCTCACTTGGTCTTGAGGTTCCACTTCGGTCATCGAAGCAAAATGTTAGCAAGTTGTCATGCTTTCTTCCCAGTATCCCTAAAACATAGCTGTCTCTCTTCGGGACTTGTTTCAAAGTAGGAAGATTTACTACAAAACTTGGGCATAAAACATGATTTCCAGCCTCATCCATGGATGGAATGACCAAGGGAGAATGGAGGTTGGGTTTCAGAATAGGTACCAGGTGTTCTTACTGATTTAAAAGCATATTCTTGGAGCTCCAAGCAGCTGGTCACTAAGAGGTACTTTCCACTTGTTTATGGAGACACTGGTGGTTGCTGGCGTGTGGGTGAATTTTGACTCTTTATCAGGTAGCGTTGGGACCAGTCCACTATTGTGTTAATCACTAGTCTCTATCCATTTTGATGATGTTCTGAGTTTAGTGAACCTTTTAGGGCAAAAGCTAGTTTGTATTATTTTGCTGCTGAAAAGCCTCCAGTGGCCTTTCATTGAACTGAGCGCCCCAAATCTTTCCAGGGGCCTATAAGACCTGGCCAGACTTGACTCCCTTCTGGTCTTTTCATTCTCATTCTGTTCCGCCAACCCCTCCTCCTTTGTGCTCCATCGACAGCAGCCTTCCTTGCCCCAAATGCACCAAGCTCATTTCTATCTGGGGATCCCACTTTTCCTGCTTGCCTAAGGGTCTGCTCTTCCTGCATGCCTCTTCCTTTTCATCCAGGTCTTTGCTCAGAGACCTTTGAGAGGTCCCCCTCCCCTCTTCCCACTCCCCCCATCATCTTGTTCATTTTTGTCACAGCACTCATCACTCTTTGAAATGCTCTTCTTTTTCCTTTTTTTGATTTCTTACAAGCACAAAACTGTAGAATGTACTGACTGCCATTGTATGCTCAGTGTGTATAGTGCAATGCCTTCTAGACCATTGGTCCTCAGTTCATGGTTATTTAATCCAGTTGACTGTGGGGTCCATGCAGGTAAGTAAAATGGGGCAATGTTCACTTTCTCTTGCGGAGAATGTACCAAGGCATGATCCTAATGCTGCTTCTTAATTTCTTGACTCGGTAGAAGCAGTGGGATTGGATGCTTGGCATTTAGGTGTGGGGTTGGTGGACCACCTATTGGTGATGCTTTAACAAGCCACTGGATGCTTGCCCTGTGTGTGTCTTTGAAAGGATGACATTCTTGTCTTTGAGGCAGGGCTAAGAGATGGGCTGGAGGGTGGTCCTAACTCTTGGCATCTCATCTGGCTTGCCTTCTGTAAGTTGTAGGTTCTGGACGTCTTCTGAATATAAAACTGCCAGGGATCAGATCCAGTCTCTTTAACAACGAGGAAATGTTCTACTTACACATACCTTATGGAGTTAGCAGTATTTTCTCTTGAAGTGAGTACTTCTCTGTAGAGAGGGTGCCAGCAACTGGGAAAAGTTTCAAGCCCACTGCAGTTAACTAGGAAAAGTGTCATCTCCTCCTTGGTTTGCTTCTCCCATCTGTGCACACATTCCTTCTCCTCTCCGTTCACTTCAGCCCATCTCTTGGGAAGCATCTCTCGACTTTCCGGACTGTACCACCAAGTGCCTCATGGTTCCAAGTAGCACTGGCTTTCGAGTGGGATGGATCTGGCTGGTTGGTTACTGACTACAGGATCTTGAGCTGGGCTCTGCTCCTTAGTTTCCTCATCTGCAAAATGGGCATAATAAGGGTTGTGCTGAGGTGATGTAATAGGGAGGGACCTTTTGTATTCTATGACAAGTTCATCACTAAAGGGATGTTGCCTGTAAGCTTAAATTACACATAATGGCCCATCTCTGGGAGTCATGCCTCCCAGGTCATGAGCATTAAGCCAAAATACCTTTGTTTAGCTTCCAGGAAACTTCCTGATCAGGCCCACCTGTGAATGACTGCAGGGAGGAAGAAATTAACACATCCCTTCTGGAGGCTAACCCAAACCAAGAAATGTTTGACTTTACTGTCCTTTTTTTTTTTTTTTTTTTTTAAAGTATTAATGTAAAAGAAGCCTGAATTCTAACTCACGTGAGATGGTTCTTTGGGACATGAGTCCACCATCTTCTTGGTTGGCTGGCTTTCCAAATAAAGGCACTATTCCTTGCTCCAACAGCTCCTCTCTTGATTAATTGGCCTCTTGTGTGGCAAGCAGTACAAGCTTGGACTGAGTACCAGTGATGTGGTGATTGTGGCAATGAGGTCATGGGATTACCCCCAGAAAGCACCCAAAACCATGCTCAGCCAGGGCATGCTTCATAAACAGTAGCCACAAGTACCTTTGGGCAGACGCTATTCCTGGCTTGTATGCTCATGCTTTCGTCCATCCAGTAAATGCTTATTGGATGCCTGCTGTTTGCCGGGCTCTGTGCTGGTTCATGAACTGTTGCCATGCAGAGTAAACAAAACCCATTTCTCTTGTGTAGTGTAATTTTTATCTTGTCTCATTTACCTTTTCCAATAGTCTTTAAGCTCCTTGCAGGCAGAAACAGCTGTCCTCTAATGCCTGGCATATAGTCGGTTCTCCAAAATTCTTTGGCAATTGAATATATAAGTGAACGAGAGGTCCCGGTGTCATAGACAAGGATGCGAGAGGCTCCAGACACGGCCCCTCTCTCCTTTTGGGATGGTGATGGATGTACCGATGCATGACCACAGCTGTATTCCTGGGCTTTGGAAGGATAGAGCAGGAGTTAAGGGAGGAATCAGTTCATGCTGACTTAGGATACCGGGGTTTTTTTGCCTTCAGGAGAGTCTATCGGTTGCTGGGGTGAGAGGCACTCTGAAAGACATAGAGTATTTTTTCTGCAAATGGCATGTGGTTTGTGTTGGGTGGAAATAGAGCCTGAGCTGAGATTTAGAGACCTGTTAGGTGACCCAGAAAATAGAAGTAAAACTGGTCTTCCTGGTGGCTCAGACGGTAGAGAAGCTGCCTGCAATGCAGGAAACTTGGGTTTGATCCCTGGATCAAGAAGATCCCCATGGAGAAGAGAATGGCTACCCACTCCAGTATTCTTGCCTGGAGAATTCCATGGACAGAGGAGCCTGGCAGGCTACAGTCCATGGGGTCACAAAAGTGTCAGACACGAATGAGAGACTAACACACTAGGTGACTGAGAAATTGGAAGTAAACCTGGCCCTTTGACTTGGTGAGGAGGAGGTTCCTTCAGTCTCCAGTGAGGGGTGGTGGACGGCATAGCAGCCCCTGCCCTAGATGTCTGTTAAGAGTTAAAGGGAGCCTGGCTTACATCGAGTACCCAGGAAATGGTTGGTGAGGCTCCTTGTGCCCATTCAGTCCTCTGAAAACACTGGCTCCGGAGTGTAAAGGACTTCTCAGATGCCCACAGCCACTGACCAGTGATGGCTGTCAATGGGCTCTGTGCTAAGTCGCATCAGTCATGTCCAACTCTTTGTGACCCCATGAACCATAGCTCACCAGGCTCCTCTGTCCATGGGATTCTCCAGGCAAGAATATTGGAGTGGGTTGCCATTTCTTTCTCCAGGGGATCTTCCTGATCCAGGAATCGAACCCCCGTCTCTTATGTCTCCTAAATTGGCAGGTGCCACCAGGGAAGCCCTCAGTGCTCGTGTGCAAAACAGGGTGACATTCAAGGGACTTGAGAGTAGACAAGGAGCTCTGGAAGTGTGGGAGGGACCAAGTCCGGTTGGGTTGGATTCTTTGGTTCTTAAAGCTCTGAGTTGGGGGAGTGGAAGGTCAAGTTTGGTCTGGACAGCCCCATCTTTCACTCCTAGACTGCTCCTTGAGCAGGCTTGGTTTCTGGTGCAGAGCCGGGTGGGCTGAGCATCACTGCTGCTGTGCAGCTCTCAGGATGCCACTGCTGCCACCAGGGGTACCCAGATAGATGCTGAGGATGCAGCCATCAGGAGCACTGGTGCTGCAGACATCTTGGCTTGAACCAAAGCAGCCAAGACCAGTGAGGATCTTTTCCTTGAAGGTGTCTCTGAGACACTACTTTGCCCATCAGCAGGCCTCCTAAGAGCCGTGGCCCAGTTGATAGGGCATCACTGCCCTATAGGGAAGTGAACGTCACTGTTCTGATAGGGAAAAGTTGGAACCAACTCCAGATTAGTCATTGGACTCTTTTGCTCCTGCCTATATTTCCCCGTGTCTTTCTGTTACACAACAGGGCTGGGCACACCCAAACCTGTCCCCCAGGGAGCACTGTGCATGTTTGTAAGGTCTCAGAGTGATGTTTTTCATTAGTTTTATGGAAGCCTGTGTCAGGCCACCTGCTGCGGTCTGTGTGTGTGACAGAGAAACAGAATGTACTCACCAACAGATGAGCAGGCTAGCAGATCTGGAATGTATTCTCTGCTTGAGTCTTCCAGGCTCCTCGCTATGCAGACCTGCCAGCTTGCAGCCTCGGGCTGGGCTGCTCCCGGTTGTCAGGACTTCCTGCAGGACTCTCTTCTCCCAGACCTACAAGTCATTGCCAGGGAGCCATTCTTCTCACCAGCAGATAATGACTCCCCCTCCCATTGTCCATCCAGGGAAGAAATGTATCACGATGGGTGATAAGGACTGTTTCCCCTCTAGACAAAGTGAATCAGTAGCTGAGCAAAACAGTCATTCCGTTGAAGGTTGTTTCTTTTAGAGGGGATTAGTAAGGATCTCTTGATCTCTTTTAATAATAATCAAGAGATTCAAATGCTATATTGATAATGACAGCCTGTATTTCACATGCTATATTGATGACAATGGGAAATAATACAATTAAGCCTCAACTCTGCATGGAGTTAGTGGTAGTTTGGAGAGAGGTGTGGGGAGACCGGGAGTGGGGGAGAGTTAGGGCTCTCCCGTTGGGTGATGACACACCTCTGCCTTTGGGAAGTGTGTGGCTGTCTAGCAATTTTAAACTCTCCTTTCTGTCCAGGAAGCAGATGTTTTTGCTTTCATTTTCCAACTTCAGAGTTTATTTTTAGGATAAATGTTTATTTTCCCACAGAATTCAATTTACTTTTTTTAAAACTTTCTTTTTGGTTGTGTAGATGATACTTGTTTATTGTAGAAAAGTTATAAACTTGTGGGTGGGCAAAAAGGCAAAAAAAAAAACCAAAAAACATCAATCTTACTACCTGGAGCGACTTCATGGGTGGTGCAGTGGTTAAGACTCCCTACTTCCACCGCAGGGGACTCGGGTTCAATCCCTAGTCCGGAGCTTAGATCCTGCCTGCCATAAGGTATGGCCAGAAAACAAAACAGAAACCCCCCCAAACCAGTAATCTCGCTACCTGGAGACCACAGTAATGTTTTGGATATAGTCATCCAAGTTTTTAATAGGTATATTTCTATTCTTAAAGACATAGAGACCATTGGCTGTGTACTTTTTGCAACCTGTCTTTTCCCTCTTTGTGTTATATTTTGAGTATCATCCCATGTCAGTAGCTGTGTTTACAGCATGATTTTTCAAAGCTGTGTAATATTGCATTAGAGTCCACTGAGTTCCTTTGGTAATCATGTAGCAAGTATTTCCTATGGGTTTACTTTCCTAGGATGAAGTCTTAGAAATGGAATTTCTGGGCCAAAGAATAAGTGAGTTTTTAAGACTGTGTGAGTATATATTTCATGTATATGAATGGCACACACATTTTCTGTTTTCATCCTCAGAAGAATTGTTAATTTCTTCTCCCCAACTCCATCAGTAACTAATTTTATGACTTCGTTAATTACCTGAATAAAACCAAAACCTTTTTTCCTCTCAAATGTCTATAGTGAGGTTGAGCATTTTTTATGTCTGTTGGATGTTTGTGGCCTTTTCTGAGTTGCCTGCATGGGTCTTTGTCCCATTTCTTTGCAGTCTTGTTCATGACTATTTCTTATTGATTTCTTATTGATTTTAAGGTCATTGCTAATATATTACGTATATACACTTTGTCTTATGCCATGCACTCTCTCTGTAGTTTTCTCTGCCTTTGATATTTTGTTTTATGTCATTTTTAATATTTCATGACCTCAAGTCTATCACTTGATGGTTTGTGCTTTAAATGTTATGCTTTGGAACACTTTTCCCAGCCTGCCGCCGCCGCCGCCAAGTCGCTTCAGTCGTGTCCGACTCTGTGCGACCCCATGGACTGCAGCCCACCAGGCTTCTCCGTCCATGGGATTCTCCAGGCAAGAACACTGGAGTGGGTTGCCATTTCCTTCTCCAATGCATGAAAGTGGAAAGTGAAAGTGAAGTCACTCAGTCGTACATTAATATTGATACATTTTCATGACCATTTATATAATTTTACTTTGCCACCAGATCTTTTATTTGTCAAATTCTGTGATTTTGGCGTGCGATATCACATAGGTGTCACGTTTAGGTTTTGTTTCTAAACAGTTGTTGTTCGGTTGCTAAGCTGTTTCTGACTCTTGGCGATGCCATGGACTGCAATACGCCAGGCTCCTCTGTCCTTCACTCTCTCCCAGATTTCATGTCCATTGAATCGGTGGTGCTGTCTAACCTTTCATCCTCTCTTGTCCTCTTTTCCTCCTGCTCTCAAGGTTTCCCAACATCAGGGTCTTTTCCAATGAGTCAGCTCTCACAGTACTAGAGCTTCAGCAGCAGTCCTTCAATGAGTATTCATGGTTGATTTCCTTTAGGATGGACTGGTTTGATCTCCTTGCAGTCCAAGGGACTCTCAAGAGTCCCTTGAACATCACCACAGTTCAAAATCATCAATTCTTTGGCACTGAGCAAGGATTTGAGGTGGGCTTTGCTGCCCAGGCGAGCAGGGGTGGATCCCATTCTTTGGGGAGGAGTGCAGTGGAGTTGGTCTGGGCGCCTCATCCTAGCTTCATCTGGGGCAACTCCTTGACTGGCTTGACAATTAGGACTCAACAGCTTTGCCCAAAGAGTGTGCCTTAGTCACAGCTAATTACAAGTAGCTTCCTTATTTTAAAAAAGTTGATTATATTCTTTTGGCTTTGCTCACTGGTTTATTTTTAGTATGTTTTAAAATGTATGCATTAAGTTGGGGGAAAATTGACAATTTTGCAGTATTTAGTATGATGAGAATTCTTTCTGTCTGGGAATGACATATTTATTCAAGTTTGTTTATGATCCTGTAATCTAGTTTTTGTCTACAAAGGTCCTGAATAATCTTGCTTTTATGTTTAGGTCATTTGTTATTGTCATTACTGTAGCCTTAATGGTTGGAGTCTTATGTTAAGTGATATTTTCTTACTCTTTATTGTTGGAATGTAGGAAAGTGGTTGATTCTTGTATAATTATCTTAATCACCTTCATCCAGACTTTCCCATTGCTTATAAGTACTTTAGCAGAAACTGAGTGTATTGAGTTTTCCAAATAGTAATCATATTTTCTACAAATAGTAATTTTGTTTCTTCCTCCCCAGTATTCTACGTATCGTATTTTCTTGTCTAATTGCATTGTCTAGGACTTATAGAACACTGTTAAACTACTGATGAATACATGGTGAAATGTGAACTTCCCCGTCTTATTATCTCTGGAAATGCATGATTGGTTTGAGAGACTTTGTTTTTTAATCATGTTACATGTTGCATAAATTTATTATTTTATTTTGAATTTTTCTTTGGCACTGAAGTTAAATTTGACTATATTGTTGTGGTCTTTAGAGGTAATCATGTATTTTTCTCCTTTAATTTGTTACTGTATTCACTCAGTAATTTATGCCGTAGATATTTATGGAGCACTTACTATGCTCCAGGCATTGTTTTCTGTGCTGGTGATATACCAGTGATAGTTCCTCTGCACATGAAGGCCTTGTGTTCTACATTCTTGAGCCTCAGCAGATTTTCTAGTATTGAGCTCTCCCTGCCTTCCTGCAGTTGATCTTATTTGACTATGTTTGCCAGTTATTTTTATACAATGCTAGATTTAGTTGTTTAGGATTTGGGCATTCAGTATTCCTATGTGTTCTTTTGTTGCTAAGTCTTATCTGACTCTTTGCGACCCCAAGTACTGCAGGACTCCAGGCTCCTCTGTCTATGGGATTTCCCAGGCAAGAATACTGGAGTGGGCTGCTGTTTCCTCCTCTAGGACATCTTCCCAACCTAGGAATCAAACCCATGTTGCCCGCATTGGCCAGTGGATTCTTTACCACTGAGCCATAACATTGTTAAACAGACTGTTCACTTCTTTTCCTGTGCAATGGTGAAGTAAGGAATTACTTGTTCTTTGAAGGTTCAAAACAACCTTTCCAGGACAGTTTTTGGAGGTGGTTCTTTGGCAGTTTTCCCAGTTTCTTCAGTGATCACTGGGCTATTTATGTTTTCTATCTTTTCCTGAGTCATTTTAGTAACCTGTGTTATAGAAAAGCATTCATTTTTTTAATGATTTTAAAACTCAATAGAGTCTATGAGTATATAGTCGTACCTCCTTTGTCAGCCAAATCTGCATTTCCCTCTTTTCATCTGGACTAACTTTGCCAGGGGTTTTCCTTCTTCCCATACCCCACATGCACCTCTGTGATGGTGGCGGATGTGACTAATCATGTTGGTTCTTTATGGAAGTCACACATGTCACTTCTGCTCACATCCAGTGGCTATAGCAAGTCACCTGCCCCACCCCAGCTGGAGCTGGGGCAGGGAAGAGCAGTCCCTCATGGACCCGGAAAAGGAGAGCCACAAAAGCCACAGCTCTGTCTCTTGTCAGTCAGGACTGGGCAGTGTCTTTTATAGGCTTTATTTTTTTTTGACTCATGGCAGAAATACTTTGGCCATCTGATGTGAAGAGCTAACTCATTGGAAAAGACCCTGATGCTGGGAAAGATTGAGGGCAGGAGGAGAAGGGGGCAACAGAGGATGAGATGGTTGGATGGCATCACTGACTCAATGGACGTGAGTTTGCGCAAACCCCGGGAGATGGTGAAGGACAGGGAAGCCTGGTGTGCTGCAGTCCATGGGGTCGCAAAGACTGGGACATGACTTAGTGGTTGAACAACAACCGCGTGGAAGCGTGGCTAGGAGTTGGGTGCCCTGCGTAGCTCCGTTTTGTGGAAGTGGCAGACTGAGACAGGAGCAGACCATCAGAGCTGCGGCCTAAGCAGGCCACGTGCCGGCAAATGCTCCCCGCTCAGCTGCTCTCTCCTGAAGGTGGATCTCTGTAGCCTCTGGGTCCCTCCTGTTACTTCAGTTTAGGTGGTTCTGGAAATGCTAATGAACTGCTCTTGACATGAATAAAAATAACACTGTCACGTTCACTCAAGGTAATCGAGTGTCTTGTTGGTAGCCATCCACAAAGAGCATACTATGAACATCTGCCAATAGAAAATTCTTCATTTTGTTTCCTGACTGCAGTTTCGCCAGAAAGGATAAGGAGAGTGAGTGCCCTTTGAAAGTACTTTTGCTTTTTTAAAAGCTCTGTATTGGAAGAAAAGCAGTTTCTGTATCTGCAAAAGCCTCTACCAACTTCTACATGACAAACTGAGCAGGGACCTTTACAAAACGAATGCTATAGAAAAGCATTCTTTTTTATGATTTTAAAACTTAGTAGAATGTATGAGTATATACTCATATCTCGTTTGTCATATCAGGAAAATGAAAAGCAGACCGAACTTTTGTTATTTTGTCATTTGCTTATGGATACTGTTATGGAGCTTCCCTGGTGGCTCAAATGGTAAAGAGTCTGCCTGCAATGCAGGATACATGGGTTCGATCCCTGGGATGGGAAGAACCCCTACAGGAGGAAATGGCAACCCACCCCAGTATTCTTGCCTGGAGAATCCTACGGACAGAGGAGCCTGGTGGGCTGTAAAGAGTTGGACACGACTGAAGCGACTTGGCGCGGCATAGATACTGCTGGGATTGCAGACACAAGCTTCGTGTGCATAGCTGCTCTTGGTCGTGTGTGTCCTGCGTCTTGCGGCAGACACTTGAATGCACTTTACAGACGTTCCTGTTTCATCTTCATGACTCTTCAGAATAGTTACTGAAGTAGCAGGAGGGGCCCAGAGGCTGCAGAGGTCCACCCTCAGGAGACACCTCCGGTGTTTGCACAAGTCTCCAAGCAGGTGAGCGTGTGATGCGTCTGGGTGCAGAGTTGGTAAGGAAAGGACAGCAGTTGAGATTTGCTCCTAGATTTGCTGCTTCTGACACTGATGTTCTTTATTGCTGTACTTTGAGTCTGGGCTTCCCTGGTGGCTCAGACGATAAAGAATCTGCCTGCAATGCAGGAGACCCGGGTTCAATCCCTGCATCAGGATGATCCCCTGGAGAATAAGTGGCTACCCACTCCAGTATTCTTGCTTGGAGAATTCCATGGACAGAGGAGCCTGGTTGGCTATAGTCCATGGGGTCACAAAGATTTGGACACAGCTGAGAGACTAACACTTTAACTTTTCACTTTGAGTCTGCAGGAGGGAAAAATTTGGAAAATGTTGAAATGTCTGACGTTAGTGGGATGACTAAATTCTGGCCCATCTGTGCAGTTGTAACAATCTTAGCGTTTCCCTAACGTTGAAAAAAATGTAATGACTTGGGAGAAATGTTTAAGATAAGGAAACAGGATACAGAAGGCATACAGAGTTGAGACTGTACAGTTTTTTTTTTTTTTTGTAAAGAGTACATAGAACAGACTGGATGGAAATCAGGAAAGCCTGGACAGTTCGGCATGCAGTGTTTATCTCTGGGTAGGATTAGAAGTGGTTTGGTTTCTTGCTGCTTGCACTTTCTAAAAATTTCCAAATTCTTTAAAAATAAACACACAAAAAAATCAAACCCTTTCAAAGTGGGCAAATGTAAAATGTAGCTGGAAGTTCTCATGTGATACTGTTAAGTTTGGGGCCCTGAAAGATCTGAATAGAAATGTTTGAAGTCCTTCTCAGCCTTGATTTTCAAACATGGGAAACATCTTATCTTCATACTCTGGAAGGGACCTGATGTCAGATCTCACTTTATAGAACAGAATAGTCATCTCTTAGGAAGTGATCGGCTAATAGCCTTTGCGTGTGGCTACTTTTGAAAGACACATTTTGAAACTCGGTCTGCATGACTAGGAGCTGAGGTCTGGTGGATCCTCGTGACCAGTTGGGGTTCTCTGGTTGAGGCAGTAGGAAGAGCTAATTTGAGCCAAAATGAAGCTTTGGAAAGGAGAAGTGCACCTCAGAAAATCAACGGAGTGACCAGGTGCAAGGGACCACAGGACAGCCCTGCAGAGGCCACCTTCAGAAGGGTTACTTCCCTGTAAATGGGCTTATTGACAAAACAGAAACAGACCCACAGACTTAGCAAACAAACCTAAGATTACCAAAAGGGAAAAAGGAGGGGTGGATAAGTTAGGGATTTGGGAATAACGTATACACACTGCTACATTTAAAATAGGTAACCAACAAAGATCCTATAAAAACCTATATGGGGAAAGAATCTGGAAAGTATATATATATACACACACACACATAGGGCTTCCCAGGTGGCACTAGTGGTAAAGAACCCGCCTGCCAATGCAGGATTGACCCAGGGTTTGATCCCTGGGTTGGGGAGTTCCCTTGGAGGAGGGCATGGCAACCCACTCCTCTATTCTTGCCTGGAGAATCCTGTGGAAAGAGGAGCCTGGAGGGCTACAGGCCATGGAGTTCCAAAGAGTTGGACATGACTGAAGCGACTTAGCATGCACACACACACACATATATTAAACTATATAAATGTATAACTGAATCACTTTGCTGTATGCCTGAAACTAACACAACATTGTAAATCAACTGTACTTCAATTAAAAAAAAATTTTTTTTAAGGGGGTTAGTTCCCAGTTGTTTTCTGTCATTGGGCCACTCAGGATTCCACTGCAGAGGAGAGTCTGATTGGCTTGGTGTGGGTCATGTGACCTGGCCAACCCTTTGCGGAACGAGGAAGGGTAAAGAGTTGACAACATGTCCACACAGACCAAACGGGGAGAAGCAATTCCTAAAAGGAAAACCAGAGGCTTCTACCCAAAGGCTCAAGAAAGGACGGTGGCCTTTAGTCCACTCAGACGGTTGACTAGACTCTAATCAGTGACATCAAAGACCCAACCTAGGTCACTTCGCCAGGGAGCTGTGACCTTAGCAGTGACCTGGAGAGCTTGTTTCCTGGTATTCTGAGGTCATTCCTCACTCCTCCATGTCCAGTAAGTTCCTCCAAATTTCTCTCTGAATCATAATTTATATATGTTATTTCATTCCTGTATCTTTTAAAAAACTTTTTATTTTGTATTGGAGTGTAGCCAGTTAACAGTGTTGTGATAGTTTCTGGTGGACAGCAAAGGGACTCAGCTGTATGCATACATGTATCCATTCTCCCCCCAAACTCCCCTCCCATCCAGGCTGCCACATAACATGGAGCAGAATTCCCCTTGCTATACAGTAGATCCTTGTTGGTCATCCATTTTAAACATGTACAGGAGCGTATACATGTCCATCCCAACATTCCTGATTGTTCCTTGTTGTCTGTGTCCCTACCGTCGCCTGCTGCAGCGTCCTCTTTATGTGTATTCCTGCCTGGGATCTCTCCTCTCTGGCTTCCTGCAACACCGGAAAGATGATATTTTTGAGTACACGGACAGAAGAATGTCCTTCTCCTTCTTTATCAAGTTTTGTTCTGTGGGAAAAAAATCCCTGGACTGTGAGGAATGTGGCACGCTGTCGATTCTTCTTAGAGACTTACAATCTATATTTCTATTTAAGGTTCTCAAGTTCTGCAGTAAAGGAAACTGGATCACTTGTATCACCTAGAATGCTTTCATTACAGTAGCAGATGTCAGTTCAGAGACACTTAGTAAGGAGGCTTTGCTTCAGGTGAAGGTGTGTACACAGGTAGAGAGAGTCCAGGTGCCCTGAGCACAGGGTCCCTGTGTCTTTCTCACCATTTCTCTTTGCTTTGCCTTCGCCTGCATCTTGGCTTTTTTTCACGGTCAAAATACAGCTGGTAGCAGCAACTGAGATAGTTTCTTCATGCTCATGAACCCATGAGAGGACATGGGAGAGAGATGCTTGGGTCTGAATGTTTGTGTTCCCCCAAATTCATATTGAAATCCTGACCCTCAAGGTGGTGGTTTGGGAAGTAGGGCCTTTAGGAGTTAATGAGATCATGAAGACAGAGCCACCATGAATGGGATTAGTGGCCTTATAAAGGCATCCCTGGAGGGATCCCTGATGATCCAGTAGTTAAGACTCTGAGTTTCCAATGCAAAGGACTCGGATTCGATCCCTGATCAGGGAGCTGAGATCCTACATGCAGTGTGGTGCAGCCAAAAAAGAATCCCCTGAAAGCTCCCTTGGCCCCTCCACTACATGAGGGCTCAAGGAGAAGACATTGTCATAAAGCAGATCAGCTGTCACCTTGACCATGGACTTGCCAGTTTCTAGAACTGGGAGACATTTCTACTGATGTGAAGTGACTTGAATCCCTAAGGCATTCTGTTACAGCAGCCCCAAAATGACTCAGACAAGTGGAGCAGTCCCTAGAGTCCCAGTCATGGGATAAGAGTCCTCTCCTCTTACCTGCTGCTAAGTCACTTCAGTCATGTCTGACTCTGTGTGACCCCATAGATGGCAGCCCACCAGGCTCCCCTGTCCCTCGGATTCTCCAGGCAAGAACACTGGAGTGGGTTGCCATTTCCTTCTCCAATGCATGAAAGTGAAAAGTGAGAGTGAAGTCACTCAGTCATGTCTGACTCTTAGAGATCCCATGGACTGCAGCCTACCAGGCTCCTCCATCCATGGGATTTTCCAGGCAAGAGTATTAGAGTAGGGTGCCATTGCCTTCTCCGCTAAGGCAGTTTATATGCATGCTCAGTCCTGTCTGACACTTTGTGACTGTAACCCACCAGGCTCCTCTGTTCATGGGATTTCCCAGGCAAGAATACTGGAGTGGGTTGCCATTTCCTTCTCCAGGGGATCTTCCCCACCCAGAGATGGCACCCAGGTCTCCCTCATTGCAGGTGGATTCTTTAGGGAAGCCCAAGGATATTGGAGTGGGTTGCCCTTTCCTCCTCCAGGGAGTAAACCTGCATCTCCTGTATCTCCTGCACTGACAGGCAAATTCTTTTCCCTGAGCAGCCTGTGAAGCATATTTACATGTTTCCATTGACTTACCACGTGCCTGAGGGAGGAGGTGCCGTGGGCTGCTGGGTGCAAGCCTGCATCTTTGACTCGGTCCCTAGCAGGGGAGGCAGAATTGTGATGACTAGTGGCATGGAGACCCCTGGGAGTAGAGATGGAGTGCTCCATGGGGGAGGAATGGGTACTTGTCCAGAAGGGAGGAGGAAAAGGGCATCTGGGTAGACAGTCAGACTGCAGCTAGGTTGAACCCAGCATTTTGAGTGTGAAAACCAATTTTTCAGAGACCACCCATGCTTCAAACTAGAGTTTTTAGACTGTCGTTGAAAGTGTGGTTCAGAGAAGTTCAAGTCTTAACCTTAGTGATGTTTTCACCTTGAGTCAGAATGTTGTCGCTTCTCTTTGTATCTGTCAGGGCCCTTCTTCCGTATTCCAGAGCTCTGGTTTGTATCGACATATGAAACATGGTGTACTGTGTCATCATGATAGTCCAGCTTGTAGTCTGTGGACCCCAGCGCCGTGTCTGGAATACAGAAGGGGCTCGGAAGCTGGGAGGCTCGTTCTCAGAGCTCAATTCGGATGCCGTCCCTACCTGTCTCTCCCCGCGACCGTGTCTTGCTTTGTGCTTGCACACGCTCTGCTACCTGTCTCTCCCCGCGACCGTGTCTTGCTTTGTGCTTGCACACGCTCTGCTGCTTCTGTACCACTTCTCTCATCCTGCTCTGGTCTCCAGCTGCTGCCAGCTCTGTTTACCTCACTGGGTTGGGTGCTGCGCCTTTGCAGGGATCCAGGCTGATACCTCTGTGTCCGGAGCTGTCCCAGGTGCTGTGCAGACAGCAGGAGCAGGCGCTTCTGAAGAGGTGGCAGTGAGGCAGCGTGTGGTTTTCTAACAGGTGTCAGAATGGGTTTTTTGAGTCCTCTAAATTGAGGTTTTCCATGTTAAATATTTAGCTGGAGGCTTGTAGTTGTGCCTTCCTAATTGCCAGGATTTTACTCTGCAAGCAGAAAAATAGGACATGGCTTTAGAATTGGTCCCTACTAAGTATAATGTCTTTAATTTGTAAGTATGATTTTCCATAAGCCAGACCCAGGCCATTGTCATATTTGCAAAGAGGAAGGTGTAGTCGTGGAAATGTATTAGGTAAAGAAGTCATTCATTAATAGATAACTATTGACCACCTACTGTTGTGGTAGGTGACAGGTGGGGGTCACAGGAAGCAGATATTGAGAGTAACACGCAGAGTGGTTATTAGGAAATGCTCTTAACATCAGCAGGTGTGGAAGAAGTGAATGGAAACAGGACTTGGCAGAAGGAGAAATGAGTCCGTGACGCAGTCCCAGGAAAGGTCTCAGCTGGTTCCCTGTTGGGTTGGTGTCTGGAGCTCGGATGTCTCTTCAGAGTCATCCTTGGTTGGGAGGAGGAAGGCATTAAGCCATTTTTTTATCTCTGTATTGATCAGTCGTTGGAATCGCACCTTTCATTGGAACACAGGGTGACTTTCAGCCCGAGCAGTGCCAGAGGGTAGACTGCTGAAGGTGGTCATCTGGCAGCGTTCCTGCGAGATGGGGCGCATAGCTTTCATTCCTGAAGGGGAGTCTGGTGTCCGCTGTACCTACCAGGTGGCCGGTCCTTTGCTAGAAACGTGCACGTGAGGAGAAGCGCACTTAAACCAGGACAGTGGCGTCTTGGGTGACAGGTCCGTCGTTCATGGCATCCTGAGAACATAATGGTGTTTGGATGGAGTGAGGTTTGGGAGGATGTCATGGAAGCTGAGACCTGAAGGACGAGGCATTTCTAGCAGGATGGGGGAGTAGAAATGCCAAGGGATGTAGAGTGTGGCACCACAAGGAAGTCAAATAAATTCTCTGTGTTTGGAATGTCATTGGCAGTTGGGGTAAGGCTTAGACTGTCTAATTTACTGTCCAAAGTGGGACACTTCTGAGGCTGGTTGCATAATTCAGTGCCAGGGACGGTAGGGCAAAGCCTGGGCACACGTCGTATGGATAGCCTACTTTTGCCATGACTCAGCGAATTTGGATTTTACACAAGGACCAGAGGTAAATTGCTCAGTAAATTACCAAATCACTGGACCTCTTTCCACACTTCTGGGGTCGTGACAAGGGTTCCGATGTTGGATTCCCACAGGTTTAGATATTGCCTCCGTCCCTTAACTATTTGCAAAATCTTAGGCACGTCACTTAGACTCAGTCAGCCTCAATTATCTTATTTGCAAAATTGGTATATTAATAATTGCCATGATATTTTATGATGTTTTAAATGATAAAATATATTTTATGATATGAGAAAGTATGATATTTAAATGAATTAGTACACACGCAGTACTTGAAATAGTTTCTGGGACAGTATAAGCCAGCAGTAAGCGTAAGATGCTGCTATTATTTTAACAGGGGAGGAGATTGGGTTTTAGGCTAATTACTCTGGATGCAGGATGGGAAACCAAATGGAGAGGGGAGCAAGCCTAGGGCAGAGGGACCAGTGAGGAGATGACGCTATTGAACTCAGAGACTAGGTAAGTCATTCAAGCCAGGTGATGGCCACCTGGATCAAATCTGTGGTCATGAAGATGGAAGATGCAGAGAGATTAGAGGTAGTTAAGTTGTTGACTTGGGGACCTTGGTAGAACTTGAGGGAGCAGCAGGAGATAAAGCTGCCCTGAGGTTTGGGATTAGGGCAAAGGGTGGGCAGTCCTGCCAGTCACTGAGAAACACAAGGGGAAGATGTTCCACTGGGCATCTGGGTCTGGAGCTCAGGAGGAGGTCTAGTGGTGATGGAGTTAGGAGTCCTCAGCAGGTGGGTGGAATCGAAGCATTGAAGTGGAGGGTTGGGGGGAGTGTAGCTAAGAAGAGAGGGCTGCAGAGGAATGTCCTGAGGAAACTCAGGAAATAATAGATGGTGTGGGGGTGAGGGGATTGCACTGGAGCCCCCATTTTAGCTCAGAGTTACAACAGAGAAAGCCTTGCTCCACCTACTGTGTCAGTTCTTATGGCTCCTGTAATCAGTTACCACACACCCAGGTGGGAGGGGGGTTTAAAATAACAGATTGTTGTTTTCTGACAGTTCTAAAGGCTACTGAGTCAAAATCCAGGGTGTAGGCAGGGCCATGCTCTCTCTGAAGGCTCCGGGGAGGATAGATCCCTTGCTGGGATGTAATGAAGAGGATCTCCTTTTCAGGCCTTCCCTGGTGGCCCACCGGTAAAGAACCTGCCTGCCAGTTCAGAAGACTTGGGTTCCATCCCTGGCTTGGGGAGATCCCCTGGAGAAGGAAGTGGCAACCTACTGCAGTATTCTTGTCTGGGAAATCCCGTGGACAGAGGAGCCTAGAGGGCTACAGTTATTGGGGTCACAAAAGAATCGAACATGACTTAGCGACTAAACCACTACCACCATCTCCTTTTCATCAGCTTCTGACAGGAAGCTTCAGAAGTCCCTGGAATTTCTTGAGTTAATACTTGTGCTTTCTTATGTTAATGAGGTGACCTCGGTGGGCCCCTAGATGACTTCAGGATGGGGGCTGGTCTCCAGAAAGACAAACCTTGTGATTGAAGGGTTGGAACATTGGGCGGGCACAACGTCTGGGGAGGAGAGAGGAGCTGGGTGCCCAGTGCTGTGGCCAGTGACTCAGTCCATCCTGTCTATGTGCTGAAACTCATGTATAATCTCTGGACAGTGGAGCTCAGTAGAGCTTCCTAGATGGGAACATATTGAGGTGCTGGGGGTGGGGTGCCTATTCCACGAGAAGAGGCCATGGAAACCCAGCATCTCCCCCCATCCCGCGCCTTGCTCTCTGTACGCCTCTCATCTGGTTGTTCCCAAGTTGTATCCTTCTTTACTGAGCTATAGTTGATTTACAATGTTGTGTGTTTAATTTCTGCTGTGCAGCAAAGTGGCTCAGTTATACACATGAATAATCTTTTTCGTGTTCTTTTCCATTATGGTTTATCCCAGGATATTGAATATGGTTCCCTGTGCTCTACAGTAGGACCTTGTTACTTATTCATCCTGTATGTAATAGTTTGCATCTGCTAATCCCAATTGAGTTGTTTCCATCATACATACACACAAAGCTGTAATCCTCAGAGGAACGCTTTCAGGGAGTTCTGCGAGTCATTCTAAGAAATGATCCCACCTAAGGGAGATGGGGGAAGCCCTGAATTTGCAGCCAGCTGGGCATCATGGGCAGCTTGGGGACACCCAAGACTGGGGCTGACACCAGAAGTAGGGGAAATCTTGTGTAGCCCTCTGTCCTTAACTTCTGGAGTCTGCTCTGACTTTGGGTAGTTAGTGTCAGAATGTAGGACATCTGGTTGGTACCAGGGAGCAGTGTCAGAACTTTCTCTTAACTTCTGGTGTTGCCAGCAATCCTTGCTGTTATTAGTACTTGGGTTGTAGACACAAGTATTAATAGAGATTAATCTAATCTCTACTGCTGTCATCGCATGGTATTATCACTGACTCTGTCTCATCTTCTTATAAGTACACCAGTCATATTGGGTTAAGGGTCCACCTATATCAGCACATGTGATAGTGTGTGTTGAGTCATTTTTCACTCTTTTCTTGTAACTCTGTGTTTCTGTATGGGCTTCCCTAGTAGCTCAGCTGATAAAGAATCCGCCTGCAATGCAGGAGACCCTGGTTCAATTTCTGGATCTGGAAGATCTGCTTGGGAAGGGGTAAGCTACCCACTCGAGTATTCTTGAGCTTCCCTTGTGGCTCAGCTGGTAAAAAGAATCTGCCTGCAATGTTCAATCCCTGGGTTGGGAAGATCCTCTGGAGAAGGGAATGGCTACCCATTCCAGTATTCTGGGCTGGAGAATTCCATGGACTATATAGTCCACAGGGTCGCAAAGAGTCAGACACGACTGAGCAACTTTCACTTTCACCATGGACTGTAACCCACCAGGCTCCTCTGTCCATGAAATTTCCCAGACAAGAATACTGAAGTGGGTTGCCATTTCCTACTTCAGGGGATCTTGCTGACCCAAGGATCAAACCCACATCTCTTGTGTCTCCTGCATTGGCAGACGGATTCTTTACCACTAGTGCCACCTAGGAAACCCATACCCCCAACATACCCTCCTCTTAAAGTGAATTACACATGCAAGAACCCTATTCCCAGCTAAGGCCACATTCTGACTGTAACTTCTGCGGGGATAGGGGTGGGGTTGTTTGTGACACAGTTCAGTCAACAAAACCAATGAAACACATGTTTATCCTTCAACAAGAATAAAAAGGTTTAACCGTATTTTTGTGCCAAGCTTAGTGGTGGGGGCAGTGAGCCCAACGAAGATGATACGTCTAGATGAGTAGTGAGTTTCTCCAGCACCATTTATTAAAAAAACCTATCCTTTCCCTGTTTCATTGCAGTGTTCTCCTTGTCATAAATCAGTTGATAGTACATGTGGGTCTGGATTTGCCTGCTGGCCATAGTTTGCTGACCCTGCAGTAGGTTGTCATGGACTTCCTAGCTTGGGAGGGAGAGTGGTGGCACCACTTTGGGTACCTGGGTTCACACTTCTGGGCCTCAGGGAGTTCAACGCCAGTAGGTGTGTGGAGCTCCAGTAAAACCATTCTCTATTTAATAAACCATTACTGTTAATTATTCACGGAAAGAAACCAAAGTCTAGAATGCAAGCCATTTGCAAATCAGGATAGAATTGTCTTATCACTTTATGTCTTGAGCAGAAGTGATGAGAGCTGAAGGAAGTGATGAGAGCTGAAGGAAGTGATGAGAGCTGAAGGAAGTGATGAGAGCCGAACAAAGACAATTGTGTACAGCATTAGAGCCAGAAAAAAAGATATCTTAGATATTAAAATACTGTTTTCCTTGGCCACCCTTCTTGCCTGGTGACTCCATCTTTCTCTTCCCAAGGCACATCTGTGACTCAGAGGCTGGACTTAAGAAATGTTACATCTGTGAAAGAGACAATTGTTCTGCATGAGGTAATGTCAAAGCCAAGTAGAGGTGCTGGATCAATTGTGTTTTCTTAAAGTATCAGGAAGGCGGGTTACTGGGTAGACCTTTTTCCTGATCTGCTGTGCTGCATGGGTAGATTCTGCTTTCTAACTTCTTTCATCTGCATAGTCTCATAACTCAGAAATCTGCTGTGGTTTAATACCAACTTAGTGTAGACTCTAGTTATAAAGTAATGTTCTGTCTGGCACTCTTGACCCTGGAGATCAGCAGCAGCTTTGGTTCCTTGGGAGGGCATGACTGTCTTTATGATAATAGGAATCTTCAGAACTCCATGTTTCTTTAATACTTCCAATCAACTTGCAGACTACTGAACTCTCTTAAAGTGTTTCCCGGGGAGCTTTGTGCCTGCAACTGAGGCAGTACATTCTGCTGTCGTGGGTGACTCAACAAGGCCGGTTGGTACCTTATGAATTCTTTACTGTCCAACTTGAATGGGCCTGCCCCTCATGGCTCCCTCCAAATCCTTCTGTTGTCAGATCAGCTTCTTCTGTCCTTCTCTAAAACAAGAGTACTTCCTTTTTCTATTTTCCTCAAACTGCCTCCTTCCTAGCACTTTTACTAACCTCACCTTCTACTTCCTATAGAAAGCTGATGCTCTTATCAGATGAATGAGATGGCCTTTCCACTGTGAAAGTCAAGACTTCCTCTGTCTGTAGCTTCTCTACCTTCTCACCTGTTCCAACAGAGGAGGAATTCTTCTCATTTTCTTTCTGTCCTTCCATCTGTGCTTTGGGTCTCATCTCTAGAACCTTACTGTGTTATCAAATCTCCCTTCTTTCCCCAATATATTTAACTTTACTCTTTCAAATAGTTTGTTCCATCAACAATGAAGGTGTTCAATCCCTTCCATCTCAACCATAAAATTTCCCCTGGCATTCCCTCCAACACTGACTTCCCTCTCGTCTTTTAAAGCCAGACTTTGGGGAAAGATGCCTGTATTCACAGTCTCTGTTGGTTTGCCGCCTCTTTTTTGGTAAGTATAAATTTTTTACTGAAGTATAGGTGATTTACAGTGTTGTACCAGTCTCTGATGTACAGCGAAGTGACTGTTACACACACATATACATTTTCACGTTCTTTTCCATCATGGTTTATCCCAGGATATTGAATATAGTTCCCTATGCTATACAGTAGGACCTTTTTTATCCACCCTATATATAGTAGTTCGCATCTGCTAATTGAAAACTCCCAGTTTTCAATTCAATTTCAATTCAATTTCAATTTCAAACTCCCAGCAACCACAAGCCTGTTCTCTCTGTATGTCTGTGAGTCTGTTGCTATTTCATAGATAGGTGCATTTGTGGCATATTTTAAATTCCACACATAAGTAATATCATATGGTATTTGTCTTTCTCTGACTTACTTCACTCAGTACGATCGTTTCTGGGTCCATCCATGATGCTGCAAACGTCTCTGCCCCCTCTTGACTGTGTATCCTTCTGCCTGGCCTCTGGTCCTGTTCCTTACCCACATCCCTCTGCCTGAACTCAATGAGGTACCAGAAAGGCATCAGACTCCATATGGCTAAATCCACTGACATCTCTGAGTCTTTATTTGCTCTTTAACCTTTCAGCAGCCTTGGTTGATCACTTTTCCCTGAAGTGCTTTTTTTCTCTCCCTTGGCTTCAGTGATACGATATTGTGCTGCGATTCTTCCTGTTTTTCTGGCCATTCCTTATCTGTCTCCATTGCAGGAAATAATGGATTTCCTCATGGATTCTATGGTCTTTCCCTATGCAATTTCCTTCATATCCTTGGCTTCTGTGACCACTCTCTGCAGATAACTGAGTTCTCGTAAGCCGTCTTGGAGCTGCCAGTGGTGAAGCCCCAGGTCCTTAATGCACTGTGAAGTTTGAAGTTTTGGTGAAGGAATAATACAGTTTTATTGACATTTTTAAAAGATTAGTCTTCCTGATGTGTGCAGAATACTTAGTAGAGAGACAAGTGGAAGCAGGGAAACCTTTTAGGAAGCTAATATCCAGAAAAGAGGCCATGGGGGCCTCATGTGTTCAGACGTGCCTTAAACACAACCTCTCTAAGGCCTATTTCATGGTCTTCTTCCCAGGCTTCCCTATTGTCATGTCTGTCATCACCATCCACCCAGTTGGCTGGGTTAGAGACATTGACCACACCTGTTTTGGTCTGTTCCAGCTACTAAAACAAAATACCATGGACTGGAGCTCTTAACAACAATAGACATTTACTTCTCATAGTTGTGGAGAGTGGAAGTCCAAGATCAAGATAGTAGCATGGTCTGGTTCTGGTAAAATCTCTTTTCCTTTTCCTGGCTGGTACCTTCTTGCTGTGTCCTTACATTGTGGAAGGAGCTCAGGGGTCTCTCTGGGGCTTCTTTTATAAAAACATTTATGTTGGGCATGGAGGCACTACTCTCATGACCAAATCGGTTTCCAAAGATTTCATCCCCTGATACTATCATCATCTCTGAGAGTGAGGATTTAAACATTGAATTTTAGAGGTCAGTTCAGTTCAGGCACTTAGTCGTGTCTGACTCTTTGTGACCCCATGGGCTGCAGCACACCAGGCCTCCCTGTCTGTCACCAATTCCCAGAGCTTGCTCAAACTCATGTCCATTGAGTCGGTGATGCCATCCAACCATCTCATCCTCTGTTGTCCCCTTCTCCTGCTGCCTTCAATCTTTCTCAGCATCAGGGTCTTTTCCAATGAGTCAGTTCTTTGCATCAGGTGGCCAAAGTACTGGAGTTTCAGCTTTAGCATCATTCCTTCCAAAGAACACCCAGGACTGATCTCTTTTAGGATGGACTGGTTGGATCTCCTTGCAGTCCAAGGGACTCTCAAGAGTCTTCTCCAACACCACAGTTCAAAAGCATCACTTCTTCGGTGCTCAGCTTTCTTCACAGTCCAACTCTCACATCCATACATGACCACTGGAAAAACCATGGCCTTGACTAGATGGACCTTTGTTGGCAAAGTAATGTCTCTGCTTTTGAATATGCTATCTAGGTTGGTCATAACTTTCCTTCCAAGGAGTAAGCATCTTTTAATTTCATGGCTGCAATCACCATCTGCAGTGATTTTGGAGCCCAGAAAAATAAAGTCTGACACTGTTTCCACTGTTTCCCCATCTATTTCCCATGAAGTGATGGGACCAGATGCCATGATCTTCATTTTCTGAATGTTGAGCTTCTTTTTTTTTTTTTGAATGTTGAGCTTTAAGCCAACTTTTTCACTCTCCTCTTTCACTTTCATCAAGAGGCTTTTTAGTTCCTCTTCACTTTCTTCTATAAGCGTGGTGTCATCTGCATATCTGAGGTTATTCATATTTCTCCCGGCAATCTTGATTCCAGCTTGTGCTTCCTCTAGCCCAGTGTTTCTCATGATGTACTCTGCATATAAGTTAAATAAACAGGGTGACAATATACAGCCTTGACATACTCCTTTTCCTATTTGGAACCAGTCTGTTGTTCCATGTCCAGTTCTAACTGTTGTCTCCTGACCTGCATACAGATTTCTCAAGAGGCAGGTCATGGGGTCTGGTATTCCTATCTCTTTCAGTATTTTCCACAGTTTATTGTGATCCACACAGTCAAAGGCTTTAGCATAGTCAATAAAGCAGAAATAGATGTTTTTCTGGAACTCTCTTGCTTTTTCGATGATCCAGCAGATGTTGGCAATTTGATCTCTGGTTCCTCTGCCTTTTCTAAAACCAGCTTGAACATCTCGAAGTTCACAGTTCACGATTGCTGAAGCCTAGCTTGGAGAATTTTGAGCATTACTTTACTAGCATGTGAGATGAATGCAATTGTGCAGTAGTTTGAGCAGTGATTTTGGAGCCCCCCAAAATAAAGTCTCTCACTATTTCCATTGTTTCCCCATCTGTTTGCCATGAAATGATGGGACCAGATGCCATGATCTTAGTTTTCGGAATGTTGAGTTTTAAGCCAAAAGTTTCTGAATGTTGAGTTTAAGCCCTCTTCCAATAACACAAGAGAAGACTCTAAACATGGACATCACCAGATGGTCAATATTGAAATCAGATTGATTATATTATTTGCAGCCGAAGATGGAGAAGCTTTATACAATCAGCAAAAATAAGACCAGGATCTGACTGTGGCTCAGATCATGAACTCCTTACTGCAAAATTCAGACTTAAATTGAAGAAAGTAGGGAAAACCACTAGACCATTCAGGTATGACCTAAATCAAATCCCTTCCGATTATACAGTGGAAGTGGCAAATAGATTCAAGGTATTAGATTTGATAGAGTGCCTGAAGAACTATGGATGGAGGTTTGTGACATTGTACAAGAGGCAGGGATCAAGACCACCCCCAAGAAAAAGAAATGCACAAAGGCAAAATGGTTGTCTGAGGAGGCCTTCCAAATAGCTGAGAAAAGAGAAGCCAAAGGTAAAAGAGAAAAGGAAAGATATATCCATTTGAATGTAGAGTTCAAAAGAATAGCAAGGAGATATAAGAAAGCCTTCCTCAGTGATCACTTTAGGGGTCAGTCAATTCAGTCGCTCAGTCATGTCTGACTATTTGCTACCCCATAAACTGCAGCACGCCAGGCTTCCCTGTCCATTGCCAACTCCCGGAGTCCACCCAAACCCATGTCCATTGAGTTGGTGATGCCATCCAACCATCTAATCCTCTATTGTCCCCTTCTCCTCCTGCCCTCAATCTTTCCCAGCATCAGGGTCTTTTCAAATGAGTCAGCTCTTTGCATCAGGTGGCCAAATATTGGAGTTTCAGCTTCAACATCAGTCCTTCCAATGAACACCCAGGACTGATCTCTTTTAGGATGGACTGGTTGGATCTCCTTGCAGTCCAAGGGACTCTCAAGAGTCTTCTCCAACACCACAGTTCAAAAGCATCAATTCTTTGGCGCTCAGCTTTCTTCACAGTCCAACTCTCACATCAATACATGACCACTGGAAAACCCATAGCCTTGACTAGACGGACCTTTTTGACAAAGTAGCGTCTGCTTTTGAATATGCTATCTAGGTTGGTCATAACTTTCCTTCCAAGGAGTAAGCGTCTTTTAATTTCATGGCTGCAGTCACCATCTGCAGTGATTTTGGAGCCCAGAAAAATAAAGTCAGCCACTGTTTCCACTGTTTCCCCATCTGTTTCCCATAAAGTGATGGGACCGGATGCTATGATCTTAGTTTTCTGAATGTTGAGCTTTAAGCCAACTTTTTCACTCTCCTCTTTCACTTTCATCAAGAGGCTCTTTAGTTCTTCTTCACTTTCTGCCATAAGGGTGATGTCGTCTACATATCTGAGGTTATTGGTATTTCTCCCACAGTCTTGATTCCAGCTTGTGCTTCCTCCAGCCCAGTGTTTCTCATGATGTACCCTGCATATAAGTTAAATAAACAGGGTGACAATATACAGCCTTGACATACTCCTTTTCCTATTTGGAACCAGTCTGTTGTTCCATGTCCAGGTCTAACTGTTGCCTCCTGACCTGCATACAGGTTTCTCAAGAGGGAGGTCAGGTGGTCTGGTATTCCCATCTCTTTCATAATTTCCCACAGTTTATTGTTATCCACACAGTCAAAGGCTTTAGCATAGTCAATAAAGCAGAAATAGATGTTTTTCTGGAACTCTCTTGCTTTTTCGATGATCCAGCGGATGTTGGCAATTTGATCTCTGGTTCCTCTGCCTTTTCTAAAACCGACATTCAAATCCTAGCACCACTTTTCCTTTAAGTTCAGTTAGGCACTCCGACCCTCTTCCACTCTGTTTCTTACGTGGTAGCCTGAGTAATCTCCACAGTGCACATCTGACGTTGCCCCACGCTGATTCCTTTCAGTGCTTTCCCTCTGCTCTGAGGATAGTGAACCTCATATAAGGTTCTTCATGGTCTGGCCTTGATGTCCCTTCCTGACGTCCTTTCCCACCTGCCTCCTCCTGCTTCTTCACTGTGCTGCCTTCTACCCGAGTCATTCTCTGCCAGCCTAACTACTGTTGCCTATGTATCTCCTGTTCTTCCAGAATCTTGGCTAAAATACCACTTTTGGTGAAGACTTCCCATCAGATTTGACCCCAATTTAGATCAGTCGTCTTTTTTGTTACTATAGAGTTTGATTTTGTAGGCCAATATTAGTTTGCAAATTTATGTTATTTATAGAGTCATTTGGGGCTTCCCCGGAAGCTCAGCTGGTAAAGAATCTGCCTGCAATGCAGGAGACCCTACTTTGATTCCGGGGTCGGGAAGATCCACTGGAGAAGGGATAGGCTACCCATCCCAGTATTCTTGAGCTTCCCTGGTGGCTCAGCTGGTAAAGAATCTGCCTGCAATGTAGGAGACCTGTGTGCGATCCCTGGGTTGGGAGATCCCCTGGAGAAGGGAATGGCTACCCACTCCAGTTTTCTGGCCTGGAGAATTCCATGGACTATATAGTCCATGGGATTGCAAAGAGTTGGACACAACTGAGTGACTCTCACTTCACTTATAGAGTCATTTTATTGCTGTTTTTTTTTTAATGACATGGGGGACTATGTTCATTGGAGTTTTCCGGAGAAACAGAACCAATTGGATGTATATGTGTAGAAAAGAGAGAGATTTATTTTAAGAAATTGGCTCATGTGATTGTTAGGTCTGAAATCTCGTAAGTCTGAAATCTGTGGGGCAGAGCAAATAAACTGGAGACCCAGGGGAAGGTTGATGTTGCCGTCTTGGTTCTGAAGACGGTCTGGGAGCAGAATTCATCCCTCCTCAGAGGAACTTTTCTGTAAAGGCCCTCAATTCTGCGAAGGAGATGGCCTACTCACATTGGAGAGTGCTGTAGACTGAATGTTTGTGTCTTCCCCAAATTCTTTTGTTTAAACGTATTTCCCAAGATGGTGATCTTTGAAATTGGCACCTTTGGGAGGTGATTAGGTCATGAGGGTGGAGCCCTCATGAATGGGGTGAATGCCCTTATAAAAAGATCCCAGAGAGATCCTTCTTCCCTTCTGTTGTGTGAGCACACAGGGAAAAGATAGCAGAAGCAGGAAGTGGGCTCTCACCAGATATGGACTACGCCAAGACCTTGATCGTGGACTTCCCAGCCTCTAGAACTTTGAAAGATAAATTTCTGTTGTTTTTAAGCCACTTAGTTTAGGCTATTCTGTTACAGCTGCCCACATGGATTCAGGAGGTAATCTGCTTGGCTTCAAGTTTACCGATTTAAATTTTATTCACATCTTAAAAGTACCTTCACTACAATACCTAGAGTGTGGTGTAACCCGAAACTCAATACCATAGCCAAACCAAGGTGACACATAAAATTAACCATCACAGGGACCATGTCTGTTTGACCCCATCCTTGCATCCTCATTGCCTGTCATAGTGCATGACATGTAGAAGGCATTCGATAGACATCAGTTATGTAGCTTTGGGAGTGTTCGGTTTCTAGATTTTCTACCTATAGCCAATGCCAGTGGGAGTGATGTCTTGTGGCTGCATGCACTGCTCTTTAGAGTAATTCTTTGTGTTCATTCTAAAGTACATTATTGATAAACCCTTTCCTGGTTTAACAGATCCCTTTAACAAATTTGCCTCTTTATAATTCATTTATAATCCCCTCTTCGACTGTTTCTTTACCAGTTCTTTTAAAGAGTCTGATGAAGAAGTCGTGTCAGCCATTTGGCTTAATCGTGTGATTTCCTCTTCTCTGGTCTTCCGCTTTGTGCTTTTTCCTGTTTTCCTGAGTGCAGTAACCAGTGCGCTAACTTCATTCCCAGTGTCACTGGACCGTGACTTGACTTAAGGATGTGGTTGCATTTAAATTTCCCAAGGTGCTTACATTTTATTGGCAATGTTGGCTACAGCAGCACATCATGCTGATTTTTCTATTTCTAAAATCAAACTTGTCATGCTGGCCCTGTCTCCAGAATTTTCTGTTTCCGTCAGGGGTGCCAGACACCAAGACGAGAAAGCTGGGAGTCATCCTTGTCTTTTCCACCCCCACTCTCCCCGCTCACTTCCAAGATTCTTTGGATTCTTTCTTGATGTGGTCCCTCAAAATGGTCCTTTTATTATTCCACGTCTTCCTGCGAGGATTCATGGGCCCGTGCCATGGTAACAGATTTATCACCGGTGCTCCTCGCACTGTTCTTTTCCAGCTTTCCATCGGAACCCCCAGTGTCAGGTGAGCTTTCTGATGTATTAATATTATCTTGAATATATTCTCTTCTCCCCAACTTTCAATACCCAGTCACTACCTTGAAACCTGTTTATTAGTCCTTCCTACAAACTGTTTATAGAATATAAACTTTATTCCTTTTCTTTATTGGATGTTATAATCACACCAAAGTCTCCTCTCTTGAATCTTTTGCACTCTGTTTTTCCTCTCCCTGGAATGTTCTTCTGCCTTCCCTGCAAGTATTTCCCTACATTTAGTAAATCTTTGCTCAAAGGCCACCTTCTTGATAGAGCCTCTCTTGGCCACGTCCTGAAATTGCAGTCCCAGTGCTGCAGCGCTCATGCTTACACCTACTTACTCTACTTGCGTATTATGTTTATTTTCTTTCTCTCCCCAACCCCACTCCCCACTGTCATATAAGGCCCTCAGAGGCAGAGATTTTGGTGTATTCATCCACTGATTATCTTGTTGTCTATAAGTGTGCCTGTAACATAGTTGGCACTCAATAAATATAAAACAAATAAAATCAAATGTGTGTGCTTAGTCGCTCCGTTGTGTCCAACTCTTGCACCCCCGTAGACTGTAACCTGCCAGGCTCCTCTGTCCAAGGGATTATCCAGGCAAGAATACTGGGGTGGGTTGCCATTTCCTCCTCCAGGGGATCTTCCCAACCCAGGAATTGAACCCAGGTTTCCTGCATTGCAGGCAGATTCTTACCTACTGAGCTACAAGGGTGCCAGTCTTCAAATGAAGAACTTGTCCTGCAATGTAGACCTCCTGTGTGGCAGCAAAGAAGTATTGGTTGTTTGGGCTCTGGGGGTTTGGGATTTTGAAGAGATTGAAGTCTTTTCATAGGTATTTATTTGAATGCTTTCCTTCTTGACCTCAAAGAGCAATGGGCTTTTTTGCTCTGATTGCTAAATTCTCTTAGGCCAAGGAACTGATCTTATGCCTTGAGATGCTCTGCCAAGATGTTCAGTTTACGTGCCGTCTGGTGCTGGTAAACGGAGTAGATGCTTCCTTTCCCTGATTCTCTGCTCTGAGCTCAGACTCTCAGCCCTGTCCCTCTTCAGTTTATTTCGGGATCGGCAAGATTCTTACATCTTTACTTTCACACTGTTTTGAACCTAATGTCTTGTAACTCAAATTTCTTGTCCTTATTGGTGATATTTCCCGGATCTGTGTTACATCTTCCTTTATGCTGTTACCATGAGAAATCGACAAGGCATGGTTAAATTATCTTCTAGGTCTCGTCTCATTGCTAATTGCCTTGGGACCTTGGGCAAGGCACTTTACCTCTGGAGGCTTCAAACTGCCCTCCTATATAATGCAGGAATCAGCCTGAGTGCCCTGTAAATTCTTTTTTTTTCCATCAGCTAACCAAGAAAAAAAAAAACCTATGAAATTTGTTATATTTTCCCCTTGGATAGGGAGTTATTCCAGACTGCTCTCATCTGGTGTTTTGCTTAATTTGCAGACAATGATTAATTTACACAGAAGCTTAGCCTGTATCCCTTGGCGACACTTAGCAACCAGGAAAGAGGTTTGGTCAGGTTGTTTAAAGGGACATTATCCCATGTTTTAGAGCAGAGAATGGAGGGCAAAGTTGATTTATTTAAGGACACGTCTTTTGACTTTACAGTGACTTTTCTTTCCATGTGTTATATGCCCCTGGCTTTGGTTTTCTGGCCCCCCGCCTGGCTTGTCCAGTTTTAGTGAATCCTTCCAGAGGTTTATTTCCATTTGCTTTCTTAATTATTTGTTTAGCAGTTCTGATATTCCAGACATGGCCCTAAATTCATGCCATATCTTACTTCATTCTTTAGCAGCTCTTGTGAGGCAGGGCTGGTGTCTCCTTCTACACATTCAGGAAAGCATCTTGAGGTCACAGTGACCAAGCCCAGTGGGCAGAGCCTGGCTGACTGCCTGTTCACCTCCTGCATCTGTTATTCCTTAATTTCACCAAAGTGAAGCGGTAAGGACCGATTTTAATCCATAAAGTTGAACGACAATCAGTATCGAGGCTGCCGAGAACAGAGAGCTTTATTTGGGGTCTTAAGAATTGCGACTGGGGGGTACATAGATTTGGATAAAAAAAAGTATTCTGAGGAAGAAGAAGGATCCGGGATTTATAAAGACAGAAGCTCTGAGGTTGTTCAAGAACTGTGATTGAGGGACTTCCCTGGTGGTCCACAGGCTAGGACTCCGTGCTCCCACTGCAGGGGGCCAGGGTTTGATCCCTCGTCAGGGAACTAGATCCCACGTGCCACAGCTGAAGGACCCACATGCTGCAACTAAGACCCAGTGCAGTCAGTCAAAGAAATAAATATTTTAAAAAGAACTGTAATTGATGGTGATGGAAAAGGGGAACATTTGTCCTTAAGGGGTAGGCTGTCAAGAGTTATTTTAGGGTTGTTGTTTGATCACTAAGTTGTGTCCAGCTCTTTGCGACCCATGGACCACAGCACGCCAGGCTCCCCTGTCCTACACTGCTGGAGGTTGCTCAGATTCATGTCCATTGAGTTGGTAATGCTATCGAACTGTCTTATCCTCTGTGGCCCGCTTTTTTTCCTGCTCTCAGTCTTTCCCAGCATCATGGTCCTTTCTAATAAGTCGGCTCTTTGCATCGGGTAGCCGAAGTATTTAGAACTTCAGCTTCAGTATCAGTCCTTCCAATGAATATTCAGGGTTGATTTCCTTTAGGATTTCCTTTAGGATTGATTCCTTTAGATCAGCAAGGGTTTGATCTCCTTGCTGTCCAGGGGACAAGAGTCTTCTCCAGCACCACAATTTGAAAGCATCAGTTCTTCAGCACTTAGCCTTCTTTATGGTCCAACTCTCACATCTGTACATGACTACTGGAAAAACCATAGCTTTGACTCTAGGGACCTTTGTCAGCAAAGTGATGGATCTGATTCATATTTGGGCAGGTGTTCTGGATGTCTAAAAAAAAAGTGGTCACAGTTCAGATTCCGTCTGGGCTAAGATGTGTGTAAGTTTTCCTTTCTCAGTGGCCTCCTGGGCATCATCACCTGGTCCTGTTCATCCTCTTCTTTGAATTCTCATCCTCCCCACCTCCTTTGGAGGAGGTGGAAGCACTTATGAAATGCCAGGGGCTGGTCATCCCCTACCCACGAACTCTCAGCCACTCACTTCCTTACCTTGATCTTTTCCTCCTCTGTTCTTCCAAGTGTCTAACTGACAGTACGGTCCTACAAACTAACTGAACATAGAGATCAAGTTCACATTCTCTGCATGAAGAATAGAGCTGCTGTGAAGTGCTGCAGCATTGGACACTAGTCGTGTGAAACTAAAATCCTGCACCAGGTCGTGAATTTCACTTATTCATCCAACTAGTCGAGTGTCTGCTGTCTCTGGAGCTGTGTTGACCTTGAGGATACAATATAGTCTTTTCCCTCATGGAATTTATTTTCTAGTAAAAGTGATCCTCACTTATTCATCCAACTAGTCGAGTGTCTGCTGTCTCTGGAGCTGGGTTGACCTTGAGGATACAATATAGTCTTTTCCCTCATGGAATTTATTTTCTAGTAAAAGTGATCTTCTCAGAAGAGGTATAACATTTGAGTATTTGAGACCAGCTGAAATCAGTGAGATATAGACAACTTGGGGAAACATCAAATACACATTTTTTAAGTTTCTTTAATAATGCTGTGGTGTCCCTTTTTTTAATAATCATGTAAATACATAATATATAATTTTGTTTTTTCTTATCATAATATTTGGTATATTAGGTTTTATAAGTGCGGTTTATTCTAATCATTGAAGGTTTAATTGCTTCTAATTATTACAAGTGTTTGGTTCCTAAGGAGACTGAAAGGCAGGCTTGCTTAGAGGGTTGGAAAGGTCTGAAAATTAGATGCATTTTTCTTCATTCCAGATTATGGTGTGTGTGTGTGTGTTTGAGAGAGAGAGAGAGAGATTTATTATTAATTCATTGTGATCTGGAGAAAAGAGAACATCCCACAGAAACCCTTCTGGCTTCTGGCTGTAGTCTTTTGCAAGTTTAATTTAGAAAGAACTTTCCAAAGCAGAGGAGATTTTCAGCTAACCTGTAAATGACCCAGTGGTGGCAATCAGTATGAAAAAACTAGAAAAGCCCACACAAGTCATGATCATTTTATAATATATAGAAGTATTGAATCGCTATATCTTACACCAGGACCTAACAAAGCATTGTAGGTCTTTTAACTTCAAGAACAAACTCATAGATCAGATTTGTGGTTACCAGAGGTAAGGGTGAGGGGAATTAAATGAAAATGATCAAAAGGTATAAACTTCCAGTTATAAGATAAATAAATACTAGGGATGTAATGTACAACATGGTAAAGATAATTAACACTGCTGTGTTTTATGTGCACATTGTTGAGAGTAAATCTTAAGAGTTCTCATCAAAAGGAAAGTTTTTCTTTTTTTGTTTATTTTGTATCTATGAGACGTAGATGTTCAGTAAACTTATTGTAATCACTTCACTATGTATGCAAGTGAAATTATTATGCTATACACCTTAAACTTATACAGTGATGTATGCAAATTATATCAATAAAACTTAAAGGAAAAAAAAATGAGTAGAGGCAAAACCCTTAAGAACAAGAAAAGAAAGCTGTGTGTGTGTGTTTGCTGAAAAGACTCCTGAGAGTCACTTGAACAGCAAGGAGATCAAACCAATCAATCTTAAGGGTAATCAACCCTGAATATTCATTGGAAGGACTGATGCTGAAGCTGAAGCTCCAGTATTTTGGTCACCTCTTACAAATAGTGGACTCATTGGAAAAGTTGCTGATGCTGGGTAAGGTTGAGGGCAGAAGGAGAAGAGGGTGTCAGAGGATGAGATGGCTGGAAGGCATCATTGAGGCAATGGACATGAACTTGGGCAAACTTAAAAACTTGGCAAACTTAAAACATAAACTCATGAGGACAATGACATTGTTTTCCTTGTCCATCACTTTGTGCTCTGTGCCTCTTAATCTTTGTACATAATAGGCTCTCAAAGTATTTTTTTTCAGCGTATTGAGTTATAATTGACTTATTAAGTATTTATTAAGTTGATTAATGTGACATAGAACTCTCCTATTGAGTCACCAGATATTTATCCATCCCTGGGAGTTGGTGATGGACAGGGAAGCCTGGCATGCTGCAGGCCATGGGGTTGCAAAGAGTCGGACACGACTGAGTGACTGAACTGAACTGGGAAGGCCTCAATTGGTTTGTGACATCTTTATTTCTAAAGCTGTAGAAGTACTCCTTTCAGTGCAGAAAATGTCAGTGGTGTATTTCCTCTGTGTAAGGTGTGCAAGACCTGAGGTTCAGAGGATGGTTGGAAATAAATAGAAGACAGAGTCTCTGGATTTAAAAATCTATTAACAAAAAAACATATCTAAAATAGGTTAGTAAAAACTTGTGACCTTGTTTCTAGGCTTGCTTTTTCACCCCTTTTTTCAGAGTCGTGGTGCAGGGAGATGGTGCAAGTTACTTCTAGGGAAAACCTTCAGCTGGCAAATGGATGGGTGAATTTTAGGACCTGTGGACTGTGTAGTATCTTGTTACCTGAAAGATTTCAGACTTAGATCTGTCTAGGTAGACATGAAAATCTTTACTGTTTTTCACTTACTAATTTTAAATTGAGAAGCAAATATGTAAACTTGATAACTTTAAAAAAATGCAAAAGGAAAAATGTAAGCATTTTCCCAACTCTGGCTTCCAGATTCCCCTTTCCAGAGGCAGTAGCCCTTAACAGTACCCAGTTTGCCATAAACCTTTTTGAAAAACATATGCATCCATGATGTACACATATGTCTGTACATCCTAACATGTGTTAGCCCATATCAATGTGTTGTGCTTTTTATGACTGTGTAGGCGATGGCACCCTACTCCAGTACTCTCGCCTGGAAAACCCCATGGATGGAGGAGCCTGGTAGGCTGCAGTCCATGGGGTCTTGAAGAGTCGGACATGACTGAGCGACTTCACTTTGACTTTTCACTTTCATGCATTGGAGAAGGCAGTGGCAACCCACTCCAGTACTCTTGCCTGGAAAATCCCATGGATGGAGGAGCCTGGTAGGCTGCAGTCCATGGGGTGGCTAAGAGTCGGACACGACTGAGCGACTTCACTTTGACTTTTCACTTTCATGCATTGGAGAAGGAAATGGCAACCCACTCCAGTGTTCTTGCCTGGGGAATCCCAGGGGCGAGGGAAGCCTGGTGGGCTGCCGTCTATGGGGTCCCACAGAGTGGGACACGACTGAAGTGACTTAGCAGCAGCAGCAGCAGCAGCATCTTGTTATGGGCTTCCCAGGTGGCTCTAGAGGTAAAGAACTCGCCTGTCAATGCAGGAGATGGGGGTTTGATCTTTGGGTGGGGAAGATCCCTGGAGGAGGGCTTGGCAACACACTCCAGTATTCTTGCCTGGAGAACCCCATGGACAGAGGAGCCTGGTGGGCTACAGTCGATAGGGTCGCAAAGAGTCAGACATGATTGGAGCGACTTAGCATGCACACAAGTATCTTATTACACAAATTATGTAATAATGCATTTATTCAATCTCCTATGGAAAAATATTTTAGGCTGAAAATAGAATTTATTTAAAATGGGAAAGATGTCTGTCAAAGAAGTAGTAATGTAAGTTACTTTTTTGCAGTGTTTCTGGTTACCTTGACAACCAGAGACACCTTCAAATGCCATGCCATCTCTCCTAACGCCATGCTTGAGTAGAAATCACAGAAATAGAATGAGAGTGAAAAAGCTAGATTGGGGTCTGCTTAAAATAATTTCAACAGGGGAACGTTTTTATGGTGTGTTTCCTGTAGTGCCTTTAACTAGGCAGGTGTAATTCCTCACAGTGTTGCTTATGTGACAGAGTAGTTTCACGTAATCTTCTCTCCTTCAAGGGAGAACTTGTATCCTGCTAGAATGGAGCTGAGAATTCTCTCTCATGGTCTTGTCAGGTTGTTTCAGGTTAACCCACGAAGCAATGCTGAGCTGACAGTCATCATCGAAGTGGCCTGCTGTGTTACGTGGGCTTTATCCCATTCTGAACCGCATCTTTGTTATCCAGCTTTAGCACAGTGTACTGCAGCACAATTTGATTTATCTCATTGGATATAGGAAGTTCTTTAAAATAATACTAGGGAAACAGTACAGACTGGTTTGCTACAAGGTATGCTTGGACAAACCAGGGGAAAAAAAGTGAATTAGATCACAATTGGTGAGTGAAGTGGTGATGTCTGTAGAATGTGGCTGTTGCACTGTTGCCAAGGCAGTTTTCCCAGCATGCTAATGATTTTTTGTAGCTTTTATCTTTATTTTTTAGCTTATTTTTTTATTTTGTGAGTGTATAATTACACTCACATATATATAACTTAATTGCTGTGCTGTATCCCTGAAACCAACACTATATTGTAAATAAACTCTAAAATAAAAAAATAAGCTAAAAAATAAAGATAACAGCTACAAAAAATCATTAACATGCTGGGAAAACAAAGCTAGTGGAGGTGATGGAATTCCAGTTGAGCTATTCCAAATCCTGAAAGATGATGCTGTGAAAGTGCTGCACTCAATATGCCAGCAAATTTGGAAAACTCAGCAGTGGCCACAGGACTGGAAAACGTCAGTTTTCATTCCAATCCCAAAGAAAGGCAATGCCAAAGAATGCTCACACTACCGCACAATTGCACTCATCTCACACACTAGTAAAGTAAGGCTCAAAATTCACCAAGCCAGGCTTCAGCAATATGTGAACCATGAACTTCCTGATGTTCAAGCTGGTTTTAGAAAAAGCAGAGGAACCAGAGATCAAATTGCCAACATCCGCTGGATCATGGAAAAAGCAAGAGAGTTCCAGAAAAACATCTATTTCTGCTTTCTTGACTATGCCAAAGCCTTTGACTCTGTGGATCACAATAAACTGTGAGAAATTCTGAAAGAGATGGGAATACCAGACCACCTGATCTTCCTCTTGAGAAACCTGTATGCAGGTCAGGAAGCAACGGTTAGAACTGGACATGGAACAACAGACTGGTTCCAAATAGGAAAAGGAGTATGTCAAGGCTGTATATTGTCACCCTGTTTATTTAACTTATATGCAGAGTACATCATGAGAAACGCTGGGCTGGAAGAAACACAAGCTGGAATCAAGATTGCCGGGAGAAATATGAATAACCTCAGATATGCAGATGACACCACCCTTATGGCAGAAAGTGAAGAGGAACTCAAAAGCTTCTTGATGAAAGTGAAAGTGGAGAGTGAAAAAGTTGGCTTAAAGCTCAACATTCAGAAAACGAAGATTATGGCATCTGGTCCCATCACTTCATGGGAAATAGATGGGGAAACAGTGTCAGACTTTATTTTTCTGGGCCCCAAAATCACTACAGATGGTGACTGCAGCCATGAAATTAAAAGACGCTTACTCCTTGGAAGGAAAGTTATGACCAACCTAGATAGCATATTCAAAAGCAGAGACTTTACTCTGCCAACAAAGGTTCATCTAGTCAAGGCTATGGTTTTTCCAGTGGTCATGTATGGATGTGAGAGTTGGACTGTGAAGAAAGCTGAGTGCTGAAGAATTGATGCTTTTGAACTGTGGTGTTGGAGAAGACTCTTGAGAGTCCCTTGGACTGCAAGGAGATCCAAGCAGTCCATTCTGAAGGAGATCAGCCCTGGGATTTCTTTGGAAGGAATGATGCTGAAGCTGAAACTCCAGTACTTTGGCCACCTCATGCAAAGAACTGACTCATTGGAAAAGACTCTGATGCTGGGAGGGATTGGGGCCAAGAGGAGAAGGGGATGACAGAGCATGAGATGGCTGGATGGCATCACTGACTTGATGGACATGAGTCTGGGTGAACTCCGGGAGTTGGTGATGGACAGGGAGGCCTGGCGTGCTGTGATTCATGGGGTCGCAAAGAGTTGGACACGACTGAGCATCTGATCTGATCTGATATATATAAATATAAATATATGGGTGTGTGTATTCTTTTTCAGATTCTTTTCCCTTACAGGTTATTACAAAGTAGTTCCCTGTACTATGAGTGAGTCCTTTTAGTTGTTTATCTGTCTTTTATATCGATCTTATATGTGGTAGTGTGTATAAATTCATCCCAAACTCCTCATTTATCTCCCCTCTGCTATCCCCTTTGGTATCCATAAGTTTGTTTTCTGTGTCTGTGAGTGTGTTTCTGATCTTTAAATAAGTTCATTTATATCATTTTTTTAAGATTCCACATATACGTGACTTCATATGATGTTTGTCTTTCTGCCTGATTTACTTCACGTAATGTGACCATCTCTAGGTCCATGCATGTTGCTTCCAGTGGCATCATCTCATTCTTTTTTATGGCAGAAGGTGATCCTGGATAAAGTCAGGTATCAGCCTGCTGCTTCTTGTTCCCTGCTGTGTGCGGTAAGAACAGAATGGAAAAATGGGGAAACTCATATTCATGTTCTTTGAGGTACAGCCTAGAAATCTTTCTGCTCGATGTTATATTAATGGTAACTTTGAATCAAAGGGTAGAAGTGCCGTTTTTCAAGTAGCCATCTTCCCGGGCACTTCCTGTTCTGCCTTTTTTTGGGTGTCGATCTCCAGCCTTTGAGATGATTTGTTATCTCTGCATGGAAACTCTCTGTGCTTCTTCAGTCACCTTGTCAGAGCACCAACCCACTTATTTCTCACTTCTTATTAAATTTGTTGATTGGGTATGAAACATGAATATCCGTCAAGTGTTCTCGCTAATACATTTTTCCTGCAGTTCCTGCCAAAGCTTGCCTTTTTTTTTTTTTTTTAAAGTCAGAAGCTACTTCTGGGAATTAATTACCAAGTTCTCTGGGGAAGTTAGTCAAACCTGTATCAGCACACTTGGATGGCTCTGAAACCCTGGTGTGCTTCAGCGTCTCTACTGGATTCTGAGATCCATGAGGGCAGAGATGGTTCTTCCTCTCATTTTTTAAAAAATAAACATTTATTTGTTTGTTTACTTGGCTGTGCCAGGTCTGAGTTATGGGATGTGCGGAGTCTTTAGTTGTGGCATGTTTGATCTAGTTCCCTGACCAGGAATTGAACCCGGGCCCCACTGCATTGGGAGCAGAGAGTCTTAGCCATTGGACCACCAGGGAAGTCCCCAGAGATGGTTCTTATTGGGAAGTATCCTGTGTTTCTAGAAGGAACACAAAATACATGTTTGTTTAACAAAATAAATGTTGGCTGCATTCAGATTCTAGCCTGCAAAAGGACATTCAGAATCTAGGTGCAGAGAGCATTAAAAATACAGCTTGTATGTTGTCATGAGAATGAGTTGTTTCTAGGGTTTGCAGGTCAGGGAACTTCCCCTGAGGTTTCTGTGCATGGACTTTTCGTAGTCTGTCTCATGTGCTTTACAGAGTCCATTCGAAAGCAGCTGGGGGAACAGAGCTGTGTGGCCCGGCGCTTCCCCCGCCTCTGTGTCTTCCTCCTGGTTCTGTCCGTCACCCACCTTACCAGCCTGACCCCGTGTCTGTGCTTGGCGTTCACACTGCTTGACACTCTGCCCTGCTTCTAACCCTGCTTGGCTTGTTCACCTGAATCTGATTTTCTGGTTTGAATCCTGGTTGCTACTTGGAAATGGATCTCTCTGGCTTCCGATGTTAGTTCAGTAACAGTCTTTCCTTCCAATTTTTTTTTTGTTTTTTGTTTTTAAGCCCTTGTTTTCACCTTGTCTGGCCCCAATGAACCCTTAGTTGACTGATCATTAAGAAACAAACTCACAGGTATAAAGAACAGATTTGTGGTTGGTGGGAAGGTGGGGTGAGTGAAGGGATAGATTGGAAGTTTGGGGTTCTCCGATGCCATGTTTTATAATATATATAGAAGGAATAAATAACAGGGTCATACTATATTGCCCAGGGAACTATATTCAATACCCTGTAATAAACCCTAATGGAAAAGAATATAAAAAAAGAATGTCTCTATGTATGTGTGTGTGTATGTGTGTGTGTATCTGAATCATTTTGCACGGCAGAAATTAATACAAGGTTGTAAATCAGCTACAATTAAAAAAGAGGGGGATTTCCCTGCCCATCCAGTGGTTAAGACTCTGTGTTTCCACTGCAGGGGGCATGGATTTGAACCCTGGTGGGGAACTAGATCGCACATGCCAAGCACACCCAAGAAAAAAAAAAAAAAAGAATTGCCCAAACCCAGGCTCTCAAAGGCTCTGATGATAACATTTAACTGTATTTGCCAATTATTGGCTTTTGAAAATATTAATTCCTGCCATGACCAAAAACGTGATGGCACTTAATAAATGATGTGCACCATTTTCTCATGTATTCCTTTGCTTCCCTTTTTCCAGGCAGCATTTGATGCTGCTTGATCAAGGATGACAAGCTTGTCCACAGTGTGTTGGTGTGAGCGTATGACTCTGGGATGATTCAGTTTGTCTGTTAGCGAAATGTTCATTTTATCCACGATGGAACAAAATTGCCCATAAAAGAGCATTCAGATTGTCCTTATGCTTCTCCAAGGGACCAGATTCACTTCTGCTTGCTAGGAAGGATGTTGGTAAGCATTGCCAAAGTGAAATGTCATGGACATATAATGACTTGTCATGGGATAAGTCAAATATAAATATCAAATGATCCAATTGTGGAGTCAAGTAAGCTCAAGAGAATATGTTCCAGCCAGCTCTGTTTTAAAGTCAAGGGCATGAGGGCTTAGATGGTGAAAAGAGTTGCCCAAGACCCACCCCAGAGCTGACAGGCAAGGAGCCTGGCCTGAGTTGGGCTTTCATAATAACAGGTATACAGAGCCAATTGCTTTTCACTGCTGTCTTATATGTTGATGGACTCTAACTTTAAATAAGCCAGAGGCAGGAGTAGAGCCCTATTTTTTTTAGAAAATTGCAGTTGTCTTAGTTTCACTGACCCATTTGGGATCCTTTGCCTTCTCTTACTGGAGTATAGTCAATTAACAATATTGTGATAATTTCAGGTGGACAGCAAAGCAACTCAGCCATACATATACATATACCCATTCTTTCCCAAACTCCCCTCCCGTCCAGGCTGCCACATAACACTGAACAGAGTTCCCTGTGCTATATGGTAGGTCCTTGTTGGTTATCCACTTTAAATATAAAAGTGTGTACATGGCCATCCGAGACTCCCCAACTATCCCTTCCCCAGATTCTGCCCCCCACCTCCCGGCAACCGTAAGTTCGTTCTCTAAATCGGTGAGTCTTTTTCTGTTTCATAAATAAGTTCACTTGTATAATTTCTTTTTAGATTCATCATATAAGGCATGTCATGATATTTATGATATTTTTCCTTCTTGGTCTGATTTACTTCACTTAGCATGACCATGTCTAAGAAGCTACTTCTGGTCATTGAGACTCATGCATATCACAGACAGCTTGGGACCTGGGTAGAAATCAGAGGAGCTGGATTTTATTTCCCACTTTGGCTTTTGAACACTTGTGATGCTGTGATTTTTAATAGGAAACATGCATTTTGTCTTTGTCCCTAGAGCTCCCAAATATATATTTAGAACTCCTTAAACCCTTGGACTTTCCCAGGTGATAATAGTGGTAAAGGTGTCTTGATATTCAGAACAAGCCCCTTTGAACCACAGCTGAGCTTATGTAAGTGAGAAGATCTTTGGAAAGCATCTGGAGCCTGGGGGCTGGTTGACAGAGCAAAACCAGTCCTGTGATTGGAGGGTTAGACCTTTCCACCCCACTCCCTTAACCTTGAGGGAGAGGAGAGGGGCTGGAGGTTGAATCCATTGCCTATGGCCAGTGGTTTACTCAGTCATGACAATGTAATGAAGCCTCCACATTGCCCCAGAAGGACTGGGTTTGGACAGCTTCTGGGGAGTGTTGGGAGGATGGCACCCTTGGAGAGCTCATGGCAGAAGCTCTGGGCTCTTTCTTCATGCCTTGCCCCGTGCATTGCTTCCACTCTGCTGTTCCTGAGTTACATACTCTGAACCAGCATCTAGTAAGTACAGGTGACCCCTGAACAATGAATTCAAACTGTGTGGTCCGCTTATATGTGGATTCTTTCAATAAATACTCTAGTACTGTACAATCTACACCTGCGATTGGTTGTATCCTCGGGGGCAGAGTTGCAGGTAAGATGGTCAACTCTGGGACTTGAGCATCCTCAGATTTGGGTTTCAGGGCAGGTCCTGGAACCAACCCCCTGTGTCTTTCAAGGGTCAACCATAAAATATTTTCCTGAATTCTGTGAGCCCCCTAGCCAATTGATCGAACCTAAGGAGGGGATCGTGGGCTCCTTGGATCTGTAGCAGGTTGGTCCGAAGCACAAGAACAGCCTGGACTTGGGGTTGGCATCTGAGGGGGACAGGATGTAGGTAGTGCAGTCTCGTGGGACTGAGCCCTGCACCTGTGGGATCTGACGTCATCTCCAGGTGTCAGAGTTGAGTTGTAGGAAGCCCAGCTGGTGTTGCAGACGATTGCTCGGTGGAGTGGAAGGAACCCACGCACGCAACATGGAAACTGGAATCAGCATTCTGCCAGTGCTTCAGCCTTTGTGAGTCATTTCCACTCTGCTCACGGGTAAAATGAGAGGGTTGGGTGTGTCCCTCTGTAGGATCCCTCCCAGCTGTCTTATTTCTGTGCTCAGGCATCCATGCAGGGTGAGCCTGAACAGCGTCTCCAGCATCGCAGGAAGCACAGCCCTCAAGTCCTCAGGTCCCTCCCTTGAGGGTTTTCTCAGCTATGTGGACAGGCTGGTAGCTGCCCTGTCTCCTCTCTCAGGGTCTGTCCTGGTCAACTGGTCATTGGAATCAGCTTGGGTTGCATATAAGAGAGAAGTCTTAAATGGTAGAGCTTTAAACAAAATGGTAGCCTCGAAAAAGGCGAAGCTTATTTATCTCCTACCGAGAAGGCTGGAAGATAGGGAGGACATAAACTCTCACCCCAGAACTCTTTCTCAGGGCTCCCTCATGCAGGTGATTGTTCTTACCTTCTAAACAGAAGAAGGGAATTCCTTTCTAAATAGATGAAGTCTATGGGAGAGAACTTTCCAGAAATCAGATTGTGCATCCTTTTTGTTTGCATCTCCTTGGCCTCAAATAGGCACCATCTAAGTCAGAGGGCGGTTGCTACTGTTCAGTTCTTTTGCCTTCAGTCTTTCCCAGCATCAGGGTCTTTTCCAATGAATCAGCTCTTTGCATCAGGTGGCCAAACTATTGGAGCTTCAGCATCAGTCCTTCCAATAAATATTCAGGGTTGATTTTCTTTAGGATTGATTAGTTTGATCTCCTTGCAGTCCAGTAGACCACGTTTTGCCAGAACTCTCCCCTATGACTCGTCCATCTTGGGTGGTCCTGCACAGCATGGCTCATGGCTTTGTTGAGTTACACAAGCCCCTTTGCCATGACAAGGCTGTGATACATCAAGGGACAGAGGGCTGTTGGGTAGTTAATCTTTTAGGTGGAGTGGAGTGGAGTATACCCTGTAGAAAATCTGTGGTTATAAAGATGAGCTTGTTTCATCAGTTTCTTTGTGCTGCCTTTATTTGATTCTGGCTTCAAGGACTAGAAGGCATTGGGCCCTACTTCCACTGTTCTTTGTGGAGTTTGTGGAGATAGGATGGACGTGGCCTGTGCTCAGCTTGCCTGCAAGATCATCTGAAATGTGTGAACTGTTTGCTTTATCTTAGGGTATGGTGATCATGTGGAAGATAGATTTTACATTCTGGTTAAGTATATTTCACCAGCAAGTCTTTGCTTGTAGAGACTTTTTGTCCGTTTGAGTAATTTTTATGTTTCTGGCAATTTTTAAAAACTCTCCATGTTCATTCACAGTGTTTGTCATTTGCATCTTTCTTGGTTTTTCTTGATGAGTTTTCCCAGGGGCTTGTCTGTTTCTTGTCTCTTCAAAGAACCCATATTAGCTTTGGTTAATTCCCTCTGTTGCTTATATTATCTTTTTCCCTTTATGTTTATATACATCATGATCATGACTCTGCATCATGTTCATGACTTGGTGACCATGAAGGCGCAACTACAGCTGACAGCTAAATATTCAGCACGTGTGCTCAGTCAGTCAGTCGTGTCTGACTCTTTGCAACCCCATGGACTGTAGCCCGCCAGGCTTCTCTGTCCATGGAATTTTCCAGGCAGGAATACTGGAATGGGTTGCCATTTCCTTCTCCAGGCACAACTACAAGCCTACAGCTAAATATTTAGCATGTGTGCTTAGCCGCTCAGTCGTGTCTGACTCTTTGCAACTCTGTGGACTGTAGCCTGCCAGGCGTCTCTGTCCACAGAATTTTCCAGGCAAGAATACTGGAGTGGGTTGCCATTTCCTTCTCTAGGGGGTCTTCCCAACCCAGGATCAAACCCATGTCTCTGGCATCTTCTACATTGGCAGGCAGATTCTTTACCACTGCGCCACCTGGGAGTCCCATACACACACACATATATGAATGTATTATTTATAAATATATGTAATATAATTATATTAATTTATAATTATATAAACATATATATATAAAATATACATAAGTAGTGCTCAGTCGTGTCTGACTCTTTGCAATCCCATGGGCTGTAGCCTGCCAGACTCCTCTGTCCATGGGATTTTCCAGGCAAGAATACTGGAGTGGGCTGCCATTTCCTACTCCAAGGGATCTTCCTGACTCAGGGAGTGAACCCATGTCTCTAGTGTCTCCTGTATTGGCAGGTGAATTCTTTATCCCTAGCACCATGAGGGAAGCATATAAGTTATATATAACATGTATTATTTATAAATACTTTCATATTTGTACATATATTTATACATACACTTATAAGTAATACATTTGTATATGTTTACATATACTTCTGCATATAATACACTCGTATTATATGTGTATTTTTCTCTGTGCTGTTGGTCTCGTTCTGCTGTACTCATTTATTTATTTTCTGGCTACAGGAGTGGGAGTTGTCACGCTGTCTGTGGGGTGGCTGCCCCTGGAGATGTTAGGGCAGAGAAACCCGCAGTCTGTTAGACCTGGCAGGGAAGTGTCCTTCCTCTCCGCTTCCCTGTAGGTAGCCTGAGAGCAGTGATTTTCTGCTGTTTTTTGAAAAGCAGCCAGACTATATATAGCACTCTCCCGGAAGTGGGCCCTGAGCAGTGAAGTAGGCACAGTTTCGTTGTGCTTTCCCATCCCCTCCTCAGTGTCTTCCACGGTCAGTTCTTATTCCAAAGGTATTTTAGGGATTGCCAGGATCTCTAAACTTTTTAAAAAGCCATGATGATATGGCGGTCACGGAAGTGGGTTCTAAGCTCAGGCTGGGTTCATTATCTGCCTGTCCAAGCTTTGTGACCTTGGGCTGGTTCTCTGCGCTCACTAACCCTCCATTTCCCCATCAATAAAATGATGTTATTAATAGTCCCCGCCTCAGGGGTTGTTAGGAAAGTTAAACGAATGTGAAGTTTTAACATACTGCTCAGTCAGCTCCAACTCTTTGTGACCCCATGGACTGTAGCCCACGAGGCTCCTCTGTCCATAGCATTCTCCAGGCAAGAATACTGGAGTGGGTTGCCATTTCTTCTTCCAGGGGATCTTCCCAACCCAGGGATCAAACCTGGGTCTCCTGCATTGCAAGTGGATTCTTTACCATCGCAGCCACCCGGGAAGCACTTATTGGGGACTTAATAAAGGACTGTTTGTTTTGGTGGTGGTGGTGTTTTTTTTTTTTTTAATGAAATAAGACTATACATGTGATTATGCATTTTCTGCATTTTCTACATCTCTCTGCCTTCTGCAGACTTTGAGATTTACTTTCTGTAATTTATATTCTGAAAATAACCTATCATTAGAAGTGTAACGACAATACTCTTTTCAAGGAAATCTTCCCCCACTTCTTGCCAGACTTAAAAAAAGGTTGCCTCACTTCTCTGAACCTCGTTGCCCTACTGCTGATTAGGGGCAAAGCCATTTCTCCAGAATCCTACGGAGACCTCTGTCCCCACCTCCTGCTTCTTTTCCTGGAAGCTTGTTCCTGTGCAGGCACCTGGTTAAGTCCTCCCTGAGGGAGCCCCGCAGTGACTCTAGTAGAGGATCTCTAGTAGAGGACAGTGATTTAAGCCACTGAAGGATTGGGTGTTTCATCGTGGTATTTTAGGCATCACTCCCTCAGCATTTTGAAGGTGTAAGGAATGAACTGCCTTGAAATATCAAACATCACCTCAGATGAAACTCAGGATCTCAATGAAATGTGAATCCAGACCCCATCAGAAAAGGAAGGTTTATCCTTTTGAGAAGCCAGCGTCAGCTTGAGCTTGGAAGGAGGAACAGGAGTAAGTCTTCCACCAAGTCTGTAGTAAGCCTTTGGCTGTATTAGCCCACAGCATGTGGGGCCAGGAATCTCATGAATGGAAGGTTCTGAGCACGTCTGCTGTTGTAAAAACACTGGGGTCAGCCAGATAGAGGAACCGTGTATACAGCAGCTATATCTTACCCCCTTTCTTTTCCTGCTTTGCCCTCTGCTAGTTGTCATGGGGCTGTGGAATCCCCCAAGCAGAGCCGCCCCCTCGCCACCACTTTGGTGCCCAGAAGGCAGGAGAGTCCTTCTGGACTAGGAGAGTCCATGTGGTACTGCCTGGGATGTAACTGTTTCAGCGGGGATCCTGCAGGTGTGCAAGGATTCCTTTCACAGCTCTAGCATCAGGTCAAATAAAGCAGCCCTCCAGGCCCCTTTTCCACAGTTGAAGCTCTCAGCCTGTGATACTGTGATTTGTAATAAAAATATTTGTAATGAGGAATATAATATTTATAATAAGAAATTTAGTCTTGGTTTTCTTTCTGGCACAGAACTTTTAAAACTCTTGGAATTTCCGAAATAATGAGAGCTGTAAAGGTATCTTCTTACTTTTTAGCTTGTGTGAATGAGGTAACTTTGGGATGGCACCTGAGAATGGGGCTGGTTGCCGGGGGGAACCAACCCTGTGATTAGAGGGTGGGAACTTTCAGCCCCACCCCTAATCTCTGGGGAAGAGAAGAGTCTGGAGGTAGTATTGACCATCACTGGCCAGTGAGCTAATCAGTCGTGCCTGTGTAGTGAAGTCTCCATGAAAACCCGAAAGGCTGGAGTTTAGAGGGCTCCCGGGCTGGTGAACGGGCAGAGGCTCTGGGTGGGGCAGCGACTAAGAGCATGGAGGCTCTGCATCCTTTCCTCACCTCTCCTGTGCGCTCCTTCCATCTGGCTGCTCCTGAGTTCTGTCCTTTTATGGCAAACTGGTAATCTAGTGCAATTGGAAAGAAGGAGAAAGAGAAGAGATTATGTTACCAAGAATAGGAACGAAACAGGAAATATCACTGAGAACATCTGGGTTGATCCCCACAAGCAGTTTCAGAGTTGTGTATTCCTCCAGTAATGGGAATTCTTGTTTCTTCCTCCCTTACATCTCCTGATCTCTCACTTGCCTGCTAACCTCTCAGGCTCTCTTCAGTCCTTCCATCTGGGAAATGATGGGGTTGGGTGGACAGCACGTTCTTGCTCTTGACACATGAACACTTATTAAAGGTCTGCAGAATGGTCGTGCTCACAGAATTGTTTTAAAGGTCACTGAGTCCAATTTCCTCACTTAACAGATGAGGGAACTCAGAGAAGCTGAGACTCTTCCCTGGAGAACCAACGGCTTAGCCAGAAGCCAGGACCCCTGCTTTCGGATCCCATTACACCTTGTTTCTGAAATTCCTTGACCTAGTTAAGTGAATTCAGTCTTGTCACGCACAGGTATTTTCCCCGAAAATTTGTAAGATCTAATGTCATTCACTGAGCTAACTCAAAATATTGCATCTCAACACGAGAACTGACATAACATTTACATGTCTTCTTCTACTAAGTGTATTTGCATAAAATAGAATTATTATATTATTTCACTTTCTTCCCATTTTACCTCTCAATAACAGTCATTTTAGTACCAAAGAAGTAGATGGTTCTAGAATCTTCTCAAAGCTATTTCTAAGACCAAGAAAGCTGGAGATAACGTGAATCCTTGAAAACTATGGAAATTTTCCATTAAAATATACATCCTTGGAAAACCAGCAAGGACATATAGTATAGCACAAGAAACTCTACTCGATGTTATGTGGCAACATGGATGGGAGGGGACTTCGGGGGAAAATGGTTACATGTGTATGTATGGCTGAGTCCTGTTGCTGTTTACCTGAAACTATCACAACATTGTTGATTGGCTATACCCCAATACAAAATAGAAAGTTTAAAGTCTGAAATATATATATATATATATATATATATATATAAATCCTGGAGGATTCTAGAGAGAATCCTATCTGAGTCCAGGTCCCTTATTTTTTATGTGGACTAGCATGGTGAACCATGGTGACTGTTCTGGTTATCTAAGAGTGTGGTGTAACAAACCAGCCCCACTCTAGTGGTCTACAATAACAATGGCATGGCATGGCTCAACTCATATGAAGCTGTGAGCCATGAGTCCTTCATTGGAAGGACTATTGCTGAAGCTCCAATTCTTTGGCCACCTGATGTGAGAGCCAACTCATTGGAAAAGACCCTAATACTTGGAAGATTCAGGCAAAAGGAGAAGGGGGCAGCAGAGGATGAGATGGTTAGATAGTATCACCGACATAGTGAATTTGAGCAAACTCCAGGAGAGAGTGGAGGACAGAGGAGCCTGGCATGCTGCAGTCCATGGGGTCACACAGAGCTGAACGTGACTTAGGGACTGAACAAAGTCACAATGACGTTTTCTTCATGAATCTGCTCTTGGGCAAGGCTCAGAGGGTTCAGCTCATTTCCCTTGCACTCGATGTCAGCTGTGGTGGTTCAGATGCTGAGGCCTGCTCACCTATCTGGTGAGCTTGGAAAGGTCCACCCCCCGCCCCCCACCTCCGCCAACACACACACACACCAGCCCCTAACCTTGAGAGCATCGCTGGAGCCCTTGTCTCCGCAGCTCACAGCATCAGCCTGGACCACGGTCTGCCTGGCTTCACTTGTGGCTGCACCTCTACCTGGGACCCTTCACAGTGTGGCTTGGAAAGGACCCCAGAAGAGAGGCCACAGGCCCCAATATCAGTATTTTGTCTGGATGGGCACACTTTTGGAATACCACTGATCATGGCAAAATAACATCTTATTGGTCCCTCTAAGCCCTGCCTGACCAGCACTGCCAAGAGCAGGAGGCCAGAGGAGTGTAAACCCACGATTGTGGTCCCGGTCCTCTTGCTGTAGTGAATTGTGTCCAAAATCCTGCCCTCTGGGCCCTGGGGCCGGCCTCCCCATATAAAATCTGCCAGTCACACCGGAGCGGGCACCAGGGTATTCTGCCATTTTCAGTGTCGCAGACTGGCCCCTCCGAGAGCTGTACTTGCAAACCACTTTCCGCTGGACTGGATCGCGGGTTTATTTTTAAAACCGTGCCCAAACCATAAACCAGAAAAAGACCTTGGCCAGTCATTGAGTCCAGGCTTTAACTTCAGAGAGAATCACACTTAAAGTCCACCCCAGAGAACCTTTCTGCAATGACAGGTATCCTGGAAATTGCCCCCACGGACAGCTCGGGAGTCTGTTCATCCTGAGCCAATCAATCCCTTCATGTTCAGGAAGCACATCAGGTCTTGTTCTGAACGTCACCAGACCGAGGTCTCTGACAAACACAGACCCCAAACCATGAGCAGAGGAGAGCATGAGAGTCATGCAGTGTTTGTGACTCTCTTCTGCAGCCCTGAGACCATCCTTAAAACCATGAAGGTTCACGGCACTCAGAGTTCAGTGACCATGAGCGGGGTGGAGGTAGAAGACACAAAATGGGCTTCTGTGGGGTCTGTCGGGGCGGCTAAACCAAGTGGCATCGCGAGGGCACTTAACGATGGAAATTTATTTTCTGCTAATTTCAGAGGCTAGAAGGCCCCAAACCACTGCATCCATGGGGTTGGTTCCTTCTGAGGCCCCTCTCCCTGGCTTGCAGACAGCCGTCTCCTCCAGGCGTCCTCATACAGTCATCCCGTATGCAGATCAGCGGCATTAATCACACTCACAGTTTTGTGCTACCATCACCACCATCCATCCTTCCAGGGAAGTCCTCATCTAGCAAACCTGAAACTCTGTATCCCTGAAACAGTAACTCCCCTGTAACCCCTGGTAACCACCTTTGCAATACATTTTACAATACTTACACTGTGACTGGAAGAAGCACAAGCTGGAATCAAGATTGCTGGGAGAAATATCAATAACCTCAGATATGCAGATGACACCACCCTTACGGCAGAAAGTGAAGAGGAACTAGAAAGCCTCTTGATGAAAGTCAAAGAGGAGAGTGAAAAAGTTGGCTTAAAGCTCAACATTCAGAAAACGAAGATCATGGCATCCAGTCCCATCACTTCATGGGAAATAGATGGGGAAACAGTGGAAACAGTGTCAGACTTTATTTTTCTGGGCTCCAAAATCACTGCAGATGGTGATTGCAGCCATGAAATTAGAAGACGCTTACTCCTTGGAAGGAAAGTTATGACCAACCTAGATAGCATATTCAAAAGCAGAGACATTACTTTGCCAACAAAGGTCTGTCTAGTCAAGGCTATGGTTTTTCCTGTGGTCATGTATGGATGTGAGAGTTGGACTGTGAAGAAGGCTGAGCGCCGAAGAATTGATGCTTTTGAACTGTGGTGTTGGAGAAGACTCTTGAGAGTCCCTTGGACTGCAAGAAGATCCAACCAGTCCATTCTGAAGGAGATCAGCCCTGGGATTTCTTTAGAAGGAATGATGCTAAAGCTAAAACTCTAGTACTTTGGCCACCTCATGTGAAGAGTTGACTCATTGGAAAAGACTCTGATGCTGGGAGGGATTGGGGGCAGGAGGAGAAGGAGACTACAGAGGATGAGATGGCTGGATGGCATCACTGACTTGATGGACGTGAGTCTGAGTGAACTCCGGGAGTTGGTGATGGACAGGGAGGCCTGGCGTGCTGCGATTCATGGGGTGGCAAAGAGTCAGACATGACTGAGTGACTGAACTGAACTGAACACTGTTCACTGTAGAAGAATTGGAATATTTAACACAAGGGAAGAACACAGGGCTCACAGCACCTTGACATATACCTTAGCATATTCCTTTTGCCTCTGAGTTGGGGCTTCCTTGGTGGCTCAGTGGTAAAGAATCCACCTGCCAGAGCAGGAGATACATGTTTGATCTCTGGGTCAGGAAGATCCCCTGGAGAAGGAAATGACAATCCACTCCAGTATTCTTGCCTGGGAAATCCTATGGACAGAGGAGCCTGGTGGGCTACAGTCAGGGTAAGGAGTTGGACACGACTTAGTGACTAAACAACAACAGCATCCATATGTATGTGTGTGTGTGTGTGTGTGTGTATATATGTTTTTTACTGCATGTACTGGTTTATGGCTTCTCCTTGCTTAATCTATCAGTACCTTTGCATGTCAAATATGTCATCATTTTTAATACTTAGCTGAAAGTCCATCCATTTAAACAATTCCTTTTCATTTTGGGGGGCAGTTCTTTGGATCTTTTCCAGTATATCCATGTTCCAAAGGGCCAGAGACAAAAGATTAAGTATAAATGTAGACCTCCATTCCGGAGAAGGCAATGGCACCCCACTCCAGTACTCTTGCCTGGAAAATCCCATGGACAGAGGAGCCTGGTAGGCTGCAGTCCATGAGGTCGCTAAAAGTCGGACACGACTGAACGACTTCACTTTGAATTTTCACTTTCATGCATTGGAGAAGGAAATGCAACCCACTCCAGTATTCTTGCCTGGAGAATCCCAGGGACGGGGGAGCCTGGTGGGCTGCCATCTATGGGGTCGCACCGAGTCGGACACAACTGAAGCGACTTAGAAGCAGCAGCAAAAAGCAGACCTCCATTCAGCTCTGATAACTTTCTTACAGTTCAGTCTTTGTCTACATCCTCAGTTATTTCTTCAGGAAGAGTTCCTTCTTTTAAGTTACCTGGAGAAAGAAACATTTTCTCTATGTTCAGGCTTTGAAAAGATATGCTTATGACTGAGACGTTTTGCTGCGTACCTGAAACTGTCATATCGTTGTTAATCAGCTGTGTTTGTGTGTTAGTTGCTCAGTTGTGTCTGTCTCTGTGACCCCAGGTTGCCTTCAGTGAAGATCGAACTATTTCATGCTTCCAACAGCTGTGGGTCAACACACCTACGTTCCCTGACTCAGGTAATCTTGTCCCTTAAAAACTAAAATAATAGGTGGATGTGGCTTCAGAAAATCAAGTTGTAGAGAAGGACTTATCACGAAAAGGTACCAGCCCTGTTACTCTGATCCCATGCCCAGGCCTGCTCTCTGAAGACAGTTCGTTGTTTTTTTTTTTTTTTTAAATAACTTTTATTTTTGGCTGTGCTGGGTCTTGGTTGGTGCCTGCAAGCTTTCTCTAATTGTGGCGAGCGGGCTTCTCATCGTGGTGGCTTCTCTTGTTGAGGAGCAAAGACTCTAGGCACAGACTTCCATAATTGTGGCACAAGGGCTTAGTCACCCCCGCAGCCTGTGGGATCTTCCCAGACCAGGGATTGAACCCTGCGTTGGTAGGAGGATTCTTAACCACTGAGGTGTCAGGGAAGGCCATGGAGACAGCTATGGCTTCTGTATTTAATTCCTGAGTAACTTGTCCCCACATCTGTAAATAACATTCTTGTACTGTTGGTTCTTTTACTTACATACACACACACACACACACACACACACACACACACTCCTTCCTGCTGGGGAGATGTCCCCACATCTGTAAATAACATTCTTGTACTGTTGGTTCTTTTACACACACACACACACACACACACACACACACACTCTCTCTCTCTCTCTCTTTCTCTCCCCTTCCCCTTCCTGCTGGGGAGATGAGGTTTTGATTCTATGAAACCACCTGCCTCCTCCTGCATTACCATTTTTGAAATTGTTAAACCGCATTTTACGTAAGTTTAAATCTCTCTACAGGTGCCACACGTGGTACAGTTTCTCCTGGATGGCTTTGGTGAACCTGATTCACCTCTCTTTCTCAGCTCTTTTCTTCTCCCTCTTTTTCCTTTCTTTTCCTTCTTTCCTTCCTCTTTTTCTCTTTTTCACATCTCAAAGACTGATAAAATTTACATTCGTTCTCTCCTGCAATCCCCATAATTACATACTCTGTGCTTTGATCATGGGTTGATTCTAAAAGTCAAGTCAATTAAATACTTCTTTTGTAGCTACTTAAATATTGTTCATTGCAGAGCCCAGTAACATGTCAATAATATTTCATGCTGTGTGGTTCCAACATAAGGATATCTACTCAGATCACGGACACTTTGCCTAGTGCCAAGGTTAAATGACTACTCTTCTGTTATGTCCTACAAATGAGTTGATCATGCATCACTTTACTTCAATTCATATTTTTTTGATTCATATTTGAATCCTGTCTTTCTTGGGCACTTTTCCTACAATTTCTTTGGGATTATCTTGTTTCTTCTTAGTGGGAGAATCATATGCCTTCATACCTTCCAGCTTACTCATTCCATCTATTATCTCGTTTGCTCTCTTCATCTTCGAGGCCACTGAGTTGTGACTTGGGTTTACTGCTCACCAAGCTTCCTGAGGGGCTGACATCCTGGGATTTCCTCTTCTGGTCTCAGGTTTATTTCTGTCATTTCTTGCTGGATTGAAGTTTTATCCTTATTTTTTCCCTGGAGTGCATCCTTGAGTTTTCTCAGAAAGAGAGGTAACCTCCTTTTCTATTTCTAAAACTGATTTTATTTTGCCTCTGTTCTTGACTGATAAGTTACCATAATAAATTTTTTTTTAGATTGAAATGAATTTTCACTCAGAACTTTGGAATTGGTCTGTGGTAGTCTATCGTCAATTATTTCTGATAAATTCTGCTGATGGTCTGATTGTTGCAACTCAATACCTTCCTCCTCTCTGACAGCCTGTTAGGATCTCTTTGTTTTATTGTGTCCTTCACAGTCCAGGCACTAGCAGTTTGAGGGCTTGGGTGTCTCTTTCGCTCTAGGAATTTTCCTCTCTCTAACTAGTTTCCCATTTTCCATCATTTTCCCCTGGAACTTCTATAGGGCTTACTTCCAGAAATCTCTCTGGTGTTCTAATTGTTCTTATTTTCATAGCTTTCTATGTTTTTAATAGATGTCTTTTTCTTCTTGAAGATTTCAGAAGAAACTAGTTAATAAGGTGTTTTCTTTCTCAATTTAAGCATTGTCTGTGCCTTGTTTTGAAAATACAGCTTTGTCCTAGCATTAGAATAACTTGGCCACGTGTGTCTCCTCTTATTCCCAAGAGGTGATTTTCTTCTTGTTAACCTACTTCTCTTTAGTTAGTTGCCTTTTCTTGGTGCAAAGGGAATGCCTTTCATGGTTGCTCTGCCAGTTTGGACTGTCTCCCTTGTTTCTGTCTGGCAAATCGTACCCAACCCTCAGTACCTGCTGATGCTACCTCCTTTGGAAGCCTTTCTCAGTAATTCTCACACCACCCCCACCCCCACATGTATTCATGTTCAGACTGGTAGTAAATGAAGATTCTCAGTGAAAAGTTAATAATTGCTATACTGATTTTGAGATGGAGGGGACTATGGACAATTTCAGGAATATCAAATAATTGCACTTTTAATCAGAATAAGATAAGCTATAGGGTGAGACCCTCTGCAGCCATTATGTTGAGCTGAGATTGTATCGAGGTTAGTAATAGAAAAATCCACTTAGAATGGCTTTGAAAAGAGTTGATTTCTCTCAAAAATAAGTCCAAGTGTAAATGCTGGGTGGAGTTGTATCAGTGATTCAGTCATGTCAGGCCAACATCTCTGCAGTTCTCACAGTTCTCCATGATTACAAAACAGCTGCTACCACTCCTGCCATCATGTCTGCATTCAAAGCAGGAAGATGACAAAGACCCTGACAGCTGTGTCCTCTTCATTCTTACCAGGAAAGTAGAGCTTTTCCAGATGACTCTGAAGCATACTTCTGCTTTTGTCTTAGAGCCTAGAACCAGGACACATGGGTATTTGGCCTCCCACCTTCTTTGGTGAGAGATAGCAAAGCAGCAGAGGTGGGGATGGGCTTTAGGAGAGAGCCAGTTAGCAGAGTCTGCCAAAATGAGCAAGTCTGAGTAGGGAAAGCTGCTGTGCCCGATTGCATCAAAGATGGCACTGCATTTTAATGAGCGTTTATAGAGCACGTGCTGTGTCTAAGTACTTTGCTGGTGCTGAGCATGATAGGAGTTTCAGGGGCGCTTGTTTGGTGAACAAGGGAAAGTTAGATGTGCCTACAGCTTAGAGTATCAGGCAGGCAGGGTTGGAGGGGATTGGTATGAAGAGCAGGAGATGCCTGGGTGTGGAAGATAGGGGCAGTTTGGGGACCTTGAGGAGATAAATTTGTTGACTCAGCAGGATGTTCTAGAGGAGAATGGGGGCAACAGAGGATGAGATGGTTGGATGGCATCACTGACTCAATGGACATGAGTTTGAGTAAACTCCGGGAGATAGTGCAGGACAGGGAAGCCTGGCGTGCTACAGTTCATGGGGTCACAGAGAGTCAGATACAACTTAGCGACTAACAGTATAATACACCAAAGCATAGTCCTGGACCCACAACATCAGCATTACTTTCAAACTTGTTAGAAATGCCAATTCTCCAGTCCCAACCAGACCTACTGAGTCAGAACTTCTGGGAATGAGCTCCGGCAATCTGCTTTAAGAAGCTCTTCAGGAGGAGGGAGTCAAGATGGTGCAGGAGGAAGTGGACATGGAGTACCTCTCCCTCTGCAGATGCATCAAGAATACATCTACAGATGCAACAGTTCTCCAAGAACACCGGCTGAATGCTAGCAGGAGCAGTGCTGATAACTGTGGGTCCAGGACTATGCTTTGGCGTATTAGTGCTGTTAGTCACTAAGTCGTATCTGACTCTTTGCGACCCTGTGGACTGCAGCCCACCAGGCTCCTCTGTCCATTGGGTTTTCCAGGCAAGAATACTGGAGTGGATAGCCATTCCCTTCTCCAGGGGATCTTCCTGACCTAGGGACTGAACCCAGGTCTTCTGCATTGTAGGCGGATTCTTTACCATCTGAGCCATTAAGATGATGACTTAATTTAGAGTTGACTTAACTAAAAAAAATTGGAGACAATAACATCTTCTGCCTTTAAAAAAAAAAAAAAGTGATTGACTGTATTCACTATATTTTCTGTATACTTCATGATTGGGCATTTGAAGTCTCATTGTCTTAGGAGAGGCTGCCCCTCCCAGGCCTGGCTGATTCCTGGAGAGCACAGACAGTTTGCCTGCAAGCACATCTTTGATAGGCAAACAACCAGTCACGAGTCCATACCTCCACTCACCTGTTTTCAGGCTCCTGTAGTCCGAACACTATTCTCCTGCTTCTGAATCACCGCAGGTTCAGGAACTGGACTGGTAGGGCCCCACATAGCCCAGTGCACATGTGCTCAGTGGTGACCGACTCCTTGTGACCCCGTGGACTGGAGCCCGCCAGGCTCCTCTGCTCATGGGGTTTTGCAGGCAAGAATGGGTTGCCGTTTCCTCCTCCAGGGAATCTTTTCCACTGAGCCACCAGGGAAACTCTGTAATGAGACTATCTCTGCTTAAAGGCAGCTTGCTCTGTGACTTCTGTAATGACAGCTGAGAATCATTGCTTGGCTCTCTAGCCACTAAATGTCTTTCTGTGAGGAGGCTGGAACTCCAAAGGCAGCATGTCAGGTAAGATCTCCAGCATGTCCGTAGTGAATGTTTCCTTCACTGTCATACTCCGCACTCAGGATGTGGTTGCAAACTGGTGTTATGTGAACTATATTTTTATAGATTTGGGAAATGACGAGTTGGCTAAGCCATTTGATTTCCTACAGGATGTCTCAGAGCCTTTAATACTTTAATAAGACTCTGTTAATGGATAATATAACCTTCAGTGTTTCCTAGCATTTTTTCCACAGAGCCCTTTTCTTTGGACTGTCTAATAACTATTTATTTTTTCATGGAGCACATTCTGTGACCTGACAAGCTCAAGTATGACACTGGCGACAGTCAGGACTTTTGTGGGTGGTGGTGGATTATTCTCCTAAGCCCCTAAGAAGAACAGTGCACCATTTTTAGATCCGTTTGCCCAAGGCTCTGTTTTGCATTAGTCTCTTGGTGTAAAAAATAAAAGTACATGACTTGTACTCTGGTGTCACCTACACGGTGCCTATCACTGTAGAGTGACTCACGCTCTGAAAACAGTATTGTTCATTGTCTTAGTAGTGAACAACGCTCTTTCATTGACAAAGATGAGACCCAAATCACCAGGCTTCCTAAATTAGCATCACCTTTTCGCCCACCGCCTTGCTTGGGTCAGTCTTGAGTGCTCTGTTGAAGTGGTTCGTGTGTAATGGAGGAAGTCTCCGGCGAGTGGACAGTCGGCCTATGCAACCTCCAGCCAATTCAGTATTGATCAGTCTTCCCAGGTCAGCAAAAGATTCTAGGAGTTTCTTAAATCCTTTTGATTTCCAAATAAGTGTATGACCCCACGCTTTAAGAGCAAAATTTGTCTCCAGCACAAGATCCTTTTCTTTTAAGGGAGTTTGTTGCCGCCTTATCAATCATGTAGTTACATTGTTTTGATTATTTTATGTGCAGTTGAACTGTGAGTAATTAGCTAGCAATCAAGAAGCCCTAAAACTCAACTCTTACTCTTAAAGAAAAAGTAGTAATATCTTTAAAGAAAATGTTTATAATGTCACAGTTTATATATATTGCATTTATTATATATTTATTACATATAAAACATATGTATATATGAAGTGAAGTGAAAGTCACTCTGTCATGTCCGACTCTTTGTGACCCCATGGACTGTAGCCCGCCAGGCTCCTCTATCCATGGGATTCTCCAGGCAAGAATGCTAGAGTGGGTTGCCATTCCCTTCTCCAGTGTATCTATATAAACTTGTATAAATGAGTCCTATAATCCCAGAAGACTAAAAATAAACAATATTCATTAGATTCCCTATATTCTGCCTTAAATATATGTGTGTGTATACCTATATATGTATATGTATATAAATCATTTATGCAAGGAACCATTTATGCAAGTTTATGCTTAATACTTGGGGCTTTTTTAATATTATCTCTTGTTTGATACATAGATTACCACTATTTTCATATGCATATTCTGAAACATGTTAAAGCTATGAATGTACTATACAAATTCAGAACCAGAACACTAACAATTATGTTGGAGCTACCTGTTTATCCTTTTCAAATCCCACCCGTCTTCCTTTTCTAGAGATAACCACCATTTGAAATGCATTTTCATTTTATTACATGTGTATTCATCCTGTAACAATATGTCATTTAGTAATTTTTAGCTTTGAGCCTTATGAAAATCGTATCAAAGATCAAAGTAGTCTTTTGTTTTTCCCTAGTCACAGTACTTACTAGATTCATCAATGTTGTTTTGGGTAAATTTTATTTAACTATTTTTATTAATGTATTAACATATGGTATCAGTTCAGTTCAGTTCAGTCGCTCAGTCGTGTCTGACTATTTGCCACCCCATGAATCGCAGCACGCCAGGCCTCCCTGTCCATCACCAACTCCCGGAGTTCACTCAGACTCATGTCCATCGAGTCAGTGATGCCATCCAGCCATCTCATCCTCTGTTGTTCCCTTCTCCTCCTGTTCTCAATCCCTCCCAGCATCAGAGTCTTTTCCAATGAGTCAACTCTTCGCATGAGGTGGCCAAAGTACTGGAGTTTCAGCCTTAGCATCATTCCTTCCAAAGAAATGCCAGGGCTGATCTCCTTCAGAATGGACTGGTTGGATCTCCTTGCAGTCCAAGGGACTCTCAAGAGTCTTCTCCAACACCACAGTTCAAAAGCATCAATTCTTCAGCACTCAGCTTTCTTCACAGTCCAACTCTCACATCCATACATGACCATAGCCTTGACTAGACAGACCTTTGTTGGCAAAGTAATGTCTCTGCTTTTGAATATGCTATCTAGGTTGGTCATAATTTTTCTTCCAAGGAGTAAGCATCTTTTAATTACATGGCTGCAGTCACCATCTGCCATGATTTTGGAGCCCCAAAAAATAAAGTCTGACACTGTTTCCACTGTTCCCCATCTATTTCCCATGAAGTGATGGGACCAGATGCCATGATCTTAGTTTTCTGAATGTTGAGTTTTAAGCCAACTTTTTCACTCTCCTCTTTCACCTTCATCAAGAGGCTTTTTAGTTCCTCTTCACTTTCTGCCATAAGGGTGGTGTCATCTGCATATCTGGGGTTACTGATATTTCTCCCAGCAATCTTGATTCCAGCTTGTGTTTCTTCCAGTCCAGCCATTTCTCATGATGTACTCTGCATATAAGTTAAATAAGCAGGGTGATAATATACAGCCTTGACATACTCCTTTTCCTATTTGGAACCAATCTGTTGTTCCATGTCCAGTTCTTACTGTTGCTTCCTGACCTGCGTATAGGTTTCTCAAGAGGCAGGTCAGGTGGTCTGGTATTCCCATCTCTTTCAGAATTTTCCACAGTTTATTGTGATCCACACAGTCAAAGGCTTTGGCATAGTCAATAAAGCAGAAATAGATGCTTTTCTGGAACTCTCTTGCTTTTTCAATGATCCAGCGGATGTTGGCAATTTGGTCTCTGGTTCCTCTGCCTTTTCTAAAACCAGCTTGAACATCTGGAAGTTCACGGTTCACGTATTGCTGAAGCCTGGCTTGGACCATTTTGAGCATTACTTGACTAGCGTGTGAGATGAGTGCAATTGTGAGGTAGTTTGAGCATTCTTTGGCATTGCCTTTCTTTAGGATTGGAATGAAAACTGACCTTTTCCAGTCCTGTGGCCACTGCTGAGTTTTCCAAATTTGCTGGCCTATTGAGTGCAGCACTTTCACAGCATCATCTTTCAGGATTTGAAATAGCTCAACTGGAATTCTATCACCTCCACTAGCTTTGTTCGTAGTGATGCTTTCTAAGGCCCACTTGACTTCACATTCCAGAATGTCTGGCTCTAGGTGAGTGATCACACCATCGTGATTATCTGGGTTGTGAAGATCTTTTTTGTACAGTTCTTCTGTATATTCTTGCCACCTCTTCTTAATATCTTCTGCTTCTGTTAGGTCCATACCATTTCTGTCCTTTGTCGAGCCCATCTTTGCATGAAATGTTCCCTTGGTATCTCTAATTTTCTTGAAGAGATCTCTAGTCTTTCCCATTCTGTTGTTTTCCTCTATTTCTTTGCATTGATCGCTGAAGAAGGCTTTCTTGTCTCTTCTTGCTATTCTTTGGAACTCTGCATTCAGATGCTTATATCTTTCCTTTTCTCCTTTGCTTTTCACTTCTCTTCTTTTCACAGCTATTTGTAAGGCCTCCCCAGATAGCCATTTTGCTTTTTTGCATTTCTTTTCCATGGTGTGATGCTATAAAGAGCAATACTGCATAGGAACCTGAAATGTCAGGTCCATGAATTAAGGCAAATTTGAAGTGGTCAAAACAAGGGATGGCAAGAGTGAACATCAACATTCTAGGAATCAGCGAACTAAAATGGACTGGAATGGGTGAATTTAACTCAGATGACTATTATATCTACTACTGCAGGCAGGAATCTCTTAGAAGAAATGGAGTAGCCATCATGGTTAACAAAAGAGTATGAAATGCAGTACTTGGATGTAATCTCAAAAACGACAGAATGATCTCTGTTCGTTTCCAAGGCAAACCATTCAATATCACAGTAATCCAAGTCTATGCCCCAACCAGTAACACTGAAGAAGCTGAAGTTAAATGGTTCTATGAAGACCTAAAACCTTTTAGAACTAACACCCAAAAAAGATGTCCTTTTCATTATAGGGGACTGGAATGCAAAAGTAGGAAGTCAAGAAACACCTGGAGTAACAGGCAAATTTGGCCTTGGAATACAGAATGAAGCAGGGCAAAGACTAATAAGAGTTTTGCCAAGAAAATGCACTGGTCATAGCAAACACCCTCTTCCAACAACATAAGAGAAGACTCTACACATGAGCATCACCAGATGGTCACACCAAAATCAGATTGATTATATTCTTTGAAGCCAAAGATAGAGAAGCTCTATATAGTCAACAAAAACAAGATCGGGAGCTGACTGTGGCTCAGATCATGAACTCCTTATTGCCAAATTCAGAATGAAATTGAAGAAGGTAGGGAAAACCAGTAGACCATTCAGGTATGACCTAAATCAAATCCCTTATGATTATACAGTGGAAGTGAGAAATAGATTTAAGGGACTAGATCTGATAGATAGAGTGCCTGATGAACTATGGACTGAGGTTCGTGACATTGTACAGGAGGAGACAGGGATCAAGACCATCCGCATGGAAAAAGAACATATGGTATAACATTATGCAAATATATGCCATTTTTTAAATTCTCTTCTTGATGACCTTTTTCCCCCTAATTTTTTGTTTAACCAAAAAAGAGAAAAATCTGCTGAATGTTTTGAAAATGTCTCCTGATAAATGCCCAGGGATTTCTCTAGGACAGCATTTTAAAAATGCAGAGTCCCAGCCCATAGTTGATATGACAGAAATGGTATGGACCTAACAGAAGCAGAAGATATTAAGAAGAGGTGGCAAGAATACACAGAACTATACAAAAAAGATCTTCATGATCCAGATAATCACGGTGGTGTGATCACTCACCTAGAGCCAGACATCCTGGAATGTGAAGTCAAGTGGGCCTTAGGAAGCATCACTACGAACAAAGCTAGTGGAGGTAATGGAATTCCAGTTGAGCTATTTCAAATTCTAAAAGATGATGCTGTGAAATGCTGTACTCAATATGCCAGCAAATTTGGAAAACTCAGCAGTGGCCACAGAACTGGAAAAGGTCAGTTTTCATTCCAATGCCTAAGAAAGGCAATGCCAAAGAATGCTCAAACTACCGCACAATTGCACTCATCTCGCATGCTAGCAAAGTAATGCTCAAAATTCTCTGAGCCAGGCTTCAACAATACATGAACCATGAACTTCCAGATGTTCAAGCTGGTTTTAGAAAAGGCAGAGGAACCAGAGATCAAATTGCCAACATCTGCTGGATCATCGAAAAAGCAAGAGAGTTCCAGAAAAACATCTATTTCTGCTTTTTTGACTATGCCAAAGCCTTTGACTGTGTGAAGAAGTGAAGTGAGGTCACTCAGTCGTGTCCAACTCTTTGGGACCCTGTGGACTGTAGCCTGCCAGGCTCCTCTGTCCATGGGATTCTCCAGGCAAGAATACTGGAGTGTGTTACCATTTCCTTCTCCAGGGGATCTTCCCAATCCAGGGATCGAACCCAGGTCTCTTGCATTGGAGGCAGACGCTTTAACCTCTGAGCCACCAGGGAAGGCCTTTGACTGTGTAGATGATAAGAATTGTGAAAATTCTTCAAGAGATGGGAATACCAGACCACCTGACTTGCTTCCTGAGAAATCTATATGCATCACAGGAAGCAACAGTTAGAACTGGACATGGAACAACAGACTGGTTCCAAATCGGGAAAGGAGTATATCAAGGCTGTATATTGTCACCCTGCTTATTTAACTTACATGCAGAGTGCATCATAAGAAATGCTGGACTGGATCAAGCACAAGCTGGAATCAAGATTGCCTGGAGAAATATCAGTAACCTCAGATATTCAGATGGCACCACCCTTATGGCAGAAAGTGAAGAGGAACTAAAAAGCCTCTTGATGAAAGTGAAAGAGGAGAGTGAAAAAGTTGGCTTAAAGCTCAACATTCAGAAAACTAAGATCATGGCATCTGGTCCCATCACTTCCTGGAAACAGTGACAGACTTTATTTTCTGGGGCTCCAAAATCACTGCAGATGGTGACTGCAGCCATGATATTAAAAGATGCTTGCTCCTTGGAAGAAAAGTTACAACCAACCTAGACAGCTTATTAAAAACCAGAGACATTACTTTGCCAGCAAAGGTCCATCTACTCAAAGATATGATTTTTCCAGTAGTCATGTATGGATGTGAGAGTTGGACTATAAAGAAAGGTGAGCATTGAAGAATTGATGCTTTTGAAGTGTTGTGTTGGAGAAGACTCTTGAGAGTCCCTTGGACAGCAAGGAAATCCAACCAGTCCATGCTAAAGGAAATCAGTCCTGAGCATTCATTGGAAGGACTGATGCTGAAGCTGAAACTTCAATACTTTGGCCACCAGATGCAAAGAACTGACTCATTTGAAAAGATCGTGATGCTGGGAAAGATTCAAGGCAGGAGGAGAAGGGGACGACAGAGGATGAGATGGTTGGATGGCATCACTGACTCAATGGACATGAGTTTGAGTGAACTCTGGGAGTTTGTGATGGACAGGGAGGCCTGGCGTGCTGCAGTCCATGGGATTGCAAAGAATCGGACACGACTGAGCAAGTGAACTGAACTGAACCCATTAGTGATAGTGAAATTAATATAGTGAGCACAGTAGAAAATATTAGAAAATATTTTAGCAGAACAATGCTTACTAAAATATTATTGTAATAGGCATTGTTCTGTTAAAAGATGTTTCATTTGGGTACCAGATAAGGGCATGTGGCCTTTTTCACTGAGCATAATGTCTTTAAACACCTATCCATATGGTCACTTGTGTCAATAGATCCTTCCTACTTATTGTTGAGTGTTTGTTGTTGGTCAGTTGCTAAGTTGTGTCTGACTCTTTGCAAAACTGTAAACTGCAGGACACCAGGCTTCCTTATCTTTCACTATCTCCTGGAGTTTGCTCAGATTCATGTCCATTGAGTTGGTGATGCTATCTAACCATCTCATCCTTTGCTGCCGCCTTCTCCTTTTGCCGTCAACCTTTCCCACTCAGCTTCCCTCATGTCTCAGTTGGTGAAGAATCTGCCTGCAATGCAAGAGACCCTGGTTCAGTTTCTGGGTTGGGAAGATCCACTGGAGAAGCAATAGGCTACCCACTCCAGTATTCTTGGGCTTCCCTTGTGGCTCAGCTGGTAAAGAATCCGCCTGCAATGTGGGAGACCTGAGTTTCATCCCTGGGTTGGGCAGATCCCCTGGAGAAGGGAAAGGCTACCCACTCCAGTATTCTGGGCCTGGAGAATTCCATGGACTGTATTGTCCATGGGGTCACAAAGAGTTGGACACGACTGAGTGACTCACTCACTTTTCCCAGCATTGGGGCCTTTTCCATTGAGTCTCTTCACATCAGGTGACCAAAATATTGGAGCTTCATCATCAGTCCTTCCAATGATATTCTAGGTTGGTTTCCTTTAGGATTGACTGAGTGTTTTACAAATTATTGAGTGTATTCTGCTATTAATCCACTCACCTGATGAAGGACATTTAGGATGTTTGCTTGTTATACATGAAGTGTCCATGAACATTTATGAGGGTTTTTTAGGGGGGAACATAAATTTCATTTCTATAGAGTGGGATTGCTAGGTCATGTGGCAAGTGTATGTTCAAGTTCATAAAACTACCAAGCTTTTTTCCCCAGTGACTGTTCCGTCTTCCATTGCCCCACTCTCAGCTGTGTGTAAGGATTCCAGTTGGTCCACATCTTCTCCAGAACTTGATATAGTCAGGGTTTTGCATTTTTTGTTGTTATTTTGTTATATTGTGTTATCTCATTTGGGTATTAATTTGTATTTTCCTAGTGGATACTGATGTTGAACAGTTTTCCCCTTGCTTATTTGCCATTTATTCCTCTTCTTTGATAAAATTTCCATTCAAAAATTCTGTAACACAATTATCCTTCAACTAAAAAATAAATTTTAAAAAGTTTCTGTTTGGGTATTGTTGCCCATTTTGTAACAGGATGTTTTTTACTGTTAAATTTAAGAGCTCTGCGTATATTCTGGATACAGTTCTTTTATGTGAACTACAAATATTTAAATATTTCTTGTTTCAGTGGATTTCCTTTTCATTTTTTAGACCTGCCTTTGACAGAGCAGAAGCTTTTAATTTAAATGAAGTCTAATGTATCCTTTTTTTAATTTTATGGATCATGCTTTTGATATTTCCAAGAACTCATTGCCTAACCCCAAGGTCAAAGATATTTTCTCATGTTTTCTTCAAAAGTTTTATAGTCTCTTGTTTTGTATTAGGTCTGTGAACCTTTATGAATTTTTATATATGATATGATGTATGGGACAAAGTTCATATTTTTTGATGTGAATGTCGAATTGTACCAGCATAGTTTGTTAAAAGGACTCTTCTTCCTCTTTATATCTTTGTCAGAAGTCAATTGCTTATATCTATCTAGGTCCATTTTCCTTATTCTGTCCCATTGATCTGTTTTTCTGTCCTTTCACTACCAGATTCTTTTGATTACTTAGTTTTATAGTAGGTTGCCGGGGTCCAGCCCCGGTGGATCCAGGGAATTCAAAGCGGGGACGGCGTCGGCGAACTGGATACAGTAGCTTTAATTAAATATTAATTAGAGATATAAAGAGTAATAGAATAAGGATAGCTCAGCAGGAAAATTCAGTGGAGAAAAGAGGCTGAATAACTTGGTTTACATGGAAAGCTAATAAAATTCCAAGGCAAGGAATTTACATCACCTACATAGGCCGCAGGCGTCCTCCTGTTCTCCCGAAGGAGAGGAGACACTAAGGCCTCCCCAGTCAGATCTCAGAAGCCCAGGCATAATTAGTAGGCTTGACGAGCCTCCATTCTCCAGATGGGAATTCAGCCAGAAGGTGAGAGAAAGAACGACATGGGGAGACCAAGTTTCGGTGAACAAGGCCCACACTTTATTTTCCAAAGTTTTTATACCTTAAGTTGTGCATAGAGTATAATGGGGGAAGGGGTAGAGTCAGCAGTAAGCCAGGCTTTCTTCCTGCAAACTTATCATATGCAAAAGTTTAGGTGATTTACATCATCTTCTGGCCAAGAGGCCTGTTAACATTGTATGACCCTTTCTTCAGAAAATTTATTTTTCTCTAAAGGTGATTATTCTAAAGTCAGGCACCACCCTCCGAAAGCATTAAAGTTGCATTCCTATAGGGCCAAGGTGTGGTGGGCTGTAACAAGAAAAGAATTAACTCAAGGGTCCAAGGTTACAAACATTCCTACTTACATTCCTATACACCAATTATATTAATCAATACACTCCTAGGGACACAGTAGGTAAGGGATATGGAAACTTAGCAGCAAACATTGGCCCAACAAGTGAAAAACCCTTCACCAATACAATTTCTAATCAATCTTTTAACTGCTCAAAGGAATCTGTATTTAGACAGCTTAGAATATCTCATGCCTCTCACGGTTGGGAGGCTGTGAACAATCACATGTGGCCAGAAGAACCTGAAGGGCAGGCTAGAGAACTTCCAAAGGAGTTTGTAGGTTGAAACACTCTTGTCACGCCCAGGAACTTTATTAACTGGAGCTGTAAGTTAACTCTTTTTCAGAGAGAGGTGGTGGGGGACAGCCCCCTGTAAAGTCAGAGGTTTAGGTGAGAGCACAAGCAGTAAAGTAGGCAGACTCTGGTTTTGGGGGTAGATGCTCGAGAATTTCCAGGGGGACTCCTGAGGCTCGATCCCGCCTTTGCGTATGCCGAGCTTCCTTCCTCCTGACCTTTGCCATGGGCGGAGTTCCTCACGCTGGCTCCCGGCAGTAGGTCTTAAAATTGAATGAGTACTGCAAATTTATTCTATCTAAAAATTGTTTTGTATATTCTATTCCCTTTGCAATTTCGTATTGATTTTAGATTGTTTGTATCTATAACAAATCCTTTCAGAATTTTGATTGGGATTGTATTTAATCATAACCAATTTTTTGAATATTAATATCTTTATTATGTTGAGTGTTCCAGTCCACAAACACAGTATTTCTCCCTTGATGTAGATTTTTTATTTCTTTCATAAGTATTTTATAGTTTTTAACATGTACTTTCTGTACCTATGTATTTATAAATTTATTCCTAAGTATTTTACTTTTCAAAGCAGTTGTTAATAGTATTTTATTTTTAATCCTAATATATATTCACTGCTAGTATATAGAAATAAAATTTATTTTTGTTTGTTTACTTTATGTCCTGTAACCTTGCTGAATTCATTGGCTCTAGGAATTTTTTTTTTTTCTTGGTAGATTCCTTGGTATTTTCTACATAAACAAACATGTCATCTGCAAATAGGGACATTTTAATATGTTCCTTTCATATCTGTATGTTTTTTTTATTTCCTTTATTGCCCTAAGTAAAACTTCTAGCACCATATTGAATGAGTGTTGAGTACAAACTTGGATCAAGGCATCTATATCCTGAGGAATATTGGTTTATAGTTAGCTTTTTTTTTTTTTTTTTTTTTTACTGTTTTTTGTCTGGTTTTGGTATCAAAGGAATACTAGCTTCATAAAATCAATTGGGAAGCATTTCCTGCTCTTCTGTATTCTGGAAGAGATTATGTAGAATCGGTGCTAATTTTTCTTTAAATATTTGGTAAAGTTCTCTTGTGAAATCTCTGGGTCTGAATTTTTTTTCCAAGGTTTTTAATAGTACAGGTTCAATTTCTTAATAGTCACAGGGCTATTTAGATTATTTCTTTCATATTGAGTGTATTGTAATTTGTTTTTAAGTCCATTAGTCCATTTCACGTAACTTGTCAAATTTACATGTATGTGGTTAATTGTTCAAAGACAACCTTTTGAAACCTACAGGATTTTGTAGTGACATTTCCTGTTTCATTCCTATTCTGTCTTCTCTTTCTTCCTATTTTCAGTTGTGCTAGAGGTTTTTTCAACTGTATTCTCAAAGAACCAGCTCTTTGTTTCTTGGTTTTCTCTGTTACTATTTTGTTTTAGACTTCTTTATTTCTGCCCTTTATGATTTAATTCCTTCTGCTTGCTCTGGGCTTATTTTTGGTCTTTTTTTTTTATAAGTTGTTGCACTAGAGGTTACTCATTTGAAAATGTTTCTCTTTTCTGATGTATGATTTTAGTGCTATAAAATTTCCTCCCAGCACTGCTTTGGCTGTGTCTGCCATTTTGATACATTACATTTTCATTTTTATTCAGTTCGTTAGTTTTTTTCCTTTGAGACTTTCTCTGTTCCAGGAATTATTTAGAAGCATTCTGTTTAGTGTCTGAGTGTTTGGACATTTTCTTCTTATCCTTCTGTTAGTGATAGGAGAATATACTGTATATGATTTCAGTTCTTTCAGGCTCATAATGTTATGAACCCAGATGTTATGTATCTTGGTCTATGTACTGGAGAAGAATATTCTGCTGATGTTGGTTGGAGTGTTCTTCTATAAATGTCAAATTCTTTTGTGGCGGTTGTGGTTTAGTCTCTAAGTTGTGTCCGACTCTTGTGACCTATGGACTGTAGCCTGCCAGACTCCTCTGTCCATGGGATTTTCCAGGCAAGTATACTGGAGTAAAAGAAAAGTGAAAGTTGCTCAGTCGTGTCTGACTCTTTGTGACCCTGTGGACTATACAGTCCATGGAATTCTCCAGGCCAGAATACTGGAGTGGGTAGCCTTTCCCTCCTCTCCAACCCAGGGATTGAACCCAGGTCTCCTGCATTGCAGGCAGGAGGTACAAGGGAAGCCCAAGAATACTGGAGTGGGTAGCCTATCCCTTCTCTAGCAGATCTTCCAGACCCAGGAATCGAACCAGGGTCTCCTGCATTCCAGGCGGATTCTTTACCAACTGAGGTATCAGGGAAGCCCATACCAGGGTGGTTTGCCATCTCCTTCTCCAGGGGATCTTCCTGACCCAGGGATCGAACCTGGGTCTCCTGCACTACAGACAGATTCTTGACTGACTGAGCTACCAGGGAAGCCCCTGGAATTCTGTTCATATATACTCTTGCTGATTTTTTTTTTAGCTGGTCTGTCAGTTGTTGAGAGAAGAAATATTGACATCTCTGCGTTTGTACTTTCCTTCTCGTATTTTGTGGCTTTGTAGTTTGGTGCATACACATTCAAGATGCTGTGTCTTCTTGTGGATTGATGCTTTTATCACTATATTCTCCTCTATATTTCTGGTCATTTTCTTTATTCTGACTCTACTTTATCTGCTCTTAATACTGCCACTTTTGCGTTCTTTTGATCAATGCTTGCATGATATCTTTTCCTGTCCTTTTACCTTCAGCCTACCCATATCATATTTGAAGTGAGATTCTTGTGGCCCACATGATTTCTTTCAGTCCACTCTTGGCACTCTGTATCTTAATCGGCATATTTATTAGGCTATTTGCATTTAATATGATTATAAATATGTTAAGGCTTAAGCCTGCCATTTAATTTTTTTGTATTATGTCTGTTCTTTTTTTTTTTTAATTGCTTTGTATTCTTTTTCTTTCTTTTCTGTGGGTTAGTTTATATTTTGATTTTTTTTGAGTATGCCTCTTTGTGCTTGGCTCCAGGAAGATTTGCATTTTCCTCTGATGCTGAGACAGGGATTGCTAACAGGTTGGGACACTCCAGCCAGCATCTAGGTTCTTTTCCCGGAAGTGTTAACCTCTGGTTTCAGCCCCCCACTTTCTGGGGGGGTACATCATACTAGTGGCCAGATCTCGGTGGTGACATTTGCATTTGTCACCAGGACTCAACGCTTTCTCTGTCTTTGCTGTTGATCAATCTCTGCCACGTTTGCTTGTTTGGGAGAGACCAAAGGGAATGGGTGGGGGAACCTACTTAATTCTATCAATTGAAAAAAGAATACCTGGAGGCAGAAAAAGGTGTGTTTGTTGTGCTTCATCTAGGTTTCCACACAGTAGCGGGAGACCCCTCAGAGCCTATGTTTTTGCTGGAAATGCTGGTTACTTGATGTTCCTTGTCAATCTGCCTACATTTTCTCTTGTTAGAAATCATTGCTGTTGATGCAAGCTAGTATATCCAGGATGGAGAAACAACAAGGTCCTGCTGTGTAGCCCAGGAAACTGTGTTTAATATCCTGTAATAAACCACAAATGGAGAAGAATATGAAAGAACGTGCATAGATGTATAGCTCAATCACTCGATAAGTGGATAGGGTGGGGAGTAATTATGAGACCATATCCCTGCTTTTGGTTTTTTAACTGATATGTGTCTCCATTTTCCCTTTAGGGCCGAGAAGACAGAAGTTCTGAGTGAAGACCTTCTTCAGGTAAGGTTGTCACTGGCCCGTAACTCATAGATGTCAAAGACATCTTCCCTTTTACAGCCGAGCCCTTCCTGATGTTGTTCAGACTCTCCACTGCTCCTCCCCCAGTCCATTTAGAGATGCAGCTTTTTCTCTTTACAATGGCACCCTGCATGGTGCACAGCAGCCTCAGTGGGACTTTTCAGGAGACATGGGAAGGCATTTCACCACACGGTTAGCAAAGTGTCCCCGAGTCTGTGATCCCCTCCTTTTCTCTCCCGCATTGGATGTTGTCTCTGCAGAAACAGGGGTCAGTCTTGTCCCTGGATTATCCAGACCCATGATCCCACTTCTGACCTCACCTCACCCGGGGGCCCTGCCCCCTGCTCTGTCCGCAGGTAGAGAAGCGGCTGGAGCTGGTGAAGCAGGTCTCCCACAGCACACACAAGAAGCTCACGGCATGTCTGCAGGGCCAGCAAGGGGCCGAGGCTGACAAGCGCTCCGTAAGTGCCCTCTCGGCCCCGGGGGAGGTGGAATTTGCCTGCTGACCGCCCGGCCAGTGTTTGAGACTCGTAGCCCTGCCTGAAGCACCTCCACCCTCACTAAGATGTGGTTCCCATCCTTGTCCTCCCCAGACTGGGGCAGCCCCCGAGGAGAGCAGGACGGGCTTAGATCCCACTGCTAAGGAGGCTGCCACGTTTCCCTTACCGCTGCTGCTCATCTACTGATTCCATTTGCCTCCATAGTATCTTAAGATCACATGGGAAAAAAAATTACACTGTGGTTTTGGGGGTTACAAGGGACATATAAAGGCTCTTATGAAGACCATTTTTGCTGCAATGATGCAGTAAACATAACGTGATGCATAACAGGGCTCCAGGGTCTCTGTCTAGAACCTGCACTAGTGCTGAAGGCATTGCATCATGCAGCTCCACTGGACAGTCCTTGAGGGGGATGATCCTGAAGGCTTACTTCCCTCTTGACCCCCACCTCCCTCAAATTCAGCAGAGATGAACAGATATTCTTCCTTTTTTCAAAAAAAAAAATCTTACTAATATTAGTTTATTTTTTGTTTGTCTGCTGTGCTCAGTCGCTCCTTGAAACCTCATGGACTGTCACCCGCCAGGCTCCTCTGTTCATGGGGTTTCCCAGGCAAGAATACTGGGTTGCCATTTCCTACTCCAGGGGATCTTCCCAACTCAGGAATCTAACCTGCATCTCCTGCATCTCCTGCACTGGCAGACAGATTCTTTACCACTGAGCCACCTGGGAAGCCCTCTGAAAAGATATTCTCAAGTGTTCACTTGGCTTTGTTCCAGGGGAGGGGCAGTCTAGGGGGTTTCTTTCCCCCTTGAGTTGATGATCAATGTGTCTGGTGTCTGTCTGATTTTCTCTGACCAGGAGTTCTTGTTGACGTCACTTCCTGGTGGTCGCCCTGAGCCCCCAACTCTGTTGGCCTCGCCTCTCTTGGCTATTCTGACGCGTCCTCCGAGCTCACACTGCAAGACCAGATCACTTTGCTCGCTCCATCGATCATTCCGTTTTCTCCTCCCAACCCTGGTTTCTTCTTTCTTAACTTTCCCAGCAGGAACTACTGATGTGTGGTAGAAAGAAAATGTTTACTGCTTTGCAGTGTCTGTGGAAGTAATTCGATGTGTATTGGGGATTTCGGCAAGGGAAGCCTGACACTCGTCCCTCTTGTCAACCGCTGGTCTGTTCTCTGTGTCCACAAATCTGCTTTTGTTTCCTAAGTGGGTTCGTTTGTGTCCTCTTTTAGATTCCACATTTAAGTGATAGCATATGGTATTGTCTCCCCCTGTCTGACTTCACTTAAGTGATAAACTCTAGGTCCATCCATGGTGCTGCACGTGTTGTTATTTTCCTCTTTTATGGCTGATGGTATTCCTTTGTATATATGAACCACATCCTGATCCATCATCTGTTGATGGGCCTTTAGATTGCTTCCACGTCCTGGCTACTGCGACTAGCCAGGCCAGCAACATCTTACTGTTTGATTCTCAGCTCAGATGCCACCTTCTTGGTGCAGCTTCTCTCACCATCTGATGTGTTTGCTCCCTCCCCCAGTCACACCCCCCAATTCCATGTTCTTCCTAGCACATGTTGTTCTCTAAAATCGCTGTGCTTCTTCATCTTCTCCCGTGTCCGTTCCCAGTCCTGGTATGTGAGCTCCATGGGAGCAGGGATCTTATCTTCCCATCACGGCTGCATCCTTAATGCCTCTAATGGGGCCTGCCACGTGAAGGCAGCGCTAAAAATAGATGTGTCATGACTGGATAGCCCGTGAGTATTTTAGGCACAGGAGTTGCCCAACGCATCGCGCCAATTTAAATCTTTCCTATTCTTTTCTTTTAAAATCTTTATTTAATTTGTTACAGTATTGCTTCTGTATTATGTTTTGGTTTTTTGGCTCCAAGGCATGTGGGATCTTAGTTCCCTGATCAAGGATCAAACCTACACGCCCTTCATTGGAAGGCGGATTCGTAACCACTGGACCACCAGGGAAGTCCCAAATCTTTGCTGTTCTTTACAGAAGCAATTTAGGTTGATGGTTCTGAGTTTAAGGGCTGGGATATGACTCTCTGAGCTTGAAGCCCAGCTCTGCTGTTTCCGGATTTTGCCTGACAGAGAACAAGTCAGTTACCTCTATAAGCCTTGGTTTCTTCACTTGGAAAATGGTAGTAACAGTGAATCCCTACTTAGTAGGGTTGTTTGAGAATTCTGTGAGATCATTCATATAAATGCTTAGCATGGTACTTGACCTAAGTACATAGTAAAGAAACAGAAGCTGCTGTTATTGTGGCCCTGTTATTGGTCCAGAATCACCTGAGAACTGCTGAGCCCCAGGGAACAAGTGTGCCTGGATTAGAGGGTAGTAGACAGAGGTTCTCAGAGATGGGGCTGTGTGTGAGCGCGTGTGTATGTTTGGGAAGCAGAGTGGATATTAGAATGAGACTTTTTGTCTCTGAGTCATCCTACAAACTGTGCTGCTTCTGCCCAAGATAATTTTGGAAAGAACAATCATCTCAGACAAGTCAGATCGACTGCTTTTGCAAACCCTGGAACATTCTGTGTCCCCGTCTTTAACTCTTAAGCATCTCTCGGCACTCCAGAATCAGGAGGAAGTGTATTCTAATAGCTTCCCTTTGACCTGGAAAGCCACTGGTCAGGGTGAAGCTTGCTAAGATCTCTTTACCTGGGCTCTAATGGTCCCTGGTGGCTCAGACGGTAAAGATTCCAGCTACAATGTGGGAGACAGAAGAGAGGCAGATTCGATCCCTGGGTCGGGAAGATCCCCTGGAGAAAGGATTGACAGCCCGCTCCAGTATTCTTGCCTGGAGAATTCCATGGACAGAGGAACCTGGTGGGCTACAGTCCATGGAGTCACAAAGAGTTGGACACAGCTGAGCGACTAACACAGTAGTCCCTGGAATGCTAGTGGTTCTTTCAGCCTGGATCTTTGTCAGCCAGAGAATGGTGGCTTTTCTAGACATGTGGGCAGTTGGATCCTTCAAAGTCTCCATATGCTTCTAAGTTAGGTGGGGGTGAGCAGAGGGTGGGGAAGAGAGCAAGTAATATCTCAGGAGCAGGTAGGCATTGGGATAAATTAATCAGCACGGTGCCCTGTGTCTACCGAGCCCTCAGCTTTTCCTTTTGTCTTAGAAAATTTCTTTAGGAATAAAGAAATAATTTGGAGTCTGTTGTGAGTTGTAGTCCATTCACTTCTTCTATTCACCTGCCTTTGATTGTAGATTATTACTGTCTCGTTTTTGACATGAAGGTATAACCCGTTTCTTCCTTTCTTTTTTTCCTTTGGTAGCTTCCTTTTAATTTCTTGATTCTTTTCTTCTCTTAGTTTCTGGACTCTTACAGCATCTACACAAGCAAAAACTCACTAATTGAAGTTTTACCCCTTCAACACCAATGCCCTTGAAATCCACATGCCCACAAGGCCCTCAGTGTCTCCTCCACAGCAAATCCTTTCTTAGGAGCATCACTTGGTCCACAGGCACAGACCCTGTCTTGTGACCATTACACCATCAGTACAGGACTTGTTTAAATGTTGTCATCATTCAGTGATCTGTGTAGCCATTAAAAAAAAAAAACAACCAGCATGAGGCAGTTCTTTCTACGTCTTGATAGGAAATGACGTGAACGATATCTCAATGTGAAAAGGAAAACGAAGTGTAGGGTTGGATATATCGTGTGCTGACAGTGTGAGGGGGAAAATGTGTCCATTAAACATGGACACACACTCACATACATAATTGGATCTGCTTAGAATACTTATGGAAGGAGACACAGAAAACTGATCACTGCCATGATTCTGGGGACAGGAACCAAGTGGCTGAGGGTTAAGGATGGTCTGCTTTTCTTTCTTTTTTTAACCATTTTAGACGTTTCTCTACAACGTGCCTTAAGTAACTCCTTTTGAACGGTGAGGGTGGGAGCAGATTCTCTCGGAAGATACTGTTCCTGTGCCTTTAATTAAATCTCTGGAAACCTGGACCTAATAGCTTTGTAGGACAGCTAGAAAGTGGTGTTTAAGTTTGGATGTATGATTTCTTGGTTGCCTGGTCTCTTTGTTACCCAGAATAATGTCTCATTTTATGTGAAATGGTGGGGCAGCAGGATTATTCCTCGAGTGAAAGGCGTGTAACCGGGAAGTGGTACCCGGGTAGGTAGGCACCCCATTCACGGAAGTTAGACGTCCTCTCTGAGGGGAGGGAGGGGCCTGTGACTTGGACCCACCCAGGGTGTCCTGGGTTTTCCTGGGCTGGAGAGCAATAACCTCTCACGTGTCCTGGTCTCTCCTCCTTCCGGAGCCCCAGGAACTCCATCCCATTCTTGGGGTTGACCTGTCTCCTGCGATTTTTCCCTGGAGATACCTGGAGCCTGCTGCTCTCCTGGGGATGTTCAAACCAGATTCCTAATAATCCACCTTCATCTTGGTTCCTCTCTCACGTCATCCAGTTTCGTGTTTCAGGATTGAGTTATTTTAAACAGATCATTTGGTTTTTAAACAAGCCCCCAGTGGTCCCCAGGTCCCCTAGAATCCAACTCCTACCTCCGGCTAATGAGGACCTGCGCAGTCTAGCCTCCACCTCCTCCCTGACTGCTCCCCCTTCTCTCACTGAGCTCCAGTCGTGCTGGTCTCCTGGGGATGGATGCTGAGCTGGCCCGGTATCCTACCTCCAGACCTTTGCACCTGCCATTCCTCTGCCTGGAATGTTCTGTCCCATCTGGAGGCTTGGCTGACTTTGTCTCCCTTCAGGGTGCTTCCTAAAGGTACCCTCTCTGGGGGGAGGGTCTTTTCTCATCACTGCTCCCTCACCACAGCTGCCCACGCTGCCTGTTGTCCTGCTTTCTGTTGCCCGCACGGCACTTCCAGCTCTTGAAACGGTCTCCTTCATAGTGTCTGTGTTTAGTATTTGTCTCCCTGCCCTGGGATGTAAGCTCCCTGAAAGCAGCGTCTGGTCTGTCATCACAGCTGCGGTACCCAGGTAGGTGGGCACCCCGTTCACTCTGGGGAGGAGGTGAGTGACAGCTGAGGGCCTCTGGGTCCTGAGGCAAAGGCTGTGGGGTGGGAGGGGGTCTGTGTGGTGGTGCAGACCGGAAGACCTAAGGAGATCCCGTTGTTCTCACTTTGTTGTTCTCAGCGTGTGCTGGATGGTGTAGGCTCAGGAAGAACAGGGCTTGTCCACACTTAGTAAGGAGGGAAGATGTATCATTCTGCGATCATAGATTGTTCTGCCTTTCTGCCTCCCTCCTTCTCTCTCTCCCTCACTTCCCACATAACATAAAACTTGCCATTTTAACTATTTTGAGGAGTACAATTCAGTGACATTTAGTGCAGGGACAGTATTGTGCAGCTACCACCATAATCTACTTCCAGAACATTTCCGTCTCCCCAAAAGGAAACCCCATACTCATCAATTAATCCCCCTCCCCCGCAGTTCAGTTCAGCGGCTCAGTTGTGTCCGACTCTTTGCAGCTCCATGGACTGCAGCAGGCCAGGCCTCCCTGTCCATCACCGACTCCCAGAGTTTACTCAAACTCATGTCCATTGAGTCGGTGATGCCATCCAACCATCTCATCCTCTGTTGTCCCCTTCTTCTCCTGCCTTCAATCTCTGCCAGTATCAGGAGAGTCAGTTCTTCAAACGAGTCAGTTCTTCACATCAGGTAGCCAATGTATTGGAGTTTCCCCCTCATCTCTTAACCACAAATCTAGCTCCCATCCCCATGGATTTGTTTATTCTGGAGATCTTATATAAGTAGATCATATATCATGTGCCCATTTTCTCTGGCGATGCCTTCAGGGTTCATCCACATTGTAGCCTGTGTCAGGACTTCATTCTCTTTTTACGGCTGTGTAGTAGTTCCTTTTTGTGGATGGACTGCGTTGCGTTTCTTTACTCACCCGTTGATGGACATTGGTGCTGTTTCTACCTTTTGGCTATTGTGCATTGGGCCGCTCTTCACATCATGCATGTTTTTATTCAGCCATCTGTTTCAGAGTATTTTGGGTACATCCCCAAGAGTGGAATTGCCGGGCCATATGGTAATTTTGTTTAACTTATTGAAATACTGCCAAACTTTTCCCCAGTGCTGGACCGTTTTACATCTCTTCTGGCAAAGCATGAAGGTTCCAATTTCTCCACATGCTCACCAATATTTATTTTATGTACCCACAAATATGTATTATTAATATTATGATAGCCATCCTAGTGGGGGTGAGGTGGTATCTCTATTGCAGATTTCATTTGGTTTCCTTAATGACTAATGATGTTCAGCATCTTTTCACGTGCTTATTGGCCATTTTATATCTTCTTTGGAGTCTGCCTTATATTGATGATTACTTTGTTTGCATTATAATTCTAGGTGAACATTTTCTCTCTTTCTTGACCATAAGCTGCCTTGTTTATAAATTAGGGCTAATGCACTTCTTAAGAAAGAGTTTGATTTCTAATTAAAGCATGGTTCAAGTCTTTAGCGTAATTTTGAAATCTCTTTTTTTCCGTGTTGCTATCCTACTAGATTTTAAAATGCAGCAGGTAAACCTTAGCCTTATTTTCCAAATTAGCAAATTTTGTTTTAATTTTCTGAATTTTGATATGTCTGAGTCTAACCCACCTTTGTATCCTCTGAATTTTTAGGTTTTATACATATTTTAAAGTCAATTTGTTTCTTAGCTAACAGGGTATCTAGGCAAGTATTTGACTTCTCACTATTTTCATATAAGTGGGTAACTGTTGAAGTCATTTTCATTACCACATTCTTTTTTCCTTTTCAGAAAAAATTGCCTTTGACAACACTGGCTCAGTGTCTGATGGAAGGGTCAGCTATCCTGGGAGATGACACACTTCTTGGGTAAGGAGATACCACGCATGGGTTCGTGCCAAATCTGGGAAAGTCCCCGTCCTTAATGAGGGGATGAGCACATCTCAGCAAGGCGCTGAGGACCCTGAAGCCTGGCTGGGGACTGGATGGGGAAGAAGGAGTGGTGGCCAGTGAGAAATGGAGCCCCCAGGCCCTGGAGTCACAGTGTCTGGGCAGGAGGCAGCTCCCAAGGGTAGAAACTAATGTAAAACTGTAGGGACTTCCCTGGCGGTCCAGTGGTTAGGACTCCATGCTTCCACTGCAGGGGGCGTAGGTTTGATCCCCAGTTGGGGAACCAAGAGCCCACATGCCATGAAGTGTGGTCAAAAAAAAAAAAAATTGGTTGAAGGGCACTCAAAATCCCTTGGGTCCCAGCAGAAGCAAATATGAAATCTCTCCGTGTCAGATGTCAGAACTTATAGGATTCCCAGAAGAACAACCCTTGCTGATTTTGAGCTCACAGTAAAAACAAATTAAAAATAGAAGCATCATGAGAGAGGGTCAGCAGGCACAGCTGATGGGAGAATTGGACCCTAAGGGCTAAAAATACTAGGATGGCATGAAAGGAAATGGACAGTAATTACATTTAAAGTGAAATTTAAAAATTTAATAAACACAAATTCTTGACAAGAAAAAAATCAATACAAGGGGAAAAAAGAAGAGGCAGAATCAAAGAAAACCAAATAGAACTTTTAAAAATTCAAATTATATTTATTATATTTTAAAAACTTGAGAGAAACCGGAAGTTGCACACAGATATGGAAACTGGTGACCTTGAAAACATATCTGGAGTCACCCCAAGAATGACCAGAATAAAGTACAGTTCCTTTGGGTTTTCCTGTAAGAGCTTCCAGAAGCTCCTGAATGAAAGTCTTGGCTGACCAATAGAAGCACTAAGGATACAGGCAACATTAAGTGGAGAAACTCAAGTGGCGGGTTATAAATATAGAGCATTAATGTGTAGTAGCTGCTCCTGAAGAAGAAAATAGAAGGGTGAGTTTCTGGTTGAATTTTCCTTTTCTATATTTGAAGAAAAGCATGAGTCTTCAGATTTAAGGAGCACAAAAAGTCCTGACAGAGATCCACAAAAAGAAATCCATCACTGGACACACCACTGTAAAACTGCTACACACCATTGACACAAAAGAGAGATTTAAAGTCGAGCAGAGAAAGCTTGTAGTTGTTCAGTCACCAAGTGTGTATACAAGGGCACTTAGACTGATAACTGACTATTTATGAGCCAACATAAATGCCAGGAAATAAGGGAGGAATATCTTCAAGTAGTGAGTGGAAAATGTGAGAAATCTAGATTCAGTGATGTACTGAACTGTCATTCAAGAAGAAGGAGACAGGACTTCCCTGCTGGCCCAGTGGTTAAGAATCCTCCTCGTAATGCAGGGAACAGTGAGTCCCACCCCTGGCTGGGGATCTGAGATCCCACATGGCTTGGGCGAGCAAAGCCCACGTGTTGCAGCTACTGAGCCAGCGTGCACCACAACTAAGACCTGACAGCCAAAGAAGCAAATATTTTTTAAAAAAATCTTAAGGAATAAGAGGAAAATAGGGTATCTTCAGGCACAGATTTAGAGGAATTACTATTTGCATGTTCTCACTGAGAAACTAGTTAAGGTTGTGTGTGGTAAATTATGTCCAGAAGAAAAGAATGAAATGCAAATAGCAAGAAAGCATTAAAAAAAAAAAAAAAAGTATGCTGGGAAAGATTGAGGGCAGGAGGAGAAGGGGGCGACAGAGGATGAGATGATTGGATGGCATCACCGACTCGATGGACATGGGTTTGAACAAATTGCTGGAGGTAGCGAGGGACAGGGAAGCCTGGAGAGCTGCAGTCCGTGGGGTTGCAAAGAGTCAGACACGACTTAGTGACTGAACAACAAACAGCAAAGTGAATGTGCTGGAAAGGATGAAGAAATTCTTTTTCCGTCTTCCCATCTTAGGCTCTTCCATGAGCCCTACAAATAAAATTGACAGAGGACAGATGAATAAGAGAAAAAGCATACGTGTTTGATTGTCATACACGTGGGAGAACTCAATGATGAGTAACTCAAAGGGGTGACTTGAACTTGGGCCTATGTAGCATTTTTAACAAAAGAGCAGTGATTTTTAGAGATGGGACAAGACAAAGAAAAAGAAATGTTAGTCTCTAGGGCAGCAGATTGTGGGAAGGTAAATATATGGGGAACTAGTAGAAGATAAGAGTTAGTAAAATTCGTAATGTGGAGTCCTCTGGGGCCGTCTCTGGGCTGATAAGGGTCTGAAATTGTCTCTGGTGATTAGCATCTGGTAGAGATGGGAGGGGGACCCCTTTACAGATTCATATCCTGCTTTTAGGACTTCCCTCATAGCTCAGTTGGTAAAGAATCTGCCTGCAGTGCAGGAGAACACGGTTTGATTCCTGGGTCGGGAAGGTCCGCTGGAGAAGGGATAGGCTACCCACTCTAGTATTCTTGGACTTGCCTTGTGTCTCAGCTGGTAAAGAATCTGCCTGCAATGGGGGAGACCTGGGTTCGATCCCTGGATTGGGAAAATCCTCTGGAGAAGGGAAAGGCTACCCATTCCAGTATTTTGGCCTGGAGAATTCCATGGACTGTATAGTCCATGGGGTAACAAAGAGTTGGACTCGACTGAGTGACTTTCACTTTCACTTTAGGCAAACAGGGAAAGAGGAGAGAGCTTCTTCTTTTTTTTCTTTTAAATATTTATTTGGCCTCACCAGGTCTTGGTTGCAGCACACAGGATCTTTCGTTGCAGCATACAGGGTCTTAGTTCCCCAACCAGGGATCGAACCCCAGCCCCCTGCATTGGAAGGCGAAGTCTGAACCACTGGACTGCCCCAGGGAAGCCCCTCTATATTTCTCTTAATTCCCCACAGACCCCCTTTTAGCCAAGACACATAGTAGGTACTCAGCATCCTTTAGAAAGTGGACAGTTTGAGAAACGAAACTGCATGGAGCAAGTTTTTCTCAAGAGTGTTTACCTGGCTGGCAGGTGGCAGCATTAGGATGTGGGTCACATCTTTCTCGGAGAAGGCACTGGTGACCCACTCCAGTACTCTTGCCTGGAAAATCCCATGGACGGAGGAGCCTGGTAGGCTGCAGTCCACGTGGCCGCGAAGGGTCGGATGCGACTGAGCAACTTCACTTGCACTTTTCACTTTCATGCACTGGAGAAGGAAATGGCAACCCACTCCAGTGTTCTTGCCTGGAGAATCCCAGGGACGGGGGAGCCTGGTGGGCTGCCATCTATGGGGTTGCACAGAGTCGGACACGACTGAAGCGACTTAGCAGTAGCACATCTTTCTCTGCAGAGTACTCAGGACGGTTTTCCTCCCCTTCTGTTGCAGGAAGATGCTGAAACTCTGCGGCGAGACAGAGGACAAGCTGGCTCAGGAGCTGATTCATTTCGAACTGCAGGTTGAGAGGGATGTGATCGAGCCGCTGTTCTTGCTGGCCGAGGTCAGAAGTGGGAGTGAGGCTGGACCCTTGTGATTAGGGTGGGCAGAGTGGTGGTCCCTAGGGTCCTTTGGCTCCAGCCTCAGCTCCAGCTCTGCCTCTCACCCACTCTGTGACACAGTGTCTCACTGGGGATCGTTACTACCCAACTGTAGGGGCTTCCCCAGCGTGGGAGCCCTTTGAGCTGAATGCTGCCCCCTTCTCCTACCCATGCCATCCTTGAGGGTGGAACCGCAAGAAAACTGGTGGCATCACTTCATCCTCCGCAGGGTCTCCGCCCCATCCTCCTCCCTGCCCTCCGCCCATCTCCAGTCTTCAGTGAAATGACAGTGGAGTCTCAAATAGGACACAAATGAACCCGTGAAAGAGAAAGAGACTCCCAGACATAGAGAGCAGACGTGGTTGCCAAGGGGGAGGGGACATGGGAGGGATGGATTGGGAGTTTGGGATTAGCACGCAAGCTAGTCTATATAGGATGGATAAACAACAAGGTCCTTCTCTATAGTACAGAGAACTAAATCCAGTCTCCTGTGATAAACCGTAATGGACAAGAATATTTTAAAAAGTGTGTGTATATATATATGTGTGTGTGTGTGTGTATGTAAGTGAATCACTTTGCTGTTTAGCAGTAATTAACACAACATTGTAAATCAACTGTACTTCAATTAAAAAAAGTTAAAAAATGAGCAGCAGCCCCTATTCATAAGCCTCTGTCCTTGGACATGGGGGCTCATGTCCGACAGACTCTGTGCAACCCCCTCACTGTCTCTGTTTAGACAGAGCCCTTCTCTGTCTACTTTAAAGGACACTGAAGCAAACTGTCCTTTTGAGAAGAAGCCTTAATGTGTAGGTGGCAACTTTGCCAGCTTCAACCAAGTGAAATTGTATCAAGTAAGAGATAAAGTGGTCGGGGGATGTTCTTTGCTGTGAACCCTGGCCCTCTTTGCATCCCCTTTCACTGGTCTTACCAACCTCCCCGGTGCTGGGGATGGTTCCGGTCTACACTGCTTGGTGACCACTGTGGCTGCTGAGTTCTTGAAATGTGTGTCGTGCAGCCAGGTGGTGCTAGTGGTGAAGAACCCCGCCTGCCAGTGCAGGAGAAATAGGCTCAGGTTCGCTCCCTGGGAAGGTGGGAGGGTAAATTAGGAGCTTGGGATACACGCACACACTCTGCTATGTATAAAATAGACAACCAACAAAGACCTCCTGTCTAGCACAAAGAACTATACTCAATATCATAATAACCTATAATGGGACAACCTATTATACAGCAAAGTGATTCCGTTTTATACATATCTATTTTTTTTTCAAGGTCGTCTATAATGGAGACAAACTTGTATATAATTGAATCACTTTGCTGTACACCTGAAACACTGGAAATTCAACTATATTTCAATCTTTAAAATTATTTTAAAAAATTTGTCACTGGACTTCAAATCAACTGTGTTTTCCTTGTTTGTTTCCTCTACCCACAGGTAGAAATCCCAAATATCCAAAAACAGAGGAAACACTTAGCCAAGCTGGTGCTGGACATGGACTCTTCACGAACGAGGTATGGTGGGTTTTCTTTGCTTCCATTTCTGCTGCTTTGAAGAGCAGTGGTCCTAGTTGGAAGGCAGTGGCTTGTGTGTGTGTGTGTGTGTGGTGTGTGTTCATCCACTGAGTGTTTCTTTCTTCTACTATGAGCTGGGTGCTGAAGTATAGGGGCCTTGCTCTTAGAGAGGCTGTGGCCTGATTTGGGAGTTGGACGCTGGACAAGAGAACACACACACAAGGCCATTTCAGCAGCCGTAAGTCCTTTCAGGAAGACACCACAGTGTAAGTTTGGAAGTGGCTCTGCAGAAGCAGGCCATGGCATAAATAGTGAAACAGAGAAGACTTTTTTTTTTTTTTTTGAGAAGATGACACTTGATCTGATAAGAAGGAAGCAGCTACGCAGAGATACTTTGCAGAGCTGTCCATGACACTGGGAACAGCAAAGGCCCTGTGGGTGGAAATAAGGGTGACGTATTCAGGAAACAGAATGAAGGCGGGCATGGTGGGGGTGGAAGGGAAAAAGGGAGGGTGACAGGAGCAGAGATCACAGAGGAGGGTGGGTGATGTGCCTGTAATAAGAGGAGATTTTCTGGGAATTCCATGGTTGTCCGGTGTTAGGACTTGGTGCTTTCAGTGCCAGGACTCCATCCCTAGGTGGGAAACTAAGATCCTGCAAGCCACATGGCTCAGCCAAAAAAAAGAAACGAAAGAGGACAATTTCTGAATCTGAGGACTTGGTCACCTTTTCCTGCTTCCAATGGTGTAGATTTCTGTTCTGTAGTCCCACATTGGGGAGTCACATAAGAAATTAGAAGACGCTTGCTCCTTGGAAGAAAAGCTGTGACAAACCTAGATAGCATATTAAAAAGTAGCGACATGACTTTGCTGACAAAGGTCTGTCTAGTCAAAGCTATGGTTTTTCCAGTAGTCAAGTGTGGATGTGAGAGTTGGACCATAAAGAAGGCTGAGCACTGAAGAATTGATTCTTTTGACCTGTGGTGTTGGAAAAGACTCTTGAGAGTCCCTTGGACTGCAAGGAGATAAAACCAGTCAGTCCTAAAGGTAATCAACTCTGAACATTGATTGGAAGGACTGATGCTGAAGCTCCATTACTTTGGCCACCTGATGTAAAGAGCTAATTGGAAAAGACCCTGATGCTGGGAAGGATGGAAAGCAGAAGGAGAAGGAGGCAACAGAGGGTGAGATGGTTGGATGGCATCACCGCCTCAATGGACATAAACTTGGGCAACCTCCAGGAGATAGTGAGGGACAGGGAAGCCTGGCATGCTGTGGTCCATGGGGTCACAAAGAGTCAGACATGACTGAGCAACTGAACACCATTACAAGATGATTATAGACATGCTGTTTGTTGCGCTGTCAGGATGATGGTGGACACTATGCTCCTGGGTTTGCAGAGTGATTTCCTCTTCTGAGGACCTGGGTTTTAGCTCTGAGGTCTTTTCTCTGCTTCTGTAAGAAAAACCTGAATTTTCAGCTTCTGCTCAGAGCTGGATGTTAGCATCAAAGCTTGTCCTTGCCTTGTCCACTTCCATTTCTTCATTCAGCTTCCCTAAAGGAGAGTTTCTTCTGAGCAACAGACGTGGTCCATATAATTCTGTCTCATGTTTTTAATGGTGACACCAGAGGTGGCGTGTAGATTTTGAAACCGTAAGAAGTGTCATCAGGGACTTCTCTTCCAGTATTTAATGAGTGTTTTCATGTCTCCAGCTTATGGTCTCTTGGGTATTGGGATTGGTAAGGCAATATCTCAAAATTCTCCAAGCCAGGCTTCAGCAATATGTGAACCATGAACTTCCAGATGTTCAAGCTGGTTTTAGAAAAGGCAGAGGGACCAGAGATCAAATTGCCAACATCCGCTGCATCATCAAAAAAAAAGCAAGAGAGTTCCAGAAAAATATCTATTTCTGCTTTATTGACTATGCCAAAGCCTTTGACTGTGTGCTGCTGCTAAGTTGCTTCAGTCGTGTCCGACTCTGTGCGACCCCATAGACGGCAGCCCACCAGGCTCCCCCGTCCCTGGGATTCTCCAGGCAAGAACATTGGAGTGGGTTGCCATTTCCTTCTCCAATGCAGGAAAGTGAAAAGTGAAAGTGAAGTCGCTCAGTCGTGTCCGACTCTTCTCGACCCCATGGACTGCAGCCTACCAGGCTCCTCTGTCCATGGGATTTTCCCGGCAAGAGTACTGCAGTGGGTTGCCATTGCCTTCTCCCTTTGACTGTGTGGATCACAATAAACTGTGGAAAATTCTTCAAGAGATGGAAATATCAGACCATCTGACCTGTCTCTTGAGAAACCTATATGCAGGTCAGGAAGCAACAGTTAGAACTGGACATGGAACAACAGACTGGTTCCAAATAGGAAAAGGAGTATGTCAAGGCTGTATATTGTCACCCTGCTTATTTAACTTATATGCAGAGTACATCATGAGAAACGCTGGGCTGGAGGAAGCACAAGCTGGAATCAAGATTGCCAGGAGAAATATCAGTAACCTCAGATATGCAGATGACACCACCCTTATGGCAGAAAGTAAAGAGGAACTAAAAAGCCTCCTGATGAAAGTGAAGGAGGAGAGTGAAAAAGTTGGCTTAAAACTCAAGATTCAGAAAATGAAGATCATGGCATCTGGTCCCATCAATTCATGGGAAATAGATGGGGAAACAGTGGAAACAGTGTCAGACTTTATTTTTGGGGGGCTCCAAAATCAGTTCAGATGGTGATTGCAGCCATGAAATTAAAAGACGTTTACTCCTTGGAAGGAAAATTATGACTAACCTAGATAGCATATTTAAAAGCAGATACATTATTTTGTCAACAGAGGTCCGTCTAGTCAAGGCTTTGGTTTTTCCAGTGGTCATGTATGGATGTGAGAGTTGGACTGTGGAGAAAGCTGAGTGCCGAAAAATTGATGCTTTTGAACTGTGGTGTTGGAGAAGACTCTTGAGAGCCCCTTGGACTGCAAGGAGATCCAGCCAGTCCATTCTAAAGGAGATTAGTCCTGGGTATTCATTGGAAGGACTGATGCTAAAGCTGAAACTCTTAATACTTTGGCCACCTCATAAGAAGAGTTGACTCATTGGAAAAGACCCTGATGCTGGGAGGGATTGGGGGCAGGAGGAGAAGGGGATGACAGAGGATGAGATGGCTGGATGGCATCACCGACTCGATGGACATGAGTTTGAGTGAACTCCTGGAGTTGGTGATGGACAGGGAGGCCTGGTGTGCTGCGATTCATGAGGTTACGAAGAGTCAGACACTACTGAATGACTGAACTGAACTGGAGATATTAATTAAATAGATCATTTCTGTTGGACTTCCCTGGTGGTACAGTGCCAGTGCAGGGGACATGGGCTTGATCCTTGGTCCCGGAAGATCCCACTTGCCACGGAGCAACCAAGCCCTTGTGCAGCTCTTGAGCCTACGTGCTCCACCTGCTGGAGCCTGTGCTCTGTAACAAGAAAAGCCACCACCAAGGAGAAGCCTGTGGATAGAGAAGCCCCCCACTTGCCGCAACAAGAGAAGGCCCACGTACAGCAATGAAGACCGAGCACAGCCAGAACTTTAATTAGTTAATTAATTTTAAAAATGGAAATTATAAATACATCATTTCTGTAGGGCAAGCCATTATAAGAAAGAATTGCCCAGGCATTTTTACTAATCCTTACCTGTTAGCTTAGATTTTTTTTTTTTTTTTTTGACATTTTGGAGTACAATATTAGAAAAATATTTCTAATTTTTCCTGAATTCTTGTTATGAGTAAGGAATCTTTCTAAAGACACATGTGACCATCGCTGTAGCTTCAAGCCAGCTTGATGTCCCAAAGCCTTTCAAAGTAATTCTCCCATGGGTGCACTTTTTTAAGTGACAGAAGATTCTTCATTTTGCTACTTTTTGCTAATAGCAAAGAGAACTGATTTCCTCTTTTTTGGTATTGTGATACAGCTCCACTCTCTTAATTTTTTTCTTGCATATAACACAGTAAACCCTTAGTGAGTCTATTATTGATTCTCAAAATGAGGGTAAGGCTGTACTTTTTGCCTCCACGTTGGGCGAATGGTCCAGGAGCTAGATGGAGCCTACAGGGCTCTCTGGTTTGTCCCGTTCACCCTGGCCTGTATGGTGTTTAGAGGACACTATTTAATCTGTTGCCACATTTCATCTGATGAGTCCACTTGACAGTTCCCAGCTTGTCCATGAAAACATCCAGCTCCCCACAGCCCAGGCTCCTGATTGGGCCCCACCGTCCCCCGCCCACCCCCAATGAGTCCCTCCCAACTTCCCAAGACGGTAGCCAGGAATCAGCTGCCTTTGCCACCCTGATGACTCGATTATTTTCCTTAGAGCTGAGAAGCAGCTTATATCTCATGTCCCCATTACAAGGAGGAAATAAATGATTGGGTGGGTGAGTTTTTAAGATAATGACCCATTTGCCTTATTTTTCCCACGTGCTGGGCCCCATAGACTGTGGAGTTTGCTGCCTGAGTGAGAGAGGCCCCACTGCTATTCCCTGCTGTAGCTACTAGCATCTTAGTGTAATTAGAACCTTCTGTCAGGGCCTGCTTTTGGTAATTCTTTGATAATAAGTTAGCAACCGGAAATAGCTTTTTAAATTTATTTTTTAATTAGAGGAGCAACCAGAAATATTTGTGGTTCCCTTTGAAAGTTTCCCAAGGGGCCTCCTTAGAAGGCCAGTATTCTCTGCCCAGAGATAAACGGTTAAGAAAATATACATTTGTTTATTTTTGCTTTTATTGGCGGATTCATTTTGATATTTGGCAAAACTAATACAATTTGTAAAGTTTAAAAATAAAATTTAAAAAAAAAGAGAAAGAAAATATACATGAGGTATCAAAATGTTGATCCAAGGCTGCTTAGTGCTTCCTAGTGGAGATTTTGACTTTCACATTTGTTTTCATCTTACCCATTTAGCCTCTCACTTAGCATCCATGGTTGACTTTGGCCAAGTAGATGAAGGTTCCCCAACTCAGTGCCCGCAGGGTGGGCAGGGAACTGAAAGGAACGGCGTGGACCGTGCTTCAGAGGAAGCAGCAGTGATGCCATTCGGCCTTAGGGTTCGGGAGACAGTAGGGATGGTGTTGCAAATTGGAGAACGCTTGCTGTTGTCTGAAGGGGTCACTGTCCTCAGCCTCTCTCGGTCCTGCCGTGTGGACACTGGGGCCCCCTTTCTCCTGATCTGGTACCAGGTAGCTTTTCCTGATCTCTTCTTGGCAATGAGGTGATACCTGTAACCAGCTCTTTCCCTGCCTCCCACAGTGTCCTCAGGGTTTTCTCTACCTGTCTCATGCGCGTGCATGCATGCATGCTCAGTTATGTCCAACTCTTTGTGACCCCATGGACTATAGCCCTCCAGGCTCCTCTGTCCAGGGGATTTCCCAGGGAGGAACACTGGAGTGGGTTGCCATTTCCTTCTCAAGTGATCTTCCCAACCCAGGGATTGAACCCATGTCTCCTGCATTGGCAGGTGGATTCTTTACCACTGAGTCACTTGGGAAGCATCAGATTCCACACGCTACATGGAAAATGTTCTTTGCCAAAAGTTATTGTTGAGTCCGATTCACCATGCATTTCCCCTTTCTAATCCCAGAGTGTTTGCTTTTGCTGCCATTCTAACTTATCACTTAAAAAAAAAAAAAAAAAAAAAAAGCTCAGTCGTGTCCAACTCTGCGACCCCATGGACTGTAACCTACCAGGCTCCTCCGTCCATAGGATTTTCTGGACAAGAATATTGGAGCGGACTGCCATTTCCTTCTCCAGGAGATCTTCCCCACCCAGGGATCCAACCCAGGTCTCCCGCATTGTAGACAGACACTTTACCATCTGAGCTACCTGGGAAGTCGCTAAAAGACACTGAAATTACAAAGGTGCACAGGGAAGAAGCTTGGAGCCTGGTGCATCAGTGGCAAAGGGATGGGGAGCCCTAAAGAGCTAAGGGTGTGTGTGTTTAACTATTTTGTATGTGCACAAACTCCAATTTGTAAGGCTCATCAACTTAGATGTAGAATGTCTGAAAATGCTAAAAGAAAAAAACACCCACACTGTACTGAAACTCAGCTTATATTTATGCCTAATCCGACTAGAATCTAAGTTCCTCGAAGGCAGGGACCAAGTTCTATTCACACCTCTCCTCTCTTTCTCCTGTTTCCTCATCAGGTGGCAGCAGACATCCAAGTCTTCGGGTTTGTCCAGCAGCTCACAGCCTGCAGGTGCCAAAGCTGATGCCCTCAGGGAGGAGATGGAGGAGGCTGCCAACAGAGTGGAGATTTGCAGGGTACCCCCTTTCTGTGCTCCTCTCCACCGAGAAAAATGGGAGGCCCTCAGGGAGCATCATCCTTTTGTTTGCTGGAGGTCTATGAAAACCCTAATAGTGAGCCTCTGGTTGAGTCTGTGTCCCCAAGCTTGTCAGCTGGCATGTCTAAAGAGCCCAGGACGAACCCTAAGAGCTGAGGCTTTCGGTATTCATCATATTAAAAAAAAAATTCCTGGCCCAATAATTTCAACATTCTTGACACCTCTGACTCTGGTTCTGATGCTCGTTCAGTTTCTTCAAACTACGTTTTTGCCTTTTAGTATACCTTGCAATTTTTGTCCAAAGGTGAACATGAAGGATTGGGTAAAGGGACCTGTGGTGCGCAGGCGTGTGGTGATGTGGCGGTCAGGTGTGGGAGCGGGGGAAGCCCCTGCAACCCTGTGACTGGGCTGCGCCTGTGGGTGTGCCTGTGACCCTGCACCGTGAACTTTGGTGCTTCTCTCTTGCCTTTCGTTCTGTTTCCAGCTTCTCAGTTTTTGTGTTTGGTAGGACAGGATGGCTAGAGGATGCTGGAGCTGATTAATTCTCTTTCTCAATGTGAGGGAGGCTAGAGTCTGCTAAAAGCAAGTGTTCAGCAGGGCTCTGATATAACTCCAGCAGGTTGTGGTTGCTCAGTCGCTAAGTTATGTCTGACTCTTCGCAACCCCATGGATTGCAGCCCAACAGGCTCCTCTGTCCTTTACTGTCTCCTGGAGTTTGCTCAGATTCACGTCCATTGAGTTGATGATGCCATCTCCAACCATCTCATCCTTTGCTGACCCCTTCCCCTGTTGCCTTCAATCGTTCCCAGCATCAGGGCCTTTTCCAATGAGTTGGCTCTTCACATCGGGTGGCCAAAGTATTGGAGCTTCAGCATCAGTCCTTCCAATGACTATTCACAGTTGATTTCCTTTGAGGTTGACTGGTTTGATCTCCTTGCTGTCCAAGGGACTCTCAAGAGTCTTCTGCAGCACCACAATTCGAAAGCATCCCAGCAGGTTCTACTGGGATAAAATGATTTATCCTTGAAGTTTCCTGGCGGTCCGGTGGTTAGGACTTGGTACTTTCACTGTTGTGGTCCCTTGCTCAGTCCCTGGTTGGTGAACTAAGATCCCACAAGCAGCATGGCACAGCCAGGAATAAAAGCAAAATGCTCCTAAGGTTAGGTCTTGTTAAGGGTAGAATGCTCCAGTGCATTTCAAAATGGCAATCTTTTCCCTTCCCCTTGGGAAAAACGAGAGAGGACTTTTCTCTGCTGTTCACTGTAAGAACTTGGTAGTACTCCAGGAGGAAAAACTCAGCAGAAGTGTAGGGGCTCCCTATACTTTATTTAAATATTAAATTATATCGATAATGTTTATGAATAAAATATTTATAATATTAAATTATAAATATTTTATTTAGACAAATGAAAATTTGGTTTAGAGTTTCTGCTTTTATTTCTCACTTGTGTGGCTTACTTGGAATCTATATTGTTAACTTTATAAGACAGTGATGTGATTGTACCTTCAGAAAAATACCTTCATGTTCCCGAGGGCATACTCCGTTCAGCTGGCTTTACAGAGATCGTCTGCTGAATGGTTGAAGGTGATTTGATGTGGCATCAATAGACATGAGTTTAAGCAAGCTCTGGGAGTTGGTGATGGACAGTGGCATGCTGCAGTTCATGGGGTTGCAAAGAATCGGACACAACTGAGCGATTGCACTGACCTGAACTGACGTGGCATTTAGTCCTTCCCAAGGCTCCCTCCCTTACCTCTGTCTACCGAGTTTTTTTTTTTTTTGATCACCCCACCCTTTGTCTTCCCCTGACTTGAACTATCTCCCTCACGCTTGTCAGGCTGGTGACGGATGCTTCTAGACCAAGGCTGCTGGGGCCATGGCAGGCGAGGTTGAGTTCCAACAAAACCACTTTCTCTAGTACCTTGACAGGTCCAGCAGCCTCCCGGAGGCATTCACTGTAAAGGATGCTGAAGTGGTGGGGACCTGGGGCAGGTGGTCCTGAAGTGGTGGGGACCTGGGGCAGGTGGTCCTGAAGTGGTGGGGACCTGAGGCAGGTGGTCCTAGAGCCCATTTTATTCTTTGGGAAAAATACCTTGAACTTTTGGTAGCTGGTCATGTGAAATTGGTGTCTTGGTTCTATCATCTTGTATGCAAGAACGCTTTAAGGACGCTTGCCTGTTGAGGATACTGGAAAAGGAAACAGATTACTCCTCCCATTCCCCTGCTCACAGAGGACAGTTCGATCAGCAGCTGGAGGGGCTGCTGAGGTTATCGGGGTCTGTGCAGAATGCCTGAGGTTCCGTGTATATCAGACTCTTCCTGAATTATGCAGTTGTCTGCTGTAATTCCTTCAGCATTCGGGTCAGCTTTCCTGTGCTTTTTTCCTTTTTATTGAGATATAGTCAACATACAATACCATGTTTGTATGTGGTGTGGTACATGATGACTTGATATTTGCATAGATTATGAAATGATCACCATGATGAATCTAGTAACCATCTGTCCCCATGCAAAGTTATTGCAGTATAATTAACTGTCTGCCTTATGCTGTATGTTACATCCCTGTTGCTTAATTATTAAGTAAACTGAAGGTTTGTGCCTCTTAATCTCCCTCATCTATTTTTCCCATCCCCCCATCCCCTCCCCTTATGATAACTACTGTTTGTTCTATGAATCTATGAGTGTGTTTTTGTTTTGTTTTGCATTTTAGATTGCATATATGAAATCATGAGGTATTTGTCTTTCTCTGACTTATTTCACTCAGCATAATACCCTCTAGGTCCATCCATTGTTACACATGGCAAGATTTTATTTTATTTTTTATGATTGAGTAGTATTCCATTGTCTGTACACTACAACTTCTTTATCTGTTCATCTGTCAGTGGACACTTGGGCTGCTTCCATATCTTGGCAATTGGAAATAGCGCTGCTATAAGCATTGGGGTGATGTTTTCCTATTTACTCCAACCTGAACGTGATAGATACTTTTTCTCTTAACTCAGCACCTCTTCTGAGGCTCTGCCTCAAAGGCTACCAAGCAGGGAGGGATGTCAGAGATCACGTGACTTGTACAAACATGTTTAGAGAATGTGACATGCTCACAGATACGGTTAGTGTGACAGAGTCTACATCCACTCGAATGCACTTCTGCACTGTGCTGGGGGCGTTTCAGTGAAACTGACCACTGACCTCGGAGGGAACATGATCCAGACACAGCATTCAGCCACTATTCTCAGCCCCTCGGGCAGCTGAGTGGTGAAGGGCTTTTCACACTGAGATTCGTGTATGATATTGGATGAGTCCAGGTTTTTTTTTTTCCGCCAGGTTTGGAATCAGCGATCCGTCCCCTGCCCACCTGTCTTAACCAGCTTCCCTCGACTTGGTGTGTTTGCCTCTCTTTTCCTGATGATCAGCCAATCAGAACTGAGATGAAGGGAGCAAGGCAGTAGTGTCATCAGGGGAAGAAGCGGCAGGGGCGGCAAGCAGAAGCACAGCGTGTGCCTGGCGGGGCTGCTGCACACAGCAGGGCGCGCCGCAGAGATGCGAGGAAGCAATTTGCGCGTCATTCCCCTGCATCAGCTTTCCTAACTCTCCACGTGGCCCACGTTAAAAGCCCCAGGAAAACACTGGCATAGGTGTTCTTTCCCCACTTAGTCATCCTTTAGAGCCATGGTTGGGAAATGGAGTGTCCACAGGCAAAGTTTGTAATCTGCCCAGTATTATGAAAAATGAGGTTAAACCACGGTTACGGTTCTTTCCCCTGATGTGTGGATTCCTACTCTCTATCCTTCTGTGTTTTGCCCCCACAGGACCAGCTGTCAGCTGACATGTACAGTTTTGTGGCCAAAGAAATCGACTATGCAAACTACTTTCAGACGGTAAGCGTCCAGAAAGGTGAGGCAGCTTGGTGTCTGTTAGCAGGTGTCACAGTGGGGACGGGAAGGAACGTGGGCCTCGAATCGAGGATCTGTCAAGCATGTCCTGAGAACAGGTGGGGCTTTGACTGTCCTACCTGTGAATAAATCCTGCCTTCTAGTCACCTTTGTATGGATTTCTCCAAAACCCCAAGAATAAAATTCAGCCTCACCCATGAAGATGTTTGTACCTCTGATCTATGGCAGTGGTTCTCAACCAGGGGTGATTCTGTCATCTCCCAGCAGATGATTGGCTGTGTCTGGAGACATTTGAGGGGGGCTTCCCAGGTGGCACTAGCGGTAAAGATCCTGCATGCCACCGCAGGAGACTTAAAAGACGCAGGGTCGATCCCTGGGTCAGGAAGATCCCCTGCACAGCAACCCACTCCAATACTCTTGCCTGGAGAATTCCATGGACAGAGGAGCCTGGAGGGCTACAGTCCATAGGGTCGCAAAGTGTCGGACACAACTGAAGTCACTTAGCAGAGATGTTTTTGGCCGTCACTATCAGGGGAGGTGCTACAGGCACTCAGAGGGTGGAGGTCAGGTTTGTTGCTAAGCATCCCACAGTGCACAGGACGGTGGCTCCCACGACAGGGTGATCCAGCCCCAGATGTCAGCGGGGCCAGGGTTGCAAAACCTGAATCTGTCATCAGGAAGCAACTTGGGAAGAAGCAGCTAGCTGCACCCCAGCATCTGTTGGTTATTAATGGAGATTTTTGTTGTCCCAGATGATGACAAGTTGGTAAATGAGGGCTGATGCCTGTTTACTGCCTCTCCTCTATGGGAGCAGATTTACAGAGTAGAGACACAGGATCTGAGTCATCCACACTTGAATCATCTGGCCCAAATAATTAGGACCCTGAAATGAAAAATAACGTTGGGAATAAAACTCAAAGTTTCTCTTTAGGGTCAAGGAAGTGATACAAAGACGGGGAAAGAAGATAAAGGGAGGAGAGAAGAGGAATCCTGAGAAGCTGGATGCTTTGATAAGCGTGGGGCGGAACTGGGGGTAGTCAGTGCTCCCCTGCGTGCTCAGCATCAATGGCCAAGAAGTCCAGAGTTTCTTCCCCCGTGAGAGAGAGCTGATACATATTCCTTCCAACTTGAAATGTTTACTTTGAAATAGTAGGATTCTTTTCAAGTCTATTCCATTGGTTTTATTTGTGAAGATAATATTTCATTTAAAAAAATCTAAAACAAATGATTGTTGACATTCCAAGCATTATTGGACTACCTAATTGTCTTTGGGTACCACTTATTTCAACGCTATGACTTAAGAAAAGATTCCCTTTTAGTTTTCCTTGGGGATAATAGCTACTCATCACACCAGACTTTGAGCAAAGTGCCTCTCTCTCCGTTTCCTCCTACATGCCCAATTTTCTTTTTTTTTTGGAGCGGGGAGAGATTTAGAAAATAAATGAAGTGCCAGCTATTCACTGCTTTTCCTCTGCTGTTTTTACCATTTCAGCAGCTTTTTCAGTAGTGGGAGGGGCAGAACAGAGCATCTTGCAGGACCTTGTCCTTTGAATCACATCACGATAAAGCAGATTTGCCTCCCAAGGTGGAAGAGGATTGTGGATCGAGCACATGTTTTCCCACCAGTTGTATCTTGAACTCTTCTTGGGGGGAATCAAGATACATTGAGGCTCACGACATTGAGCACCCTCTCATGGGCACCTGGATTTCTGAATGTGTTCTCTGTTACAGCCTTTTCATTGTTGCACCCCTTCGGTGCCTTTTGCTGTGAGAACTGGGGGCATGGTGCTCCCCAGCTGGGGTGGCAGTGAAGGCAGGCTCACCTCTGGAGAGTCCCCTTCACCTCCTCCCCGAGTCTCCCACCTCCAAAACTTCCTTTTATGCTCACCCCTCTGCTGCAGAGGCTGAGGGGACGAATGCCCGTCATTGCAGATGTGTGGAGGAGGGGGCAGGGCACCCCGATGGTGTGGCAGCCCATGCCCTCCATCCTCCGGCAAAGGCTGATGCTTCTCCTTGTGTTCCCTCAGCTCATCGAAGTGCAGGCCGAGTACCACAGGAAGTCCCTGACACTCCTGCAGGCCGTGTTGCCTCAGATAAAAGCACAACAGGGTGAGTGCCACGCTTGCCTGGGGCGGGGAGGGCGGGGAGCCTGCCAGGGCCCTGTGCTTGGCTCGCCTGCTCCTCCCCCAGCAGGGCTGCCTTCACATGAGCCCTGGGCCTCCGCCTGCAGGCACCTTGACCAGCGGCAGGAAAGCAGAGCACGTGTACACACTATACACACACTACCCCAGCGGGGATGAGGCGGGTGTGCATGGGTGTGTGTGGAGGTGTGTGTGTAACAGAAAGCCCAGCAGCTCTGCTCACAGCGGGCAGGCTTCCACCGCCTCCCCCAGTTCCTCCCCGTCATCCCCCGAAACTGCAGGAATGGAGATGCTGCAGTTGGACAGTGCTTCCATGGACATTGTTGGACAATGCTTCCACGTCCACTGCTCCGTGTCCCTGGGACACTTAGGAGAAGCAGTGTGACCGGAGGAAAGGAAGGTTCCCGCGGGGGTGACCTGTGCTGACCCCTCTCTTGCTCCACCTGCAACCCCCACACCCCAGAGGCCTGGGTGGAGAAGCCTTCCTTTGGGAAGCCCCTGGAGGAGCACCTCACGATCAGCGGCCGGGAGATCGCCTTCCCCATCGAGGCGTGCGTGACAATGCTGCTGGAATGCGGGATGCAGGAGGAGGTGCGTCTGGGTGCAGCTGAGCTTGGCCGTGAGCGGGTCTCCTCGCCCGCAGATGGAGCCTCCGGGGTCTCTCCTCCTCCGTTACCATCCTCACCCGGCCCCACAAACCCAAACCTGGGAAGACGCAGTACAAGCCCCCTGTCCTCAAACTGGGCCTGCTTCTCCCATGAGCCTTCACTCTCCAGGGACAGTGGAGGATTGTGGGACATGATACCCTCACCCTGAGCACGTTATAGCCCCGCTCTGGCCCTCCTATCTGCATATGTAATGAGATTGGGGCTTTCTCCTCCTTCTCTTCCACCCCATTCTCCACCTCCTCTCTCCCTAATTTAAAAGATAGACCTTTTAACCTTTAGATCATAACTTTTTTTATAGACATCCTGAAAACTGATACAGACATTAGAAAGCACTCCGTTAAAAAAAGAATCCTATGAGACGTTGGCAACCATTGTTTTTATTGCTGTGTCAGTGGTCTCCTGGGACCTCATCTTTAGTTTCTTATGCAGGCAATTTAAAATTCATGATTCCACTTTCCTGTGATCTGATCAACCAATCAATATTTATCTATGGTATTTATTACTAAGCAAAGTATAAAAGAGTGAGATGGGGGCTTATGAGCTTATGGAGCAGATAAGTGTAGTGTCTGTCAAATAAGCCTGATTTATTCAAAACAGGTTTTTTTGACCCTGTTTTAAATGCCAGGTATTTTCATGTATAATACCAATGAAAAATGAGGTCTTTTTAGTCCCTGAGGGAAAGTTTTATGGAGGGAGGTGAATGGGGCCTTTTCTTTCCCCATTTTTTAAAAACTTTTTATTTTGTATTGGGGTATAGCCAATTAACAATGCTGTGATAGTTTCAGATGAACAGCAAAGAGACTCAACCGTACATACAAATGTATCCATTGTCCCCCAAACACCCCTCACATCCAGGACTGCCACATAACATTGAGTTGAGTTCCATGTGCTATACAGTAGGTCCTTGTTGATTACCCAGTTTAAATATAGCAATGTGTACATGTCCATCCCAGTTCCTGAACTGTCCCTTCCTCCTATCCTTCCCCTGGCAACCATCAGTTCCGTAAGTTTGTTCTCTAAGTCTGTGAATCTGGTTCTGTTTTGTAAGGAAGCTCATTTGTATCATTTCTTTTTAGATTTCACATATAAGGGATGTCATACAATATTTCTCCTTCTGTCTTACTTCATTTAGTATGATAGCCTCTAGGTCCATTCATGTTGCTGCAAATGGCAAAATTTTCATTCATTTTTATGGCTGAGCAGTATTCCATTTTATAGACTTACCATATCTTTTTAAATCCATTCATCTGCTGATGGACAGGTTGCTTCCATGTCCTGGTAATTGTAAATAATGCTGCTGTGGACATGGGGGTACGTGTATCTTTTCAAATTAGTGTTTTTGTTTTTCCAAAATATATCCTAAATACACAAGGACGGGACCTCGAAGTGCCCAAGGTTCGTTTAATCAAGTACGTGCTGAACCAGAACACCGGGTCACCCTGCCCTAGGTGCTGAGGCCACAGCCAGGGATGAGGCCCAGGTCCTGCTGTCCCAGTGTTGACACATGGTGATGGGAAGGAGGCCCCTGGGAGATCGTGGAGGAAGAGGGTGGGGAGACTGCCGGCCATCGGTCTCGCTGTTGTGCCCTCAGGGTGCAGGCTGTCTGCTGACCCCTGTCCTGTTGGCAGGGCCTCTTCCGAGTAGCCCCGTCTGCCTCCAAGCTGAAGAAGCTCAAGGCGGCCCTGGATTGCTGTGTGGTGGATGTACAGGAGTGCTCGGCGGACCCCCACGCCATCGCAGGTAGGCCTCGCAGCTGGAGGGGCTCCGGGGGAAGGGATGGGCGTGGAGGATGTACAGCCATGTGTCAGGGACACTTGAGCCCCTGGCTCCCCGCCGTGCTCCGGGCATGTCCACTCAGGGCCCCACTTTAGGCCTGGTTGCTTGTGCCCTTGAAGGAAGGAGGAGGTGATGGTGGTAACACGAGAGGGGAGGCCCTCACAGCCACACCAGAGCCTTGGATCCAGGCATGTGGCCCCCACCATATGACCTGGTCACGAGGGTCGGGGAACCTTCCCCAAATGTGCCCCCCATGGTGATGCTGGCTGGTAGCACGTGTCTGCCACGTCCTGGCGGCTCACAGCCTGTACGGTGTTCACGTCCAGGAGCTCTCAAGTCTTACCTCCGGGAGCTACCAGAACCTCTGATGACCTTTGAACTCTACGACGAGTGGATTCAGGCTTCCAAGTGAGTATGGCAGGTCTCTGTGTGTCCTGTGGGTGTGGTTTATGTGGAGCCTTAATTGAAACTGCAAGTGTGCCGCCTGGGATCCAGCGAGTCTGTATCTTGGTGTGTGTCATGGGGAGAGGCTTGTACATGTGCCTGGAGAGCCAGGTCCCAGGGTGCGGATCACAGGCTGGAGCCACCAGAGTGGCCCAGAGCCCCAGCTGGGCCTTCAAGAAGACTCAGGGAGGCTCCGGGCTCCCGTCGCCACTCAGACGGCCCCCCACCCCTTCACGCTGGCCATTCCCTGCCACGCGACAGGTTTTGGTTCCCCAAAACCTCTACCTCATAGGTTCCTTCTGACTCTCTGGGTCCCACTCTGAAGGTCACCTCAGAGAGGCCTCCTTCCTGACAACTGGTGCCCAGCAGCTGGCAGTCAGGGTCTGCCTCATCCCCCGGGTTCTCTGCAGGGACTGATCAAATTCAAGGCTGTGTTGGTGTGGCTGGTTGGATTGTGAGCTGATGGGGAGCAGGGAGGGATGACCGTCTCTTCTGACTGCCTCCCACTCCCTAACCCCTGCGACACTGCCTGATACACCAGAGACCCTCAGTATGTGAGTGTCGATTTTTTTTTTTTGCTGTGCTCAGCTTGTGGGCCCTTAGTTCCCTGAATACGGATCAACCTGTGCCCCCTGCATTGAGAGTGTGTAGTCTTAACCACTGGACCACTAGGGAAGTCCCATATGGATGTTGATTTTTTACTGAAGGAAAGACCTTGGCAGCATCTGCCCTTTGACCTTAAAGAGGATTGATGAGCAGAAAAGGGAGTTTTTCTCGCCTTGGTCAGGATGGAAGCAGGGACTTCTGGGGGCCCTGCGATGGCCATTCCCTACCTTGGGTCTTGAGTCAGGGGGTCAGAGCTGAGCCTCCCGGTGGTGTTTGCTTTTCAGTTTTTCTTGTTAAAAGGTTCTTTGAGCGTAAGGTCTTCCAACCCTGTAAACCTTGATGTAGGTTTTCATAAAAATGTATATTTAAAAATGTAGGCCTAACAAAAATAAATTATATATATATAGATCTTTCAGTAATCTCTTTTAATCCTTAGAAGATCTAGCAATAAAGAAACCCTTTGAGCAAGTCTCTCTGTAGAATGGAGAATCCTTTGGTTGTGGAAACTATCCATCTCTGAGTTGTGTCTTCAAGGGTCAGATATCCTTATGTCAATATGAGTTCATGTCGTTTACTTGTTCAGAAGGTGTTTATCGAGCATCTGTTATATTCCACATGCCGAGAAGCTTAATGTGCATCAAACTGTCTGTGGGACTGGCCAGTTGGCTGCCATGGTGGTGTGAGGGTGGAGTTGACCTGTTTCTGGTGTCCTGTTCTGTGCCGGATCTAACCTCCCGATGACATCACAGCCCTGCCCACTCAGGTGCAGGCGTCTGTCCTCTGCCCTCACCTGCTGCCCCGGTACACATTGACCGGGGCCACGTGATGTGTGCAGGGGAAGTTTTGTTAAAACAGCACAGGCAAGACCGAAAGATTATCGAGGGGGAAATAGTAAGAACCAAAGATATGAATGATAATAGTTTACTGATATGGTCACTGACAATGGCTGGTTTCTTTTTCTCAAATATTTCGATGGCTGTGAGTCTGAGTGCCAGTAAGACTTCATTGATCCGTACTCAGTCACTGGCTTTTCCTGTTAATTTTCCAGCATCCAGGACCAGGACAAGAGGCTCCAGGCACTGTGGAATGCGTGTGAGAAGTTGCCCAAAGCCAATCATAACAACATCCGGTGAGTGGACGATAGAGACGCCGGGTCAAGGTTATTTAAGCCTCACACACACGTTTCTGGGCCAAAAGGCGTAGTCACTGGCAAGCTTGGCGTTACACAGTGTCCAAAGTATATTTAACATGCAGGGTCTCTTTTCAACTTCAAGCAATCCTGGGAGGTTGTGAATTACCATCCTGCAGATGAGGAAGCAGACTGTATGGGGCTGTGAGATGCTGCAGGCCACCTGACCAGCTGTTGGCTGGTGCAGTTCTTTGGTTTGCAAGGAGCAAGGATGAATGCAGGCTGCTTTCAGATACTGGGGTTTATTGTAAAGATAGGTACCTGTGGATCCCAGGGGCGACGCTGACCAGACCCTGGGCTGGATTTGACAGTTGTGTCCTGGAGCCAGGCTTCAGGAAGAAGAGGCTGGAGAATGTTCTCTGGTTTCCACTTGTCACAAGAAATTTTCCATGTGTCTGTCTCGTACTTTTCTCACCCTCACCCGGGTTTCACTTCCCACTGCTCTGCACATCTTTTCCCTCCCGGGCTTACACTCTTTTCCACTTTCTGCTTCCTCATCACTTTGCACCAGCATCGCTCCTGGCCCGCCCCTCGTCCTCCTTGGAGCTTACTTAGATGCATATTTTCAGCTTCGGCTCCTACTGCCATCTGCCTGATTATTTCTGTTTTCCTGTTAAAAATCCCAGGAGTGACTTCTCATGGCGGATCCTCAGACAAACATAGGATTCCTGTATGACCCAGCAATTCCACTTCCGGGTGTATTTCCAAAAGATCTGAAAGTAGGGACTTGACTTTGTACACCTACGCTCATGCCAGCATTATTCACAATAATCAAGAGGTGGAAACAGCCCACGTGTCCAGCAATGGATAAATATAGGTGAACAAAAAGTACATACAACGCAGTATTCAGCCTCAAATAGAAGAGACATTCTCATTCTTGCTACAATATGGATGAACCTTGAAGGCTGTATGCTAAATGGGAAAGAAGCCAAACACAAAAGGGGAAATTCTGAACAATTCCACTAAAAAGCAGTACATACAGTAGTCAATTCATAAAGATGGAGAGTAGAATGGTGGTTGCCAGAATGTAGAATGGTGGCTAGGGTAAGGGGGAGGGGTCAGGAGCAGCAGGTGGGCTGTCATTTCATGGGTGTCAAGTTTTAGTTTGGGGTGTTGAAAAATTCTGGGGATGGATGGTGGTGATAGTTGCATCACAATGGAAAGTAATGCTAGTGAACTGCACACTGTAAAATGCTTAAAGTGTTAAATATATACAAAATTGAAAGAGAGCATCCCACAAGCAAGAATCAGATCAAGAGCAAGAATGACTCTCAACTGATGCTAGGCCACTGGCTAGACTGTGGACTGACCGTGCTCAGCTCAGGCCCCATGTCCTGGTCCAGGCATGTGTGGCCTCTTGGAGGGTGTGATGCGGCAGGATGCGGGTGGAGGTGGCCCATCAGCAGCTTAGGGTCTTTGTGCTCTGTGGGCAACAGTTGCTGAAGGAGCCGCTTCGCTGTGGTCCAGGCAGCATGGGGCTGGACCCACTGTCTATATAACCAAGAGCCCGGGAAGAGATGGGCTCTGGGGTCTGGGGCCTGTGTGGGATCAGGCAGGTTTGGTATGGTTTGGGAGAGCTCTTTTTACGCTTCATTTGTGCACAGCTACTCACTCACTGATTTTTTTTTTTTTAAATAATAGCTTTATTGGCATAACCATTCATATGCCAGTGTCCCCTTTTAAAAGTGTGCAATTAAGTGGGTCTTTGTAAATCTGCAGAGTTGTGCAGCTATGACCACTGTGTAATTTGAAAACATTTTCATCACCACACAAAGAAATACTGTTCCCATCAGCAGTCACTCCCCATTTCTGCTTACCCAGCCCCTGGCAAACTCTCACCTATGTTCTGTCTCTGTCGACTTGCCTGCGCCGGGCCTTTCATACAGATGGAGTCATTCACCCCGGGGTCTCTGTGTCTGGCTTTTCCCCATGGGCATCACGTTTCCGAGGTTCATCCATGCAGTAGCGTGTGTCAGTATTTCATTGCTTTTGAGGGCTGAGTACTACTCCACTATATGAATGGGACTACGTTTTATTCATCTGTTCATCCCTTAACGGATATTTGGTGGTCTGTCCTTTTCAGCTATGATGAATAATGCTGCTGGGAACATTTGTGTCCACGTTTTTGTGTGGATGTATTTCTCTAGGAGTGGAATTGCTGGGCCACATGCTAAGTCTAGGTCTAACGTTTTCTTCATTGGCTCTCATAGCCCCACTGAGACACTGCTCCTAGCATGAGAATGTCCCCACTAGTGACACCTACACACCACTTCTCACCTCTGCACACAGGGAAGACAGGAGGTGACAGAGGTTTGAAAAGAAGGAGGGAATTTCTGGCATTACGCACTGAGTCAAAAGGAAAGATGGAGAATTTTTTTCTGGCCAGTTTGTTGAAGCAGACATTGACAACTAGCCCAGGAAGAGCTCTGTCTGTTTTTGGAGCATTCTTGTGTCCTGACACATGACACATCTTGATTATATTGTAGGATGTATGAGTCTTCTAATCAGCAAGAGATGTTTCCAGCTGGTGTTAGGGGATCATGGCTGGTATCAAGCCCTCATAAAACCTGGCCTTTCTCACTTCCTTTCAGATACTTGATCAAGTTTTTATCCAAGCTCTCAGAATACCAAGATGTCAACAAGATGACACCCAGTAACATGGCCATTGTTTTAGGACCCAACCTGCTGTGGCCACAAGCAGAAGGGTGAGTCCAGGGAAGAAGGGGTATGTAGGTCACACGGCGGGGCTGTGGGGGCCTGGGTGGGATGGTCAGGGCCCCAGATAACCACTAGCCTAATTTATGTGTCAGGTCATATGCCTGTCTTGAGCTGGTCCTTCTTTAGACTCAGGAGGAGGCCCAGAATTCTTCAGATAGTTCCTGTTGATAGTCTCAGAGCCAGGCCTGTAGCCAAGGTCTTTTCTGAGCTCATCTGGGTCAGCATCAAGTCTGGCAAGCTCCTCTAGGCCCCGGGGCCCTCTGTGGAGAGCGCATCCCAGCATTGGGATACAGAAGGACAGAGTGCTGTCTTGACAAAGAGAACAGAGCTGGGAAAGGATGAGTCTGATGGTTGTGAGAATCAGTCCTTAGACTTGGCGATTTCGTGTGTGTTATTCACTCATCTCCTGTATGGAGGACTTCTGGGGATGTCTCCATTCTGTAGACGTGGGGAGAGGTTCAGAAAGGTGAAGTGGCCTCCCCAAGAGGACACACGCTCTCAGACCCAGGTGTGCAGGCTTCTGGTCTAGGGCTCCCTCCCTGCCTCGGCTGCTCACCTCCCCTGCCCTCCTCTGCCCTGTGCCCTCAGGAACATCACGGAGATGATGACCACGGTCTCGCTGCAGATCGTCGGGATCATCGAGCCCATCATCCAGCACGCAGACTGGTTCTTCCCCGGGGGTACGTGGCAGCAGCTGATGTGGGAGTAGGCTTCTAGGGGGAACGGGAGGTTGCTGTGAGTTCTGAATCTTTGAAATTGAGTGCCACTGGCCAAAGGGGTGTGTGTGTGTGTGTGTGTGTGTGTTGTTTTGTTTTTAAGCCCCCTGTGCATACCACCTTTGGCCAGTGGTAGGAAATCAGGATAAAGAAACAAAGGAGGTAGGAGTTCAAGGTAAAACTCTGTAGGTTCTGTGGCTGAGCTCATGAGCACTGCAGATAAATCGGCTGTAGTCAGGAGGGGATGAGATGAGACTCCATTTGAGAGCCCGCAGTCTTAAGTGAGATCTCTTTCTGTTTCTAATCCTGTAATTTTTTTTTCTCTTTGTTTTTCTGAAAAAACATCTCATCATCATTGTCTACAGATAGTAATATTGCCTGTTATTTTCTTTTCTTGACTAATTCCATTGGCTAGCACTTCAACAATATCAGATAACACTGTTGAGAGTGGACTTTGACCTCTTTCCTGATTTGATTTAGACCGCTCTGGCATTTATTTCAGTCTTAAATGTGAGGATTGAGATAGATGATTCTGCCTTTTTTTTTTTTCGTAAAGAAAATACCTATCTGTCCCTGTTTGACTGAATTTGTTTTGTGAATCACAGATGAAAAAGTGCTTTATTAAGTCCCTCTTCTATTACATGCTAGGTGAGCACCATGAAATATAATAAGATGAGTTAATATCAACAGATGATCTAACACTGAACCATGGGATGAGATTTTCAGGGGTGACATATAAAAGAGTGGCCGTTTCTCTGCTGGTTTCCCTCCTGCCCAGGAATGGCTTGGCCAACCACAGACCACGTGTATCTATTCTGTCTTGCCCACAGAGATAGAGTTCAACATCACGGGCAATTACGGGAGTCCAGTGCACGTGAACCACAATGCCAACTACAGCTCGATGCCCTCCCCGGACATGGACCCCGCCGACCGGCGCCAGCCTGAGCAGGCCCGCCGGCCCCTCAGTGTGGCCACGGATAACATGATGCTGGAGTTTTACAAAAAGGATGGGTATGAGCTCGCGGCCCTGTCTCAGCTTTGGGGGAGGGAGAGGTTGACTGAGATGAATGACAGGAAGGCTGCACTTACCCAGCAGCAGTCTAAGTGGCCCTGTCACCTCATTCTTGATGCCAGCAAATGCTTTGGAATTTGTCTTTTAAACGTGGTTTTTAAGCAATTTGGTTCCTGTGTGAGGCGTCTCTAGCTGGGGGGATACCCTGGAGGGTCAGTTGTGGTTCTTCGCTCCCAGATGTCTCTGCATCAGAGCTGGACTCCCCGTCTTCTCGGCCACACCTCGTCTGACTCCCAGTCCCCTCTGAAAAGCCATCCAGATGACCTCTATGAGAAAGTTGTCACTGTGGCACCTCAGGGCATTCAGTGTCCACTGGCCCCTATAGTATGGTCTTCTGAATATAAAGAGCCAGGGTCGTCAGGATTTCTGTGGCTAGAGAGCCATCTCTCTGGGACCCCAGGGTCTGCAGGCAGTTTCACAGGTGCTGCTGGAGCTTAGGGGTATACAGGCTAAAACTACATAAGTCAAGCCACCTCAGCTAGTGCTGTGTGGATTAGTCGAGCTGACGCTGCCAAGTTCTGTCAGAATTGTGGATTTGTGGCCTGGATTGATAAGCTACTAAATTTTGAGGGTAGTTTGTTATGCAACAAAAGAGAATCAGAACAAGCTTTTAAAAAAAAGAGAGAAGAAAAAGGACACTGGGGGCTTCTCTGGTAGTCAAGTTAGGTTGTCAGTTTAGGTTAGGACTCAGAGCTTCCATGCAGGGGGGTGCAGGTTCAATCCCTGGTCAGGGAACTGAGATCCCACATGCCATGCAGTGTGCCAAAAAAAGAAAAGGACACTGAGGTCGCGCACCCCATGCGGCTCTGTGTAGCTGCTCTTTCCAGTCCTACTTGATGTGCCTGTAGCAATATCACTTCTGAGCCTCAGAGGGCCTCACCAGGCCAGCTGACAGCAACACCTGAATCCATGAGTATGTCCACACAGAGACCTTAGCCTGGAGGTACTGTAATTTGGAATGTTGTTGTTAAGTTGCTAAGGCATATCCGACTCTTTGCGACCCTGTGGACAATAGCCCACGAGGCTCCTCTGTCCTTGGAATTTCCCAGACAAGAATACTGGAATGGGTTGCCATTTCCTCCTCCAGGGGATCTTCCTGACCCAGGGATGGAACCCATGTCTCCTGCACTGGCAGGCAGATTCTGTACCCCTGAGCCACCAGGGAAGCCTGTGATTTGGAATAAGCACGTGTAAGAAGAAGTTCAGAAGCGACCTGAGGTGCTCTATGGAGCACAGGTTCCATGATGCTTCGTTATGTTGGGGCAGCGGGGAGGAGATAGACACCCGGGTCTCGTGAGTTTCTGAGACACATGATTCAACACATTGAAGCCACTTTCCTGAATGTATGAGTTTGTGGGGTCTTTTACATGCTGTGATCTGTCACGTATCTTCACAGCGGGCTGTGGCATCCTTTCCCAAGTTTATTACATCAAAAAGCCTGTTGTCACGAGATAGAACTCGTGTTCCAAGGAGCTTGTTTTTGTGATTGTGGATACTGGGGTCCTCTGAAGACCAAGTAGAAAGATGGAGAACCCCAAATGCAGCTACTCTGAACAGGGTTGTGGGGTGGTGAGGGGGTGCAGGAATTTTTCTTCAGACAGAACTTAAGGTTCTGGGTACCATGGAAACTTTGACTCATATTTGAGGCTTGGATTGTCAGCTCAGCCTTCAAGAGGTGTGTTCTTGGCCCAGGCCCCACCTCTGCTTCCACATTTCCTGGATTCACACATTTGTGGGTGCTGAGACCAGATCTGTGAAATGTTGCCTGGTGCCTCCGGCTGTTATTTGTCCTGGGGAGGTGAAGAAACTTTGTTACGCATTTAGGAGAGGAATGATCCCTAGAGGAGCTAGAAATACTTGATTCTGGCCTTCCTGGGGGAGTGTGGGCAAGGCTGAGCCAGGATCTTTAGGATCCTTCTTACTCATCTCTCATGTTGGCACCTACCATGCCACTGCTGCCCAGCCTCCAAGTTCATCTTAAATGGTCCAGGAACTCCCAAAGCTCCTGTGGATTTTCGGGAAGATACTAGGCTTTCTTGCTTCCTTTCTCTCAGCAAGTATTTGCCAAATGTAACTGATCTTCAGAACAAAAATCAAAACCTTCCAGATCAGTATAGACTTCTTGTTGTTCAGTTGCTCAGTCATGTCCGACTCTTTGCGACCCCATGGACTGCAGCACACCAGGCCTCCCTATCCTTCACCATCTCCCGGAGTTTGCTCAAACTCATGTTCATTGAGTCGGTGATGCCATCCAGCCATCTCATTCTCTGTCCCACCTTGTCCTCCTGCCTTCAATCTTTCCTAGCATTAGGGTCTTTTCCAATGATTCCAAATGTAACCAATCTCTAGATGAAAAATCAAAGCCTATCCGACCTCTGTATACTTAAATACCTCAAATCCATATACCGTAATACTGTAAGTCACTTCAGTCGTGTCCGACTCTGTGTGACCCCATAGACGGCAAATCCATATACTGGCCAACATCTCTGGGTAAGACCGTTCCTGACCAGGATTCAAAAACAGCATGACGGGGACTTCCCTGGTGACCCAGTGGTCAAGACTCCACATTTCCACTGCAGGGGTCGTGGGTTTGATCCCTTGTTGGGGAACTAAGATCCTGCATGCCACATGATGTGGCCAAAAATAAAAACAGCATGACAGATGTCTATCCTGCTCCTGCTGCTGCTAAGTCGCTTCAGTCGTGTCCAACTCTGTGCAACCCCATAGATGGCAGCCCACCAGGCTCCCCCATCCCTGGGATTCTCCAGGCAAGAACACTGGAGTGGGTTGCCATTTCCTTCTCCAGTGCATGAAAGTGAAAAGTGAAAGTGAAGTTGCTCAGTCGTGTCTGACTCTTAGCAACCCCATGGACTGCAGCCTACCAGGCTCCTCCACCTGTGGGATTTTCCAGGCAAGAGTACTGGAGTGGGTGCCAGTGCCCTCTCTGGATATCTATCCTACAGAGGTCAAAAAGATATATAGCTGCCAACCCCTGACAGCTCATGACTTGGAACGGTCCAGAGCAAACTTCTGTTCTCAGTGATAAATGTATTCTTTCTGTAGACACCTATTCTTATGCTGAAATCTCTAACTTTCAGATTTTTTTTTCCTGGGGCAGGCCTTTGTCTCCTAATTTTTAAGGTCCTGCATCTTATCTTTTCCCTGTGTGGCCTGCCAGGTTATAGTGTGAAGTGTTAGTCACCTAGTTATGTCCAACTCTTTGTGACCCCATGGACTGTAGCCTGCCAGGCTCCTCTGTCCTTGGGATTCTCCAGGCAAGAATACTGGAGTGGGTAGCCATTCCCTTCTCCAGGGGATCTTCCTGACCCAGGGGTCAAACTTGGGTTTCCTGCATTGGCAGGCACATTCTCAAGCTTCTGATTCACCAGAAAAGCCTAGCTTAGGATAAGCTACTCTGCAATACGAGGTCCCAGTAGGCTAGGAGGAGTGAAGCAGGGAAGAGTAGCTGTCAGTGGAGCTACCTTGCCAGCCATTCTGCCCCATATGAATCCCAAGGGGGAGCAGATGAGGACTCTGAACGGGTCCCCTCCTGGACTCTTGCCACGTCATCCTGCTTTCTGCTAATTGCTCTCCAAACCTTTTGCTTCTTGGGTGTTCTTTGTGGCCTCTGGCTTCTCGCCTCTGCCTTGATTCAATTATAAAGGGATCTGAAAACCAAGTTCTTCTCATTCTCACTGGAAGCAGTGGCTGTGGGGAATCTTTGATATCCATAAGCGATGTGGGTATCTGTGAAGTTTCTAAGGGAGTTGGTTGTTTTCGATGGATTGAATCTGGTGTTTTTTTAAAACAACACAAAGTTATTTGATTCTTGCGACTATTCTTTGTGTAACAGAACAATGAGCAGAAACTTGTGACTTGCTTCTGTGACCTTCTGGTTGTATTCTTCTACCTCTGAGTAGCTCCCTTGCTCTTGGCAACATGCTAAGCAATTTTATAAATTTTGTCTTTGGGTGGAGTTCTAGCTAGACGTTCAGACACTTCAGCCTGCCAATGTTTCAAGCAAATTTCCATTAGCCTCTGAAGGTAAACATGCTTTGACGCCTCCAAGACTGTCGCTCTTGCCATTGTGATTCATTGGTCTATAAAGATTTTTGTTGCCTTTTGAAGACATCTGTGAACCTTTGATGCCTGTTTCCTGGGCACAGGGCATGCTGCCTGCCCCACAACAGTCACTTCAGCTGGGAGAGTTGTGATGGCAGGCGGCTTAGCTGTTTATGAAAGCAGAAGCGTACATTCACCTCTTGATTCTTGGTTGCTGACGCTTTGCTGCTGCGATTTAGTGGGTCTCATTGGTCCCCCCTCTGCGTCCTCCCCTTGGTGAACCAGGGGATCACCAGGTATCCTGATGTCAGGGTCCATGGTGCTGGGAGATGCGGTTGATAGTAGACGGTGTCCCCCCACCAGCCCTGATCCCAAAGCCCACACCTCCCGTCTCAAATGGGGAAGGTCTTTCAAAGTGAAAGAGAGTGTGATAAGAAAGAAAACCCGCGAGTATGAGACCGCCCTCCTTTAGGGCTCTTCTAGGAACCACAGGGAACAGCATCACCAACCATTGCAACAAAGTGGCGTCGGTTCGCTTCCCCAAGTGGAATGTTACGCTTTTTGCTCTCTTTCATCCTGATAAATTTAGAAGCCCAAAGAGCACAGTTTGCTGCTTGCCCCCAGCTTACTTTAAATACCAGGGGATGCCACTGGACCCTGCTGCAGAGTTTTAAGTGGCCTCCGGGGGTGACTGGATCCCCTGTAGAAGGTGCCTGTTTATTGGTGGGGGGTCCTCAGAGCCAAGATGACTTGCAGGCTGGTGGGTAGTGGATCCCAGAGAGAGACCAGCTGCCCCCAAAATGCCTTGGAGAAGAGAACTATTAACACATTATTGACCAGAGAGGTATTAACACCACAAGCGTTAGCTTCTGCAAAAATGCCCCGGTCAGTAATGTGTTAACAGTGACACTAGACGGGCGGCGTGGTGGTGGTGGTGGTGGTGGTGGGTGTCTCCCCTCCGGGGGGTCTCCCTCCGCTCTCCCCAGGGGAACGTGTGTCAGAAGGTGTCCCTTTCTGTGTGCATGGCTGTAGCACCATGGTCCTCTGTGCCTCTCATGGAGGCTCCCTCCTCACACATTTTCGTAAAGGACCACATCCCACCTGCTACAACCCATCCCCGACCTTGAAGCTTTGGTTTGAATCTTGCTGCACCTCTGCAAGGTGGGCAGACCGTCACGGTGTGGCAGCTCAGTGCTCCTGGCCAGCGTGGGTGACAGCAAGGGGCAACCCTCTGCTTATCCCCAGTGGAGACGGGGGACTGCCCAGTGTTCTCCCTGCATGAACATCTGTCTCCCTTAACACTGGCAGTTTTAGCTCTTGCCATAGTCAGTGAAGGCTTTGACTACGTATCATGGCACCAGTCACCTCCTAGACCAGAGGAAAGGATATTGACCACCTTCTAAATCATATAACTTAGAAAAGAGCAGATGGCTGCTTCTGTGGATTTTTTTCCTTCCTTGTGACATGCCCCCAACCCCTACCGCAAGCACCAGTGTCAGCTCTTCAGCTTCTGTCTTTATTCACCAGTGCGCTTGGTAGGATGCTCTTCACCTGTGCAGACAGAAAAGTCACTAACTGGAGAGACGGACTAAGCAAACAATTTCAAGGCTCAGTGGAAGCCCCAGGCTTAGCCCCTGACCCTGACAGAGAGCCGCTGTGTGTCCGGAGGCAGGCGCAGTGTTTGCCACACTAATGTCTGTGTGTTTCTGTCCCTGCAGCCTTAGGAAAATCCAAAGGTACAGTATCCTCGGGTAGCCATGAGGCCACGTGCATCCATGGGAATAGCGAGCGGTGCCTTAGCGAGCTCTGCAGGGGTGAATGTGCGTGTCTGGTTGCTTTGGCCGATGTACTCAGAGCTGTGTCCCCCCTTCTTGAAGTGGAATCGGGGGGGCGGGGACTGACCAGAGCATGATCAGCCCCGCCCTGCTCTGTAGACCTTGCAGAGGTTGTAAGCCAGCCAGCGTCCTGGGGCTGGCCCGGGAGTCCTGAGTCGGTCCTGTGCTTCTGGACCCCCAGGTGACAAAAAGAAGGATGGATGTTCAGGTGTCCCTGCTGGTCGGTGCTCTCTTCTAGTCTGATGCTGCCCTCCCCCCTCCCCCGCGTCCACCCTCCACTTGGGAGGAGTGGGTGACCCCCCCCAGCGAAGCCGCTCTCTGCTCTGAGGGAAGCTTGGGTTCCGGGGAGCTTGTCGGGCACGCCGCGGTCCTAAGGCCAGCGGTGCCCAGGCCGCCCCAGCCTGGAGCTGCGGGATGCTCCGCGGAACACGGCCGCCGCCTCGCTTCCTTGGTCCAAGAGATGCTCGGGGCTGCGCTGCTGGCCGCTTCGTGGGGGCGGGAGCCCGGCGCCCTGGGCGTGAGGCTAAGCCTGGGTGTCTCTGTGTCCCCGGCCAGCATGGGCGTGAGGGTTATGGACACGTCGTGGGTGGCTCGAAGAGGCTCCTCGGCCGGCCGGAAGGCATCCTGCGCCCCGCCTGCCATGCAGCCCCCCGCCCCGCCCGCTGAGCTCGCCCCGCCCCTGCCGTCGCCCCTCCCGGAGCAGTCCCCGGAGGGCCCCATGGTGCCCGCGCTCTCTCCATCCGGCCTCGGCCTCCAGCCTGCGGCTGAACGGACCAGGTAAGTCCGGGGCGCTGGCCCCCCACCCGACCCCCCGGGTAGGCTAGCTTGCAGTGCACGTGGATGAGGGGTTTCGGGTTTGCTGCACACGCTCAGAGCCTCGTGCAGTCGGTCATGTCCCCCGTCCCCTTTCTAAGCATCCTGGTTTGGCTTCTGCTTCATGCTGGCAGCAGGTAGGGATTCATAGCCCCTGTGTGATCAGAGGGGGTCCAGGCTTTTTGAGAATAGCATCCCAGGTGCATGTGTAAGGTGGCAGCTTGCCAAAGCAGGCGAGGAAGCTGAGTTCCCAGCTCCTCTGTCCCCTCCTGTACTGGTACAGCTTGTTACCTCTATCGAAGTTGAGAATTTCAGTGGTTCTCCTCTCCACTCCTCCTCCTTTAGATGAATAGGGGCCATTTTTACTGCTAAAATGGGAGCAAGTCAGGTAAAGAATGGAGGTGACAAGATCATGCATTTCATTCTCGTGGAGGAAGAAAAGAGTTGGAGAGCCTGCTCCTTCCAGTGCTGGTTCCATGAGATTTTATGGAGAAAGGGCCTTGTCCCTCCAAAAATGGAAAGTGTGATCTGAGCCGGCACGGGGTCACTGGTCCCCAGGGGCGCAGGGGAGGACCCCCCCCCCACAACCCCCTTTGAGAGGGGCATGGTCAGAGGGAGGGAATTCTACAAGCGGGGTTGCACAGACCCCTTGGCTGTTTCTCTCTGTTCTAAACAATTCAGAAAATTAGGAAAGCCACTTCACCAGGCCCACTGTGCATTCTGTTAGGAATTGGAAAAATTTTGGCGACTTTGGAAATCTGAACCTTTCAAGCCAGTCTTTGTATGCACTTGTGTGTGTGCACACATGCACACAGATACCAATCCCTAAGTGAAGGGGTTGCAGGATTTTTTTTTTTTTTCTTTAATGTATAGAAAGTATTTTCCATGTGAGATGGAAAATGACAGAGTTGGCAGGGGCTGGAGATGACCCTGGATGGGGTGGTTGCTGATGGCTCCACCAGAGAGGGCAAGGGGTTGCCGACCCTGGCCATGGAATCATGGGCTTTGATTCTGTTTCAGGATGCAGGAGGGGAGAGAGAGGTCAGCAGGAAGCAGGGGCTGCTGTGGGGAGGAGGAAACTGACAAAGAGGAGACTTCCTGGAATGGTCTGCTGGGGAGAGGGCCAAGGCCAGGAAAAGGGCGCTGGCCGTAAGGGGGCCACCTGGAGATGGGAGTGGAGCTCAGGCCTTCAGAGCCCCCAGGAGGGGCTGGTCACCTCCACAGGCATCTTTGAAGGCCTTAAGAAGGTCTGGGAGGACCACGCCTGCCCAGAGAACATAAATTCAGTTCATGATTCTGATGCTGAAGCTGCCTGAGTTCAGGGACTGACTCTGTTTTATAACTCTCTTGTGTTACAGTGCTTCTAAAAGCAAAGAACTTTCTCCAGGATCAGGGCAGAAGGGAAGTCCGGGTTCTAGCCAGGGGACACCCAGTGCAGGCTCACAGCCCGGGGCACAGTCAGGCACGAGTCCGGGCCAGCCACCTGCGGACCAGAGCCCTCACACCCTCCGGAAAGGTACGTCATGGCCACCCTCATGACTAAATAAATAAAAGAGGGCAGTGTGGAGACTTACCCCGGGGTCTGGTGGTTAGGACTCTGCTTCCACTGCAGGTGGATGGGTTCAATCCTTTGTCATCGGGGAACTAAGATTCTGAATCAAAAAAAAGTAAAAAGAAGGAAAAAAGTAAAAAAGAGGGCAGTGCAGAGGAGTCAGGGCAGTGGTACACCTAGAACGATGCAGATCTGTCCACATCTACACCTGGGATTCTTAAAGGGTAAACACCTCCAGGGCAAGTACAGGGGACTGAGGGCAAGAATAGGGAAAAGACAGACTGAGTGATGGAGGCTCTGGGCCTCTGTGGCCGGAGGACTGGGTCAGAGGTCTCTGTTATGGCATCCCAGAGCCACTGGAGGTTCAGCCAGAAGAGCTTCCTGCCCCAAGGACGGTCGCTTTGTCCAGGGTCCAGTGTCCAGGTTCATCTCTAGTCGTTCCCTCCTGGACAGTGCATCCTCAACTCCCACCTTCTCCGAGCAACCCTGATACTTGTACCACTGTGAAGCGATGGAAGGACCCTGAACTCATCCGCTGCCTGGGGGTGGGATGTGTGTGTGTGTGTGCGCACGCATGCGCGCGCGCCAATTACAGCAGGAATCAAGAGAAAAGGAGGAGACATTAGTGAACATGTGGGCAGATAGGAAAACCTGTAGTTCTAGGTGAATTTTTTAAAATGGCATCAGCTGCCCTCAGAGTGCCAGGAGCTGGGCGTGGAGGCACTGGTGGTGAGGGGTCAGGAAAAGGTGCTCACAGCCACATGGATGGATGGTGAGTGCCACTTAACAACCCTGTGTGCTGATTCGTCTTTCAGTTTCCAAGAAGCTGGCACCCATTCCACCCAAGGTCCCCTTCGGCCAGCCAGGGCCCCTGCCTGAGCAGCCTGCCGGCCAGCCATCCCCACTCAGCCTGTCCCCCACGCCCCCCAGCACCCCATCGCCCTACGGACTCAGCTATCCCCCGGGCTACTCCCTGGCATCGGGCCAGCTCTCCCCCGCAGCCCCGGCACCCCCACTGGCCTCCCCCTCTGGCTTCACGGGCGCCCTAAGCAAGTCGCGGCCCACCCCGAAGCCCCGGCAGAGGCCCACCCTGCCGCCGCCCCAGCCGCCCACTGTCAGCCTCGCCGCCTCCAGCCCACAGTCCTCAGAGCATCCCGTGCTGGACGGTGTGTCCCCCGGGGAGAGCATGTCGACAGGTAACCTTGGCGCGTGTGGCATCTGGGGACTTTGCAGGAGGTGGGCCTTGTTTGCCAGGGATGACCGTGCTGGAGCCACCTGTGGCATATGGGGTGGTCTCCTTAGAAGCCCCTCTGAGGCCGTGGACACCCCCAGGCCAGTTGTCCTGCAGAGAAGGGGCTCCCTAGGGGATTTCTCCCAATTGAACACCCGCCAGCCTGGGTTCTGATCCTGCATCTGGCGGCCGAGCGCCCTGCGTCCTGGGAAAAGGCGGCTTCAGGAGGGGCTGGACTGTGATGGCAGAAAGTGGGATCACAGCACAGGTGTGTCTGGGGCTTTGCTCAGCTCAGCACTGGCAGCTCAGGTACCAGTTTTCACTGTGAGAACAGAGGTTGAGAGACAAAGACATAGTTTCCTAATAACTAAACAAGCCTTATGGGCTTCCTGATAACTCAGTTGGTAAAGAATCCACCTGCAGTGCAGGAGACCCCGGTTCGATTCCTGGGTCGGGAAGATTCCCCTGGAGAAGGGATAGGCTACCCACTCCAGTATTCTTGGGTTTTCGTGGTGGCTCAGATGGTAAAGAATCTGCCTGCAATGCAGGAGACATGGGTTTAATCCCTGGGTTGGGAAGATCCCCTGGAAAAGGGAACAGCTACCCACTCCAGTATTCTGGCCTGGAGAATTCCATGAGTCCATGGGGTCACAAAGAGACATGATTGAGCGACTTTCACTTCACTTCAAAAAAGGCTTATTAGAAAAAGGTTTTTTTCCTAGCAAAATATATTTAGAAAGGGCTCAGTAAAGAACCTGCTTGCCAGTGCAGATGTGAGAGATAATGGGTTTGATCCCTGGGTCAGGAAGATCCCTTAGAACATGGCAACCTACTCCAGTATTCTTGCCTAGAGAATCCCATGGACAGAGGAGCCTGGAGGGCTACAGTCCATGGGGTCGCAGAGTCGGATACAACTGAAGTGACTGAGCATGCAATTTCAGACAAGATTCTGTAAGCCTGGTTCTTTGAGGGGCTTTGTGGAACAGGCCCATGACAACTAAAATTAGTTTTACTTTAACATCAAAGTTGGAGCTATTTTTCCTCTAGGAAAATGTGTAACCATAACCCACACACACCACACAGATACATGCATGCGAGCATGCTTGCACGCACTCGTACCACAGATACACATAAATCACACACAGATACACCATATATACACCTACTGTATATACACACCACACACACACACATACAAACACAGCTGTCTCCACGCAGACACGCCACACACACACTGGAGGGAGCAGTCTGGCCTTGGGTCCTGACTTGTGCTTTTATTCATCCCCACGTCTGCCCTCGGGAGTGAGGGTTCCCTTGACCACATGGAAAGAGAGCCCATGGGTTTAGTGCTTTGCTGCCTAGAAGAGACTAGTCCAGTGCACGTGCCTGGGGTGGGGGAAACAGATGTATATACCATGGGGAGCGGCCGTCTGGCGATCTGGCTTTCTTTGGATGTGATTAACAGTGAAGGCCCAGTTGCTCTGTCCACCCTGAGGCTCTTAAGACATTAAGGAGACCCCTCCCTGGAGAACCACAGTGAACACCACCTCCCTCCCGCTGGTGGTTCTGGAAGAGTCCCTGATGGATGGCGGGGGTCCCAGCCACCCCTGGTTCAGAGCCGCTGCCCTTGAGCGGTCATCTGGGGGGCAGCGGCCCGGCCCCTCGTCCCGCGGGGCAGTGGTCTGAGCGGTGTGGTCGTCGCAGTTTGCTGCGGCCCCCTGACTGTGCGTTGGGCATGCTGTGTCCGTTGTCGTCTCATCGTCTCTCTTCCTCTCTCTGCCTCCTGTCGCTGTGTTCTCGCAGCTGTGTGACACGGGGGATGCGGTTGTGGACGCGTGAGGGGGATTGCAGGGTAAGCGGTCCCGGCCTCACCTTTCCCAGCCGCAGCCAGGCCGCACCCCGCGCTCTGCATGCACCCCGACCTGCACGGCAGCCTCCCGTGGCCTAGGGGCTCACCAGCCGCCTCCTGGCTTTTCTCAGGAGGAGAAAGAGGCTGCGCTCGGCTTCTCCCTCACTGTCCCCCTCCAGGGCTGCCCAGCCCCAGCTGCTTCCCACGCAGGCTTAGAAGGAAGGGGTGACGGCCCCCTCCCTCATCCCAGGTCTGTGTCACTGGATGGCCCGCTGGCTGACGACGTGTGCCCAGTGTTGGGGGAGGCACAAGCACCCGGAGTTTAGGGAGGGGCCCCTGGGGAGAGTACCTGCCTGGTCCTCTAGGATGGCCAGCAGGTTCTAAAGAACCCCTAGTGTCCATTCTAGAATTCACCCCGAGCTCATGTTGTCCCAGGTATGCAGCTAGCCAGGGCCTTTCTGTCCAATTCAATGAAATACTCTGGGAGCCCTCCTAGCAGTTTCCGCAAGGCCTCCTGCTCCCGTAAAGGGTAGAAGCTGCTAAAGAAACCAAAGGCAAGAACAGGCAGGAAGCAGGTGTCGGGGCCTGAGTCAGATGGGGCAGCCAGAGTGAAGCAAGGGGTCCCCTCTGCCCCACAGAAAAGCTGCACATTCTGGACAGGAGTGGCTTTGCAGTGTCTGCTGCCCACACGGGCCCCCTGACAGGCCTCCGGGGGCCTCTGTCCCAAGGACGGGCCTCTCCGTTCTCAGCCGTCTGCAAGGGTTTCTCTCCCACTGCATTCCAGCTGCCTGAATTACCTTCCTGCTCAGTGTGTCTTAAGGAGTGGCCAAGGTGGCCGCCAGGTGGCTCTCCTCAGGCTGCGCGTCTTATACCTGCTTTGCCTGCGGGCACCTTCCCACCTGTGTCACCCCAGTGACTGCCAGGCCCAGGCGGGGTCAGAAGGCGCCCAAGGTCACACTCCTCCTGGGGACAGAGGCGGGGCTTTGAGTCCAAGCCAGGCCGGCAGGAGGAGGAGCACGGCCGAGCCGCGGACCCCCACCCCCCACTCCCGTCTCGGTCAGGCAGGGGGCTGTTTTGGGGGGTGGGGGTCAGAGGAGAGGAGGACCTTCGTCCCAGAGCTTGCATGTTTGTGTGTCTTCGAAGACGGTGTCCACGCGTCTGTCTGTCCACTTGCCGTGGTCTTTCTTGGATGGCATGTTTGACAAAAACGGGAAGCCCCACCCCCATCTGCTCCCCCGTGGTGTGGGTCCTCAGTCCCCCACCTGGGGACGGTGAGGCTGAGCGGAGGCCAGAGCTCATCAGGCCCAGAGGGAGTCACAGGTCCCCTTAGCCCTGCGGCCCCGGGAGTCGGCGCTGCCACCTGATGCCCACCCCACAGGGCCCCCAGCCCCGAGCTGCCTGCTGAGGTCTGGACAGACTGTGTGTGTTGCCTTGGGGACCAGCCCTCTTCCTGGTCTTTTTCTAGGAAGTGACCTTTCAGTGCCCAAGCAGAGGCGTAACTGGAGGCGAGCAGGATGGGAATGGGGGTGGCGGTGCCCACAGGGAGCAGCTTGCCCCCCTTACTCCCGGAGTCCTCAGGGAGACCCTTGTCCCACCTCCCCCAGCCCCTTAGGCATACATGTGTGGTCTTGAGTTGGGCCACTGTGTCAGGACCCCGTGTTCAGCCACGCACTTGAGAAGTGGCTGTGTCCCCAGGCTGTGACCGATCCCTGCAGACTCCAGGAAACTAAATGCAGCCCTGACATCCCCAATCCGGTGTGACCTGGCCCAGCCAGGGGGTGTCCTCTATACGCAGAGTCTGGTTCCAGGGGGTAAGGATCCGCTGGGCCTGAACCACAGGTAGGAATCTGAACCACATGCGGAACCACATCCAGGAATCTGGATGTCTGGGCCCATGGGCGGAGCGGGCCCCTTTAAGAGGCTGCATCAGGGGACCCCCGCACCAGCTGGCCCTGCCATGACACCCCAGGCCCCCAGCCTCTCAGCCCGCCCCCCACCCCTGCCGCCTTGCAGATCTGGTCCACTTCGACGTGCCCTCCATCCACGTGGAGCTGGGGTCGGCGCTGCGCCTCGGGCCCCTGGAGCACATGCGGCGACACTCGGTGGCTGAGAAGAGAGACTCGGAGGAGGAGTCGGAGAGCACGGCCCTGTGAGCAGCACCGCGCCCGCGCCTGCACACGGCCCTGAGAGCAGCACCGCGCACGCGGGTGCTCACGGCCCGTGCCGTTGCAGCCGCCGCCAGGTGGGACCCCTGCGGATGGCCACGTGGCAGGTTTCTGTGGTGCGGATGTTTTTTCGTCCCCTCTGGGTGGTGACTCTGGCCTTTTGTTTGATCTTTGCCTTTTGACTTTGTGCCTATTTTGATCCACTTTCGGCCTCCACGCCAGGCGACCGCCCTCCCCACCCGAGGGCTTGTGTCAGAAACATCCTCTGCAGGGTGGGTGTGTGCGGCTCGGTGGTGGTCAGCCTGGGGCTGCCTGTCACCCGTGCTGACGGCTGCCGTGAGTCCTGCGAGGTCCGCCAGATGGTGCAAAGCGGGGAGGGGACAGGGGAAGGGATGGGGCAGGGGGCGGAGCGTCTAGCTCTCAGGAGCCTGGAAGCCTGGGGCCCTGGCCGGCCTTCCTCTTCACAGCAAGGAGCCGGCCGGGCAGACCTTCATCCGTGGGCTTTGATGTAAATGGCTGAAGACAAAATTTAAGTTTTACTCCTCCACGCTGTGGAATGAAGCTCCCTTTACTATCTTACGGTTTTCTATTTCTGAATTTTAAAAATGATCTTGAGTGTGTCTGGGGGACCCAAATGTAACTCCCCAGGCACCCCCCCCCAAAACTTGAGATGTGTCTCAGTAATTGCAGCCCTCCAGGGTCCCCCAGCTCACTAAGAAACGGGGTCATTTTCTGGAGGTCAGAAGTGAATAGCAATAATCCTGTCACCCAAAGCCCTAGAGGGGAAGGGGGCATGGCCCACGGAGCCCCCAGGCCCACACCCCCAGCCGTGCGGTGGGCAGAGCTTGGCTCACCCTTCCACAGAGTCCCCAGCCGGCCCCGGGGAGGAGACCCTGGGGGTCTGGTCACACCTGGGACGGAGGGGGAGAGAAGTGGATTCCGGTCATGCATGCAGAGTCCAACCTTACAGTTTTATCCTTTTCAAATAGAATACCTAAACTGGATATAATATTTGTATATATGAAATCTATATTTGTTTAATTTGAGCCATTCAATCTAAACCCATGTACAGGTGTACAATGAGAGATTTAAATGCTTCGTTATTTTTCCCAACCAAGTGTAAAGTAATCCTCCTCCAACAGTGGGACTTGCTGATTTCTGATGTTCCCGGCTTTGCTCGCTTCCTGGCAGGGCAGCTCAGTACCCAATTTGTAATGGAGCCCGGGGGATGACAATTACCTTTCAATACGTGTACAAATAGTTGTCAAAAGTAATGTTATTAAAATAGATTTATTATCCCTGAGCGTGGCCTATCTTCCTGTCTTAACAACAAGCTTGAGGGGATGCGGGAGGCGATGCCAGGGACTCCAAGGTCATGGTGAGTCCAGTCCTTGGTCTCTGTCTCAGCACCTGTGTCTCTTTAAAGCTCCCCCTCTCTCCTCCCCGGTGGTAAGAACACGTGAATACTAGCGGTGTCTGTGAGAATCCACCCCCTTCTCAGACACTGACCTCAGTGCTGTCCAGCCCTAGGAGGAGGCCCGGCCGCTGGCCCCACGCGGTGGCGCTCCACACTCCAGTCTGTTTATGCGGCAGGAACGGCAGCCCATCTCTGCGTTCCTGGAACCACTGCACGCCCACCCATCACGGTCCGCAGCTGACAGTCCACAAGACTTGACTTTGGCTAAGACACCAGGCTGCAGAGGGGTGCTGGCTCCCCGGGGATGGACTCCGAAGGTCGCTGCCAGGATCAAGTTGCTTCCAGGCACCCTGGGCACCCGCAGTGCAGAGCTGTGCCCCAAGACCCTGCTTGGCCGCAGCACAGGGACAGAGCACTCAGGGTCCAGACACCACCTTCACAATGTCCCATCCTTGGAGACACCATTCCTGAGGCTGCGTCCCCAGCCCAGCGCTCGTGCTGGAGACCGAAGGAAGCCACGGCCTCCCGCCACACTCCCCAGCCCCACGTCTACTGGGCCCTGGCCTTCTTGCTCTGTGGGCTTAGGGGCTGCTCTGTGGGGGCGCGTTTCTGTGGTGGCTCCACGTCCTCCCCGGCGAGCAGGGCCGCCCGCACCTGCCGCAGCTCCCGGCGCTCCCGGCGCCCCTCCATCTCCTCCAGGTCCCCGGCGAACAGGGCCTTCAGTGGCGCCGTCAGCCTGGGCACCGTCGGGAGGTCCCCCAGGCTGACCTACGAGGCAAGATGAGGCTGTCATGGCTCACAGGCACCGGCCACCCTCACAGGCAGACTTGGCTGGAAGACTGGCCCAGCCGTGGGGAGAGGAAGCCAGGCTCCAGAGGCCCAGCTTTACTGCTCAGAGAACGCCATCCCCGGGCCCTCATGGAGGGTGGCTCATGTGTCATAGCTGGGCCTCCACGGGGCTTTTGGAGGCCTGTGCCCCAAGGCTCTGTGCCAGCTGTGGTGGGCAGCAGGCCGAGCCCGGCCATCCACACGGATGGAGGCGCCTCTCCCCGCCCCGCCCAAGGGGTCCCCTCACCTTCATGTGGTCAAAGGCGATGCCCACTTTCTCGTTGAAGTCAGGGCTGAAGAGCGGGATCTTGGCATAGCGCTGGCTGAAGTGGGTCAGCATGATGAAGGCTGCGCTCATCCGCATGCCCACGCCGATGGCCTGGGAGGTGGTGCTGCACACATGGGTCAGCAGAAGGCTGGAGGAGCAGGCCGCGCAGACCCTGGCCCAGCCAGACACCTGGGGGCCGCAGGCTTCCTGCCGCCGACACAAAGCCACCCCAGGGCCCGTCTTCCCACCTCCCCCAGTGCAACCCAGGCTCTGCGTTGTGGGACTGCCCACCAGTGAGGGCCTCAGGGGGACAGGGGCCTCCCACTTGGGGCGACACACTCCTCCCTTAGATCGCACTATGACCCTGCCCCAGCCCCGCTTCCCTGGCTTCAGCATATTTTCAGTTCTTTCCTGAGCCACACCTCCTCCAGAGCCTTGCCTTAGAGGTGCCGCAGAAATAAAAGTGGAGGCTGGGGAGCCAGCCACTCGGGGTCAGAAGCCCCCACGGCCCTTGGTGGGAAACAGGCTGGCCCAGCATCAGCTGGGGAGCCAGACGGACTGGGCGCTCTGTACCTGTGTGTCTTCTCCACAGCTTCCTCTTCCAGACCGTCTTCCAAGGTGGCCTCGTGGATCAGGAGGGTGGCATCCTTCCCTGAAGCAGCAGCACAGGTGCCAAGAATAAGCCCTCTGCCTGGGGGCCACAGGGGTCTGGGGGCCGCACAGAACACGCCCCTACTCACCCATCTGGACCAGAGCTTCACAGGGCATGGTGTCCCCCGAGTAGACCACCTTCCAGCCGGACATGTGGACCAGCGCACAGCCGAAGGCATGCTTGCAGTGCCGGACCAGGCAGGTCTGGAACTGGAGGAGGGGTGGTGGGCTCACAGCCAGCCACACGCTTCCGTGGCCCCCACCTGCCCACCTGCGCCCAGGCCTCCCCCTACCTCCTCCAGGCCACAGGTTTCCAGCAGCAAATTTATCAACCTTTCTACCTCGGGGCTGGAGACCTCAGCTCCCTTCTGAAGGCATTTGGCAGGAATAACACTGTGAGAAGATAAAACATTTAAGAAAAAGAACGTTTAATTTGATGTTCAAGCCGCTGACTAGAGAGCCCCACTATTACAAAGGAACAATTCAGTGCTGTCACTGAAGAAGCAGGGTGCTAGGCTTGGAAACCGTTTCACAGAGAAGTGCTGGCAGAGATCTAGACTTGCGGATGGAAGTGAAGGAGGCCGGGAGAAACCCAAAGCGAAGGGCCTTTATGAGTGGGAACCAGCCAAGGGTTTCCACCCTCCCCGGCTCTGCCGCCCGGCCCGAGCCCACCTGACGTGGTGCAGCAGCGGCTGGCACTGGTTATGGTACTGCTGCAGCCAGGTCCGGAGCTGGGTGGGGGCGACCACGAGCAGGGGGTGGCAGGGTCTGCCCAGCGATGCCTGCAGTGGGGAGAGAGCAGATGTTTCAGCGGAAACGGTGTGGAGTGGGAGGAGGCGTGTGTGTGCCATCACAGGACAAGGGAGCAGTACAGTCCAGTGGACTCACCAGAGCACGCTCTCTCTGTAGCAGGATGTTCAACAAGCCCTGGGAGGAGGAGGGGACATAATCAGCCTCGTGCAGACCCGACCTCCCTCCCAAGTTGGGGCCCTGGGACCCCAGCTTGCAGTCCCTGGTTGCCGTCAGCCACCCACCTCTGATGCCCACCACCCGGCTGCTGCCCGCCTCTGGCTGAAGGTGGCTCCAAGCAGCCACCTGGCCAGGGGAGGCCCTGTGGCCTCAAGATTAGGCTACCGGGTTTTCCTAAGACACCACGCCGGGTGGGAGTCACAGGGCCCGAGGAGGGAGCCCACTCACCGTGTGGTGGTCGGCGTGCAGGTGGGACACGAACACGGCAGCCAGGGAGCCCAGGACCCGGTCCACGCCATCCCCATAGTGGCGGCACAGCTGCCCGAAGGTGCCCTCCCCGCAGTCCAGCAGCAGGGACGTGTCGGGGCTGTGGGGGACGGGGGCAGGGGGGACTCACTCAGGGAGGAGGGCAGGGCAATACCTCATCCCCACCCAGGGGGGCTGCCCTCAAGGTGAAGGCGGCCTCACATCTGTCCTCCTCCTATCAGAGGACATCCCGACGCCCCGGGACATACACGAGTGTCCTCGGAGTCGCACAGATGCTGGGCATCCAAGAGAGGGTCTGTGTGGGAAGCGGAGCCTGGCGGCAGGTGCACCACGACGCTGGTGGGGGCGGTTAGTGACTAGTTCACAGGAGGAGCCGAAAGCCCAGTGAGACCAGGTGATGGCTCACAGCACACCACCTGCTTCATCCAAAGATGACTGGGCATCCAACTGCGCGGACCCCCCACGTCCAAGTCAGCTACTCGGACCACCCGTCACCTTACTGCCCGACCCCTCCCCGGGCACTCCAGCCAAGACTGGCCTCCAGGGATTAAAGGCTGCACCTTCTGATTCACCTGGGAGTGGGGCAGGGTCCCCCCGCGGGTGGCGCCTCCCTTCAAGGGTTCATACCTGATGTTGACAAGCGTGGAGCTCACATTCCGGATCTTCATTGGGATCGCAGACCCTGTCCCCAAGAAGACCACTTCTGGGTACTGGCTGCTGGTTGCTATGGAAAAACACATCGTGAGCCAGCCCTGAGGTTAAGTACAGATCCCCAGGAGGGGGTGATGTTCAGACCAGAAGGGGCGGAAAGCAGAGCAATTCCACAGGCCCAAGTCTCTTGGTGGTGAAAGTTGCTCAGTCCATGGAACTCTCCAGACCAGAATACTGGAGTGGGTAGCCTTTCCCTTCTCCAGGAGATCTCCCCAACCCAATAATCAAACCCAGGCCCAGGTCTCCCGCATTGCAGGTGGATTCTTTACCAGCTGAGCCACAAGGGAAGCCCAAGAATACTGGAGTGAGTAGCCTATCCCTTCTCCACCGGGTCTTCCTGACCCAGGAATCGAACCAGGGTCTCCAGCATTGCAGGCAGATTCTTTACCAACTGAGCTTTCAGGGGAGCCCCCAAGTCTCCTACGAGATGATATAACAGGGGGCCCCTCTCCGTGCTGTCAATCAGCTCAGACCTCCAGGCTAAGCCCACCTGGCACAGGTCCCGCCCTGCTGGGAGGGGCTCAGGGGGGTTCACTCTCTGGGAGGAAGAGGCACAGCCTCCTGGATTCTGAAGCATGGGGCCCCACAAGCCTTGCCCAGCCAGACAGGCCGCATGTGCACACACACGAGCAACAATACAAATGGGGCTTTAACGTGCAAACCTGAAATCTACCCCGGCAAGCGCAGCCAGGGAGGCATAGTCCTGAAACTCCAGCCTGGCGCTGACTGGCTTGAACCTGACCCCGCCTTCTGGTCCAGCCTCCACTTCAGTTGTGAGCTGAGACCACCACCACTGGGGGAGCCAACTACTGCAGAGAGACCACGGAGTTCCCCAAACTGTCTTCCCACTGGGGCGGGGGAAGCCCGACGCGGTGAGTGACGGGGCCAGAGTCCTCCCGTGGACCCTTAGAGCAAAGCTGGGACCAGACCCCAGGTTCTGCCCAGAACCTCACCCGAGGTCCCAGACCCTCATGCTCGGCTTGCGTGGGCCTCATCACCTAACCTCCGACCTGACTGGTCTGGGTGGGGGCAGGCACTGGTAGTAAACAGACCAGAAGGCCCTGGGGTTAGACAGTGTCAGGCTGACCCTGCGCTCTGTGCTGCACGAATGCCCTCAGGAGGGCAAGCCCGGGAGGGGCTGGTCCCTGGTCTGCCTCACCCTCTGGGCTGTCCTGGGCTGTCTTCCTATACTCCTGCACGCTCTCCTGGAAGTTGGGGAGCTCCAGGGCCTCGGCGATGAACTCCTCGGGGTCACAGGTCAGGACGGCATCCCTGCAAGAAGGTGGTAGAATCGGGACAGAAAGGCGCCGTGGCCGTGAATGAGACCTGACGTCAGCACCGACCCTGGGGACTGTCTGCAGGTGCTTCCACCTCTCAGTCACGCCCTGGCAGACCCTCCCCAGCCCAGCGGGTCTCACACCTCTGGTCCTCAGAACCTCGCAGCTCAAAGCGGGCCGGGCTGGCCCTGGCAGCACTGATAGTGGGCAGGGGCCTCCCTGACCTCTACTCACTAGGCCCCAGTCGTGCCGGGCATCCCCCTGGGGGAGGGGAGGAGGGCTCTTAAAGGGCCCCAACTATTCAACACAGTGGTGCCCAGGGTCCAGCCACCTTTCCAAACGTGGTCCCCTTGGACCATACTGGTGTGCACAGGACACTTCAAATTTTTAAACACTGAAGACAGAGGGCAGTAAGCACCTCTCACGTGACTGGCTGCAGGGTGAGCCGGGTTCACCAGGTGCCTCAGGCAGGGCCGGCCTCTGACCCAGTACCCCTCCCCCACCCCCACTTAAGAATCTTCCAAGGAAACCCTGTTCCACCCAAGGATTTTTATGGAAGGCACTTGTTTCATTAACATAGCAGGAGGACTGCAGGGCCTCCAATGAACAAGCACCCCCACCTGGAAACCTGGCAACAACCTTGTTCTGAAGAAAAGCCCGACAGTGTATCAGGCCCTAAATCCACAGTATAAACATACCTCTTAACACGCCCCCACACCCCAGGTCAGAAATCACAAACTGGTAACAGGCAGTCTTTCAGGGTGACCGGATGGCGGGTGACTGACTTTCCTGCTCGGAGGCAGAGGCCACGTGGCTGCAGACCTGAGACACTGACCACCCCCCCCCCCACCCCCGAGACCACACTGACCTCTGCCACTCCCGCCGGGGCCGGAGCTGGTACTTAAGGAGACACTGGCCTCGGACCGTGGGCACACCCTGGGTAGCACTGCCTTCCTGCAAGAGATGGAGCTGTGACCCATGGGGGGACAACAGGGCCAGAGAGAAGTCACTACCTGAGGGCGGGGGCCAGCAAGTGGAGGTGGGGGGGTTATCTGAGGGCAGGGGCCCGCGAGTGGAGGTGGGGGGCTGCTACCTGAGGGTGGGGGCTGGCGAGTGGAGGTGGGGGTGTTATCTGAGGGCAGGGGCTGGCTAGTGAGGTGGGGGGCTGCTACCTGAGGGCGGGGGCCGGCGAGTGGAGGTGGGGGGGTTATCTGAGGGCAGGGGCTGGCTAGTGGAGGTGGGGGGCTGCTACCTGAGGGCAGGGGCTGGCGAGTGGAGGTGGGGGGGTTATCTGAGGGCAGGGGCTGGCTAGTGAGGTGGGGGGCTGCTACCTGAGGGCGGGGGCCGGCGAGTGGAGGTGGGGGGGTTATCTGAGGGCAGGGGCTGGCTAGTGGAGGTGGGGGGCTGCTACCTGAGGGTGGGGGCTGGCGAGTGGAGGTGGGGGTGTTATCTGAGGGCAGGGGCTGGCTAGTGAGGTGGGGGGCTGCTACCTGAGGGCGGGGGCCGGCGAGTGGAGGTGGGGGGGTTATCTGAGGGCAGGGGCTGGCTAGTGGAGGTGGGGGGCTGCTACCTGAGGGCAGGGGCTGGCGAGTGGAGGTGGGGGGGTTATCTGAGGGCGGGGGCCCGCGAGTGGAGGTGGGGGGCTGCTACCTGAGGGTGGGGGCTGGCGAGTGGAGGTGGGGGGGTTATCTGAGGGCGGGGGCCGGCTAGTGGAGGTGGGGGGCTGCTACCTGAGGGTGGGGGCTGGCGAGTGGAGGTGGGGGTGTTATCTGAGGGCAGGGGCTGGCTAGTGGAGGTGGGGGGCTGCTACCTGAGGGCAGGGGCTGGCGAGTGGAGGTGGGGGGGTTATCTGAGGGCGGGGGCCGGCTAGTGGAGGTGGGGGGCTGCTACCTGAGGGCGGGGGCCGGTGAGCGGGGGGAAGATGCCGGGGTGGATGAGGCCGAGCTGGGTCTGGATCTTGTGGCTGCGCAGGTTGTGGACCGACTCGCAGGTCTCGTTCAGAACCAGGTGTTCAGTGTCGGGCCCGAACCTAAGACAGATGGACACACGGTCGTCATGGTGTCTTTCTGGGGGCACTCCAGCCCACGGGGTGGTCATGTACTGGGAGCGCTCAAGAGGGTGAGTGACCTGTCCAGAGGTCACCCCGAGTGGCCAGACACAGCCCAGCTCCTCCTCAGAGCCCAGTTCAAAGCCTTTGGGAAACCAGGAAGAGTTCTGGGGCTGGGGACTCGGGAACACGAGGGAGCACGGGGATGAGGGGAGGAAAGGAAGATGGTGATGGACGCCAACACTCAGACCCCGAGGGGCAGAGGAACAGGGGCGCCAGCAAGAGAGGAGTCACCACACGCCCCAGTCCAACCCCAGCCAAGTCCCTCCACCCAGCCCTCAGGCGGGCGGTGGGGAAGAGCAGGAAGGTGCCCAACGTGGATAGAGCTTCTAAAGCACGGCTGCTACTTTATCCTCCACGTGTCTTATCTAGGAAACACACACGTGATCATCAACACAGGCAGGGTTTGTTCCGAGGTGAGGGTGTGGAGGGTGCAGGCAGGAAGCCAGCCCCAGGCCAGCAGACGTGTGCCCGCAGCGCCCCCTCGCGGGGACTGTCTTCACAGCACAGACGCCCCCAGCCTCCAGGGAGGGCAGAAACCTGGGGGCCCTCATACCTCTCCATCCACTGCTGGTATCTGCTGTCCAGGAGCACGTGCTCCGGGGCCATGTGGACCACCAGGGCCACGGGGGCGTCGGCCTTCCCTTGGTAACTGGGAGGAAGCAAGTGGGAGCTCTGCTAGGTCCAGTGAGGCAAAGAGTGCAGACCTCAGACTGGGCAGCAGGAGCCCAGACCCGCTCTCCCAACCAATGTCGGTTCTCACCTCCCTCCAGGAGGGCCCTCCTCACCTCCTGAAGGTGGTGTTCTCACACAGCGGCTGGATGAACCCTTCGTCTGGACATTCTACTACGATGAAGGTGATCCCGGGGTCCGGAGGGGTGCAGATCTCTTCAGGCAGAATCTGTGAAGTCCCCGGGGTCACCATGTGCTCCCAGGGCAGGCCCCCAAGTCCCCAGTGTTAGCCCCCTCAGGGAGCGCCCACACCTCCGGCCCTCTCTCCACGGACACCAGCCAGGGCCGGCCGGCCGGAGAGGGCATTTCACACTCGGCTCTTGGCAGAGTCTCGTCCTTACATCCTCCCACCCTGGTGAGGATGTCACTCCTTGGGGCCACACGCCTGAAGTCCACCCTGAGGGGGTCTCCCCTGAACCCAGGGACAGGGACAGCCCTCATCCTATCAGGAAGACCCCCAAATCCTAAAGGGAAACCCCCAGAAACGCCCCCATGTGGCCAGCACTGATGTGCAGGACAAGCCTAGACAAGCTCAGCTCAGTGATGAAACCCAAGCTGCTCACTCCCCTGTAAGGGGGGCCCAAACCAGACAGCGACTGTCCGGCGTCCAGGCCCGGCTTGTGCCTGCCAGGACCGCACCCACCTCTCTCCCTTCGTAGGTGACGCTCTTCCCGTCCTTGACGGCAGCAATGATGGGGGCGATGGCGGCTGTTCCGCTGAAATGACAGGCGAGGCCTCGGTGAGGGCGGGGCCCTGGAGGTGCCCTGTGCCCAGCAAGGCCCCCCCAGACACCCCGCCACTCACACTGGGAGACCCAGCTCCTTCGCTTTGAGCACCAAGAAGTTTCCCTTCTTCACGTGGAGCTGTGAGGAAGAGGACAGCACGTGAGGCCAGGGTCTGACGGAGAAGCTCGGTTTCCACCAGCAGTTTCACAACTGGTTTAGCACTGGAAACCGAATGCTTTAAAACTGAGCTGCTTACTTCCCCAACCTTGTTACCTCCTTGTCCATCTAATAAAATGCCCTCTATTCCCATCCCAAGTAAGAAGCGTCCTCCAAGCATCTGGAGGAGAGATGCTCGCTTTGTTGTCCTGCGCTGGTCAAGTGACGGCCAACGGAGCGTCACCAGAACAGAATCCAGCAGAAACAGTCACGGATCCACCGTGTGACACGGCACTCCGGGGACAGGGAAACTGTGGGTGGTTTCTCTTGTTGACTTTTCACATATGTGGCAAAACTGTGCTGCTGCTTTTATACCGAGAGAAGTTAAAATAAAAAATTCCCAGTGTTCTCTTATTATGTTAAAACGGAAAAAAATCCTATCACAAAACCTCATAATCATCATTCTGTACTTAAAAACTTGCACAACTAGAGGGGCCTCTGCTCGCAACCAGAGGAGCTCCCGTTCACAAGCAGACAGGAGCCCCTGCTCACAACTAGAGAAAGTCCATGCAGCAGTGAAGACCCGGCACCGCCAGAAATAAACAAACGTAATAAGGGCTTCCCTGATACCTCAGAGGTTAAAGCATCTGCCTGCAATGCAGGAGACCTGGGTTCGATCCCTGGGTTGGGAAGACTCCCCTGGAGAAGGAAATGGCAACCCACTCCAGTATTCTTGCCTGGAGAATCCCATGGACGGAGGAGACTGGTGGGCTACAGGCCACTGGGTCGCAAAGAGTCAGACACGACTGAGTGACTTCACTTTCACTTTCTTTCAATAATGATTAAAAAAGAAAATCTCTTACCAAGGTGGGTATAGAGAGAACGTATCTCCAGATAAAAAAAGCTATTAATTGAGCCCAGAAATAAATCCACACACCTACAGTCAACTGATCTTCAACAAAAGGGGCAAGAACATATTAACACAATAGGGAAAAAGACTTTCTTCAGCCAGTGATGCTGGGCAAGTTGGACAGATCCATTTAAGTCAGCGAAGTTAGAACACTTCCTCACACCATACACAGAAATAAAGTGGCTCAAAGACTTAAATATAAGACATGACACCGTAAAACTCCTACAAGAGAACACAGGCAAACGTTCTGACATAAATCATACCGATGTGTTCTTAGGTCAGTCTCCCAAAGTAACAGAAGTAAAAATAAACAAATGGGACCTAATCAAATTCACAGCTTTAGCAAAGGAAACCATACACAAGATGAAAAGCCAACCTACACGGTGGTAGAAATATTTGCAAATGATGCAACTAAAAGGGGTTAATTTCCAAAATATACAAACAGCTCATAACTCAACAACAACAAAAAAAGCAACCTAACGGAACAACGGGCAGACCAAAATAGACATTTCTCCAAATAAGATATATATGGACAGCCAGTAGCTATGCACGTGAAAAGATGCTCAACATTGCTAATTATTAGGGAAATGCAAATCAAAACTCCAATGAAGTGCCACCTCACACCAGTCAGAATGGTCATCGTTAAAAAGTCTACAAAACAATAAATGCTGGAGAGGATGTGGAGAAAAGGGAACCCTCCTACACTGTTGGTGAAAATGTAAGTTGGTGTAGCCACTGTGAAAAACAGTATTAAGGTTCCTCAGAAAAGTAAAAACACAATTACCATACAATCCAGCAATCCCACTCCTGGCTATATCTCAGGAGAAAACCATAATTTAAAAAGATATACGCACCCTAATGTGCACTGCAATACTGGTTACAACAGCCAGGACATAGAAGCAACCCAAACATCCATTGATGGACGAATGGATAAAAAAGATGTGGTATATGAATATATATATGTATATACATAATAGACTATTACTCAACCATAAAAAAATTAAATGCCATTTGCAGCCCCATAGACGGGCCTACAGATTATCATATTAAGTGAAGTCAGAAAAAGACAAATACCATATGCTATCACTTATTCGTCCAATCTAAAACAGGATACAAATGAACCTATCTAAGAAAAAGAAAAAGAAAGACTGGTCACCAAGCGGGAAGTCCAGGGTGGGGGAGGGGAGGGGAGGATTGGGAGCTTGGGATTAGCAAATGCAAACTGTTATATATAGAATGGGTATAAGCTCCTACCGTATAGCACAAGAAAATATCCTGTGATAAACCGTAATAGAAAAGAATATTTTTAAAAAGAGTATACATCCACACGGGTATAACTGAATCACTTTGCTGTACAGCAGTAGTTAACACTGTAAATCAACTCTATTTCCATTGACTTCAGAAACTTAACCTTTCGCGATTTCTGAAGTTCAAGAGTGAGGCTCACAGTCAACTATGAAACATGTCTCCAAAGACTGACTCTGGTTGGAAGACAATCTGGACACATACACGAGCACAGGTGGTTTACTGGGAACCAGGGTGTGTTTTCTCTGATCACAGAGAAAGCTGCTACCCTCAGATCACCAGACACATGCTCACCTTACAGACGAAAGCCACCACCAAGGAGGTGTCCCTGCCACGCGCTTTCCAGCCGACACCTGAGAAGAGACAGTCGGACCGTGACCAGGCGAATGGCAAGGCTTCCAGGTGTCACAGATCAGTGGTCATCTGACACCTAATCTGGCGTCACATAAATTTAAACGGAAGGAACTTTGGATACAAACACACTTGTTTTTCCCTCAAGCAGAACTTTCTTTTTTTTCTAACTCATGTTGAGATTCGAGTAAACAAAAATGCAAAAACTCAAACCAGAAAAGAGCAAGTGAAGGGTTTTAAAATGTTTTATGTTTTACCTAGAAGTGGAGATGAGAGAAAAAAATAAGCTGTAATGTGCTTTATCAATAACTCTGTGAGAAATAACATAAAAGTTGAAAGGCCTACAAAAATGTCAGTCCTCACTCATGTCATCCAAGAAGGACAGTTCACAGGGCTGGGGCCCCTCGGTCCTCAGAGCAGAGGCGGGAACTTATCAAGCTTGCCCATCCCTGGACCACAGTGTCCTCAAGCAGCCCAATTCCTCTGGTAGGTCTCATTCTGGAATTCTGATCCCGTTTCCCAGTGGGCTGTCATTCTGGAAGAGGAGGCACAAAGCCACTCTTTGACTGCTTTGTCAGCTTGGCTGTTAGGTCCTGCATTCACAAAAATTAACTGGCATCACTGCTGCCTCAATGAGACACAAACAGTTCATCGAGCCTTCTCCATCTGCTGACACCAACAACGTGAGAGCAGTGTTCCTGTGTGTGTGGTTTTGCCAACACGACAGGTGCACGCGCAAATACTGATTTGCTACACGTGAAATGGGAATTCAAAAAAATCCAAAGACTCGGTAATGAATTGTACAGACTTAATGATCTGTACTGTATAACGAAATAAACAACATAATTTTGTACTAGAAAATGGGAAACACAAAAGCCTCTGTATGAATCATTTGCCAGGCCCTGTTCTCCTCTGGATAAACTGGACCCAAAGCTTGGGCCCCCACCCCCCTGCTACAAACTGGCCCTTAAGGCTCTGTGCAGCCACCTTTATGACAGCCTTCTCAGCTGTCCGCAGGTGTCCTAACGTGACAAGGAAAAGTGTTTTGCACAGAGAACTTCCTTAGGACAAAAACTTGAATGGAGAGCAGAAGGAAGCAATGGACTAACAGACCCCATGTCCAGCCCAGCCCCCTCGACAGCACATTGCTGACCGAGCACCATTACCGTCCGGGCGCTGCTCCCCGTCAGCTGATTCCGCGAGTGGAGGCGGCTGTGGACTCAGCCGCTCTGGACTCTGCACAGGCGGCTGCTGACCGCTCGTCTGCTCGCCTGGTCGGTAGGGGAGATGAGCAGATGACAGAGCCCTTGGGCAAGCTCACAGCCAGTTGCCCACTACACTGGCCTGTCCTCCACTGGCCACCAGCAGTTTCTCCCATGCCCCCGCCTTCCTCAACTAGGACCCACCTCCTCCCGCTCCAAGAAAATGTGGCTTTCTAAATGTTTGCCTGTGCAGCTCAGCTTGCAGGATCTTAGTTCCCTGACCAGGGATCGAACCTGGGCCCTGGCGGTGAAAGCATGGAGCCCTAACCAATAGACCGCCAGGGGTCCCCCCCATGTGGCTTGGTACTCACAATGGATGGGGATCTGGAACACTGTCATGGTCTCATCCTTGTATTCTGGTGCTGAGTGGGGCCGCACGGCTGTGGGGAAAAGACCACAGGATAGTGACCGGGGCAGCAAACACAGGCATGAGAATCACCTTGAGATCACCACCCATGAGCAACCGAAGTGCTTTGGATTTTTGCATAAATCTGCATTAAACCAAGAATTTCTAAGTAAATGAAAATATTTAGGGAGGCAGCAAAAATACATCTTCAGCCGTTAACATTTAACACAGCCACGTGAGAAGACGTAAGAGGATCACTGGTGATGAACCGCCAAAAGAAAATGAAGCCGATGGTTTAGTGTAAGAGACCCAGGTTGACACTCAGCACTGCCAGGCCAGGGAACCTATGCTCTCAACTCTGAGAGCCAAGACACGTTCTGAAATAAAACACCAGCGTTCTTCTACAGAAGAACCAACCGGAGATGCCCCTGGCCCAGCCGGTACCTCGGTCAGGCCTCTTCCCATCAACTGGCCACGTGCTCCCAGAAAAACTGCTCCCAGCCCCTCTCTCTGTGAGGGATCCAAGGCCACTCAATGGTGCCACCCACCTACAGGGCCAGGAAGGAGCCTCAGGGCCCCAAGGGAGACCCCATCCTGCACACACCCCATTGCTGGCAGCTTTTGACTCACTCCTGCCTTCCCGCCATTGTTTAAGGGGATGAGGTAGGGGCAGAGAAAGTGCAGTCAGCAATAGGTTCAAAATTCATCTCACATGGATGAAGCATTTAAGTTTTAACGTTTACTTTGGTCAGCTTTTATGTATTCTGATTTGAGAGAAGGGGGCATATGAGTAGTTATCAAGGACTTACCCAGGTCTATTCCTTTCAGTGGACCAGAAAATATTTTGATAGCTTCCAGATACTTCTCCTAAGAAAGAAAAACGAGGAGGACGAAACACATGTTCAAGGGTCAATACATGAGAGACACTGGAGGCAGCAACATAAAACATACTTCAGAGAGCACTTTCAACTTTCTTACTGAGTGTCCACCACAGGTAAGATGCCTGGGGGTCAGCAATGAGAAGATGGGGTACGTGCGCTCACAGAACTTAGAAACCAGGGGAAGAGACAGAAATCATAAAAACAACAGCAAGCAGCTCTGGGGCTGAGTGTCCTGCACAGGAACCACACAGGAGACTGGGGGCCAAGCAGTCTGCAGAGTCGCCGGCGGTGGGGGGCCTCCCAGGCCAAAGCCCTGGAGCCGAGCCCGGAAGTTTGGGAGGACACAGGAGGGAGAAAATTATCTTGGCCTGAGACAGGTGGGGGCTTTGTGAAGCGCTCAGAGCTGGCCCCACAGCCTCGCCGTGTGGCCGGGCATAGATGCAGGGCAGGTGAGGGCCGGGGCCAGCGGGACCTGGGGGCCACGTGACGGTATCTGGACTCTGTTTACAGAGACCTGTGAAGGGTTTTAGGACGAGGTGACCCGCCTTCCATTCCACTTGAGGGATCCCTGTGGCCGCGGGGCTGGACAGTCACGCGGGTGGAGGAATGGATGTGGGAAGTGATGGCAGACCATGGTGGGACAGAGCTAACGAGGAGGACAGAGGGACGGCTGCGAGGCGTTATTCTGGAGACACATGTCACAGGCAGGGCTGGTGTCTGGCTGCCTTTTCCCCTAGGACCTGGGACGTGAAGTGAACCCTTACACCAATAATGTGTTTATAACCTCTCAACAGTGTTGTAAGCTGGCTTGGAAGGTACAACAGAGATGTCTGAAATTTAATAAATAAGAATAGAAGTTGTTCATGTTGAGGTTTGACAGAAAACAACAAAATTCTGTAAAGCAATTATCCTTCAACTAAAAAATAAATAAATTTTAAACAAAAAAGAATAAAGGCTGACATCTTGTGTCTACATGGTGTGAAACAAAGTGACCCAGTGCTCTGTTACCTTGTTTAATTCGTAACACCTGCGACCCTTTCGCAGCTACAGACACTGAGGCTCCAGGAGGGAATGTGACCTGAGCCCAGTCAGAGTCAATAAGGCTTGGACTCAAGTTATCTTTAGCTTGAAACGCAAAGTGTTTCCACTGCTCTGAGATTTCTCTGGAGGGCAGAGGGCCGATGTGCAAAACTGGAAATTCCTGTGCAAGTTAAAATGGAAGGCTCAGCTTTGAGACTCACCAGTTGTGGAGGTCCAGAAAGCACACACTTTGGAACTCCGGTTTCCTTTAAAGTGAGGATCATTCCTAAAAAAAAAAAAAACAGAATGAATAAACTCAGATCTCTCATACCCCCGACTCGCAGTCACCGCCAGGAGGCGCACTCCTTACTTAACCGGCTGCTTTTCCTACTTGTTCTAATTGCAGAGTTAACAGGGAACACACACAGAGCAGACTTGGGGCTGGCTAGAGGTTCAAAGGACACTTACTCAGGACTTGATATTAGAATGAGGCACCTCGGGGGCAAAAACCCACCGAGTCAAAGGATGGCACCAATTCTGCACCCTGGGCACGTCCTCACCTCATCTGAGTCTCACTCCTGGGGGATGAGATGGGTCCGGCCTTTACTCCTTCCTACCTGCTCCACAATGTTACAGAATGTGGCAGCAAAACAATCTCGATCTTTCTAATTGATGGGCAGAAACGAGGGGGTAATTGGGATACCGGGCTTTCCTGGTGGCTCAGTGGTAAAGAATCCGCCTGCCAATGTTGGAGACTTGGGTTTGATCCCTGGGTGGGGATGATCCCTTGGGGAAGGAAATGGCAACTCACTCCAGTATTCTTGCCTGGAAAACTCCACAGACAGAGGAGCCTGGTGGGCTATAATAGCCCATGGGGTCACAAAAGTGTCAGACACTTCTTAGTGACTAAACGGCAACAAATCTGGATACTGGGTCTCTGTGTGTAGCTGATAGTCCCAGTGGCAGACATAATGAGTTGGCCAAAGAGTCTGTTAAGCAAAGACCCAAACCATCTTCTTGGCCAACCTAATATTTACTGTGATCTGCATTTACTGTGACCACACACTCCAGTTGGTCCCGCACCTCCAGTCCAGCAACTCAATAAATGAGGTGGGTGATTAACACCTAAAGGCAGCCTCCACATTAACACCTCTTCTGAGCCACACTTTTTGATGCTTCCTGCAGTAGCTGATGGGGCAGGCATAAAAAGAATTCCAGCTCCCCTGGACGTCGGGTGATGGGCAAAAAAAAAAAAAAAAGCGGGGGTGAGGGCGGTGGAGAAGGCAGGTTAAAATCCCAGAGACCTCCCTCCAGCCTCTGACCTGGACAAGAATGGACTCACCGCACAACCCGCCAACATTAGACCAGTGCATTCGGGTCAGGAATATGTTGTCCAAACGGGACACCTTCAGCCTAAGAAAGAGAAAGCGCTGCAGCAGGACACAACACACTGGCCAGGGACCCTCTCTTCTGCTGACCCCCGTGTCAAAGCCGCACAGTCATCCCCGCCCCGCAGGAAGAGGGCTGGCTCACTTGTGCTCCTGCATGAGTCGCTGGACGCCTTCCCCGCAGTTGAAGAGATACCTAGAAGACGAACATCGCACCAGAGAGTCAGAGTCTGTAAAGCTTCTGCCATCGATCGGGTGCTCTGTTGTACACCGTTGAGGGGAGAAAAAAAAAACCCTGAAAACCCATGTGGTGCTACCGGCCGAGTGTCTGCTGTTAGGACGCTAGGTTTTGAACCCTCCTCGGCAGACGCGAGGAGGGGGCTGGGGTGGGCCGGTGCTGGGGTCCTCTTCCATCACCTCCTCCGCACATCTGCCCACTTCACACACGCCCCAGCCATGAGGCGCACGCGAGAGGGCTCTGCCTAAGGGTCAGGGGCGCCTCCCGGAGCCGCACGGACGGGGCAGTACGGGGTGCGGGCTCTCGCATCCACACTGACAACCCGGTGATCAAGCCTGGGGTGGGGGTGGGGGGGGGGCTCGGCCAGGGGACACCCACCCCCCACCGGGCCCCGGCGCGGCGCACGGACCGGTTGAATTCGGAGAAGACGTAGAGGGCGGCGCCCGCATCCCGGCCGCCGGCTGCCACCACCTGCAGGTACACGGTGTTCGGGCCCCCGGGCCCCCATGACGGGCCGCGCTTCTCCCGCGTGCGCAGGTGCCGCAGAGGGTCCTTGGGCGGCCGCGGGCGGCGCGCCGGCCCCTGTGACATGGTGCGCCCGGCCGCGCACCGCAGCCCCAGCAGCGAGCGGAGTGCCCACATGCGCAGCCTCCTCTTCCCGGACCTGAACGCAGCCGGCGGCCTTGGTCCGCATGCCCCGACAGCACCTCCCCTCCACCCGCGTGGGGCCCCAGCCAATCAGCGCGCCGCTAGCCTAGCTGCCCGCCTACGCCAGGCCTCACGTCCAATAGGGAGCGACCTCTCCGCACTGCCCTTGTCAATTGGTAGTGGTCATAGAGAGGAAGAATGCTAGAGCGCCCTGAACGGCCCCGTCCCTGGTCTCTTTTTGGTTTCCCCTGGCTGTTCTTTCCGGGAATCCTCCCTCGTCTGGGCGGGGCTTCCGGGGGCGCGGGGCGGGACTTCCAGGGGCACAGGACCGGAAAGGAGATGCGGGCAGAGGAGCGAGTTCTTGGAGTGGGCTTAGGCTCACGCGCCGGACACCGGTTCCTACCTCTTTTTTTTTTTTTTTTTAATTTTATTTTATTTAACTTTACAATATTGTATTGGTTTTGCCATATATCAAAATGAATCTGCCACAGGTATACATGTGTTCCCCATCCTGAACCCTCCTCCCCGCCCCCCCCCCATACCATCCCTCTGGATCCTCCCAGTGCACCAGCCCCAAGCATCCAGTATCGTGCGTCAAACCTGGACTGGCGACTTGTTTCATATATGATATTATACATATTTCAATGCCATTCTCCCAAATCATCCCACCCTCTCCCTCTCCCACAGAGTCCAAAGGACTGTTATATACATCAGTGTCTCTTTTGCTGTCTTGTATACAGGGTTATTGTTACCATCTTTCTAAATTCCATATATATGCGTTAGTATACTGTATTGGTGTTTTTCTTTCTGGCTTACTTCACTCTGTATAATCGGCTCCAGTTTCATCCACCTCATTAGAACTGATTCAAATGTATTCTTTTTAATGGCTGAGTAATACTCCATTGTGTATATGTACCACAGCTTTCTCATCCATTCATCTGCTGATGGACATCTAGGTTGCTTCCATGTCCTGGCTATTATAAACAGTGCTGCGATGAACATTAGGGTGCACGTGTCTCTTCCTACCTCTTCTGAGCTGTTCCCTTAGACGAGTCAACCGCTTGTGGTGGTGGTTAGAATTAAGATGTGATGAGATAAACTATATAGAGCTTTACCATAGGAGTTTTGCTAACTTTTATGTTGTAATTCGTATGAATACACGTTTCAGATGTGTTTTACTGGGTTTTGGAAAGAAAAGCAAGAATGGGAGTTAAGAGAACAATCTCTGGAATAAGAGAGTCTTTTATTAGTCGAGTGGTCTTGACCTCTCTGAACCCGTTTCCTTAACTGTAAAGTGGGGGTAGTCAGTTTTTACTTCGTAAGGTTTTATTTTTTAAATATTTTTGTGTATTTATTTGGCTGTACTAAGTCTCAGCTCTAGCACGCAGGATCTTTAGCTACAACGTGTGTGATGTAATTCCCTGACCAGGGAATCAAACCTTGGCCCTTTGCATTGGGAGCATACAGTCTTAGCCACTGGACCATGAGGAAGTCCCATACTTCATAAGGTTTTCGAATTAAATCACCCAGTGGTATATTAACAGCTTTGAGTGGCACTGTCATGGACCAGGCACTCAATGAATGGTGGTAAAAATTGGAAAGGAAATAAAGTGTTTCGACCGACATAAAATATTTTAAAAAGCTGTTGGTGGTTAAAGAAATGTTGCCCAGGGACAGTCATGGGGTAGACAGCCCAATAGAGACCTTTTGAAAAGCTAAACAAGACTTAGCTCCCCTTTCAAAGCCCCTGAGAGATTTCAATTAAACCATTTGGAATACAAGGGACTTCCTTAAATGGGGATGACCCTTTTTTTACCTGGACATTCTAATCAAATATGAAACTGGTTCTGTGGAAGAATACCACACAACTGTGTAAAAACATTTTGTACTTGAAGAAACCGTTACTGAAAGGAAAACTTCATTTCCGTTATTTTAAACATTTCCAGGGCTTAATCCTGAAACAGTGATGACACTACCATCCCCAAAAGTATTCAAAATAAACATTTGAGCAAGAAAATCAAAGGCAGCCTATGGAATGGGAGAAAAATATCAATCAGTATGTGCCAATTATCTGATAAGTGGTTAATATCCAACATAGATAAGGAGCTCATACAACTTAATAGCAAAAAGTCAAATAAAATTTTGAAATGAATGATAGACCTGAATAGACATTTTCCCAGAGAAGATATACAAATGCCCATCAGGTACATGAACAACTGCTCAACATCACTAATCATTAGGGAAATGCAAGTCAAAACCTCAGTGAGCTATCACCATACACAGGTCAGACTGGTTATTAACAAAAAGACAAGCAATAACAGGTATTGGTCAGGATATAGAGAAAAGGGAAATTTGTGCACTGTTGGTGGGAATGTAAATTGGTTCAGCCACTATGGAAAACAGAATGGAATTTCCTCAAAAAAAATTAAATGTGGGACTACTATGCTGCTGCTGCTGCCAAATCACTTCAGTCGTGTCTGACTCTGTGCAACCCCATAGACAGCAGCCCACCAGGCTCCCCCGTCCCTGGGATTCTCCAGGCAAGAACACTGGAGTGGGTTGCCATTTCCTTCTCCAATGCAGGAAAGGGAAAAATGAAAGTGAGGTCGCTCAGTCGTGTCCAACTCTTCGAGACCCCATGGACTACAGCCTACCAGGCTCCTCCGCCCATGGGATTTTCCAGGCAAGAGTACTGGAGTGGGGTTCCATTGCCTTCTCCGTGGAACTACTATAAGATTCCGAAATTCCATTTCTGGGTATATATGGAAATGAAATCACTAAGGAAATGAAATCAGTATCTCAGAGATATCTACAACCCTGTGTTAATTATTTACAATAGCCAAGACATGGAAACAACCAAGACAAGGACACAACCTAATAGATGAATGGATAAAATATGGTAAATATATACAGTGCAATAGTTCTCAGCCATAACAAAGATTTGCAACACCATGGGTGAGACTTGAGGGCATTATACTAAGTGAAATAAGTCAGAGAAAGACAAATACTATATGATCTCACTTATATAGAGACTCTTAAAGGAATTCACAGAAACAGAGAGGAAATTAGTGATTACCAGAAGCTGGGAGCATGGGAAAATAGGTAGAGGTGTTCAAACTGTACAAACTTCTGGTTGCAAGATGAATAAGCTCTGGAGATGTACAATACAGTAACTGTAGTTAGCAATACTGTATTGTTTACTTGAAAGTTACTAAGAAAGTAGATCACACACACACAAAGGTTACTTTTCATGGTGATGGATATATTAACTAACCTCATGGTGGTAATCATTTTGCAATATGTACTTATATCAAGTCATTACATTGAAAACCTTCAACTTACACAATGTTATGTGCCAATCAAAGCTCAATAAGGCTGGGGGGAAAACAGAAACAAAACCAAACCAGTGGACCACCAGGGAAATCCCTTCATTCATCATTAGATGCTCAGCACTAAGCACAGTCCTTAGCGACTGAACAACAACTGAGACCTGGAGGGAACCCAGGACACGTTTGCTGAGGGCGTGGAGGAGCTGCCCAGTATTAGTTTGCTCAGGCTGCCATAACATAACAGCACAGGCCAGGGGGCTTAACAAACAGAAATTAATTTGCTCACAGTTCTGGAGGCTGGAAGTCCAGGCTCACGGGGTCCGCAGGGCAGATTTCTCCTGAAGCCTCACTCCTTGGCTTGCAGATGGCCACCTCCTCCCTGCTTCCTCCCTGGGTTTCTCTTCTGTATGCATCCCTGGTGGTGCCCTGTGTGTCTGAATTTCTTGGCACTCGTCTTGTCTGACTAGGGGCCACCACCATGGCCTCCTTTTAACTTAATCACATCTTTAAAAGCCCTCTCTTCAGATTCTGTCACATGTTGAGGTCCTGGGAGTTAGGGCCTCAACACATAAATTCAGGGAAGGGACACAATTCAGCCCCTAACAGCTGACTCCAGCTCTCCTCTCCTCCGCACCCTTCTATTCAGGACACCTCAGCGTTCCTGTGTCTCCTGCCCCTTGACCTTCAAAGGGAGAACGTTTTTGTTCCTCTTTTCCTATCAGCCCAGCTGGTAGCTCTGAACCTGGTCTGAAATGAGGGTCTCACAGTCTCTTGCCTGAGACAGGCTGTGAGGCTGCGCCTCTCCACCTGATGGGAATATTGCTCTCAGGCAGCAGGTGCCCTCAAGTGGTGCCAGATTGGAGCAGTTAAGTCTTCTAGATCCTGATTCAAAATTATAAATCAGCTACTACTTCAATTAAAAACAACAACAACAACAACAACAAAACCTTCTAGATCCTCAGCTCATGTTCAGAGCCGTCCACATCCTCCATGGAGCATGTTCTGAGTGGCTGCTCCCATGTGCCTGCCCTGTGGCCTGGCTGCCCGGGACCCCCGGTCAGACCTGGAGGACCGGTCCCATTCAGACTGAGCCCCGCACAGGGTCAGATCAGATCAGATCAGTCGCTCAGTCATGTCCGACTCTTTGCCACCCCATGAATCGCAGCACGCCAGGCCTCCCTGTCCATCACCAACTCCCGGAGTTCACCCAGACTCACGTCCATCGAGTCAGTGATGCCATCCAGCCATCTCATCCTCTGTCGTCCCCTTCTCCTCCTGGCCCCAATCCCTGCCAGCATCAGAGTCTTTTCCAAGGAGTTAACTCTTCACATGAGGTGGCCAAAGTACTGGAGTTTCAGCTTTAGCATCATTCCTTCCAAAGAAATCCCAGGGCTGATCTCCTTCAGAATGGACTGGTTGGATCTCCTTGCAGTCCAAGGGACTCTCAAGAGTCTTCTCCAACACCACAGTTCAAAAGCATCAATTCTTCGGCGCTCAGCACAGGGTCAGGGCTCAGGCCAAGTCCAGAGGGATGCAACACGCGCCATCACCACTAGAGGCCGCGGTGGCTCCTACTTTCAGTGTTAGCTCCTTTTAGAGTTTATTTCCAGGGCTACCAAGTGCTTAGCACACTGCTGCCCGTAAGAAAAACTTAGGCTATTTTGCCAAAGGGTTTACGGACTGGTGGGAGGTTGGCAAATGTTGAGGGGGGATATTTCCCCCCTGTAATATTTCCCCCCTTCAGTATATACCGAAAAATATTTCAAGTATTAATTGAACACCCACAGGTGGTGCTGGGCTTGCCTGGTGGCTCAGCTGGTGAAGAATCTGCCTGCAGTGTGGGAGACCTGGGTTGGATTCCTGGATTGACAAGATCCCCTGCAGAAGGGAAAGGCTACCCACTCCAGTATTCTAGCCTGGGGAATTCCATGGGCTGTATAGTCCGTGGGGCCGCAAAGAGTCAGACACAACCGAGCGATTTTCACTTCACTCAGATGGTGCTAGTGGTAAAGAACCCGCCTGGCAACGCAGGAGACACAAGAGATGCAGGTTCAATCCTTGGGTTAGGAAGATCCCCTGGAGAAGGGAATGGCAACCCTCTCCAGTATGCTGGCCTGGAGTCCCATGGACAGAGGAGCCTGGCGGGATACAGTCCATGGGGTCGCAAAGAGTCAGACATGGTTGAATGACTAACCCTTTCTTTTCTCTCCAGTCATTATGACCTTCCCTGAGTTCCAAAGGGCAGGTTGCTAGTAAAGGGAGGAGAAACCACCCAAAGCAAGATTAAAGGGACCAGAGAAGTTCATAAAGATTAGGAGATGGACCACCTGAGACTAAGGGCATGCAAGCCCTGCTCACACCTTGATCTTGTCAGAGCCCGCCTTTGACCCACTGTTAATGAAAACCCTCATCAAGTTCTCTAGAGTAGTCACATAGTTTTTCAGGGCAGAGGCCTGGTGTGTCTCCCTTTGCTTGGCAAGGCAATAAAGCTATCCTTTTCTACTCCACCCAAAATCTTGTCTCTGGGATTTGATTCGGCACCAGTGTTCAGAGAGGTTGAGCTTTTGGTAACATTGTGGACTGAATTGCGCCCCCCACCCCCCGCAAAGTGTTAGTCACTCAGTCGTGTCCAACTCTCTGTGACCCCGAGGACTGGAGCTCGCCAGGCTCCTCTGTCCGTGGGATTCTCCAGGCAAGAATACTGGGGTGGGTTACCATTCCCTTCTTCAGGAAATCTTCCCAACCCAGGAGTCAACCTGGGGTCTCCTGTATTGCAGTCAGGTTCTTTACCATCTGAGCCACAAGGGAAGCCCCATCCCCTCAAAATTCATGTGTAAGAAAGGCAATGCCAAAGAATGCTCAAACTACCGCACAATTGCACTCATCTCACACGCTAGTAAAGTAATGCTCAAAATTCTCCAAGCCAGGCTTCAGCAATATGTGAACCGTGAACTTCCTGATGTTCAAGCTGGTTTTAGAAATGGCAGAGGAACCAGAGATCAAATTGCCAACAACCGCTGGATCGTAGAAAAAGCAAGAGAGTTCCAGAAAAACATCTATTTCTGCTTTATTGACTATGCCAAAGCCTTTGACTGTGTGGATCACAATAAACTGTGGAAAATTATGAAAGAGATGGGAATACCAGACCACCTGATCTGCCTTTTGAGAAATTTGTATGCAGGTCAGGAAGCAACAGTCAGAACTGGACATGGAACAACAGACTGGTTCCAAATAGGAAAAGGAGTACGTCAAGGCTGTATATTGTCACCCTGTTTATTTAACTTATATGCAGAGTACATCATGAGAAATGCTGGGCTGGAGGAAACACAAACTGGAATCAAGATTGCTGGGAGAAATATCAATAACCTCAGATATGCAGATGACACCACCCTTATGGCAGAAAGTGAAGAGGAACTCAAAAGCCTCTTGATGAAAGTGAAAGTGGAGAGTGAAAAAGTTGGCTTAAAGCTCAACATTCAGAAAATGAAGATCATGGCATCTGGTCCCACTACTTCATGGGAAATAGATGGGGAAACAGTGGAAACAGCGTCAGACTTTATTTTTCTGGCCTCCAAAATCACTACAGATGGTGACTGCAGCCATGAAATTAGAAGACGCTTACTCCTTGGAAGGAAAGTTATGACCAACCTAGATAGCATATTCAAAAGCAGAGACATTACTTTGCCAACAAAGGTTCATCTAGTCAAGGCTACGGTTTTTCCTGTGGTCATGTATGGATGTGAGAGTTGGACTGTGAAGGCTGAGCGCCGAAGAATTGATGCTTTTGAACTGTGGTGTTGGAGAAGACTCTTGAGAGTCCCTTGGCCTGCAAGAAGATCCAACCAGTCCATTCTGAAGGAGATCAGCCCTGGCATTTCTTTAGAAGGAATGATGCTGAAGCTAAAACTCCAGTACTTTGGCCACCTCATGCGAAGAGTTGACTCCTTGGAAAAGACTCTGATGCTGGGAGGGATTGGGGGCAGGAGGGGAAGGGGACGACAGAGGATGAGATGGCTGGATGGCATCACTGACTCGATGGACGTGAGTCTGGGTGAACTCCGGGAGTTGGTGATGGACAGGGAGGCCTGGCGTGCTGCGATTCATGGGGTGGCAAAGAGTCGGACATGACTGAGCGACTGATCTGATCTGATCTGATCTGATCTGAAAGCCTAATTCCCAGTACTCTGATTGTATTCAGAGAAAGGGCCTTTAAACGAGTAATTAACTCAAAATGAGTCCTTAGGGTCCTAATGCAGTCCTCCTGGTGTCCCTGTAGGAAAAAGAAATTAAGACTCAAACACCAGGGATGCTCCAGGAGAGAGGAGAACCCAGTGAGGACATCGGGGGAAGACAGCCATCTGCAAGCCAAGGAAAGAGGCTTCTCACAAAATCCAACCTTGATCTCACCCTCCCAGCCCCTAGAACTGTGAGAAAACATGTTCCTGTTGTTTAAGCCGCTCTGTCTGTGGTATTCTAGTACAGGAATCAGCCTAGCAAGTTGACACACCCCACTTCCAGGAAGCTGACATGGCCCCTGGGGAGCCTGGGGACTCAGAAACCATGAGGTCTGAATTTTCTGCCAACCCAGCATGGCGGCTTAAAACAGAAATATCTGAGGGTAGGCCCTGGTGGTCCAGTGGCTAAGACTCTGCACTCTCAACGCCGGGGGCCTGGGTTTGATGCCTGGTCAGGGAATTTGATCCCGCGTGACGCCACTAAGAGGTCGTAGGCCACAACCAAAGATCTCATGTGCTGCAACTAAGACTGGGTGCAGCCAAATAAATATTTTAAAAGGGATGAAGAAATATGTGAAGGTAGAACTCTAGCTATGGCTTTCTACACTTTTTTTTTTTTTTTTGCTGATAGCATAAGCATGTGTGTTAGTAATGGCTATTTTCTGGGCACAGTGGATAACGTCAGGGAAGTCTCACAGAACATAAGGCATGCTTGGGATTTTGGAAAATTAACAGGAAATTTCGAGGATAGCAAGATGAGGAAAGTTATTCCAGCCAGAGGGAAGAGTAAGGAGATATGAAAGATAGGGATGTATCCAGTGAGTGTCTACTCTGTGATGGGCATGCCTCTGTGAATTTAAATGTGCTCCTCATCTAATCCTCACCACAGTCCTGCTGCCTGTAGCCTATTATTATCCCATTTCACAGATGGGAAAACCAAGGCAGAAAGGGATTAATTCACCCGAGATTACAAACTTCATAGGTAATGGAGAGATTTACTCTAATTTTTCACCAGTAGATACCCTGTATGAAGAAAGCAATGGCTCCCCACTCCAGTACTCTTGCCTGGAAAATCCCATGGATGGAGGAGCCTGGTGGGCTGCAGTCCATGGGATTGTGAAAAGTTGGACACGACTGAGCGACTTCACTTTCACTTTTCACTTTCATATATTGGAGAAGGAAATGGCACCCCACTCCAGTACTCTTGCCTGGAAAATCCCATGGACGGAGGAGCCTGGTAGGCTGTAGTCCATGGGATCTCGAAGAGTCGGACTCGACTGAGCAACTTCACTTTCAATTTTCACTTTCATGCATTGGAGAAGGAAATGGCAACCCACTCCAGTGTTCTTGCCTGGAGAATCCCAGGGATGGCGGAGCCTGGTGGGCTGCCATCTATGGGGTCGCACAGAGTTGGACACAACTGAAGTGCCTTAGCAGCAGCAGCAGCAGACACCCTGTATTCTGCTTTTCATTTCACCAGGGTAGGTAGGGGTAGGGCCATGAGGAAAAGATATATTTATGTGTATTCTGTAATGCTTTTGTGGAATCACTGTATTAGTCAGGGTTCTGCAGAGAGCCAATAGGATGTACACACACACACACACGTGTGTGTGTGTGTGTGTGTGTGTGTGTGTTGAAAGAAGATTTTATTTTAAGAAATTGGCTTGTGTGGTTGCAGCTCCATGCTTTCACTGCAGAGGTTTTGGGTTCATCCTTTGGTCCCTAGTCAGGGGACTAAGATCCTGAAAGCCATGCTGTGTAGCCAAATTAAAAAAAAAAAATATGCAGGGCAACCCAGCAGGTTGGAGACCCAGGAGAGTTATAGTTGAGTCCAAAGTCCATCTGCTGGCAAAATTCCTCCTTCCTCCAGGGTGGTCAGTCTCAAGTGGCTTCAGCTGATCAGATGAAGCCAACCCAGATTATGGAGGGGTCATCTACTAAGTCAATGATTTAAATGTTAATCTTATGTAAAAAAAAAAAATACATAGAAACATCTTAGAATGATGTTTGACCAAATATCTAGGTACCATGGCCTATCCATGGGCTTCCCTCATAGCTCAGTTGGTAAAGAATCTGTCTGCAAATGCAGGAGACCCCAGTTTGATTCTTGGGTCAGGAAGATCCACTGGAGAAGGGATAGGCTACCCACTCCAGTATTCTTGGGGTTCCCTTGTGGCTCAGCTGGTAAAGAATCCACCTGCAATGCGGGAGACCTGGGTTTCATCCCTGGGTTGGCAAGATCCCCTGGAGAAGGGAAAGGCTACCCATTCCAGTATTTTGGCCTGGAGAATTCCATGGACTGTATAGTCCATGGGGTCACAAAGAGTTGGACACGACTGTGACTTTCACATGGCCTATGCAAGTTGACATATAAAATTCATCACCTATTGGTTTAGATGGGCTCATTTAGGAAACTGAATTAAAGGTAGTCTTGTCTGATGGGAGGAGAAAATAAAGATGCCAGGGTTGTTGGGGCGGGTGTGGGGGTGCCTCTGCTAGCTGTCCCTTGCTGAGCAAGCATCCCACAGGGAGCTGGCTTTGGTGAATTTACAGGCATCTGAAACATGAGTGCCCACGCAAAAGCAGTGTCAGCTGTGGGTTTTTGAGCTCAACCTCTGGACCTGGTAAGTTCTTCTCTTTGGGAAGCTCCCTGGCCCCCACTGGCCAGATGCTACATGCAGCCACACCCTGTCTGGGCTCTGACCCAGGAAATCAGCCACAGAAACTTTCTCTGAGACCCACCTGAAGTCCTGCTCCCGGATCCACAGATTGGGGGGTATTTTTCCAGAGGGACGTTGAGGCAGGAATTCCTCCTCTCCTTCAGGAACTTGAAATCACCGTCCAGAAAGTTTCTTCATTCTCTGCTCTCTACTTGGCCTGATCCGTCCCATCAGTGAGCCTGGCTCCTTTCATCCCAGGGCAGAGGGGAATCCTGGGGGGAAAGTCAGTTACAATTTAACGATATTATCCCACCTGATTCGTGACCATCAGCCACATCCCCCTGTATTTTACTCTTTTCTCCTCTGCGTCCCCAGCACCCACACTTCGTGACGTCATAAAGAGGAAGATGTGTTCTGAAGTCTGGAAACACCTGCCTGTTACTTACTCAATACCACAAGCTCTTACTTTATAAGAGGAAAAAAAAATCATAAAAGACCTTGAATGCTGCTTTTTGTTCATAAGCATTTTCCTTCTCTCGTTTTTTCCTCTCTCCATAACTGAAGGGAGCTGGTAGCAGCTCCTCTGCTTTGCAGCTCAGCTGGTAAAACGCCTGGAAAGCAGCCAGTGGCCTGGGTTCAATCTACTGATAAGTCATCAATTTCTTTCTCACCCAAAACATCTGGTTTCGGATCCTGAGTTATGAGCTAATATTAAATATAAAAGTTTATAGCATCACATATATAATACTGCTGATTAGAAACATCAAGAAAAGTAATTGACTGGAGGGGACTCGGAGTGACCAGCTGGTTGAACATCTGGATGGGATCCAAGAGGCTTGAATCCCCGATCTGTCCATTCTTTCTTGGTCAGTAATATCTGGTCTGGGATCTTTAAAAAAGAGTCCGACTCTCTTCCTTGGATACCACTTTTGCCCAGTGTTTTATACACAAGAAATGGGCATGTGTGTTCACTAGGAAAAACTAAAATAATTATAGTTTTTATCCTCTCTTGCATCCGTTCTTGACGGGCCTTTATTGGTTTTCATTATTTCCTTAGCTGCGGGGTGTTACCAGCAGTGACCACGTGGTGGCAGTGAACCCTCGTCCTTCGCCCACGGGCTGAGGTGGTGGCGAGGGGAAAATGCCCGGACCCATCCTTCTCCATCTGGCTGGCAGCTGAGCCTCCCCGGGAGGGAGAAGAGTTCCTGCCAGTCTGGGCTTTGTTCTCAGGGGGCTTCGCTTGACATCTGTTACTCAGTGCTCCGCAGAATTCCTTTGCCAACTGCATCCGTGTGACCAACAACCTGAAGTTAACCAAGGCAGTGTGTTCTGTTAGCGTAACCCCTCCCCGACCCCCCGGAACATCACGGATTTCTCCGTCTCTCCTGATGTTGCGTTTGGGTCCAGGATTTAAGGAGGCCAGTGGTTTCTGGAATCTGTTTTCAACAGGCTTATTTCCAGGACATTAGGCAGAGAGCAGGCGCATCTCAGACTGTCTGAGGGTGGCTGCTCTAAACCCCACCTAAGTCCAGGCTCAGGGAGCAGGAATTTGAGGCTTGATCACCCAGATTTGCCACTTTTACGTCACCATGTGATTGGGAGGGGATGGGGGGCGTCGCAGGGGGATGTGCTGGATACAGAGTAGCATCCCGATACAGGACACAAGGGATGCACCACAATGTGTGTGCGGCCCCACGGACCGCACCCGCCAGGCTCTCCGTCCATGGGGTTCTCCAGGCAAGAGTACTGGAGTGCGCTGCATTTCCTTCTCCAGGGGATCTGCCCCACCCAGGGATGAACCCAGGTCCCCCGCATTGGCAGGCAGGTTCTTTACCACTAGCACCTCCTGGGAAGCCACTGGCTACAGAGTAGCGTCTTAATCTGATCTCCTACTCCTTCCTTTTCTTTTTTCTTGCCTTTTGTGTCCAGAACATTATTGCTTGAGGCAGAAGGGCGGCTGGGCCTTCCTCAGGACACTCAGGAACCCACTGCTTCAGGCGGGAGGAAATCACCATTGCAGCCCTCTTCCTCCAGAGCCTGGAAGGCTGCTGCTTCAGTCGTGTCCGACTCTGTGCAACCCCATAGACGGCAGCCCACCAGGCTCCCCCGTCCCTGAGATTCTCCAGGCAAGAACACAGGAGTGGGTTGCCATTTCCTTCTCCAATGCATGAAAGTGAAAAGTGAAAGTGAAGTCGCTCAGTCGTGTCCGACTCTTAGCGACCCCATGGACTGCAGCCCACCAGACTCCTCCATCCATGGGATTTTCCAGGCAAGAGTACTGGAGTGGGGTGCCATCGCCTTCTCCAGTCAGTCTTTATTGAGTGCCTGCTAAATTCTGAAATAGAAAGACAAGGGCGAGTGAATTATTAAAAATCTATAAACTATCTCTGGAAACTTATCTTTTGAAAAAGAGCCACCGAGAGCAGAAGTTCTCAAAAATGTGGCTCCTGGGCCAATAGCACGAACACAGCCCAAAAACTTACTACAAATGCAGACTCTCAGGCCCACCCAGATCCACTGAGTCTGAAACCCTGGGGTAGAGGGGGGGGCACCAGTGGCCTGGGGCTATAGCCACTGCTCCAGGGAGGGGATTCTTGGGTTCTTATTTTTTTAACATGTAATTTGCCTACCATAAAATTCATCTTTTTATTATTATTTTTTAAAACATTTATTTGGCTACATCAAGTCTTAGGTGCGGCATGTGGGGTCTTTGTTTTAGTTGTGGCCTGTGTAATCTTTAGTTGCAGCATGCGAACTCGTAGCTGGGGCATGTGGAATCTAGTTCCTTGACCAGGGATTGAACCTGGGTCCCCTGCATTGGGAGCTCTGAGTCTTAGCCACTGGACCACTAGGGAAGTCTCGGGAGGGGATTCTCATGTCCACTCGGGCTTGAGAACCAGGGTGTTTGAGTACACCCTTCCCCACCTTACCTGCTTCCCAGGTGGCGCTAGTGGTAAAGAACCCGCCTGCCAATGCAGGAGACAGAAGAGACAGGGTTTCAATCCCTGGGTCAGGATCATTCCGTGGAGGAGGTCATGGCAACCCACTCCAGCATTCTTGCGTGGAGAATTCCATGGACAGAGGAACCTAGTGGGCTAGAGTCCACAGGGTCGCACAGGGTCCAACATGACTGAAGGGACTTAGCACGCACATCTTCTTCCCCTACCTTCTTTGTTGAATTCCTTTAAGAACCAGGTACAGGATTATCTTGGTCCCTGCCCTTGGAGAATTTGCAGATTAATGGGAGAGACAGTAAAAATCTGGGTCCATGATCATAACAGTAGAGGACCTCTCGTGTGCTGTGGTCACAAGCTAGAGGCCCCTCACAGCTTTGAACAGCAGTGAAATGGGGTTGCAGACAGTAAGACCTGAGTCAGGAGTAAAACTGTTGTTGTTGTTCAGTTACTCAGTCATGTCTGACTCTTTGCGACCCAGTGGACTGCAGCATGCCAGGCTTCCCTGTCCTTCGCCATCTCCTAGAGTTTGCTCAAACTCATGTCCATTGAATCGATGATGCTATCCTATCATACATTCTATGCTATACCATCTCATCCTCTGTCGTCCCCTTCTCCTCCTGCTTTCAGTCTTTCCCGGGTCTTTTCCAATGAGTCAGCTCTTTGCATCAGGTCACCAAAGTATTGGAGCTTCAGCTCCAGCATCAGCCCTTCCAGTGAATATTCAGGGTTGATTTCCTTTAGGATGGACTGGTTTGATCTCTTTGCTGTCCAAGGGACTCTGAAGAGTCTTCTCCAGCACCACAGTTTGAAAACATCAATTCTTTGGCTCTCAGCCTTCTTTATGGTCCAACTCTCACATCTGTACATGACTACTGGAAAAACCATAGCTTTGACCATACAGACCTTTGTTGGAAAAGTGATGGATGTCTCTGCTTTTTAACATGCTGACTAGGTTTTTCATAGCTTTTCTTCCAAGGAGCAAGTGTCTTTTAATTTCATGGCTGCAGTCACCAACAGAAAAATATGTACAAGCACTTCTCAACCCCCCTTGCGCTGCTCTGAGTCAGCAATGGTCTAAACAACGCCTACATGCCTCACCAGACTCCCCCTTAGGTGGTTTTGGGGCCACTGGGGTGGTAGACTCTTAGCCTGCAGAGCCAGGCAGGTGGCATGAGTGAGCGATCAACGGGATGAGGTGAGAAGGAGCAAAACCTGGCCCGGGTGCTCCATGTGGGAGGGATGCTCTGCCCAGAGCAAGCCTTGGTTCCCCAAGAGACGCAGGCCCAGATGAAGCCAGATCCTGGGACTGTTTTACAAATGAGCCTGGAACACTAGATTTTTATGCAAAATTTCCTGAGAACATATATAAACACTTTGTGGGCCAAAAAGGAGATGCATGGAAGCCAAACATAGGCCCAAACCAGGCTGGTCGCCCTATTTGAGCATTTGCTTCCACAATCGCCACCTAGCGGTGAGTATGGGTTGCTGCACTCTTTGCTTTTCCAGCCACAGAGGCCGAGGACTTCTTCCCTCTCTTCTTAAATTAGGGTTAGGATTTCCAAAAGTCTATTGTTATGAAAAGGTTAGAGTGACACGCGAGGGGCTGTTCTCCTCCTTCTCCTTCTGGAAATGGATTAAACTGAAGAGGGGTGGGGGTGGGGTTGAGACAGTACTTTGAGGCCCCTGAGGTGAGGGGGAAGGAAGGTGACCCCCCCAGGCTTGTGTCCCTGCTTTGCCTCTGGGAACTTTGCGAGGTGATGCTCATTTGCCTCGGAAATAGGAGAGTGGGATGGCTCAGCATTTGGGGACAGGACAGGGGGACCAGAAAGGTGCTGGGTTTGCAGAAAGAGGGCAGCATGTCACTGAGGGGACAGGGTCCCCCTGCCCTTCGTGGGTGTCCCAGCATCAGAGGACAGAGAGAAACAGAGTCCTGGGTGGGAACCAGAATCCTCACCCAGCTCCGTGTCTGCTGGGGCAGAACTGAGGTGTGACCCCGGGGCAAGTAACTTCCTGTCCCTGAGCCTCCGAGTCCACATCCGCACAGTGTGGACGTGGGACACGATTCCCCAGTAAAGAGCAGAATCCAGTGATCGGTCTTGCTTTCTTCCTTAGTAGGAAGAATTAGAGAAACTGAGAAATTGAAGGAATATTTCTTTTTTCCTTTTTTAAAAAAATTATTTATTTTTGGCTGCGTCGGGTCTTAGCTGTGGCATGTGGGATGTTTTGTTGCAGTGTGCAGGCTTCTCTCTAGTTATGTCCCGTGGGCTCTGTAGTTGCGGTCTGCAGGCTTAGTTGCCCTGTCGAATGTAGGATCCTAGTTTCCACATCAGGGATTGAACACTGGAAGGTGGATTCTCAACCAGTGGACCACCAGGGAAGTCCCTGGAATATTTCTCTTTGAAAAACATTTGCTTTCAAGTCAATTGAGGTACAATTCTAGCCAATATTATTTCTTCATTAACTATGTGCCAGGGCTTGCCTGATGGTTCAGCGGTAGTGCCTGCAATGCAGGAGATGCAGGTTCGATCCCCAGGTCGGGAAGGTCCCCAGAAGAGGACATGGCGACCTACTCCAGTATTCTTGACTGGGAAAATCCTATGGCCTGAAGAGCCTGAAGGGCTATGGTCCATGGGGTTGCAGAGTCAGACATGACTGAAGTGACTGAGCACACACACACACAGGCCCTTTCCCAAGCCCTTCATATACCCTAACTCACCTAATGCTTGAGGCAAGTGTAGGAGGCAAATGTCGTTTATACTCCTGTTTTACAGTTGAGGAAACTGAGACACAAGTAGTATAAGGAGCCATCCCAGGTCACCGAGCTAGATGACAGAGCAGGGATTAACTCTAGAATGAAGGAGGCTGCCTGCTTCCTGACAAACACGGCACATTCTCCACTGCTTCCAGAGTCCATCTCCAGATTTGCAGAGACCTGTGCTTGGCACCAGACAGTTTCCTCTGTGTTTGCAAAGGGGATCAGAATATACCATCCCAATTTTTTGGTGACAAAAAACAACTTAAAGAATTAATCAAAAAAGGACAAACACTAGCTCTACTGACTGCAAAGTCCAGCTGTAGAGCTGGTAAGATGTCTTCAGGTTCTGCTGGATCCAGGTGCTCTCAAGGTATCCCCAGGAACCTGTCCTGTTTTCTGCCTCTGAGCTGCCTGCTTCTCATTATTGGCCTCATCCTCAGAGGGACTCTACCCAGGAAAGAGCAGATGGGCATCCACAGTTCCAGAAAGATGGTCTATTATCTTAGCAACTCCAGCAGAAAAAGGCTGCCAGGGGTTAGCGATGCTTCACTCTTCTCTGCCAAGACTGGTCAACTTGCCCACATACAGAATGAAGGGAAAGGGTCAGTCCATCTGAACCTCAGAGACTGATGGTGGCAAAGGAATGATGGTCCTCTAAAGGAAAATTGGAATGATGTTACTGTAGCCAGGGCTACCTGCAATGCAGGAGATGCTAGGGATGTGGGTTCAATTCCTGGGTCAGGAAGATTCCCTGGAGAAGGAAATGGCAACCTGCTCCAGTATTCTTGCCCGGAGAATCCATGGACAGAGGAGCCTGGCCGGCTGCAGTCCATGGGGTCACAAAGAGTGGGACAATACTGAGTATGCGTGTTGTGCCCTTCCATAGCCAGTGGACTCTGGGGATCCAAAAACGACAGATGGTTCTTCACATCCTCTCCTTGTGGCTGGTCATTCTGGGGACCTGCTGTGCTCTCTGGGTTGATACATCTTTGTATCATCTCTTTGATACATCTCTTCTGCCAGAGGGCCTTGGGAGGCTGTGTTTCTCTTCTTCTTGCTCTTCTGAATTCTGTGTGTTTACAGCAGTGGAGTCACATGGGCTGAATTCGGTCCAGCCTTGGCAAAAACATGTCCTGCAGCCCATCTGTGTTCCAGGCCAGCTACCTCACCAGGAAGCCACACTCAGGTTTGGAGCCGAATGTCAGCAGGGACATGGAGTCAAGCTGAGCATAGGTCTGTGTTAGATCCTGGCATGCAGTGTCCAGCTGCCCTTCGCAAGGCCTAGGCACGCACCTCCTAGGTCCTGGGAATATTGCTTGTGGGGCTGATGGCTCATAGCTATGTCGTTCACTGAGCGCTGTCCACATCTGTGCTACAGGGCCCTCCTTCAGCCAAGGATACACACCCTGCTGAGGTCCAGCCCACAGTCAATGAAATGAGGTTAACCACCCAAACACAGAGCTCCCCACTGGACTAGCCGGGGCCTCAGTTGCATCCACACCGCATCCTGCCCATTCCCGCCTCCTCCATGTCCTTACAGGCAACCCTCCCGAGAGCTCTTCCTGAAAACCCTTCTGTACACAACTCCCATCTCAACGTCTGTTTCCAGAGAGCCAGTCTAAGACGTCTGGTTTTCTCTCCTTGTGGTCCGTGGACATGCTGCCCCCAGAGAAATGTGTACCCCTCTTTTTTTTCTAAATAGTTTTGTGTATTTATCTATTGGCTGTGCTGGGTCTTTGTTGCCCTGTCTGAAGCCTGATGACCCTTCTGCACTGAATATACACAATAAATAGTTGCTGGATGATTGAACTGATATTATCAACCTAAGTTTTGATTTGTGGCTGACCCAGTCTGACCTGCCTGCCACCTCCTGGTCCTGAAGCCTGTTGGGATGGTCAGTGGGGTCATCTCCATTTGTGATTCGTGAAGACCGTGTTCCCCACTCGGTCTGAACCTCCAGCCAATTCCAGGATCACACGATGCTCGGCACAGATTTCCTGAAACAGACGACAAATGCATGAAACACACCCCTATTGGTTTTCCATGTGGAACCTATAAAAAATTAAAAAAAAGGGCTTCCTTCCCTCTTGCAAAGACTCTTTCACCCATCTGGTTTAAATTTGTGTGGATCACTGCCTGCCCAGAAAAGGGTTAATGACACCAGGGAAGGAGAGCTCTGTTTACTTGGCCGGGCTTTGCAGGAGTCCAGTTTCTCCCAGAAGTTGAGTCCAATCAAAACCAACCCAGGGGGCCGAGGAGGACTTCCGGTTTGCCCTGACAGGACTTAAAGAGGCTGGATGAATGTGGCACCAAGACCCTGGCGGCAGCAGCAATAACCATGCTGCATAGGCAGATGGTCTGCAGAGAGCATGGCCAGAGTACCCACAACTTGCACTCTAACAACATAATGCAGATCACATTTCCATAACTGTATCATACACAGGCCCAGCACTGTCACATTGCTTGTCTAAATGTGATACAAATTAGACGCAGAAGCTGGGGCCCTTTGGTAAGTGCTACCCAGGGATGATCTTCAGAGAGTTTCGTTTCTGACCGGACTTCAGTCTTAGGAAGCTGGGCTCATTTTTCTGAAGGCCAGTTCTGCAAATAAGCACCTTCAAGTTATCCTTTCTGGTCCTCCTGAAGGTTTCCAAGAATGTGACATCTTCCCAAGCAAAGAGGAACACTTGGATGTGTGGTTGACTGGGGGACTTCCAATAATTACTTCCTTAAGGGTTGACATTAGAAAGGAATTCACATGAGGCCAAAAAGCACGCTTTTTCAAAAGGCCCACTCTCTGGGGATGTTTTAGTCAGAAAGATGGCCAAGGTTGAATTAAGCCAGACTTGTATAAGTCTCACTGTTATGATATTAAGAAAATGAGCTGGACTTTGATCTCTTTATGTTTTATATGAATGCTATTTGGATAATACAATATTTCCTTTGGCTGTAAGAGCCATTATTATCCTCTAAGAAGGATAATAAAATGGGGATGGTGTGTTAAGATGCAGTTTGAGATAGACTGGCACCATGTGTGACAGTGGAAAAGTTTTCTGCCTTCTAAATAAGAAGGCTATTTTATTTTATTTTTAAATTTTTATTTTACTCTTTTAGCCATACTGAGAAGCATGCAGGATCTTAGTTCTTCGACCAGGGATTGAACCCATGCCTCTTGCATTGGGAGTGCAGAGTCTTAACCACTGGGCCACCAGGGAAGTCCCTAAGAAGACTATTTTACAGCCCATATTTCCTAATCCTCCCAGAGTTCAAAGGGGGTTGTCAATATGTTACCATTTGAAACTGCATTGGAAATTTTCCAAATTTTTCCTAATTTCATCTCCTAAGCAGCCCTGTTAGGGTAAGTAAGATAGTCATTGTTCCTATCTATTTGTCCAGTGGTTAACAACTCACTGGAGAAGGAAATGGCAACCCACTCCAGTACTCTTGCCTGGAGAATCCCATGGAGGGAGGAGCCTGGTAGGCTATAGTCCATGGGGTTGCAAAGAGTTGGACATGACTGAGCAACTTCACTTTCACTTTCTAACAACTCGCTCGGCGCCCACTAGCGATGGGGCAAAGTTGACATTCAAATGCCATCAACTTCTGATTCCAAGTGTCCACCCCATCACGTTGGGTGTCATTTCGTATAATTCACTTCTGCTTTCAGTATAATCCAGAAATGCCCCCCAAATGACATGCATGACCCTGAAGTTTAACATGACCACGGGCAGCTGCTGCACAAGTAAAATCCATTTGCATTAAAGCATCACTAAGACAAGAGTCATACATTTAACTCTGTGCTCCGTGTCCCCGGGGACGACCCAGAATAACAGTGCGCAGCTGCTCTGGTTTCAATACTTTCCTGTCATCCTTTACAACTGTGTCACTCAAGGTACGGTTTGCAGACCTGCAGCCTCAGCATCGCCTGGGAGTGTGTCCAAAAAGCAGCAGCTCAGGCGCCATCCCAGAGCCGCTGAATGAGAGTGTGCATTTCAACAAGAGCCCCAGGTGATCCAGAGCCTGTCAGGCTGTGGAGGTGCGGTGTCCAGAGATGCAGCTTTTGCTCTTTTCTGTAGTGGGCTCTGCAGGAGGCGAGGAGGAGGACCAGGCAGGATATACCCACCTAACTGCCCATCTTCTTGAAGGAGTAGTTCGACTGGAGATGAGTGACAGCTGTGGAAGGAAGAAGCTGGGAAGGAGTTTGGAGACAGAGAGGAACTTGCCAGTAGCTGCCTGCAGACATCTGGTTTGAGGTCTCAAGGAAACAGACAGCGATTCTGACTTTTTTTTTGGAAATGACGGGCCCTCCACAGGCCTCTTGCTCATGGGCACTTCAGGAAATAGTGTTTGAGAAACCCTGGTTTGCTCCTGAAGGAGCACAACCAGGTTCCCCAATTCCTGCAGGCAGTGACCTGACGGGCTCTGGGCTGGAAAGAAGCCCAGACTCTAAATTTCTTCCAATTGCGCCCAGGCTCCTCCCCTGCGGTCCCAGATGCAGGTGTGAGCCCGAGGGCTCCCCTGGCCCGGCATCAGGACCTCCCCAAGGCTCAGCTCACTTGGCTGCAGCTGGAAGCCCAGAATGCATGCAGCCCTAGCCCCAACTCCTTCTCAGGTAGGGCTGAGCCCCCCACCCCTCTTCCCGGCCGACATCTCTGCGTCTTTGCAGGAGCTGCCAAATGTCAAATGGCTCCTTTCTCTGTGATTTCAGGATCCCGGCAAATGTCCACAAAGGGGAGGACTGTAACCACAGAGACACAGCTTGCATACAGGGTCCTGGGTCTGGTTGTGGGCACACTTGCTGATCGATTCGAAATGACTCTTCTGGGAGCTGGTTGTCAAATTTCTGGTGTGTTCAGGAAATGGCTGCCACATTTTACATCAACATCTTCGAACTGCGAGTGAATGAAGTGTTGAATTGTAACAATGAGTGAGTGGAATGAATGGATCATGGTGCCAATGGTGAACAGGCTCGGGTAACAAAGCAACTTGCTTTTTAATTAAAAAAAAAAAATTCCTTGCTGTGGTGCCCCTTTCTGATGCTTGGCTGCAGGGATGATAAATGTTGCCCTCATGCCTTGCGGAGCCACACCACACCGAAGACTTTATACACGGATTACGGTGGAAAGAGTTGGGGGCCTTTTGGCTTCCAGCCATCACTCATATTTCAAGGTTCAGACGGGTGGAAGTCAATCAAAATACACTTCAATATGCCTGCAATTGATCCCGGACTCAGGAGCCAAGGGCTTGCTACTCAAGGGCTCAAAGCATCGATGTGACTATCACTTTGACTCCCAGATGCTTTTTATCCCATTCACATTAACTTCCTGCTGGAGGCCTCCACCCCAGACAAGATCAGCCTCTCTTCTTCCTTCTGCCACATCTCGCCCAGCTGGCAAAGATCAGCATGGACCAGCAGCAAGGGTCCTCACCCGTCGGCTCACTTACATTCATCCTCCCTGTTAATCTGCCCGTCACAGGAGCTCAGTTCACGATCAGGCAGCTCTCAAGGGCAGACCGGGCTTTTGCCTGGTGCTTTTGCGCCCATAACAGTGGTTCTCAAAGTGGGATCCCCTGGAGCAGCAGCGTCACCTGGGACCTTGTTAGAAATGGAAGTTCCCAGGCCCCACCCCAGACTTTCTGAAACAGACACTCTCCAGGTGGGCACAGCATATAAATCAAAAATAAAAACACAGGACAGTCCTATGTTTTAACGTCCCCGCCGGAGGACTCAGGTGCCAGCTCAATTCAGAAAATCACTCTTCTGTACTAAGTACAGGGTCCTGTGTTGTGTGTTATTCCAGCCACTAGGCTGTAAACTCCCTGAGGCAGGACTTCTGCCTTCTTCATCTCTGGGCCGGCCACTGTATGAAATCTAATACTAGTGAAAGGGAACCCTTTGGCTCATGGTCCTCCCCTTATCACATGTCCTCCACCTGCCTGTTGTCTGTAGAAAAACTTGAGTCCAAGAACGTTTAATCAGAGAAATGAGAACATGCAGAAGCAAGAGAAAACAGTCCTAGAAGATGAAAAAGCATGGTTTAGTCAGTAAGCAAAGTAAGGACCTTTAGTTCCTCCTCAAGGGCTATAGATAATGTTGCTGTTGTTGTGGGTTGCTGTGCCGTGCTCAGTCCCTCAGTCATGCGCACTCTTTGCGACCCCATGGACTGTAGCCCGCCAGGCTCCTCTGTCCATGGGATTTCCCAGGCAAGAATACTGGAGTGGTTTGCCATGCCCTTCCCCAGGGGATCTTCCCAGATTAGGAATTGAACCCAGTCCCCTGCCCTGGCAGGTGGATTCTTTTACCACTGAGCCAGGGAAGCCTGAGCCATATACTATGGGCTGTCTTATAGATATTGAACCCCCCTCCACCAAGTGGTAGAAGTTAACTACATAATGATCAGACTGTAGCCATGATGTAAGCTGCCACAATTCAGAGAACTGGCCTTGAGAAAAATGGGAACAAACAAAAATGGGATTAAAACTGAAGACTAACTGTACTTAAACAAGATAATGCTGGTCAGACCACCAGTGACCAATTTCAAGATGACTGTCAGAGCTGACTGTGCAGTTTCTGCATGTAGCCCCTCCCTGTGTCTATAAAAGCTCTTGCCCACTGGTCCGGGAAGGGGAACCGACCTTTGGACAGAAGTCCACCCCCCGACTTCCAACCACCATTTGCCGGCCTCCAAAATAAAACAAACTTTCCACCAAGCTTGCCTCTTTATCGGTTTCAGAGAGGCAAGCAGTCGGACCTCACTTTTGCTAAGAGCAAACATTATTGAGCTCTTACTGTAAAGGCAACACCAAACATTACTGAGCTCTTGCGGTATGCCAGAGGGGCATCCATCTCATTCTACCCTCAGAAGGAGCCTCGGAGGCAGTGCTGTTATTATTACCTGCCTTTTATAGATGAGGACGCAGGAGAAGGGAGATGAAGCCACTTGGTCAGAACCTGGGCTACCTCCTGGGAGAGCTGGGATGTGAACCCTGGGGTCTGACCAAGGTTTTCCTTCCCAGGCCTTCTGACTCAGCACTTGCTTACTAAATTGACTCAAACCACCTGGACTCTCCCGGGCACCACCTGGGGGAAAAGGCTAAAATGTAAACGAGTTTGTGTACAGAGCAGCTTAGGGGGAGAGGAAAGGCAGAAAGGAAAGCATGGTTTTCCTAGGGAAGCAAAACTGAATTATTAAACCCACTTCATTTCATTCCTCACAGATCTGGGTATCTTGACCTCTGACACAGGGATGGTGGGGAAGCGTTCTAAAGATACCTGCATGTCTTGAATTCCTGCATCAGAAGGTGCAGGCTTCAAGGGAGTCAGGAGGAGGGGGAGAGAGGGGAGAGAGACATTTCTATGGGTTAGGGCTCAGGTACAAGCAGATCTCGGAAAGATTTGGGGCCACTGCGAAAAACAGAATATCATGATAGAGCAAGTGGCATGAATTTTTTGGTTTTCCAATGCATATAAAAGTGATATTAGCTGTAGACTATTATGTGTACAATAGCATTATATCTAAAAAAAAAAAAAAACAGTGTATGTACCTTAATTTAAAAATGCGCTATTGCTAAAAAATGTTAACCCATCATCTGACAGTGCAGGGTCACACCTTCAATTTGTTTTTTAAAATAAGTATCTGTGAAGCACAGTAAGAGGAGGTCCACCTGTAAAGATGCCTGGATTCAAACCACCCAGCCCAGGTCGTGACCGTGCTGCTTGGGATCCATGTAACATGTTGGCCACAAGCCATGTTCCCTCTCTGGGCCTCAGTCCCTTCATCTGTAAAGTGGGGATAATGAAAATAGCTGTTTGATCTGAGTGCGGTAGGGAGAAGGCGGTGTCTGTTCTTTGCTGTGACTTTTGCCGCAAAAACATATGAATGAACAGCCTTTGGCATATACCACTCAACCATTCCTACAAGAATTAAACAATCTTGGTTATTCTTTAGCTGTTGTGCGTGTGTGTGAGATAAGTCGCTTTAGTCATGTCTGACTCTATGTGATCCTGTGGACTGTAGACCGCCAGGCTCCTCTATCCATGGGATTCTCCAGGCCAGAATACTGGAGTGGGTTTCCGTGCCCTTCTCCAGAGGATCTTCTCAATCCAGGGAATCGAACCTGCATCTCTTACGTCTCCTGCATTGACAGGAGAGTTCTTTACCACTAGCGTCATTGGAAAGCCCTCTTTAACTAATAAACACGTGTAGCTGGACTCACCCTCCACAAAGCTAATTACTATGACTCCATATAGATTACCCTCTGCACCTGGCATTCTTCTCCCCCTACTCTCTTGTAGTATACCGTATTTCAGAAAGAACATCATGCGCTGATAACTTCCGGTTCACTAGACCCAGTTACTGAGCTGCCTGATCCAGCTGTGGTTGTTTTGAAACTTTGCAAAAGAAAAAAAAAAAGCAAGACCTTCAGGAGGATATAAAACCTCTCCCTATCCCCGAGAAAGGGGGCCACAGTCCTTGAGGCACTATCCTGCTGGGTTTCCCTGTTTCCTTTTCTATTTCCTCCAACTCAGTTTCTGTATTTCTATTCAGCATGGGCGGACGGGGAGTCAAGATTTTGGCAACATGACCAGCACAGGTGTGGAGGAGGTGCCCACCTGCATGAGATTCTTCCCTGCCTGCACTCCCTTCCTGGGAACACAGGAGGGTTATTTCTCAGCACCCAGCCAATGCAGCCCACTGGCCTGATCCTCTGAGCCTGGAAACCAGTCCTTGGTCCTTTGATAACAGGAACTTTCTAAAGAGGAAGGGTCCTGACCGGGGAAGAGCAGAGGGTCCCCCAAGGATGCCATGCTATTTTGCATACCAACCCTCAAAATAATGGTCTTCTAAGACTTCTCTGGCCATCTGGTAGTTGAGACGCCAAGTTCCCAATGCTTGGGGTGTGGGTTTGATCCCTGGTCGAGGAACTAAGATCCCGCATGCTGTGCAGGCAAAAACAAACAAACAAACAAACAAAAACAAAACAAAAGCAAACTATGACCTTCCCAGTCTGAATTTCTAGAATTCCGTTTACATTTTGGTGTTCCACCACTGAACAGCCTCCTTCCCCCTCCATCCTTCTCCAGGCATCAAAGTCCTTCTAAAATGTCTTCACCTTTCACGGGACACCAGCAGGCAAATCCCCCATTCCAAATAAATGAGAAAGAAACCCCTTCCCGCCAGGTTTTGCTGGTGCCCCGGGCCACCCGAAGCCAGGATACAGTTTCTAGGCGGGGGCGCACGTGTGTGTAATTGCTTCCTGAGAGGAAGACCGTGAGAACCTCATTGCAAATGAGGTGTTAATGATGAGAGCCACAGGATCTGTTACTGTAGCCAAGTCCCACATGATGGACTACATTAAACTGCTTTTTATGTGGCCCTGAGCAGAACCCCTTCCCCTTTGTGAGGGAGCCTCCCACATGAGGGAAGCAGAATGAATAAAACACACCCCACCCACCTCGCTTTGTGGTGGAACACTGCCAGTGGACCCGCAGATCCTATGATCTGTCAAGGCAGGGGATTTCCTTAGAGGGGAAGGGCTTGGAGATGCTCCTGGATGCATTGTTCTGAACGTCACAACGGGGTACCTGCTGTGGCTGCAGTGTCTGTTGTTGAGTCTGAAATCTGAGGTTCAGAGGAGACTGAGTAATTTGAACAAAAATTCTGAAAGATCTATGAAGATCAGGTTGTTCACCTGTAGAATAGGTTTGATGATATCTCCCCCGTCATCTCATTTTAACCTTACAAACACCAAGGTAATGGCTCAGGTCCATAGAGCGAGAGCATGAAAAGCAACCGTAGTTCAAGGTAACGTCCTGATTCCTCCTTTTATTAGCAAGGAGACAGAAATTTGGAGGAGCAAAGCTCTCTGTCCAAGGACACAAACTGCTCAGGGGTCGAAGGACGCCCAGAAACACGGTCTTCCAACTTTGAGGGAGATTGGTTGTTGACTCTTATTTTGGCTAAAATAGAACTTTGCTCATTCCCAATCCATCCCTTTGCAAATGACTATTTTATTTAAAAGTATTTTGGCCGTGCAGCATGGGGGACCTTAGTTTTCCCTGACCAGGGATGGAACCTGCAACCTCTGCAATGTAAGCGTGGAATCCGCAATCACTGGACCTCCAGGGATGTCCCCCCTTCCTCTGCCTAAGAAGCAAAGTGATTTGGCTGAGTGTGGCTGATGCCCTGGAATTCTCCACTGACTTCTGCATTCACCACACCTGTTCTAGTCACCCACATGGCCACCCAGCAAGCCATCCTACTGCCTACAGACATGGCCTGGGGGACCCTAGCCAGCCAGCAAAAGTATCCTTGGCCCCTTCTGCCAGTAAAACCAGCACCTGGAATGCAATACAAGTACACTGAACTAGCAGAAATCAAAGTAGAGTTCCGAATGTCCTCAACCATGACGTTTTATTTAATTTTTCCTGTATGAAGATTGGACAACTGTTGTCGTTTAGTTGCTAAGTTGTGTCCGACTCTTTTGCAACCTCACAGACTGTAGCCCACCAGGTTTCTCTGTCCGTGGGGATTTTCCAGGCAAGAATACTGGAGAGGGTTGCCATTTCCTTCTCCAAGGGACCTTCCCGACCAAGGGATTGAACCCGTGTCTCCTACATTGGCAAGGGATTCTTTACCACTGAGCCACGGGGGAAGTCCCAATAGGGCAATTAACTACCTAAAAAGGGAAATAGAGCTTTCATGTTTGGGGGTCTGTGATACCACCAGCGAAGGGACAGGTTTGGTAATGTTGTTTTTCACTTGGTAAGTCATGTCTGACTTTTTGCAAGCCATGGATTGCAGCATGCCAGGCTTCCCTGTCCTTCACCATCTCCCAGAATTTGTTCAAACTCATGTCCATTGAGTCGATGATGCTCTCGAACCATCTCATCCTCTGCCACCCCCTTCTCCTCCTGCCCTCAATCTTTTCCAGCATCAGGGTCTTTTCCAGTAAGTCCACTTTTCGCATCAGATGGCCAGAGTGTCAGAGCTTCAGCTTCATCATCAGTCCTTCCAATTCTCCAGGCAAGACTACTGGAGTGGGTAGCCAACCCCTTCTCCAGGGAATCTTCCTGACCCAGTGATTGAGCCCGGGTCTTCTGCATTGCAGGCAGATTCTTTACCATCTGAGCCACCAGCAAAGCCCAATCTTTGATAATGTAGGTGCCCCCCCACCAAAGTAATATTTCTGGTCCAGATTTGGAATTCATTTCAACCAACTGACTTTACCCAAATAAATACAAGTTTCTTTTATCTCGTTAAAAGGCAAAATGAGACTTCTAGAATGTTTGCTGGATGGAGCCAATGGGAGATGTTAATGTTTTCTAAATGCTCTCAGGGAACAACTGGTGTTCACGGCTGTTCATCTTTATTCAGAGGAGGATTTGGCCGTGGAGCGTTGTAGTGAACACAATTGGATATGTTTCATTAAGACTGCACCTCCGTCTTTTAATTAACTTCTTGTTCCTGTCTTTGCTGTGATATTAATTATTTTTTAATCATCACTGGGAGGCACTTTAAGGAGAAGCAGCTGGAATCATCCAACCTTAGTTTCATTATACAGATAGGTGTTATAATAATTAACTTAATTAGCTTGTCACTGCTTGCATAAAATATGACTGTATTTGGAGAACAGATAGTGCTTTGCTGATCCAAGGTTAATTAAAACATGCAGTGTGTGAGAGGTCACGTTCCGTGGAGTTGGTACCTGGCCAGCACGATGGAGAATGTTCCCACAGTGGGCTGGACTGGAAACTGGCCGTGGCAGAGTCCTAAATCCATCCTTGGGGAACCTCAACATCATCGGATCCGTGCCTCAGCCCATCTGTGACGTTGTCTTCTGATTCTGGGGTCCGTGAGCCTCCACAGGTTAGAGGGGAAATCAATGAGACACTTGCTTTAAGTGGAGGATATTCTGCGTGATCCTCTGTGTTAAAACCAGAAAAGAATATTCTGTGTGGGGGACTTCCTTGGTGGCCCCGTGGCTAAGACTCTGTGCTCCCAATGCAAGGGGGCCAGGGTTCGATCCCCGGTCAGGGAACTAGATCCCACATGCTGCTACTAAGACCTGGTACAGCCAAATAAATTTTAATTTTTGTCTTAGCACTGTTTTTTTTTTTTTAATTTAAATGATTTATTTTTAATTGGAGGGTAATTTCTTTACCATATTGTGGTGTTGGTTTCTGCCATATATCAACATGAATCAGCCATAGGTATACTTATGTCCCCCACTCTTGAACCTCCCTCCTACCCCACAAATAAATAATTCTTTTAAAAAAGAATATGCTGTGCAGGATGTAGCTGACAGTTACCAAATGCTCCCCTTGTGCAGGTACCGAGCTGAGTCCCATGAATGACTCCATCTTTACCCAAATCCTATGAGGCACACAGTATTATCCTTGCTTTGGAGTTGAGGAAACTGAGTTAATTTCTTGAGTTATCTTTAGGGTCTTAGAAGTAAAGAGAAGGGAGAGACTAGTGGCTGTATTTCAGATCATCATTCACGAAATGGGCCAGGCCAGAATGTGAGATCTGGATCCTAGAAGTTCCTGCCATTGAGGCTGAGTGACCCACATTTGTTTTCTACACAGATTGTGGTCCTGTGTCATCTTTCTTTCTCCTTTGCAAGTTTATGTAGACACTGGCATGGAATGCAGTTCGTTATTTTCCCCCGAGGTTTGATCTTTTTTTCTGATTGCTTGACTGTCTCTAATATTCTGTTGGTTCCCAGAACCAATCTTCCTTGTACCTGCAAACTGTATTTTTCTAAGTGAAAGTGTTATCCAGTAAATGATTGTCAACCTTAAAGCATAAAAAAGACCAAACCCCTTGTTCAAGGTCACACAGCTATTTACTCATCCAGCCAGGGTTTGAACCCAGCTCGCTTGTTTCCAGAAGCCCAAATTCTCAGTCACTGATCCTCAACAGTTGCTTTTGAATGAAATATTACTACACAATGATGCCTCATCCACACCATCATAAAATGAGTACCGTTTCTTGGGGGAAAGTAAAAATGGGTAAATGACAGAGTCATTCCTGTAGGGTCCCTCACCCATGAGAAAGCCAAGACCAAACCAGAATGTTCCAGCCTCGTCAAAACACCGAGGGACTGGTGGGTCTGGAAGAATCATTGCAGTCACTCCTCGTCAATATGTGAAGGAGTGGAACGTGTGTAACTGTTTTTGTTTTGTAATTATGCTGCAGCCCATTAAAGGTTGATTTGCCTCTATAATCAGTCCAGCCTTCTAACAGCTCATTCGGAGGAGTAAATGGACATCATGAAGAAATTTACAGCTTCGGAGATGTTGAGATAAGCATGCATCCCATCCCTTGAAAATGACTCATCCAGTGAGGGCTGAGCTGCCTGGAAACGATGGAAATCTTGAACTGCACTGGTTACAAACTGTGGTTGGTATCAACCCTGAAATGTTAACATGGGGACTGGAAGGGAATTTCATGTTCAACAGATGCTACCTGCATTATGGACTAGGGTGGGCTATGCTTGACTGGGAAGGCTTGTCCACGTTTCTGAGAAAATGCCCTTAAAATCATTTGCTCCGATTCCTCTCAGACTGCTGGGTTTGATTTCGCATGATGGTTTACTGACTTTCTCCATCGGAATGACTTAAGCTCATTTTAAATGTAACTCTCTGCTCAATGCTGCTATTATTTTACTTGAGGCTGTTATTAATTTGCCCTGGAGTGATGTGTGGTTTGGATTGTGTTGTGCTGATGTGGTTTGTCATATTTGATTCGAAATGTAGGACAGAAGCTTGGAAAGAAGGAAAATGAGAATGTGGAAAAAGAGTCAGTGAATGTGACTGTGGCTTTGAGGAATGTGTCATAGGCTGCTACTTTTTGGATGGGTTGTGTCCATTTTTTAAGGTGACATGGTCCAAAAAGTGGGATATAATAGAGAAATGGGGCTTCCCAGGTGGCTCAGTGGTAAAGAATCTGCCTGCCAGTGCAGGAGATGTGGGTTCAATCCCTGGGTCGGAAAGATCCCCTGGAGGAGGAAATGGCAACCCTCTCCCAGTATTCTTGCCTGGAAAATCCCATGGACCAAGGAGCCTGGTGGGCTATAGTCCATAGGGTTGCAAGAGTCAGGCATGACTGAGAGCACGTGCGTGCACACACACACACACACACACGGGAATAGTCAGCTGGCCTGTATCAAGCTGCATCTTCATGACACGGTTCCACTTAGAAGAGGCTGTGGTCTTGGAGGCACCACGGTAATCCTGTCTACTACAATACCCTCCAGTTAGGAAACTGTACAGGACATAATACAACAAAATGCTAAATTTTGTTAATATATAAGTGCCAAGAACTATAAAGAATCTGGGAGTCTATCCTACTTGTAGGCTCTTAGGCAAACCCATGATTAGTTCATGGATGTTGGCAGAAGACACGAGATTCTTGGGTCAGAGACAAAGGTCTTAACCATAGTCTAGCAAGCAGCATGAGCTTCCTGTCATGTCCATTCCCCTGGCTCCCTAGTCTCATGGGAGGGTCACACGGATGAACCTAGAAGGATGCCTTCATACCCAGTGGGTTGCATAAAAGAAGAGGAACCCTGAGCTTGGTGTGAGTGGTAAGCACAGTCGCTCTCTGGCCAGGAGGGATTAATACTTCATTGCTCAAGCTTACCTGTTGCAAACACAATCTTGAGAAATGGATTACCAGGCAGAGAGTGGTCGGGATGCTGCTTTTTAGGTAGACAGAGTTAGAGCATGCAGGAACACTGAGCCCGGGGAGTGGTGAATTGCCTCTCCCAGAAAGAAATTACTCTCAGCCAATGATTCAGGATCAAATCCCAGTCCTTCTCTTCTGGGTGGTTTCTCAGTCTTCTATGGAATATACTTGGCAATTCCAGGTGCAAAGATCATCTTCTTCGGCTGGAAGGCAGGTCACTTTCCAGGGGTTGCTCTCAAACTGGACTGGTGGTAGAGCTTTCCTGCGTGCATGCTAAGTCACTTCAGTCAGGTGTGACTCTTTACAACCCCATGGACTGTAGCCTGCCAGGATCCTTTGTCCATGGGATTCTCCAGGCAAGAATTCTGGAGTGGGTTGTCATTCCCTTCTCCAGGGGATCTTCCTGACCCAGGGATCGAACCCACGTCTCTTATGCTTCCTGCACTGGCAGGCGGGTTCTAGTGCCACCTGGGAAGCCCAATGTATGCCCAGCAGTGTGCTAAATATGATTTTGCTTCCACAACAACTCTGTGAGGGAGATAATGTGATTGTTCACTTTCTGCAGCTAGGGTAACTGAAGCTTATAGAGGCTGAGGAATTTCCCAGGTTCACACAACTAGCAAGTGGTGAAGGAAAATTATGAACCCAGCGCTAGCGGCTAACCAACTCCTCACCACTCCTCTGGTTTACTCTTGGATGTGGACAGCCCTGGGGATCTTGGGGACTTTCCTGCTGCCGTCTGAGTGGAGCTGCAGCGCAATGTTGCAGAGAGAACCCTGTGTTTAGAGTCACATGGTCTAGACAAAATGTACCAACCTAGCAATCTGCATATAGTTAAAGCTATGGCTTTTCCAGTAGTCATGTAGGATGTGAGAGTTGGACCATAAAGAAGGGCGAGTGCCAAAGAATTGATGCTTTCGAACATCAAAGACTGGAGTGCTAGAGAAGACTCTTAAGAGTCTTGGACAGCAAGGAGATCAAACCAGTCACTCCTAAAGGAAATCAACCCTGAATAATCATTGGAAGGACTGATGCTGAAGCTGCAATATTTTGGCCAAATGATGCGAAGAGCTGACTCACTGAAAAGACCCTGATGCTGGGAAAGACTGAAAGCAGGACAAGAAGGGGACAAAAGAGGATGAGAAGGTTGGACGGCATCACTGACTTAACGGACATGAGTTTGAGCAAGCTCTGAGAGATGGTGAAGGACAGATAAGCCTGGTGTGCTACAGTCCATGGGGTTCCAAAGAGTCAGACGTGACTTAGTGATGGAACAACAACAACAAGAGATGTGCACGAGAGTGCCTTACAAACCCATGGCAGGCTATAAATGTAACACAACAGCAAGTGGCTCTTTTCTCTCAAATACCCCAAAATATGGGTTTTCCAGGTGGTACAGTGGTAAAGAATCTGCCTGTCAATGCGGAAGACACAGGAGATGAGAGTTCGGTCACTGGATGGGGAAGATCTCCTGGAGTAGGACGTGGCAACCAACTCCAGTGTTCTTGCCTGGAAAATGCCACGGACAGAGGAGCCTGGTGGGCAACAGTCCATGGGGTCACAAAGAATCGACACAGCTGAGCAACTGAGCATGCGTACACACAAAAATGTAGACTCTGGCTTCCACAGGGGTTCTACTATTGCTGAACAATCATACAACAAACTTTAACTTGGTGGAGGGGGTCGAATGGCTTCGTTTTGGTGTGATGGGTGAAGACTGTCCTCTGTCGAGAAGGATGCTGAGGCCTTGTTGGACTCAGCAGAGGACGGTACAGTGACTGTAAATGAAACAGGAGAGGGGAGGGAGGTTATAGTCATGCCTAATTGTTCCATGCTGGTGTTGGGGGGCAGCAGAGAAAGGAAGACAAAATGAGTATCCTGTGATGGCTCTCCAGAGTTCTGGAGAAGGGACCTCCCTGTTGGTCTAGTGGCTAAGAATCCTCCTTGTGGTGCAGGGTACATGGATTCAATCTCTGCCAGGGAACTAAGAAGCTACATGCTGAGGAGCAACTAAGCCCCAACTAGAGAGTACATGTGCTGCAACGACGGATCCTGGATGGTGCAACTAAGACCCGATGCAGCCAAATAAATACATGAATATTAAAAAAAAGTTCTATAGGAGCCCACAGTATGGGCATCTGGCAGAACTACCCAGTGATACTTCCTTCAGCACCAGAGGGGTTCTTAAGTGTGTCGAAGTGCCTGTAGTGGGAGTTAGTCCTCCCACCGTACCAGCAGCTTGGGTAATCGTTCATCCTGGAGGCATGCCTGGGCCTGCCTCCTGGGATGGAGAACAGGGCTGGGGGCCATAATGAGAAGCAAATCTCACAGGATCGAGGCCCGTGATGTGATGAAAAGCTCTGACAGTGGATGAGATAAGAAGTGCTGAGTGGAAGCATGCACAGCTGATCCCACAACTTCTATTAAAACCAGGCCTCCCGGCCCGTCACTCACACTAGCTTACCTTTCTCTCTGCCCATCAGTTAAGAAAACTGTTAGGCAAGTAACATTGACCAAAGCCCAGAGCCATGACTCTGGGGAAGTGTTTCTTGGTGTGTCAGGATACGGGGCAGTGACATCTAGAATGGTCTTTGGGGAAAAAACTGGGAGCTCCAGTGAAATATGACTTAGCCTGGGTGGCCAGGCAAACCCATGGGGGACCCATGAGGTAGACCCAGGGTTTTCACCACTCTCTGCACAGAAAAGGGTTTTCAAAGCATTTCCTAGCACCTTGTACTCCTATTTGGGACATAACTCTTCCCACCCCCATATTAAATCAAATTTAATCATATTTAAACAAATGAAACACCCACAGTCCCAGTCTTCGGGGATAACCATGGCTTACATTTTGGTGGCCATCTTTCTGATATTATTACTGCATGTATTCCACCATGGCTCAGTGGGTAAAGAATCCACCTGCAATGCAGGAGACACAGGAGACAGGTTGATTCTGGGTCTGGAAGTTCCCTTGGAGGAGGAAATGGCAACCCACTCCAGTATTCTGGCCTGAAACATTCCATGGACAAAGGAGTCTGGCGGAGTACAGTCCAAAGTGTTGCAAAGAGTTGGACATGACTAATCACAAGTGCTTCGAAATGGTGTAAAAAGTGAAGTGATAATTGCTCAGTCATGTCCAACTCTCTTCCATCCCATTTACTTAGGCTGCCAGGTTCCTCCGTCCATGGAATTCTCCAGGCAAGAATACTGGAGTGGGTTGACATTCCCTTCTCCAGGGAATCTTCCCAACCTGGGGATCGAACCCACATCTCCTGTATTGCAGGCAGATTCTTTACCATCTGAGCTACCAGCAAAATGGTAAATGTAGATTAAAATATGATCGATCACACTATAGATCTGACCGTCCATTATGGCAGCCAATAGCCACATGTGGCCACTCAAATTAGAATTAGTTAAATAAAAACAAAAACTCAGTTTCTCAGTTACACTGGCCACATTTCAAATACTCAAAAGCCCCATATAGTCATTTGAGAAGTTTATATAAAGAACATTTCCATCCACACAGAAAACTCTGCTGGATGGTACTGCTCATATATACAGTCCTGTGAGCTTTTCTCACCGACTGAATGTCTTTCTTATCACAAAATATAAGTGTACATTAGCCTTTCCCACAACTGCATAGTATTCCTTTGTGTCCACATTCAACCACTCTTTAAAAAAGTTTATTTATTTGGCTTCACCAGGTTCTTAGTTATGACATGTGGGATCTAGTGCTCTGACCAAGGATGTAACCTGGGCTCCCTGCATTCGGAGTGCAGAGTCTCAGCCAGTGGTCCACCGGAGAAGTCCCTATTGAGTCACTTTTTAAACCATTTCTCTAATGTTCAAAATTTAAATCATGTCTGGTTTGTCCCTGTGATTGAATAAACTTATAAAATGCTAAATGTTGATTGCTCTGTGTGGTTACTTTCTTACTTTTTTCTTCCAAAGCAGACTGCAGGGTTTTTAGGTCATTTTCTTTGTGAAGGTGTTAGTCACTCAGACCCCATGAACTATAGCCTGCCAGGAATTCTCCATGGATTCTCCAGGCAAGAATACTGGAGTGGGTTGATATTCCCTTCTCTAGGGGATCTTCCCAACCCAGGGATCGAACCCACATCTCCTGTAGTGCAGGCAGATTCTTTACTGTCTGAGCTACCAGCTCATGGAATTCTCCAGGCAAGAATATTGGAGTGGGTAGCCAGTCCCTTCTCCAGGGGATCTCCAACCCAGGGATTGAACCTCCATTTCATGAATTGTAGGAACTTTACCAGGGAAGCCCCAGTTTCCAGAAAGACAGCATAAATTTATACACCTCCCGAGCAGGATACAAAAGCACTTCTTACTCTAATCTAATCAATAATTTAAAAAATGATTGCCACTTCGATAATAATTTTTAAAAATCAAAGCCGCAATATCTCAAAAGTGCTTTGCTTTGCAGTTCTTGGATTTCTAGTGTTTATTTGGGTTTAAAACCACCTGCATTTCTTTTGTGACCTGCTTTTGCTGAGCTTTTTTTTTTAGCCATATCACACAGCATGCAGGATCTTAGTTCCCCGATAAGGGATTGAACTCTTGAGCCCTGCGTTGGAAGCACAGAGTCTTAACCAGCGGACTGCCAGGGAAGTCCCCTTGCTGAGCTTTTAGTTGAAATATTTATACCTTTCTAATTGATTCATACAAGATCTTTATATGTGGAGGGATTAAGTTTCTTACCCTAAAACTTACCTCTTACCATATAACTTACCAAAGGCTCGCTTTGATTTGTTGTTCGTATGTCAGTTCTCTTACAAGCATTATAAAACTGCATTTAGTCAAATCTCTCAGTTTTTTTCTTAGATTTCTACTTTTGATAAGACACTTAGATATACCCTGCTAAAAATTATATATAAATATTTGCTATATTTTATAGTTTACCTTTTAAAAATGCCTAAAACTTTAGTACATCTGGAATTTATTTAGAGCGTAATGTGAGTTTGATATTTACATTTAGTTTCTAAATGGCTAGCCACTCAAACCACTTATTGAATTATTATTCTTTTTCTTTAACTGATTTTAAATTTCACCTTTATCAAATATTACATTTATATACATATTTGGGTCTGCTGTTATGTTTCCTATTCTATTACTCTTTCTAATTTGGTACAAATAACATATTGATTTAATTATTATGCTATATATTACATGTTAATATTTGTGTGGTAAATCCTTCTTTTCTAAAATATTGGCTTTTTTAGTTCGTATGTTCTCCAATATGAATGTTGAAGCTATTTTGTGAAATGTCAGACAATAGTCCTGTCAGAGTTTTTTATTGGCATTGTTTATATAAAACTAAATTTGTGAATATTTGACTTTTTATCAGTATTGAGTCTTCTCATCTAGGAATATGGTATATCTTTTAATTTATTCTCATTCTTGTATGTCACTTTTTGAAGTTTATTAGTTGTTTTCTTTCTCCCAGCCTTGAACATTGCTTATAAATTTCACTCCCACCTTGCCAAAATCTTGGCCCTAGTTTCTGGAGTGGTGCTGGAAAATAAGGGTGAATTGGACTGGGAACCATGCTAGCAAGCAAATTTCCTGGACTGGAGCACATGATGTAATGTTTTAATTTTTCAAAAAATGGTTGTTTTGAATGAGACCTTTATTTTTTTTCATATATCATATGTTATTACTTACATGTTTAATCTAAAAAAAATAATACAAATGAACTTGTTTACAAAACAGAAATAGATTCACACACATAGAAAATAAGCTTATGGTTACCAAAGGGAATGCAGGGGAAGGGAGAGAGATCTTTCAATTCCATTATATTTTGTGATATTGCAATCATTTTTAGATTGGATATCTTGGGCTTGGCAAAGAGATGATCATTTTATTTGCAAGAAATATTTGTCAATATTTAGAATTTTGAATTTTTTTTCTTATTCTAGATCAATATAGTATAGTACTTAAAAAAAAAGAAGAAGCCTCACTGTTTCAGACCGACAGACCTGGGTACATTCGTATTGCACTGCCTACTAACTCAAACCTTCTGCCTTTTGCCCAGTTTCTGGGGCTGTTTCCTCAGTGGTAAAAAGGGATAATGATACCTACTTTATAGGGATCTTCTGAGGATTAAATGAAATATTGTCCATAAGGCACACAGCTTAGTACCTGGCACATACACAGTCTATTACTGCTTGTCTGATTGCAGTTGGCTGGAGCGCCCAGATCCTTGACTACTAACTGTAATGGTGGACATCAGGCTTTAATGGGAAGAGGTTTGTTGCTAAATAGAAATACCAGGCACTGCTGATGACAATGTTGATGATGATGGTGATGAGGACTAACAGTTATTCGGCGTTTGTGCCCCATCCAGCACATATGCCATAAAGACAATGGCAGGAAATGACTCTAACATCTTCCAAACTTGCCCCTAATAAAATTGCTTTTATTCATTCCTTCCATGACTCAACTAATTTATTCAACAATCATTTGTTGAGCATGCACCAAAACTCTCACTTTACATGCCTCAGTTCTTACTATAGTCATTTTGAACTGAGTGTGACTGATCGGATGATGAGGGAAGAAACAAATAAACAGATGATGGAAGGTAAGGGCACCTATGCTCCATGTACAGACCACCTATAGAACCACACACACGCACAGATGATGGTACGGTGACCGTTACCTGTGATCTTTCCTGTCCATCATGTATGGACTGTCCTCACTGACAGCAAAAGATTCATAATGAGATAAAGAATGGGGCTAGCTGGGACTTCCCTCGAGGTGCAGTGGTTAAGACTCTGCCTTCCAGCCCAGAGGGTGCAGATTTGGTCCCTGGTTGGGGAACTAAGATCCCATATGCCATGGGGTGTGGCTGAAAATTTTAAAAAAACATGGGGCAGACTGGCTTTCTTCTGATGAAAGCTTACTCATTTAACCATTGTTTGCTGATGCTAATAATAAAAAGGATGAATAAGAGGAGAATCTTGCCATTGGGCCACTCGTAGTTGAGAAATCCAGATGGGTAAGGACATCACGGAATATTCATTGGAAGGACTGATGCCGAAGCTGAAGCTCAAATACTTTGGCCACTTGATGTGAAGAACTGACTCATTGGAAAAGACCCTGAGGATGGCAAAGTTTGAGAGCTGGAGGAGAAGGGGGTGACAGAGGATGAGACAGTTGGATGGCATCACCGACTCAATGGACAGGAGTTTGGAGAAACTCCAGGAGATAGTGGAGGACAGGAGGGCCTGGTGTGCTGTAGTCCATGGGGGTCACAAAGAGTTGGACACGACTGAGCGGCTGAACAACAGCAAAGGACAACACACCAGCAGAAGTACAAATATTAATGAGAATATAGAGAAGTGTTTGTGCAGGGAGGCGGGGCTTGCCCACTTGTGCGGTGGGAAGGAGACAGAGCTACAGAGTGGGTGGGTGGGAGTCGGGACTGGGTGAGTCATGAGACTAGGTGGGTAAGGGAGAAAAGCAGGCGAACTGTGGGGACAGCTTATGCAAATGCACACAAGCACACTGGAGCTGACTGCTCAACCTGCCTAACGGTCTGTTTTGCAGTGAACTTGAACTGAAAGGAGGTGGACTTTGTGATTAAACTCAATTTGAAGACTGCAAAATTAGAGCTTATCTTACATGGTTTAATGAGGTCACCAGAAAGCAAACAAATTATGCCTTGTTAATATTCCGAGTCAAGAGATATGCCAGGGCAAAGCAAAATAATGGGAAGAGTCTGGGGACAAAATGAGGAACAGAAGGAATCTACTGCTTTGGGGAGATGTTCATTGTCTTTGGATTAGCTCAATGTCTCCACTCCTCTTTCTGTCCTTATCACTTTCTTCTCCTAGACCTCATTCAGCAGCAGTTTTCTAGGCTGGCTGGATTCCTTAAAACACTGATGAGGAACATTAGCTAGAGGTAGAAGACAATTCCAATTTCTCCCTAAAGTCATGTATAAACGGAGCACACAGGAAGGACGCATCCCCGTTGGCCCCTATTGTCTGCTGACGAATACAGAATTTGGGGTTTGATTCATTTGCCCTCTGCAGTCAACCTCTCCTTTTCCTCTCCCTCTATCCTGTTCCCTTCTCAGGTATTTGGGTTTGGCAGGCTATTATTGGGTGGAACCCACAGACACAAGGAAGTGATTTTATGGACTTTCTTCTGGGCTCATGTGCAATTTTTAAAAATTCCTTTTGATCCCCTAAGATCCCAGAAGCCAGCTCTGGTTAACATCATCAAGAAGCCAGCTACACCCAGGGCTGTCCTAGGAGCGAGGCTTCTCCTGTGCCAAGCTGCAGGCAATTGGCCTCCTGGCCTGAAACCAGAGGCGTCTTGAGAAGATGCAAACAGAAGTGGCCAGTCAGATCATTAACATGTGAATTTGATCAATGTTTACATCTGTGCAAAGCATTTCATACCAAATAAATCTCTTAGAAATTCCACTGCCATCTTCCCCATCTCTAGGTTGAATAGCTTAACCCTCGGTTCTTTTATATATATTTCCTGATTCAGTGCCTAGTAAGGGTTTAAGGTTGATCCTGTTCTGAAACTGTAGCTTATTCTCCGCAAATTCCTAAACGTTATTGGATCAGAGCTGCTACCAGGGCACATTGAGGTATTGAGAGAACTGGGTGGAAAGGAGGAAACTGGAGAGAGACCAGTACTCAGATTATCAAGAGAGACTTTCAACTCTAACTATTCCTATGGCTTCCCGGGTGGTGCTAGTGGTAAAGATTGCACCTGTCAATGTAAGAGACACGGGAGACTTGGGTTCGATCCCTGGGTCAGGAAGATCCCCTGGAGTAGGAAATGGCAACCCACTTCAGTATTCTTGCCTGGAAAGTTCCATGGACGGAGGAGCCTGGTAAGATATAGTCCGTGGAATCACGAAGAGTCAGACACAACTGAGACCACTCAGACTATTCCTGTGAACCAGACCACAGTCGGTGCCTAAAAATGCCTGAGGGCAGGCTGTTAACCCAACCCATTGTCTGGCTTTTGATCAGACCTGCCTGCCTGAGTTTTGATGGCATTGGAAGCACTTACAGATAGAAATGACCATGCAGATAAAATACAATAAAATGCAGATAAAGTTATTTTTTATGCATGTGGTACCAGAATGGACCCATTCATTTTTAAAATTGTTGTTGTTGTTCAGTCACTCAGTTATGTCTGACTCTTTGTGACCCCATGGATTTTTAAAATACAGAAAGCTGAGCGCTGAAGAATTGATGCTTTTGAACTGTGGTGTTGGAGAAGACTCTTGAGAGTCCCTTGGACTGCAAGGAAATCCAACCAGTCCATCCTAAAGGAAATCAACACTGAATAATCATTGGAACGACTGATGCTTAAGCTGAAACTCCAATATTTTGGCTACCTGATGCGAAGAACTAACTCCATGGGAAAGACCCTGATGCTGGGAAAGATTGAAGGCAGGAGGAGAAGGGGACGACAGAGGATAAGATGGTTGGATGGCATCACTGACTCGATGGACAGGAGTCTGAGCAAGCTCAGGGAGTTGGCGATGGACGGGGAGGCCTGGCGTGCTGTGACTGAAATGAACTGATTATTTATTTGGCTGTGCCAGGTTTTAGTTGCATGTGGGAATTCGTTCTCTGACTAGATATTGAACCTGAAACCCTTTCATTGGTAGCACAGAATCTTAGCCACTGGGCCGCGAGGGAAGTCGTGGACCCCTTCATTTTTTGATGGGATTGCTAGACTGGATCTATCAAGGAAGTACAACAATCTTAGAGCATCTTTTATTTTGTATATTTGCATTTTTGTTATTGTTGTTCTGGCTTCTCTCCCTCAACCCAAGTTTTACTGATATAATTGACACATAACATTCTATAAGTTTAACATTTACAATGTGATGATTAGATACAGGTATACATTGCAAAATGATTACCACAGTAAGCTTAGTTATTGCTCATCACATAGCTTCCATAGCTACCAATTTTCCATAGCTATATACTTCACATAGCTACCAATTTTCTTCCTTGGATAAGAACTTTTAAGATCTACTCTCTTAGCACCTTTCAAATATATAATATGTATTATTAGCTACAGTCATAATGTTGTACATGATATCCCCAGAACTTCTCTTATAAGTGAACGTTTGTGCCTCTTAACTACCTTCACCCTTCTTGCCTGGAAAATTCCATGGACAGAGGAGCCTGACAAGCTACAGTCCATGGTGTTGCCAAGAGTCAGACAGGACTGAGCACATACACACACACACACACACACCTTTCCCCCTACCTCCCAATTCCTGCTTAACTAGTTCACTGAATTTGAGTTAAGGTATTAGAACTGTGCTTTCCTAGTGTCTCCACATACACAGAAAACAGCAACTTGAATGACAAAATAATTAGGAGGAATTGCACCTTGTTGAGTATCTGGGTCTGAAAGATGGAAAACAAAGATCAGCCTCAAGCTGGAGATCATCTCTAATGATGACATGCAGGGCTCTACCCTGTGGGACGTTTTCACTTATGCCAAGTTTTCAGGGGATTTTAGGCTCATTAAACTCGTGGATAACACAGTAGAAAGCTCACTCCTCAGATGGCACAGGTGGTAAAGAACCCGCCTGCCAATGCAGGAGGTGTAAGAGAAGCAGTTTCAGTCCCTGGGTTGGGAAGACACACTGCAGGAGGGCATGGCAACCCACTCCAGTATTCCTGCCTGGAGAATCCCCATCGACAGAGGAGCCTGGCAGGCAATGGTCCATAGGGTCACAAAGAGATGGACACGACTGAAGTGACCTAGCACAACATAGTAGAAACAGTAAATAATGGAACTGAGCCCACCCAGTGGGCTCAAACAGTGGGTCAGATGGTTATGGGCAGGGAACAGTGGAAGCTGGCCAGCTGATTTCTTCTTCCTCCCCCTCCTCCACCACCCGCTCCTCTCATTCATCTTTGTGGCGTGTAAAAGTTTATAAACACACCCAGGGCTATTGAGAGAGTGAATGTGATGAACATAAATGGGTGCGGCACCATCATTCCATACATTCTAAGTGGTACCGGTGGGAGCAGAACTCAAACCCAAGCTCCCCCTATTTTTCTTTTTTCTCTTTTCTTTATTTTTGGCAGTGCTGGGTCTCTGTTGCTGCATGGGGTTTTCTCTAGTTGCAGCAAGTGGGGGCTACTCTCTAGTTGCGGCTCCCAGCTCTAGGGAATGTGGGCCAATAGTTGTGGTGCCCAGGCTTGTCTGCTCCGCAGCATGTGGGATCTTCCTGGGTCAGGGATCGAACCTGTGCATTTCCTGCATTGGCAGGTGGGTTCTTTACCACTGCACCACCAGAGGAGCCCTGAACTTCCCTTCTTTTCAAATGATGCTGGCGTCTTTAGGAATATTCTTTGGGAATGACCACGCCTGACTTTGTGAACATGAGCGTTCTGTGCAGTAACACGGTGCTTATGGAGATCTGCACATGCTTGCTGTGTTCTTTTAATCAGGCAGCTGGGCCCCGGGTAAAGCAACTGCTGCTAACACGTGCTTCTGCTGAGCCCAACACATCAAAAAGACCACCCATGCTAAAAATGGACTGGACAGCAGATGCATTCAGACCACAAGATCCAGAACCAGCATTTTAGACGAGCTACCAAATATGCCGAAGATAATGAACATTTTGGAGCTAAAGGGGACCATAAAAAATCATGTGACCTAACTCCCCTCTTGGCGATGGAGACCCTGGGCAGAGAGAGGTCAGCTGATATGCCCCAAGTATGGGTGTGCTTGGTTTCTTGATGCCTGGTCTGAGGTATCCTCTACTCTATTACATTCTTCTGCTCTAATAATGATAATGATAATGATAGTAATAATTGTGATGACTTAATCTTTGTATCATTTTTTATAGCTTAAAAATCTTGGATGGTTTAACGAGGTCAGGAGAATAGACAAGGAAAACCATTGTGCCCTGTTCAATATTCATATTCATGCTACCTACTGGGGCAAAACAAAGATAAATATAGCTTTCTCTGGGAAAAGATTGGGGACAAAATGAGGAATTGAAAGGTTCTACTGCCTCTATGTAAACACAATGAGATAATAACTTTGAATTTGTTCAGTTTTTCTGTTTCTTTACCCACCCCTGTCCTCCCAGAATCTCATTCAGCAGCAGGTTTCTGTCATGGAGCAGAGCCCTGTGGGGCCTTCCCTCCCCCAAACAGATCTCCCTCCCCGCCCACCCCACATGTCCTCTGCCTGCCCTTGCCAAAGAATAAATTTAATCAGAGAAATGAAAAAAACATACAAAGGCAAAGAAAAGCAGTCAAGCAGAACAAAAAATTGGGTTGGCCAAAATGTTCATTTGGGTTTTCCATAAGATCTTGCTTGAAAACCCAAATGAACTTTTTGGCCAACCCAATAATAATAAAGTCATTAAACAAGGTCAAAGACCTTCAGCTCCTTCTCATGGGCTGTGGATAATATTCTGGGCTGTGTCACTAAGTCTGTGGCCGTTTGTCACAGCCTGCTATAGCCATCCTTCTGGGACAGGTGGACCCCCACCCACAATTTGGTTCAGATGTTGAGACTGAGGATGCCACACAAACAACAAAAGGACGTGAAAAAATCTGTTACTTACATAATGAAGCTTTCAGGGTGGATCCCAAGCAGGTCCCAAAACAGTTTGAGAAAGTGGGAAAAGAAGGCTGGGTGGAGGTTTTGTGGTGGGTAGGAAGTGGGGACAGGGTGAATTGAATTTCATATCCTGTTAATACCAATTCTTATCCGCTTTCCCAGATGTGGGCAGAAAGAGAATAATATGGGGTTATGCTTACATGCTGTCAGCAGTCAAATATCAAAAACTGGAATCAGACTTTATTACTCAACAATAGAAGATCAACGCACCAATCTTCCTCTGCTCCATCTAAGCAACCATCCATCCATCCATCCATCCTTCCACATATCTGGCCATCCATCCTTCCTTCCACCCACCCATCCATCCATCCGTCCTTCCTTCCACCCACCCATCCATTCATCTATCCTGCCATCCTTCCATATATCTGTCCATCCATCCATCTACCCATCTATCATCCATCCTTCCATCCATCCATCCATCCTTCCATCTACCCATCTATTCATTCAATATTTTACTGCATATGCATTGTGTATCAGCCACAACTAGAGATTATGGATACAGTAGTATTACTGAAATAATTCAGTATTACTGAATAATTCAGTATTACTGAATAATTCCTTCCATTGAGCTCACTACCTGGTAGGAGTGACCACTGAATTGATTTTTAAATATTTGATTATTTGTCAAGTATCACAGTTGTGCTATATGGAGAAGGCTAAGACAGCATAACAGAGAAAGATTTTTCTTTCTAGGAATTTTAGAGGAATTTTCCCTGAGAAGGCAATAGTCTGTGCTGCTCTTGATTAACACCAGGAGTTCAACCGGCAGAGACAGAAGTGTAAGCATTTTAGGTCTTAAAGGGAACACAACTGACAACCGTTACAGAGGTGTGATGTCTTATCTCTGTGACAGTGAATGGGATTAGCAGATGAGGGTTTTCCCATTTTGATCCCATATGATTCGGGATTGGGGAATTGTAGGATTTCATGAGATAATTTGGAACAAAAAGCTAGAATAGTGAGATGAAGCAGCTTTAAAGATGGCCAGTAGCAGGTTATCTCCAGGTTGAGCTTATTTTTGGCTGTGCCAGGTCTTAGTTGCAGCATGTGGGATCTAGTTCCCTGACTAAGGATTGAATAAGGGCCCCCAGCATTGGGAGTATGGAGTCTTAGCCACTGAACCACCAGTGAAGTCCCAAGGTTGACCTAATTTAATGATGGGCTTACAAAAAAATTTTTTTAGCCTGAAGCCATTGACTCACACCTGGATTAATATACGTGAAGGAAAACATATGAGACCTGTAGCACGGACAAGACAGGGAAGGGATGGTTTCATGTAAAGGGAGTTCATAATGAGACTTTCTGGCATACACAGCAGTTGTTTTTTTTTTTTTTCCCTTCAATCATGGTCCAAGTAAATGAAGCAGCGAGTATGTAGAATTACAGGATGGTTGATTGTGGGGAGCGTGGATCTGCAGGGCTGGCAGAGGAATAAAGCTGCTCATCTTGATTCAGAATAGGTCTCCTCCCCCTTGGGTCCTCCTCTTTGTGACATCCTAGAACATCCCAGGACACTGCTGGTCTTTGAACTCCACCCTTTCATCCCAGAGGTCTGGCAGCCTCAGTAGAAGCCTCTACCCTCATGTGGGTATCAGCTGGGGCAGCCTGGATTTTTATAAGCGTTCCAACATTAATGACTAGGTTCTGCTGGAAGGAGACAAGTCTTTTCTCTCATTCCTACCCTCCCCACTTCATGCTGCATCCCCACTTCTCTCTCCCTCTGTTTCATATTTTAGATTCAAGAGGATCTTTCATATATATAACAAGTCCTTGCTTTGAACTTAAAAATAAACAGTATGAAAGAAAAAAATAGATGGTCCAATCTTACTTGAAGTGCTCAAATATGATTAGTATTAGACTGTGAAATACCTCTGCCTTATCTCTAGTTGCCAGCTGCTGGGAACATTTTGAGAGATCGGGCTGGTTGTTGTGATGTGATTTTTTTTAAACAAAACATAAGCCCCAAGTGATCTGTGTATAGACTCTCCACAAAATCCCCTTTGTCAAAAACTCAATCTTTCTAATTTTTATTCCCCCATCATTTGGCCTGATCCCAGTTTATGGAAGTCAGTGTGGGAGTAAAATAGAATCCAATCCCGATCCAATTCCTTCTCTCTGTATTTCTGCTTTTCTCTTTTCTAAACTTGCCTGGCTACATCTAAGGATTTCCCAGTTGAAGAAACAAATTATTTGGGTCACACAGGCCACCGTTGCTGTTTATGAGCCAAGAATTGCTGCCTGGCATTTTGAAAAATGATTTCTGAACCCACAGAGGGTTGTCCTGCATGTCAACAACTTCAAATTATGGGTTACAGATTTGCATCTTCCATAATTTCATGGCGTCATTCAATGGGACTTAAAAAAAAAATAGGCTAAATGATAAAATGGTTTCTTTTCCTCCTCAAATCTCTTTTTGAAAAAGCTGCCTACCTCTTTCATCAAAAAGAAAAACAAAAAAATATGTTTGTCTTAATTCACTGAAGAGTTTAGCTTTAAAGCACAAGACAAGTTTAAGTCCATGAATTACTGTGTGTATGATATATGAGCCAATTATAGAAAGAATAGGAAATAGCTAACCATTTCATATCAATCTCCAGCTAAACTATGTTCAGGAAAATTAGGATTCAGTCAAAGAAGGAGCTAACATTAAGTTCCTTCTGAACACACTACTCTGGAAGAATATTTAAGGGGCACCAAAAGTAAAAGATAATGAATATTTATCTTCAGTGAATGTGTACTTTTGGAGGGAGACAAGACTTCAGAAGTTGTGTGTTGACATTGAAAAGGTTTCTAGCGGGGCTTCCCTGGCAGCCCAGTTCCCCCTGCCAATGCAGGGGACACATGTTTGATTCCTGGTCCGAGAAGATCCCTCATGCCGCAGGGCAACTGAGCCTGTGTGCCACAACTACTGAACCAGCACTCTGGAGCCCAGGAGCCACACAACTGAAGCCCGTGCACCCTAGAGACTGTGCCCTGTGGCAAGAGAGGCCACTGAAATAAGAAGCCCCACAAACCTCCACTAGAGAGTAGTCCCTGCTCACCGCAACTAGAGAAAAAGCCTGCTCAGTGATGAAGACCCAATGCAAGCAAAAATAAATACATTAAAATTTTTTTTCTAGCAATTTGCTCAGAAGATTTCCCTGATGGTCCGGTGATAAGTGATTAAAACTCTGAACTTTCGATGAAGGAATGGGAGTTTGATTACTGGTTGGGAAACTAAGATCCCACATGCTTTGTGGTGCAGTGAAAAAAAATTTACTCCCAAGAAAAGGCCAAGTAACAGATGATCATTAATTAGTAAATCAATAAGTTAATAGGTGCCACCAATTGATAGCAATGGGGCATTCCCATAGGACTGGAGAGGTCTGGGAGGATTTCAAGTAAAACATGAATTTTTTTTTTCCTGGACTTCAGATACAACTGAAATCCTGCATGTGTGTGTGCTCCATTGTCTCTGACACTTTGAGACCCCAGGGACTGCACCCTGCCAGGCTCCTCTGTCCATGGGATTTCCCAGGCAAGAATACTGGAGTGGGTTGCTATTTCCTTCTCCAGGGGATCTTCCTGATCCAGGGATCCAGTCTGCATCTCCTACTGAAATCCTAGAAGGCAGGAAAAGCAAAGAGGATGTGGTAGTCCAGTGGCTAAGACTCTGCTCTCAATGCAGCAGGCCTGGGTTCAATCCCTATTCAGGGAGCTAGGTCCCACATGCCACAACTAAGACTCAGCACAGCCAAATAAATAAGTATTAAAAAAAAAAAAAGACCTGAAAAGGACATCTCAGAGATTCTCAGGCATCAATGAATAGAGCTGTTTCATTTGGTTTGGAGAACTCATGGGGAGTTGTGATTCAAAAGAGTATTTTTAAACAAATCAAATACCTAGGAAATGACCAAAGAAAGATATTCAGGACTTGTACACAAAAAACTACGCATCATGACTCAGTAAATGGAAAGAAATACCATGTTCATGGATTGGACGATTCAGTCTTGTTACATTATCTTCTTTTCTTGACATCAATTTACGTATTTACTGGCATCTTAATCAAAACCCCAGCAGATTTAATTTTTGTGGAAATTGACAAACTGGTTCTAAAATTCATATGGGAAAAGAGAAGGATAAGAAGAGCTGTGGTAGAAGAAGAATCAAGATGATTATACTTTATGATTTATGAAAAAGCTATAGTAATGAAGATTGTCATTTTTCTAATATACGGATAGGAACATTAATCGGTGAAGTGGAATAAACATCAGACATACGCGACTGATACATATTCAGTCATGTGACTTAAACAAGGTTACCACTTACGTCACTGGTGGCAGTGTAAACTGAATCACCAGCTTCGGAAAACCGTTTGATCGTATCTAATAAGACTGTTGTTCAGTCCCTCAGTCATGTCCAACTCTTTGTGACCCCATGGACTGCAGCACACCAGGCTGCCCTGTTCTTCACTATCTCTGGGAGTTTGCTCAAACTCATGTCCATCGAGTCAATGATCCAACCATCTCATCCTCTGTCATCCCCTTCTCCTCCCACCCTCTATCTTTTCCAGCATCAGGGTCTTTTCCAATGAGTTGGCTTTTCACATCAGGTGGCCAAAGTAGTGAAGCTTCAGCTTCAGTGTCAATCATTCCGATGAATATTCCAGGTTGATTTCCTTTAGGGTTGACTGGTTTGACCTCCTTTGACACATGAATACTCAATGATAGCTCCATATTTAGGTATATCAACAGAAATGTGTACCTAAGTGCAAGAACATACATGTGATCACTGTTTATTATTTATTATTGCTGCCAACTGGAAACAAATCAAATGCCTATCAGCAACTGAATGGATAACAAATTATAGCTCTTTTATACGTAGTTACAGAACAGAAATGGCCTCACAGACTCAGAGAAGGAACTTAGGGTTGCTGGAGGGGAGGGCTGGGGGATGGGGTAGTTAGAGAGTTTGGGATGGACATGCACACACTGCTGTATTTAAAGTGGATAACCAACAAGGACCTACTGTGTAGCACAGGGAACTCTGCTGAATGTTACATGGCAGCCTGGATGGGAGGGGAGTCTGGGGGAGAATGGATACATGTGTAGGTATGGCTGAGTCCCTCTGCTGTGGACCTGAAACTATCACAACATTGTCAACTGGCTATGTTTGTTGTTGTTCTGTTGCTGAGTTGTGTCTGACTTAACTGGCTATACTCCAATACAAAAAAAAGTGAACAAAAAACGATAGTTCATCTGTACCATGGAACACTGTATAGCAGGTTTGGGCTCCTACAGCAAAATACCGCAGACAGACAGCTTATAAACCACAGCATGTATTTCTTACAGCTCTGGAAGCCGGGACATCCAGAATCTAGGCACTGGCAGACTCTGTTTTCGGGGACGACTACCCTCCTAGGCAGCTATGCATTGAACTTTGTGTCTGTAAAGGTCAGAGAGTAAATATTTTAGGATTTGCTAGACTTGCTGCCTCTGACACAAGCACTCATCTCTGCTGTCCTAGTGTGAAAGTAGCCACAGACAACCCACAAACGCAGGAGCGTGGCTGTGCCTCTAGAATTTTATTTATGGACAGTGAAATTTGAATTTCATATAATCTTCACATTGCAAAATGTTACCCTTTAAAAGCATTTGTTTTCAACTATTAAAAATTATACAGATTCTTCTTAGCTCATAGGCTGTACAAAAACATTTTCTCTCCTTGGGAATGAAATGATGAGAAAGTAGGGGACTTCCCTGGTGGTCCAGTGGCTGAAACTCTACTCTCTGAATGCAGGGGGCCTGGGTTCGATTCCTGGTCAGGAAACTAGATCCCACACACTATAACTAGAAGTTCACATGCTGCAGTCAAAAAAGATCTCTCATGCCACAACCAAGATCTGAATCAGCCAAATAGATAAATAGTTTTAAAAAAAAGAAGAGAAATTAACCACTGCTACACACTCAACAGTATAGATGAACTTCACAGATTATAGTGTCGAGTGAAGAAAGATTGAACAAAAAGAAGCATTGAGTTTATGACTCCACTTAAAGAAAGCTCAGAACCAGGCAAAACTAACTTAGGGTGATAAAGGTCAAACCAGTGGCTACCTGAAGTAGTGTAATAGGCAGGCTTCTGAGCTGCGGCTAATGTTCTATTTTGTGATTTGAATGGTGGCTATTTAGCCATGTTCACTTTATAACGCTCCTCAAGCTGTGCTGTAAATTTGCTGTATTTTCTACAGGACAATTTAAACAATTATTAACCTAGGTTCACTTAAAGCACTATGGGCTAGCTAAGCACATGCAGAAAGACTGCTGGTCTAAACCTCAGTTCTGTCACCAGCTGGGTGACCTTGGGTGAGTTGTTTCACCTCTCTGTTCCTTAGTTTTTCTCGGTTGTGTAAAAGGGGGTAACTGTTCTCACATCATAGGATTTCTGTACGAATTCTGAGTTAATTCTTATAAAACTGCCTAGAACAATGCTTGGCATACCCAAAGCACTCAATAAATGTTAGTTAGTATTACTGTGGCCAATAACTTTTTTTTTTTGCTCTGGGTCTTAGGTTCCAGCCTGTTAAGATGTTTATAAACTTTTGATTCTGCCATATATTATGTTTACTTTCAGATTCAGTCTTAGGTCAGGAGCACAAAGAAGCCTTTCTACCTCACATGTGGTCCAGCCTGACTCACCAGGAAAACGAGTCTGGAGAAGAGCCTGGGAGTGCAGGCTTGTGGTCATAAATAATATAAATATCCCTCGTCTTGTTTAGAACCTACACACTGCCTGTGAAAAGCGGCAATGTCAGTAGGTGCTAGTTGAAGACTCTGAGATCTGGGATTCCAAACAAATATACATTTCCATTCTGAACTAATCATTTTTATAGGAAACAGAAGGGGCTTGTTGGAGGGGCATATGAACAATATATTTTGTTTCTTGTCTGTTCTCCAGGCCTGGGTCTTTGTATTGAAGGAGTGCCTGAGGCAAAGTCTTTTGCCCTCCAGGAACTTAATAAGGTGTAACCCCCCCCCCCACTTACCCACTTTAAATCTTTTCCTGGAAAAAAAAAAGGCTGAAAATAAATAAAGACAGAAATAAACATATTCTAGCGGCTACGATCCCGTTAGGTGCTATAAATGACCATTCTCCCATACTGGAAGGTATAATGTTCTGTAGCTTTGAAACAGTGAAGCCAATAGTTTTTTTGGCTGCCTATAAACATTCACTTCCTGTTCAATCATTCAACAGATTTTCAATCATTCAACAGTTTTTATCGAGTACTTCATATCTGCGGCATAAAAGTCCAATGAAATATCGGTTGAAAGAAACCTTTTTAACTCTTCCTTTGTTTAAGGTGATGCTTCTTTAAAATCGTTGACCACGGAATGTCACAACTGCCTCCTCCTTTTTTTGTCTTTCTCCCAGTCATACCTATTTATATCACAGAACATTCTTTGGGAAATGCTGAGTTAATCAGTCCTTTATTGCTGAATCCTGAGCTTTCCCAAGTTTTACTGCCATAAATAACACCGCGGTGAACATTCTTATACCTACAGCTTTGCACACATGTTAGATTACCTCTTTAGGATAAATTCCTAGGAGTGGAATTGTTGAGCTAAAAGCTCTGTTTCTTTTTATGTGCATAAAAGACCCTGGTGTCAGTTTTACAAATCTTAGGTAATCGTAGACTCATAAAACATCAGAGTGGGACGGGATCTCGGAGAGCAGCTTATCAAGCCCTCCTGCTGGGCTGGGACAACCACGGCCAGAAGCCAGGTCCGTCCTCAGACTCTTCTCCAGGCGCTGTGTGGGCTCTGGGGACATCTGTGCAACAGAGGAAGGACAGATTGGAGGCAGTCAGTGAGGCACTGCTGAACTCCACCAGGAGCCTGTCTCCTTGCCAGAGGGCTTTCTTCTTCAAGCCAGAGGACCTATGTGCCATGATGGGTCATTTACTGAGAAGAAAATGCCAGTGGAGCCAAGGTCCAGTTTAGCACCAACTCTTTGATTAAAAGATAGCCAAGATTCCCAAGAAGCCCGCAAAGGGTGCAGTGTGTGCGTGTGTGTGTGTGTGTGCACTAGTTGTAATGAGATGCACTCAGGACAGCATCTGACGCTGATTTCCCAGCAGCTCAGCCATGACCCTGCCGCTTAGGCTGCCTTCAGAAAGGACTAAGCTGGCAGTTGTGTGGATCATTTTCTAGACTTATTGGGAGAACTGGCTGCTGCGTGCTGAGCACGTGGGCTTTTGTGTGTTTGTGTTTTGGCTGCCCTGGGTCTTCACTGCAGCGCACGCGCTTTCTCTGGTTGCTGTGAGCAGGGACTACTGTCTAGCTGCTGTGTGCAGGCTGCTCATTGCAGTGACTCCTCTAGTTTTGGAGCACTGGCTCTAGAGCACAGGCTCAGAAGTTGTGGCGCACGGCCTCAGTTGCTCCGTGGCGGGTGGAATCTTCCAGGGATCAAACTCATGTCCCCTGCATTGGGAGGTGGATTCTTTTTTTAAATTAAAAAAAAAATTAAATTTTCTTTTTTTTAAAAATTTCTGTGTCTGTGTCTCCATTGCTGCCCTCAGACAGGTCCCTCAGCACCACCTTTTTCGATTTCATATATATGCATTAATATATGATATTTGTTTTTCTGAACTTACTTCACTCTGTATAATAGGCCCTAGGTTCATCTACCTCATTAGAACTGCCTGAAATTTGTTCCTTTTTATGGCTGAGTAATATCACATTGTATATACGACTGAACCTTTTTATCCTTTTATTGGTTGATGGACATCTAGGTTGCTTCCATGTCCTAGCTATTGTAAATAATGCTGCAGTGAAGACTGGGGTACATGTGTCTTTTTCAGTTAGGGTTTCCTCAGGATATATGCCCAGGAGTGGGATTATAGGGTCATAAGGTAGATTTAGTCCTAGCTTTTTTTTTGTTTTAAGGAATCTCCACAGTGTTCTCCATAGTGGCTGTATCAGTTTACACGCCTGGCAGGTGGATTTTTAACCACTAGACCACCAGGGAAGTCCCTAGGCAGTCCTTTTAACTTTACATATGAACTGACTACTAAGTCACTGATCGTTTCAAGTTCTGGGTTTAGCCCATAGATTTTTAGCCAAGGAGACCTCCTGCTGTCAGTTCCCATGATCATTCCCAGGCCTCAATTTTCCTGTCTCTAAAATAGGTGTGTCCATGGATAATACCCTTGAATAGGGAGATGGACCTGGGAGAACTTGTGTCTGGTACAAGGGGATCTTGGGCTCCCAAGAGCCTCACAGCCCAGGCCTTTCACCGCCCCTCCCGCAGCTCTGTTCTTTTCTCGTCTTATGAGCTGTAAATCATCAAGGACTCAGCACTTGCCATCACAGTTCACCCTTGTGCCCCCACCGAGATCCCGCTTTTCCTCCTTAATTCTTCCTTAATTCATAGACTTTTATGGAAAGAAGTTATAAACAAACAGATGTTTCTGGATGACATTCCATTATTTAAATTAAACTTCAGGCAGCAGCAGTATCACGTGAGTAAAGATAATTCTCCCCATGCAGTGAGAGGTGGATTCAGAGGAGATGAAGTTTTGTATGTGATGAGCCATCCTCTGGCTCCCCAAGTTATTTAAAAGCAACATGAAGGAAAAGCCAGGGCATATCCAGGGTATGTAGCAGTTTTTGCAAAACCAAAACCAAACAGGGACTTTCCTGGAGGTCCAGTGGTTAAGACTTTGCCTTCCAATGCAAGGAGTACAGGTTCAATCCCTGGTCAGGGAGCTAGGATCCCATATGCCTTATGGCCAAAAAACCAAAACATAAAATAGAAGCAATATTGTAACAAATTCAATAAAAAATTTAAAAATGGTCCACATTAAAAAAAAAAAACTTAAGAAAAAAAAACATAATACCCAAGGTAATCAAACATCAAACAATTAATATTGATAAAAGAAATCAACCCCAAAAGAAATCAACCCTGATTATACACTTGGAAGGGCTGACACTGAAGCTAAAGCTCCAATACTTTGGCCATCTGATGTGAAAAGATGACTCATTGGAAAAGACCCTGATACTGGAAAAGATTGAGGGCAGGAGAAGTGGACAACAAGTTTGGTTGGCATCACCGACTCGGTGGACATGATTTTAAGCAAACTCTGGGAGATAGCAAAGGATGGGGGAGTCTGGGATGCTGTAGTCCATGGGGTCACAAAGAGTCAGACGCTTAGTAACTGAGTAACAATTCAATCTCCTATCTTCTGACTAAAATCACCTTTTCTCAGCCTGTAGAAGACTCTATCCTAAATTGTCTTAAAAACACATTTGGTTTTCTTTTTTTCTCTTCTTTTAAAATTTTTATTTAAATTTATTTGGGTGTGTTGGGTCTTATTGTGACACAAGGGTTTAGTTGCCCTACCAAATATAGAATCTGAGTTCCCAGACCAGGGATTGAATCTGAGTCCTTTGCATTGGAAGGCAGACTCTTAACCACTGTATCACCAGATAAGTCCCTGTTTGTTTTTGTTTTCTGATCTGCTAAATGGCTGAGAGTCCCTTGGACAGAAAGGAGATCAAACCAGTCAATTCTATAGGAAATCAACCCTGAATATTCATTGGAAAGGCTGATGCTGAAGCTCCAACACAGTGGTCACCTGATGCGAAGAGCTGACTCACTGGAAAAGACCCTGATTCTGGGAAAGATTGAAGGCAAAAGGAGAAGAGGGCAGCAGAGGAAGAGATGGTTGGATGGCATCACTGACTCAATGGATATGAATTTGAGCAAACTCAGGAGACAGAGTGAAGGACAGAGAAGCCTGGTGTGCTGCAGTCCATGGGGTCTCAAAGGGCTGGACATGACTTAGCAACTGAACAACAGGAACAATGAAAATGTGTGACACTTCTTTAATGCAAATCCACTCTAGGAAATCCTAGGTCTCGGCATTCCTCCCTGAATATTAGAGGGAAATAAACGGCCTGTACCCCAGCCTGCTATGATCATCATCAGAATTGCAGAGTTGAAGACCAAGAGGGAGCAAGACTCCACCCACTTCCTCCTGCTCCAGCCAGGGGACCCCTGGTCTTGAGGGAGCCTTGCTCTCTGGCCCATTCCCTCGAAGAAACGGTCGTTCCTGGAAATCTACTCCAAGCCTCCCCCAGCCTTCCAACAATGTGTGTTTATGGCTGCAGCGCCGCAGCTGGGAACCATAAGGCATGAATGAACGCGTGTCCATACTTTGGAGCCGATTTTCGTCAGAAATGTACTAAACACTTCATAAATTAAGTCCTTGGCTGTCAAGCTCCTCTGATATTAGGTTAGTCATTGCTCGCCATTCCCTGAACAAAACCCAGGGGATGGCCGCACCAGATGGTGCCAGAGGTTTTCCTCTTTTTCTTTTTGTTAATGGAAAATGTGTGGGGAGGAATAAGTTACCTTGTCCCCTGCTACACAATCACAGATGTGAGTGATGGACATTCCGGCTGGTTTTCCCAGTGCTGCAGCCTTTCTGTCCTTCCCCAGCATGGCCCAAGTGCAGACAGGCTTTTGGTGGAGGGTGAGGAGCTGGCTGAAACTTTAGATGCCTAGATTTCCCCCAGGTTTTGTGAGTGCCAGGCACTGATGTCAACACTATGCATTTAGAGGAATCAGTCCTCCAGGATGATCTCATGATGAGACAGTGTTATTATCCCCACTTGACTGCTTAAGAAGCTGAAGTACATGAGTGAATAACTCGTCCAAGGACACATAGCTGTGCACAGCTGAGATGAGGTTCATGAACATGCCTTGCCCTCAACCGCCTGCTGTACGGCTGCTGCTCCATGGGTGTCAGACCCGAGTCAGAGCCACTCTGCTGGCAGAATGGGGCAGAAGCATGAACGTCAGCCCTCCCGTGTGTGTGTGCACTCAGTTGTGTCTGACTCTGGAACCCCATAGATTGTGTAGCCTTCCAGGCTCCTCTGTCCAAGGGACTTCTCAGGCAAGAATACTGGAAAGTGAAAGTGAAAGCATTTGTCGCTCAGTTGTTCCAACTCTTTGAAACCCCATGGACTGTAGCCTGCCAGGTTCCTCTGTCCATGGGATTCTCTGGGCAAGAACACTGGAGTGGGTTGCCATTCCCTTCTCTTGGGATCTTCCCAACTCAGGGGTTGAACCTGGATCTCCTGCATTGCAGGCAGATTCTTTACCATCTGAGCCACCAGGGAAGCCCAAGAACACTGGAGTGGGTGCCATTCCCTTCTCCAGGGCATCTTCCCAACTCAGGGGATCGAATGCGGGTCTCCTGCAGTTCCTCCACTGGCGGGCAGATTCTTTATCACTGAGCCACCTGGGAAACCCTCAGCCCTGTAAGCCTGTCTTTGTTTATTTATGCAATAAAGATGTTCTTAGGATCTACTGCCCTAGAGGGTCTTAGGAAATTTTCCTTTTTAATATTTTATTTGGGCTTCCCTGATAACTCAGTTGGTAAAGAATCAGCCTGCAATGCAGGAGACCCTGGTTCAATTCCTGGGTCTGGAAGATCCCTTGGAGAAGGGATAGGTTACCCACTCCAGTATTTTGGGGCTTCCCTTGTGGCTCAGCTGGTAAAGAATCCATCTGCAATCCAGGAGACCTGGGTTCGATCCCTGGGTGGGCCTAGGGATCTACTTAGATCTACTTAGTAGTTCTACTAGGGATCTATTTAGTAAATCTTAGGAGCTACTGCCCTAGAGGTTCTTAAGGAATTTTCTTTTTTAATATTTTATTTATTTGGCTTTGTTAGGTTTTAGTTGCACATGCAGGATATTTCATTGCAGCTCACGGACTCTAGTTGTGGCAAACAGACTCAGTAGTTGCTCTGCAGTATGTGGGATCTTAGTTCCCTGACCAGGAATTGAACCTGTGTCCCCTGCATTGGAAGGTGGATTCTTAGCCACTAGATCATCAGGGAAGTCCTTAAATTGATTTACTTTAGAAATCAGTCCCCCTTTGACAGAATTTACAATTCTAGCATTCCCTGCTAGAGGAGTGAGGCAAATTTGGGGGTCTTAAAGAAATTTTAAAAATCAATTTTCCTAAAGACACTTTTACTACGTTTAATATTTTTAACAAGTTTTTTTTTTTTTTTCAAGAAAAAGAGATGTTCATGATTTCCGCCCCCTAGGGGATAATATCAGTTGCCTGAGCTCTGCCTATGGGGTAGGAATGCTGATGCTAACAGACACTCCACACACAGGCCTTTACAAGGCCCTCTGGGGCATCACATTTTACCCCACCTTTCCCCACTTGGGAGTCTCCATCTGCTCAGAACACTTAGGGCTCCAGGCTGCCACTTTCAGCTACGTCGTTGGTCTGCTTCACTGTCAATACTCTCATATCCCTTCTATTACATACATCTTCTGGAAATCTGTGGGCACTGACAGTTTTCCCCTCCTGTTACTTTAATTGGCTCCCCTGGTAGCTCAGCTGGTAAGGAATCCACCTGCAAGGCAGGAGACCCTGGTTCAATTCCTGGGTTGGGAAGATCCACTGGAGAAGGAATAGGATACCCACTCCAGTATTCGTGGGCTTCCCTGGGGGCTCAGGTGGCAAAGAATCTGCCTGCAATATGGGAGACCTGTTATTTTAAATGCTCTGGTCCCAGTGCTTTCTGAACTTCTCTGTTTTTTATTTCAGAGGAATCATGGGAAGGCTGTGCAGATCTTGAGTTGGAAGTTTGTCTTCTTGAAGAGAGGAGAGGTGCTCTAAGGGAGACAGACTCACAGAATCTAACCCGACGTGGAGTGGGTAGGGGTCTTTGAGGAGGACACCCGTGGCCTTCAGGTCGATAACAGTGGTTTGGATCATATTTGAGAACTGTGATGCAGGCCAACCAAATGGGCAGCGGAGTCTCTTCTTCACGCTGACCGTGCCCTGAGAAGGCAGTAGCCTTGGCACTGGAGTTTGGAGAGACTCCAAGGCAGGCAGAGGAGACAAGGAGTCACGGTGGGTGGAAGAGAAGGCTCAGGGCTGCCCTGATGGCAGCTGTTTGGCTTGGGGAGGGGAGAGGCTGAGGGCAGGCTGACTAGAAGCGGGACGTCCTGTGTGACTGGTCAGGGTTCAAAGAAAGCGTGAACATCTTGCCAAAGATCAGACATCTCGAGAGGGGCAGAGTGAACATGCAGACCCAGGTTCTGATTCTTTCCAGGCTCACCCATCCCTCCACACCGTGAGACATCCCTTCTGAGTTGCTGCAGGAAATAGGCTGCTCTGGTTACCAGATCAGGGACCACGGTCGCCTTCGCTGTGGCTCTCCTGTCTGTGCTCCAGAGGGCTTTCCACAAACCCATAGCGAGGTCTAGTTCTTTATTCATCCACTTAAAAAAAAATCTTTTGCATTTCAAAAACTGTGTTGAAGGGGCTTCCCTGGTGGTTCAGTGGTAGAGTTTCTTTACCACTCTGTTGAGTGGCACTCTGTTCCCCCTCACTCCCTGTGGCCCCCACTTCATCCCCTGGCAGCCCCTAATCTGCTCTCTGCCCTACGGATTTGCCTATCCAGGGTGCTTCATACATATGGAATTATATAATAAGAGGGCTTTTGTGCCTGGCTGCCTTCACTGAGCATACTGTTTTCAAGGTTCATCCGTATTACAGCTTGTAAAGCACTCTGTTCCTTTTAAAGGTGGAGAAGTCTTCCGCTGCATGGACAGATTATATTTTGTTTATCCACTCATCCACTGTTGGGCGTTTGGGCTGTGTGCACCTTTGCTGCTATGGAGACCACGGCTGTGGACATTCATGGGTGGGGCTTTGTCTGGACTCTGAGCACCACTGCTCCACACAGCTGTCCAGGCAATGCTCCCCCGGTGCTTGTCCTGAGCCTAGAGTTCCACCCCAGCTCAGTCCACCCTCTGGAGCTAGCCGGGCAGGCAGAGGGACAAGGAGAGCTGTGCAGAATGCCAAATGGGAGCTCCGTGGCCGTACCCTCCAGGGACCAAAAGCCATACTCTGCAAGCCACTCAGGACAGAAACTTCTTTAGACCTGCCTGCACACAAAATGTTTCCTTAGGCTGAATGTCCTACTCCTTCTCCTGCCTGTCCAACTGCTAGTCCTCTTTCCTCTCTAATTTAACTGTCACCCCTGACTTACGTTCCTCTAAGTGGAGTTCTTTAGTATACAAGCTACTGAAAGAAGAGGCAAGGCATATCCTATATACATTCCCAGTTTCTCCGGGACAGGAGCTGCACAACTACTCAGCCTGTGGTCTGGAGCCTGAGAATCATAACTACTGAAGCCCACATACCCCAGAGCCCCTGCTCTGCAACAAGAGAAGCCACAGCAATGAGAAGCCTGCCCACCACCACAAGAGAGACGCTCCCCCCGACCCCCGCCACAACTAAGAAAGCCCCACAGCAACGAAGACCCAGCACAGACAAAAATAAATAAATAAAATTATTTTTAAAAGATAGCTTGAATATGTCCAGCATAGGAATACAGCCAATATTTTGTAATAACTGTAAATGGAAAGTAACCTTTAAATTGTATAAAAGTAAAATATTAAAAAAATATGTAGTACACAGGAGGATGTGCGTAGGCTATACACAAGTACCACACCATTTTATGTGAGACTTGGGCACTTATGGATTTTGGGGTCTGTGGGGTCCTGGAACTAACTCCCTGCAGGTACCCAGGAACAACACAACTATCTGTCCGCTTTGTCCACTGGATTCTTCCAGCCACAGTCCTGTGTGGCTGGCTCTGTTTCAATGTGCTCAAGTCCTATCTTCCCAACAAGACTTAAACTTCTTTTGGGAGAAGGACTGGGTCCAGCCCCACCCTACCCATCCACAGCCCGCCGTGTGTGAGGCTGCTCAGCAACCAGAGAAAATTCCTCACCCTGTCTAAGCTTCAGTGTTTCATCTGCAAATGGGGGCTGATATGCTTTTTACTGCCTTGTCACTAGGGTCACGTGAGATGATGCTCTGGGGCCCTCATCAGAGTCTGCAGAACCAGGCTCGTGGGAGGCAGCTAATCCGTGCTGGTGGTACCATCGTGGCTTCCCTGCAGGACCATACAGAGGGACACAGCTCTGTTCTCCTCCATCATGGAATTTTAACCTTAAATAAAAGAGCTGGAGGAGAAAAAAACATCTAAGGGGCCGGTTTGAGAAAGAGTGATGATTTGTTTCTCAGAGGGCAGAGCCTCCCCCGAGCTTGGGCAGGAAAGTCCCAGGGTCACATTTAGAACAACCTAGTCGCATACTAAAACTCAGGGGGCGTCTGAGTTACTCAGAGCACTGAGTGAGCTATTGTGGGCACTTTAGCAACAGTAACAAACGTCTCTGTAGTGGAACAAAATGTGTCCTTTCTCTGGGTTGCAATTCCCAAACTCAAGGTTTAAAGGAATATGACTTTATTGTTATTTTCTTTAGCAGAAGACCCTGAGGTGTGAATCGAAGCTGCGGTGCTCCCCGGAGTCCGATGCTGCCTGGCCCGGCTGCCACCAGCACCCTGAAATGAATGGGCATATTATGCTTTCCATTAAAAGTTGTGGCTCTTAATTAAAAACGTGATCGTGGGTCTTTATGGAGACATTGTTTAGGTTTTCTTTAGCTGTTAACACGTAATAAATCATTTTAAAAGGACCTTTCCCCAGATTGCTTAATGGTTAGTGTATTTTTAAAAAGCGATTTGAAAATAAAGCTGGGATTAAATTTAGTGTTTGACAAGGTGCTAAGGGGCTCACCACCTCGCTGGGCTAAGACAAGCGGGCTTTGCTTGATCTGCTACTGACGGTTCTCGTCTCTCCAGCTTCGACCCAGCTTCCCCATTTGAAACAGCAGGGTGACTTGGGCGTCAAAAGTTTAAATGGTGGGTACAGGGAAAAAGTGCAGCCAGCCCACTCTTTCATCTGAGCTTCCTTTTACTGTCTTATAATTGCAAAACATGCAACTCTGCTGAGAAGAAAAGCCTGTTTCTTTTATGAACTCTCCTGCGATGCCATAAAGCAGGGGAGGTGTGGGTTACGTGTGGGTGCCTGTGAATAATCCATAAATCCCAAAACCTGGGCTTCATTTCTTCTTCCTGGTGCAGCCTCCTGCACCAGGGTGGAGTAAACAGGAAGTGCCCTTGGGTTCCAGTCCATTTGAGGGTTCTGTGCATACAGATGTAGGAATCTCTGCAAATCTGAGGGCTGGTCACAAACATTTTCTGATTTACTGGGCTGTTCCTAGGGCCTCTGGGTTGGATGGTACAGCAGAGACAAAACTAAAGGGCAGCCTGGAACTGATGTGGGACCTTAGTCACGCATCGTTGTCATACTTTAGGGATGCTGTGTTTTCTGCGAAGGAGGACAACAGTAATTGTTCTGGGTATGATGAGATGACAAATGTCAGAGTGTTTGCAAAGTACCTGTCACCGGGCAAATAAAAGATTATGATGATGATTCTAACCCAGTTTTACAATCATTTAAAAATAAATAATTTCTTTGCAAAATTTCTAGTTGGCTGTGAAGATGGTTTTGGTTTGTTTCCTCTTCCCTCATGGAATTTCCTGGTAGAGGAAGGCATTACCTTGTTTGCCACTGGCCGAGAAGCTTTCTGTCCAAGTTTGCCCATCTCCAAGCCAGGGCTCAGCCTCCAAGCGGCAGTCCCCCCAGGACGCCAGTAGAGGGGGTGCTGCCCCCTGCTCTCAGCACTGGGGGTGCAGTGGCCGCTGGGTTTCCCTTTCACTGTCCTGGCTGTGACCTTGACTCCTGTGTGCCACGGAGACCACACACACGGCCGACAGCGGTTTTCATCTTGTTTACTGAAGGGAAAGGGAATTTAACTGGGATTCTTCAGAAATTACAAAATGCCAGACGTCGCATTCCTGGTTACCGTCCATTCCGAAGTTTATCCCTGATTCAACTTAAGGTCCATCTGGCTGGGAGTGTCTCCACCTGCGTGGGGCAGCTTTCCCCTAAGTTGATCTGTCTGCCTGCCTCCCCTGTTCTCATTTTCAATCCTGGCTCTGCACTCCGCCCCGCTACCCTCAGATTTTGATGAAGAAAGTAGCTTCCACCCAAGTATGAAGGATCCCAGCAAAACTCATGACATCAGCATATTGTACTTTTCCTACTATATTTTTTAAAAAGGGCTGCATTCTGTGGTTGACATTAGTTTACTCCTTGATTAACAGATATGTATGTGTGTGTGTATCTGTTCTTTTGGGTGTTGTCTCTATACAGATTTATTGTTCAGTTGTGTCTGACTCTTTGCGACCCCATGAACTGCAGCACGCTAGGCTTCCCTGTCCTTCACCATCTCCTGGAGCTTGCTCGAACTCATGTCCATCAAGTTGGTGATTACCACTGAACCATGTCATCCTCTGTCACCCTCTTCGCCTGCCTTCAATCCTTGCCAGCATCAGGGTCTTTTCCAGTGAGTTGGCTCTTTGCATCAGGTGGCCAAAGTATTGGAGCTTCAGCTTTCAACTCCAGTCCTTCCAATGAATATTCAGGGTTCATTTCCTTTAGGATTGACTGGTTTGATCTCCTTGCTGTCCAAGGGACTCTCAAGAGTCTTCTCCTGCACCACAGTTAAAGCGTACATTTAGGCTACCAATTCCAGATGAATCTACTCTAATCAGTTTTTTAAAAAACGTATTTATTTGCCTATATCGGGTCTTAGTTGCAGCCTGTAGGATCTTGGTTGTGGTGCATAGGCTCTCTGGCTGCGGTCCATGGCCTCTCTAGCTGTCTGTGACCTGGCTAGTTGTGGCCTGTGGACTCCTAGTTGTGGTCTGTGGCCTCTCTAGTTGTGGTCTGTGGACTCTCCAGTTGTGGCATGGAGGCTCAGTTGCTCTGCTACATGTGGCATCTTAGTTCCCCGACCAGAGACCGAACCTGTATCCCCTGCATTGCAAGGTGGATTCTTAACCATTGGACCAGGGAAGTCCCTTAATCCACTCTAATTGTTAACTGTTGCCTTTCAGTTTGATAGATAAGAATTTTTGTCACTTTTATCACCACCAATCCTATCCCCTATGTGTAGTGTATGACTAGCATCACCCAGATCCTTCTTTAGTCAGACCTACGTATTCAAAGTTATCCTTTGATCTCCATTTCTTTTTCTAGAAACCCCAAGACATCTCCATTCCGTACTGGCAATTTTCTTCCCCCATACTTCACCAGTGCTCCCATCTACCTCCTCAACTTTATGCACAAAAACTTTATGCTCCCATCATTAAGGTTTATAAAGTTTACATTTTGTTATGTAAGCAAGGTTGCCACCCATGAAGGCTAGAGTTGGTTCTAAAAGTTGAGAACTCAGCCACAGCATTTATCCTTTTTTAGATAATGTAACACCTCTTATTTGCAGAACCAAGCAATAATCTATGATTACATTTCCATTAATGTAATGTGTAAATATCAGACTTCTTTCTTTACCTGGCAAACAATTTTCCAAGCTCAAGAAACATTTATAAATGGGGATTCATTCTTCTCTCCTCCTCCAGATCACATAATAATCCTAGACAGTCAACTGTTCAGGTCATTGCAGTGGCTGGGGGTGGGGAGTCTCTTCTTATTCCCACCCTGGTGACTGTTGGGATGTAGTCTGGCACCTCAATTGGGATTTTTCTTCCTGGAGGCTGGGAACCTTCTTGGGCCGCCTCTGAGTCATTCCACTGTGATTCTGCCACATCCTGTCCCTAAGGACTGAGGGTGCCCCTGTTCAAGGGAGCAAGCAACCAACCACAGTCTGGGGGAAATCTCTCCTTCACTCCTCTGGTGGCCTTCAAAGCCCCTGTCTCTCTCACACATATATACACCTCTTTTCTCTGAACCTCAAGCACGCAATCTTTTCAATGAACCCAGGCTCCTAAAATATAGGAGAAACTGTTGACCTGGGCAGCTTCTATTTTCAGCTCTGCAAATATCTCTAAGACAAGAAACGATCAAGGGACATAGATGGAAGCAAGACTGTAAGGAAGGCTGAGTGGGCACCACCTTGGGGAGCTGTTTGGCCCTAGGGAGTGATGTGAAGATGATCCACTCGGGGCAGAGGTGGCAGGTTCTCTGGTGCAGAAGGGCCCTCACTCCCTTTTGCATTGTCTGCATTCGTGCTCCAGGAGCTGAGCTGAGTAACTTTGACCGAGACCTAAAATACTAAAATATTTCCTATGTGTTGTGCTGACCTCTGCTCTAGATGAGCAATTCCATTTCTAGGTGTGGATGCTTAACTCCCCCAGACGGGGGCTGCAAGACGTGCCCCTGCTGGTATTGTTTGTACTCAGAAAACCTGGAAACAGCAAATGTTTCTCAGTGTGGGGAGGGGGAGCCGTGATGGGTACACCGTGGTGACTCACGTACCAGGTTCCACAAAGGAAGAGCAGTGAGTGAACCAGGTGGAGGAGGGAGTGAATGCAGTATTTATTTACATTTCAGTAAAACCAGACTGGAAAAGGTCAGTTTTCCTTCCAATCCCAAAGAAAGGCAATGCCAAAGAATGCTCAAACTACCACACAATTGCACTCATCTCACACGCTAGTAAAGTAATGCTCAAAATGCTCCAAGCCAGGCTTCAGCAATATGTGAACCGTGAACTTCCAGATGTTCAAGCTGGTTTTAGAAAAGGCAGAGGAACCAGAGATCAAATTGCCAACATCCACTGGATCATGGAAAAAGCAAGAGAGTTCCAGAGAAACATCTATTTCTGCTTTATTGACTGTGCCAAAGCCTTTGACTGTGTGGATCACAATAAACTGTGGAAAATTTTGAAAGAGATGGGAATACCAGACCACCTGACCTGCCTCTTGAGAAACCTATATGCAGGTCAGGAAGCAACAGTTAGAACTGGACATGGAACAACAAACAGGTTCTAAATAGGAAAAGGAGTACATCAAGGCTGTATATTGTCACCCTGCTTATTTAACTTATATGCAGAGTACTTCATGAGAGACGCTGGGCTGGAAGAAGCACAAGCTGGAATCAAGATTGCCGGGAGAAATATCAATAACCTCAGATATGCAGATGACACCACCCTTATGGCAGAAAGTGAAGAGGAGCTAAAAGAGCCTCTTGATGAGAGTGAAAGAGGAGAGTGAAAAAGTTGGCTTAAAGCTCAACATTCAGAAAATGAAGATCATGGCATCTGGTCCCATCACTTCATGGGAAGTAGATGGGGAAACAGTGGAAGCAGTGTCAGACTTTATTTTTTTGGGCTCCAAAATCACTGCAGATGGTGACTGCAGCCATGAAATTAAAAGACGCTTACTTCTTGGAAGGAAAGTTATGACCAACCTAGATAGCATATTCAAAAGCAAAGACATTACTTTGTCAACAAAGGTTCGTCTAGTCAAGGCTATAGTTTTTCCAGTGGTCACGTATGGATGTGAGAGTTGGACTGTGAAGAAGGCTGAGCGCCCAAGAATTGCTGCTTTTGAACTGTGGTGTTGGAGAAGACTCTTGAGAGTCCCTTGGACTGCAAGGAGATGCAACCAGTCCATTCTGAAGGAGATCAGCCCTGGGATTTCTTTGGAGGGAATGATGCTAAAGCTGAAACTCAAGTACTTTGGCCACCTCATGGGAAGAGTTGATTCATTGGAAAAGACTCTGATGCTGGGAGTGATTGGGGGCAGGAGGAAAAAGGGACGACAGAGGATGAGATGGTTGGATGGCATCACAGACTCGATGGACATGAGTTTGAGTAAACTCTGGGTGTTGGTGATGGACAGGGAGGCCTGGCGTGCTGCGATTCATGGAGTTGCAAAGAGCTGGACACCACCGAGTGACTGAACTGAACTGAAAGCGAAAGTGAAAGTGAAGTCGCTCAGTGGTATCCGACTCTTTGTGACCCCATGAACTATAGCCTATCAGGCTCCTCGGTCCATGGGATTTTCCAGGCATAAGTACTGGAGTGGGTTGCCATTTCCTTCTCCAGAACTGAACTGAACTGGACTGAAAACCAGAAAGCATTATATATATTGTTTATCTATCTTTATCTACGTGTCTATCTTTATCTACCTATCTATCTTTGTCTGCCTGCCCATTCATCCCTCCATCTAGCCATCCCTCCGTTTATCTATGGTTTATCTTATATGTACATATAGACACATACATATATGTATATGTATGGAGAGAGAGAGAAAGTGAGGGAGAGAGAGGAATGTGAACTACAGCACCTTTATATAGATTTCACAAACTCACAAAACATTATAATATTGTTCATACATACATATCTGTGCTTGTGTAGAGGGCGGCAGAGGATGAGATGGTTGGATTCCAGCACCAACCCAATGGACATGAACCTGAGCAAACTCTGGGAGATGGGACAGGGGAGCCTGGTGTGCTGCAGTCCATTGTGGGGTAAGAGTTGGACACAACGTACTGACTGAATAACAACAACAATGGTCCCTTTAATCCACAAAGTATGAAATGCTCTCAAAATTAAATTATGATAATATAATTATGAATGATTTTTTTGATAAAGAAGAAAAGGGGGAGACATCTATAAAAAAATCAATGTGGCTAGACTTTCTCATTAATTCCCATTTTAAAAGAACACGTACAAGATATAAGGAGAAACAGAAAGCAAAGGGCATGTGAAAAAGAGGCTAGTATGAATGTGTAAAAATGGAAAAATGCTGAGACTTGAAAACAACACCAAGAAGACTGGGGTTTCCTAAGATGCATCCAGAACAAGAATTACAAAGAATATATAAGGCCTCTCCCCAGGGCAAGAGTGGAGAAGGCAATGGCACCCCACTCCAGTGCTCTTGCCTGGAAAATCCCATGGATGGAGGAGCCTGGTGGGCTGCAGTCCATGTGGTCGCTAAGAGTCCGACACGACTGAGCGACTTGTTTCACTTCTCACTTTCATGCATTGGAGAAGGAAATGGCAACCCACTCCAATGTTCTTGCCTGGAGAATCCCAGGGACAGGGGAGCCTGGTGGGCTGCCGTCTATGGGGTTGCACAGACTCGGACATGACTGAAGCGACCTAGCAGCAGGGCAAGTGATATAATAGGTTAAGAGAGAATATAGTAAAACAACAATGACTCAAATATTTTTTTTAATTTATTTTTATTCTGTTTCTATATTTTGCAATCTCTAAATTTAAAAGAAACTGAAGAAAATTCTGTAAGTGGGAGCAAAGCTCTCTGGATAGTAATTATATTGCATATGTAAGATGAACACTTCCATTTTTATCCTTTACCAAATTTGTGTCATCAGAATCATTCTCATTTCAGAAAGTGAGTTGATAAATTTTCTATATTTTTCCATGACCTTAGTAGTTTAATTGATGAGAGTTCAATATTCTTTGAACATTTGAAAAAACTCATTCATAAAACTAAAGACTATTGTTCTTTTTGTATAGGTCTTTAACAATTTTTAAAAAACCATTTCTTCCATTGTTATTAGGCTTTTAAACTTTCCTATGTCAATTTTCATAATTTATGCTTTCCTGGAATATTTTCCACTTATTAAAATGGAAGGTTAATACACAACATTTGTTTAGGATTTTAAAAATTGTCTCTCTATCCATGGCTATAAATGGATATAAATGGTAATAGCCCTTTCTTTGACTCTAAATTGTGTACTTATGTTTTCTCTTTTGATTCACTTAGCTTTAGTCTGTTTTTCTTTTTTTCAGCTTATTGATACTTGCTCTTGTAATTTTTCCTTTCTTCTTTTATGCATGTACAGCTATCTGTGTATAGTTTTAAACTTTCTGAAAGAAAAATGTTTAATTATTTTATTTCCAGTCCTTCTTTTTAATAATAAAAGTCATTTAAGGGATTTCCCTGGTGGTTCAGTGGTTAAGAATCTATGCTTCCACTACAGGTGGCACGGGTTAGATCCCTGGTGGAGGAACTAATATCCTGCATGCCTCATGGGTGGCAAAAACAAAAGGCACTGAAGAACAGGGATTTCTGTTTGAGTTTAGCATTGGTTGCAGAGTACAACTTTAAATATTATTGTTATTTTCTTAAAGGCCTGTCATTGCATTTTTTAAGTTTTTATTTTGAAACATTTTCGGATTTATAGAAAAGTTAACAAAGTTAGTACTGAGTTCCTCAGCTTTCTCTAATGGAATGTAGGTGCATGGTACAATTATCAAAGCTAAGACATTCAAACTGGGATCATACTGTTAGGTTAAACAACAGACTTTATTCATCTTTTACAGTGTTTTGACTAGTGTGTACCAATCCAGGGTCTCACATTGTGTTCAGTTCTCAAGTGTCCTTGGTCTCCTCCAACCTGGACTCTTCCTTAGTTTTTGGGACCTCGATGCTTTTGGGTAATACTGGTCAGGCGTTTTATAGAACGTCCTTCAGTTTGGGTTTATCTAGTGCTTTTTCAGGTTCTATTGAAGTTATGAACACTTGGCAAGAATATGACAGAAATTAGTGTCCTGTGCTTTTGTATTAGTGTTCCCTTAATAGCTAAAGAAGATATCCTAATTAAATTCCCACTCTCACAGGGTTTTAGAACCATGAGAATTCTCCTTTTTCAAAGCAGATTTTCATGATTCATCATCTCCAGCTCCTCACAGCTCCATCCAGCCTGCAACCACTTCCTGTCTTACCATCAATAAAAGCCTGGTCTCAGGGCGGGCCACAAGAGTCTGTTTCCACTTTCAGCACTCTGCCTATCACCTAAAGGGGAAAGGTCCCTAGGACTACAAATCGGTGAGCTATCCTAACAGCTTCTTCCAAGGGAGTGTTTCATAATATTTCCCAATCACCCAGGGTCTAGTCTAAGACAGGCAATATTGGGGATCTCTAGGTGTCTCCAGGCTTTTTCTCAGAGCCAATAACTCCATGAAATGGGAAAGGAGAGGTTGGTTTCTGCAAGTCTTTGCTTTCAAGTTTTACTGCAAGTCATTGCAGAGAAAGTAAAAACACCTGTATTAGAAGGGTTTGATCATTTTCTGAGAATTTCTGTCTTTTCATCAATCAAACATACTACATTTTTCTCTACTTGGCAGGCATATAACTGAAAACTGGAATTGTAGGATCGTAGAGTTAGATGGTGGAGAAGGCAATGGCACCCCACTCCAGTACTTTTGCCTGGAGAGTCCCATGGACAGAGGAGCCTGGTGGGCTGCAGTCCATGGGGTTGCTAAGAGTCGGACACGATTGAGCGACTTCACTTTCACTTTTCACTTTCATGCATTGGAGAAGGAAATGGCAACCCACTCCAGTGTTCTTGCCTGGAGAATCCCAGGGACGGGGAGCCTGGTGGGCTGCCGTCTATGTGGTCGCACAGAGTTGGACACGACTGAAGTGACTTAGCAGCAGCAGCAGAGTTAGATGGAATCTTAGGAATCATCCAGTCCCGTCTTGCTCACTGTAGGAATTTCTTTAAGAGCATTTCAAGTGGCTCTAGATTTGGAGGGCTCAGTGCTTCATAAGACAGACCATCTAACCTAAGGCTTATTTCTATTGTTAGAAACCTTTTTCTTCTTTATTGTGGCAAAATGTGACCAGTGATCTAATTTGTCTACCTAACCATCTGTAGGGAGACTTTTGTCTCCTGTGACCTTTACCCCTCAGTGTTAATCTGATAAATATGCTACACTACATGGCCAAGGGACTTTGCAGGTGTGATTAAGGTTACTAATCAAATGTCTTGAAGACTGGGAGATTATCCTGGGTTGTTGAATGGGCTTAATCAAATCACTGCTGCTGCTGCTACTGCTAAGTCACTTCAGTCGTGTCCGACTCTGTGCGACCCCAGAGACGGCAGCCCACCAGGCTCCCCGGTCCCTGGGATTCTCCAGGCAAGAACACTGGAATGGGTTGCCATTTCCTTCTCCAATGCATGAAAGTGAAAATTGAAAGTGAAGTCGCTCAGTCGTGTCCGACTCTAGCAACCCCACGGACTGCAGCCCACCAGGCTCCTCTGTCCACGGGATTTTCCAGGCAAAAGTACTGGAGTGGGGTGCCATTGCCTTCTCCGTAATTAAATCACATGAGCCCTTAAAAGTAGAAATCCTACTCTAGCTGGTAACATAAGGGAAAATAAGGAATTTGAGGCAGGAAAAGGTAGAATACTGTTTTGGCTGGAAGATGAAGAAAATTATGTGCCAAGGAAACTGGGACTTCAGTCCCACAACCACAAGGAAGATAATTCTTCCAACAACTTGAAAAAGCATAGACCCTTTGATCTCAGCCTTGTGAGATCCCGAACAGAAGACTCAGCTGAGACACTCTGTGCCCAGACTTCTGACTCATGGAACTAGGAGATAATAAGTGGGCATTTTTGCTACTTGAGACAAGATTCCCCCCACCCCTTAGTCATGAATGACCCCTTCCTGATTCACAGCTAAATGTTAATCATGACCCATCCATTCTAGTCAGAGTAGCTCATGCAACAGTCCCTCTTCCCCCTCTCAAATCCCTCCTAAGTGCCACCTACTGTACCTAAAGCCCTTCCTGAGGCTTTAGGCATATCCTTACTACCTGTTCCTCTTTTCCAACACCCTACAGGCACCCACCGTGACAGATGGGTGATGTTATCCAGTTTTCCCAAGACAGAGGGGTTTCCCAGGATGTGGAGCTTCCAGTTTTAAAACCAGGATGAGATGGTCAACCTACTGGGCTTGCCTACTTAGGATAGAGGTTTCCCCTTAACATAAAAGCTGACCATACCAGACATTTGTTTCTCAGCTTTATTTGCAGCTTGGGTTTGAGTGTATGATCTTGTAGGTCAACAGGGTCAAAGGGAAATACACAGGGAAGCTTCTGGGAAGTCAGTTAAACAGAGATGAAGAAAAAGGATCAGCCTTTCTTATTGTCTTTGAATGCCTCTGGATGAAGATATGATGCCTGCAACAGTAGCAGCCATCTTGTGATCATGAGCCTAGTAAGCTTAAGGACCAGATCCATAGGCTGATGGAAGATAAAGATGAATGGGGCCTGGTCCTTGAAGCCATGGTTGGCCCACTGCACTGACTCTGCAGCCACCTTCTTCTGGATATCTTATTATGGGAGATAATATTGTCAGAGCCACTTTTAGTCAAGTGTTTTGTTTCTGGCAGTTCAGAACATTCTTGTGGATACAATACCATGTTTACTGTTCATTCTGCTTCCCAAACACCTGTTTGTAGAGCTGTGGACACTATAGAACAGCCCCGGAAGCACTTCTAGCACATTTCATTGTGACGATGAGTCCCAATTTCTGCTAATATGAAACTCTAGCACATAAAGATTAGGGTCCCTCAAACACAAGAGTAGGAGGTAAAGTAGATAGCAGAATGACATAGACATTTTGGCCGGAAGCTTAGGAGAGATAAAGACGGCTGAAGGAAAGCATGCGGGGAATTGAGAATCATCTCCTCACTTCTCTGAGGCACAGAGCCCTGGGAGATGTGGAGATGTATGATGTCCGATGAGTTGACAGTGTGTGACACTATCCAGGGCAGTGCCTGGGTAACATAGCCCAGCACACTGTGGAAGGAGGGGTGGAGAAAGACTGTCTGACTTGGGCAACTTATGTCTATATATCTGATTCCTAACTTGTCCACTCTGGGTCCTAGAGACAAGTAGAGTCACAGGAGGCGGGGTGCTGCAACTCTGAGCTGTAAACTCAGAGTTATTGAATGTTTAGATGCAGAACTAGTGCTGAAGGACGAGAGGCAGCCCAGCCCGGCAGTACGAATGCAAAGTGAACCTACACCCGGACATGTGCCAGGTGCACAGGGGGGTCTGAGTTCATCTGACTCACGTTCCCATCTCTTTTTTTTAAAGTAGGTGATTTGTCCCTATCTTTTTTTATAATTTATTTATTTTATTTTATTGGCTTTGCAGGTCTTTATTGCTGTGCATGGGCTTTCTCCAGTTGTAGCGAGTGGGGGCTACTCTTTGTTGTGGTGCATGGGTTTCTCATTATGGTGGCTTCTTTTGGTGTGGAGCACAGGCTTTAGGCACATGAGCTTCAGCAGCTGCGATTCCCAGGGCTCTAGAAAGCAGGCTCAGTAGTTGAGGCACAGGGGTTTAGTTGCTCCATGGCCTGTGAGATCTTCCCAGACCAGGGATTGAACCCTGTCTCTTGCATTGCAAAGTGGATTCTTAACCACTGGATCACCAGGGAAGCCCCTACATCCCATTTTTTAAGATAGGTTTTACCGAGTCCTCACCACCCTGGGTCTTGTAACACAAAAACACCTCTTTGAATAAAAAATTTTACTGTCAGTCCTCAAGTTGGGAAAGAGTTGTTTTTTTCACGACGTGGCTGTCTTATTTTGTCCCTGGAAGGATGCTGAGTGAAGCTACAGAGCCCACTCTGAGTTGAGCACTACATATTCTAATGCAATATGGTGACTGAAGGATCCATGGGCATCAGGGGATTTGCTGAGCATTACTGAACAGATCTCAATAGCATGAAGTTTTGTATTTTCTCCCATTCTAATCTCTTAGCGTCCACATTTGCCAGGCTGTGGTTAAGCTGGCCTCCGGCAGAGTATATGGGAATAAACACCCTTTTGTTCACAGTTCTTGCAAAGGAAGTGCATCATTTTAGCCGGGTGATCTCAGTGGCCTCCTAAACTTTGAGAACTGCTCTGTTGGATCCACAGAAATGCCACTTTTCGATGAAACAAGCAGCAGGCATGCGCTCCTCTTTCTTCTCCTAAACTGTGTGTGTGCAGCATCTGTGTTTTGTGTGTTGTGCTGCATGTTGTACCTCTGAGTGTAGCGTTGCGTGTGTTGGGTGTTTGCATTGCTCTAGTTGCTGTGTGTGCACTGGTGGCAGAGAGAGAAAGGTGCAGGAGGAAGGAATTTGCCTTCTCTCTAGGAATGGCAGGGATGTTGAAAAATCTTCTCTAAATCCCTAATCTCTTCACCCAAGATTAAGCAAATAAAATTGTTGGCTCGAAGAAGTCAGATTCTTGATGACTCCGAAGAGACAGCAGCAAAGTGAGTCAAGAAGCTTAGCTTCATATCAGCAAAGAGATAAAGGGGCTTGAGTTCTGAATGACAGCTTGAGCAATATACACTAATCCGATTATCAGGGAATTCAGTGTCACTCCACATTAACAGTGGATTTAAAAATGGCCCCTAAAGACTTAGCGTTCATCATCCGAAGGCTGCAGTTATTCCTGAGGATAAAATAACCCTGACCTGAAACACCAGGCTAAGGGGCCAGAGACTGGGATGCTCCTGGGATGAGGGGAAGCTGAGACTCATCTCTCATAAGGGTCCTTTGTTCACCCAGGGCCCTGTGGGTGCTGTCCCTTCTCCTCTGCCCAGAAGAGAGAATGGGGATGGAACTAACTGGGTGGTTAAAATCCTTAGCTTTTATATTTCACAGCTGATGACTATAAGGCTCAGTGAAAGTAAGTGAATTGATTAGGCTCATCTATATACTTAGTAGGCTTCTCTGGTGACTCAGCGGTAAAGAATCCACCTGCTAATGCAGGAGAGGTGGGTTTGGTCCCCGGGTTGGGAAGATCTCCTGGAGAAAGAAATGGCAATCCACTCCACTATTCTTGCCTGGGAAATTCCATGGACAGGGGAGCCTGGTGGGCTACCATCCATGGGGTCGCAAAAGAGTTGGACATGACTCAGTGACTAAACAACAACAATGACATATACTTAGGAGCATGGTTGAGTGACAAACACATGTACACACACTTAGGAGCAGAAGTAAGTTTCAAACTCAGCTTTATCAGACCACAAAGTACATGGTCTTTCTACTACATCCTGCCTACAAGTAAGGAGGAAATGAGGTGTTCCATGGTTCCTCTTGTTTAAGTGGTCATCAAACCAAGTGTTGTCTTCTTACAACCTTCCAATGTTTGCTCTGGCTGTGATTTCAGATCGTCCCAGGATGGAAAAGTGTCTTTCCATTTGGCGAATACATCCTTAATCTTCACTGAGCATAAAATCAGAGGTCATGGACCACTGGAGTTCTTGGCTAAATCCTAGCCCACTGGAACATGCTGCTGTTCATATTTTTATTTGTGACTTGATAATTTTCTCATCATGAATGAAAGATTATTTGGGACTACCCTCAGTGAAGAAACAAGGTTGCTTGACTGAGAAAGAAAATCTCTTCCCTCCTTTTGCAGTTAAATGTCGACATGTAGTCAACCACTTTAAAAAGGGGTGGAGTGGGACTTCATTGGCGGTCCAGAAGTTAAAACTCCATGCTCCCAATGCAGGAGGCCTGGGTTTGATCCCTGGTTGGGGATCTGGGGGAACTAAGATCCCTCATGAATGAAGCAAAGCAGGGTGGACAAGAGGGTAATCATGGGTGCAGCTTTGATTGTTTCTTCTTCTTCTTCTTCTTTTTTTTTTTTTTTGCTGTGCAGCTTGTGGGATCTTAATTTTCTGACCAGGGCTTGAACCCATGTCCACTGTAGTGGAAACTCAGAGTCTTATGCACTGGACTGCCAGGGAATTCCTCGGGTACAGCTTTTTTTTTTTAATTTTAAACTTTTTATTTGGTATTTGGGTATTGCCAATTAACAATGCTGTGATTTCAGGTGAACAGCGAAGGGACTCAGCCATACATATACATGTATCCATTCTCCCCCAAACTCCCCTCCCATTCAGGCTGCCACATAACATTGAGCAGAGCTCCCTGTGCTACCCAGTAGGTTCTTGTTGATTATCCATTTTAAATATAGCAGTGTGTATATGTCCAGCCCAAATTCTCTAACTATCCCTCCCCTTTAGCAGTCAGAGTTTCGTTTTCTAAGTTTGAGAGTCTCTTTCTATTTTGTGAGTTAATTTGTATCATTTTTTTTTTAGATTCCACATATCAGATGTGATCAGATCAGTCACTCAGTCGTGTCCGACTCTTTGCAACCCCATGAATTGCAACACACCAGGCCTCCGGGTCCATCACCATCTCCCAGAGTTCACTCAAACTCACGTCCATTGAGTCGGTGATGCCATCCAGCCAGACAGAGACATCCTCTGTCAACCCCTTCTCCTCCTGCCCCCAATCGCCCGCAGCATCAGAGTCTTTTCCAACGAATCAACTCTTCCCATGAGGTGGCCAAAGTACTGGAGTTTCAGCTTTAGCATCATTCCTTCCAAAGAACACCCAGGGCTGATCTCCTTCAGAATGGACTGGTTGCATCTCCTTGCAGTCCAAGGGACTCTCAAGAGTCTTCTCCAACACCACAGTTCAAAAGCAGCAATTCTTCGGCGCTCAGCTTTTTTCACAGTCCAACTCTCACATCCATACATGACCACTGGAAAAACCATAGCCTTGACTAGATGGACCTTTGTTGGCAAAGTAATGTCTCTGCTTTTCAATATGCTATCGAGGTTGGTCATAACTTTCCTTCCAAGGAGTAAGCATCTTTTAATTTCATGGCTGCAATCACCATCTGCAGTGATTTTGGAGCCCCCAAAAATAAAGTCTGACACTGTTTCCACTGTTTCCCCATCTATTCCCCATGAAGTGATGGGACCAGATGCCATGATCTTCGTTTTCTGAATGTTGAGCTTTAAGCCAACTTTTTCACTCTCCTCTTTCACTTTCATCAAGAGGCTTTTTAGCTCCTCTTCACTTTCTGCCATAAGCGTGGTGTCATCTGCATATCTGAGGTTATTGATATTTCTCCCGGCAGTCTTGATTCCAGCTTGTGCTTCTTCCAGCCCAGCGTTTCTCATGATGTACTCTGCATATAAGTTAAATAAGCAGGGTGACAATATACAGCCTTGACATACTCCTTTTCCTATTTGGAACCAGTCTGTTGTTCCATGTCCAGTTCTGACTGTTGCTTCCTGACCTGCATATAGGTTTCTCAAGAGGCAGGTCAGGTGGTCTGGTATTCCCATCTCTTTCAAAATTTTCCACAGTTTATTGTGATCCACATAGTCAAAGGCTTTGGCACAGTCAAGAAAGCAGAAATAGATGTTTTTCTGGAACTCTCTTGCTTTTTCCATGATCCAGTGGATGCTGGCAATTTGATCTCTGGTTCCTCTGCCTTTTATAAAACCAGATTGAACATCTAAGGGAGGCCAAATACCCTCTCCGTCTGACTTATTAGTACTTCATGGACTATGACAATGTCTGCATCCATCCATGTTGCTGCAAATGGCAGGCTCATTCTTTTTGACGGCTGAGTAGTATTCCATTGTATATATGTACCCCATCTTCTTTATCCATTCCTCTGTTGATAGACATTTATGTTGCTTCCACCTCTTGGCTATTATAAACAGTGCTGCAATGCATATTGGGGTGCATGTGTTTTTCAGATCATGTTTTTCTCTGGATATATGCCCAGGAGTGGGATTGCAGGGTCATATGGCAGCTCTATTTTTAGTTTTTTAAGGTACCTCCATACTATTCATAGTGGCTGTACCAACTTACATATGCACATATAGTGTAGGAGGGTTCCCTTCTCTCCCTGGGTACAGCTTTTGATATGAGAATTTTTTTCTCCTTGCCTGTCTCTGGGGGACAGAAAGGCAAGAGCTCCATGTTTGAAGGAATAGTAGTTTTACTGTATCATCTTCAGAAAACTACATACATATAAAAAAACCTAAAAAAAAAAATAGGAGCATTGCTTTTCTTTCTTTCTATAAAGAAAAGAGCATAGCTAAGTCACAGCCCATAGATGTCAGTAGAATCAAAAGTATCTGGCCCACAGGAAGCCAAATTCCAAGCTGCTGCCACCAACAAGAAAGGGACTTTATTGACTCTGTGTCTGTCCTTTGTCTGCACACAGGCTGCAGAAGCCCACTCAACAGGAACCTCGCCCTCTGGATTTCCACATCAAAGACGGGCTGAGGTTCTCTGCCCGCCTGGGTGGCAGTTTGACAGCCAATATCCTACCTCAGATCAATGCTCCCTGCCAGTCATTACCACAACGGATATTTCCTAAACTGTTTGTTCTGAGAAATGTATTCTTTTTAAATTATTTGCGAGGGAAATCTCAGGGAAACTCGACAGCCTTTGGGCTCTGAGGTGAGATGAGACTCTGTTATCAGAATAACTCACCTCTCTGTTTTCTCTTGGCTCCAGAATTAAGTGGGATCTAGAGTGAAACACTCTGAAATAAGATACGTAGGTATTTTCAGCTTCAACCGTTGTTTCCAACTCTCCTAGGGATTTTGTTGCTGTTTCAATTTAGTCGCTGAGTCACGTCCGACTCTTTTTGACCCCATGAACTGTAGCAACTGGGCTCGTCTGTCCATGGAGGATTCCCCAGGCAAGAATACTGGAGTGGGTTGCCATTTCCTTCTCCAGGGGATCTTCCTGACCCAGGGTTTGAACCCGCATCTCCTGCATTGACAGGCAGACTCTACCACTGAGCCACCGACGGATTTTACAAAACTGATGGGAATAAATTATTCTGGCCAGTGTTTTTCCCAATGTCTTGTAACTTGGGATACAGAGAACAAGACCCCTTCCGGTTGGTGGAAGATACAGCAGGTGAGACCTGGGACTTGAGGAATACCATACTTCAAAGCAGGCGGAGGGACCCAAGTTATAGTGACAGATACCGATGATCAAAGCAAACAAGAGTTGGTTCGAGACCACCAGTGTTCAGGACCTGACTCCAGGAGACTTGTGGTCAAGAGGCTACTAATTGCCCTTGACTTTCCCCGACAGCTTATGGGACCGAAGGACTGAAGGTCACGTGGGCTACTAAATGTCCTTCCGAAAGTCTATTTTGCCCAATTTCTTTCAGAATGATTTCACTCATGTGCAACCAAAGCAATCCTGAATAATATACTGACAATTCATGAAATGTAAAATGGCTATTGATTTTCACATATTCTGTCACAAGTGACCAAAGCAAGATCTTTTATTAATGTCAATGGTTTTTCAATAGGTTTTTCAGATATTCAAAATGGATTCATGAGTTTAATTTGTGAGTGATGATAATGTTGTTCCATAATTCCAACATATTTATGTGTATATATACATAGACACATATTTATATGTAAATGTATGCATGTACACAAACATACACATATTCCTTTCTGACTGTGTTGGCAAGGATTTCCAAATTCACTTTGAATAACAGCAGTTACTGGCAATCTATGCCATGCCTGATTTTAATAAGAATGCTTCTGGACTTCTAGAGTTAAGAGTAATATTTGCTGTTTTGGTTTCAGATAGATATAATGTATCACATTAATCGAATATCCTATTTTTATTTGACAAAGAATCATACTTTCAAAGAGGTTAAGAGCAAATCTTCCATTTCAAAAATCTTCTGAGCAACTCTGAGGGTGATTATATGCTTTAGAAAAATCTCCTTTGATCCATTAATATAGTTAATTATGTTCATAGATTTTTCTAAGAACTATTCATTTTTGCAACTCTGGAGAAAGACTTGCGCTTTTTCTCTGCATGTGATTTATTTACTGTGATTTAGATTTGCTTTGCCAATATTTTGCAGCTTTCTTCTATACCAACAAATAAAAATTTGACTAAGTTTTTCCTTTTAAAGCAATGTTTTGCAGATTATGGCATCAGGCTTCTGCTAGCTTTCTGTCCGTGTACTTGATCGTGAACCATTAAAATACCATATGAATTCTCTCTTTCTCTCTCTCTCGCTTTGGCTGTCCCATGCAGCTTGTGGGGTCTTAGTTCTCTGACCAGGGATTGAAACTGAGCCCTCACAGTGCAAGCATGGAGTCTTAAACACTGGACTGCCAGGAAATTCCCTTGTTTTCCTTTTATTAACTTCTTTTGTTGTATGTTTAGATCATTTATTTTCAATATATCTGGCTTACAGTAAAACCAGTTAAAGCTTGAGTTTTCTGAGAATTCAAATTTTCTTTTATTCAATAAGTATTGATGCTTAATATTACTATGATCTCAGCTTGTATTTTCTCTTTAAAGTAGGAGTTATGTACCACAGAAGTTATATATGGAGGAGGGCATGGCAACCCACTTCAGTATTTTTGCCTGGAGAATTCCTTAGACAGAGGAGCCTGGAGGGCTACAGTCCATACAGTCCATGGGGTTGTAAACAGCTGGGCATGCCTGAAGCTACTTAGCACGCATGCACACATGTATCAGTAGTTTACTATTTCAAGGTGGTTGAGTTTTCCACTTGAAATTTCATTAAATTTGCTTGTTTTTAACACCCAGTTTCAATAAATTAGGGGCCAAAGACTATGGCATGAACCATTTGGTTTTGGAGGAATTTATTTACATTTTCTTTGACCTAAAATATGGTTAATAGTGCTTATTAAAGCAACTAAAAGCTGACTTTATCCATCTCTTAATTTAGACTTATTTATTATTCATATCTTTTTTGCTTTTGGGAAGGGACTAATTAAGGGAATTACTTAATTATACAAAGACTTAGAGACTTGGATCACATTTTTTTTACTTCAATTTTTTGGTCAATTTTTCCAAATATTACAAATGATTTTCCTTTTATATATTTCAGTATACCTCATCTATAAAGATTCAAATCAATTTAACTTTTCTACCAATTTAAAGCTTTATGAATACAAAATGAGTCTTCCTTTCCTGTGTCATAGTTTTTGCTTTGAATTTTACTATGCTTGATTCTAATTCTGTCACTGTTTTTTTTTTTTTTTTTGAGTGTAATCATCACTGGGCTTCCCAGGTGGTACTAATGGTAAAGAACCTGCCCACCAATGCAGGAAACTTAAGAGCTTAATGGTTTTTTTTTTTTTTTTTTTTTGAGGGCCTTTGTTAAGTACGATACAAATTAGCAACAAGTAGTCTTTGGCAATCACGAATCTGGGATTTTCAGTGGAAAAGTTTGAACACAACAGACTTTAGTGCAATGGGTGTTGGTGAGCTGTGTGTACAGCTCCTGCAGGCAACACTTTCCTCAAGTTTGTGCAAAGGATGTGATGTGAGAGCAAGATTTGATGAGGGACATGTGCTTATGGGAGTTTTTTAATGAAAAACAAATACAGAAGAGAATTCTGCACCTTTAAATTCTAATGGGGAAAAAGAGTATAGAATGCAGGGTTGAAACTCGAGGTGAGAAAGATGGTAATTGATAGAATTAAGTCCCCAAAGATACTGTTGGGAATGAGATCCAGATCATAAGTAGGAGGACTAGTTTTAGGTTAAGAGGAGATCCCTTGCCCATCTTTCTATATGAAGGTGAATATGACCTATAGGGAGACTGATGAGTTTGCAGATGAGATGCAGGAAAGTAGAAAGTGTTTCCATCTTATCATTTCTATTTTACAGAGATGTGGGAAGCCGGGGGTCTGTTGAAAAAGAGATGAGGTGTGGCAATGCACAGATTTTCTATGATGTAGGTTTGAAATAGTGACCATGAAAAACAGGAGATAAATTCGATGAGAGAAACACAGAAACACTGTCATAGCGTTCTGAAGACTCAGGAGAAGTTTCTTGTGGATTTGAGATCCTACCATTTCATGAGGTTGTGTGATTTCTTCAGTGTTACTTTTTTTAAAAGTTTATTATTTTTTTTTCTTTTGAACCTTTTATTGTATTGGAGTATAGCCTGTTAACAATGCTGTGATAGTTTCAGGTGAGCAGTGAAGGGATTCAGCCATACACATATGTGTATCCTCCCCCAAACTCCCCTCCTATCCAGGCTTCCATGTAACATTTAGCAAAGTTCTATGTGCTGCACACAATTTATTTATTTTTAATTGGAGAGCAGTTGTGTTACTTTTTCTTTTTTTAAAGCATTTATTTATTTGGCTGTGTCAAGGCTTATTTGCAGCACTTGGGATCTTTCCTTGCGGCTCATGGACACTGGTTAGTGCTTGGGCTTAGTTGCCCTGCGGCGAGTGGGCTCTTAGTTCCCTGATCAGGGATCAAGCCCACATCCTGTGTATTTCAAGGCAGATTCTTAACCACTGGGCCACCAGGGAAGTCCCCGTCCTTCACTATTTAAAGGTGAGAAGTAGAAATAGAGAAAGTGAAAGTTAAGCTGATCCATGGTGTGAATTTTGCTGGGCTGAAGCAGCAGAATAACAGAAGGGGCTTGAAAATGTTGCTGTGAGTGGCTGAAGTGGCTGAGTGAATGATTTCTATGCTTTTTTGTCAAGGGGTGCTTTATGGTCCAGAATGTGCTCTAGCTTAGTGATATTCCATATAAGCTTGAGAAGAATGTGTGTTCTGTTGTTGTTGGATGAAATGGTCGATAGATGGCCTTTTATCCAGTTGACTGATGATACTGCTGAGTTTGACTATGTCTTTATTGACTTTGTGGCTACTGGACATGTCTACTTCTGATAGAGTCATGTTGAAGTCTTCAACTATAGTGGTGGACTCATCTATTTCCTCTTACAACAATACCAGTTTTTGCCTCATGTGTTTTGATACTCGGTCAAATTAACAATTAAGGATTGTTATGTCTTCTTGGAGAATTGGCCCTTTAAGCATTATGAAATGCCTCTCTTTAACCCTAATAATTTTCCTTGCTCAGAAGTCTGCTCTGTTTGAAATTAATATAGCTACTTCAACTTTCTTCTGGTTAGTGTGAGCAAGGATATCTTTCTCCTTTCCTCTACTTTTAATTTTGATGTATCTTTATATTTTAAATGGGATTCTTGTAGACAACATATAGTTGAGTCTTGTTTTTTCATTCACTGACTTTAGTCTTTTAATTGGTATAGTGAAACAAATTACTTTTGACATGATTATTGATATTACTGGATTCATATCTACCATGTTGGGAGTTTCCTGGCTGTCCAGGGGTTAATACTTCACCTTCCAATGTCAGGAGGTGCCAGTTAGATCCCTGGTTGGAAGTTAAGGTCCCACAAGCCTTGTGGCCAAAATCCAAAACAGAAAATAGAAGCAATATTGTAACAAACTCAATAAAGACTTAAAAAATGATCCACATTAAAAAATCTTTAAAAATATACTTACCATGTTTATTTCTGTTTCCTATTTATTGTCCTTGTTCTTTTTTTTTTTTCTTTCTATTTTTGTCTTTCTCTTTTTCTGCCTTTTGTGGTTTAATTAAACATCATTCAGTTTTCTTTCTTTGCATATCAATTACACTTTTTTTTTTTTTTACTTTTAAGTGTTGGTCCTTGAGTTTGCAATATACATTTACAACAAATCCAAGTCTATTTTCAAGTAACCCCATGCCATTTCATGAACAGCTCAGGTGCCATATAATAATGGAATATTCCTGATTCCGTCCTCTTATTTCTTGTCATTCCTGTCATTTCCACTTCTGTGTAAGTTATAATCATTAACTATGTTGTTGCTATTATTTTGAACAAACAGCAAATTGTTATCTGTTAGAATAAGAAAAATAAAAGTTTTGTCTTCACTTATTCCTTCTCTCATGCTCTTTCTTCTTTTATATAGATCCAAGTTTCTGACCTATATCATTTTCTTTTTATCCAAAGAACTCATTTTAACTTTTATTGCAAGGCAGGTCTAATGGCCACCTAATCACTTAATTTTTGTTTGTCCAAAAAAGTCTGTGTTTTCCTCTCTTTAGAAGGATAATTTCTCAGGATATAGAATTCCTGGTTAGTAGTTTTGTTTTGTTTTTCCTTTCAAATCTTTAAATATTTCTTTCTGCTTTATCCTTGCTTGCATGGTTTCTGAGATGAAGTCAGAGGTAATTCTTATCTTTCCTACTTTTTTAAGTAAGGTTTTAATTTTTTCTCTTCGGACTTTTTTCAGGATTTTTTTTTATGTTTGATTTTTCACAGTTTGAATAGGATACACATAAGGTGTTGTTTTTTCTCCTGTGTTTTTCTTGCTTAATGTTCTCTGAGTTTCCTTATCTGTGGTTTGGTGTCTGACATTATTGCTTGGGAGAAATTCTCAGTCATGTGGCTTCAAATGTTTCTTCTGGTTTCTCCCCTCAGCCCCCTATCGGCCCAGTGCATTGTCAGACCTTATGCGCTTGTCCCCACAGTTCTCTGATACTCTAGCTTTCTTTTCCAGGCTTTTTTCTCTTTGCAATTTCATTTTGGAAGTTTCTATTGACATATCCTCAAGCTCAGAGATGTTTCTTTAGCCAAGCCCTGTCTACTAATAAACCCATCAAAGGCCTCCTTGTTCATGTTACAGTGTTTTGATCTCTAGCATGTCTTTCTGAGTCCTCCTTAGAATTTTCATCTCCCCGCTTACACTGTCCCCTGCCCTCTGTTCTCCCACAGTGTCCGCTTTGTCCATTAGAGCTCTTAGCACAGCGATTGCTGTTCAGCTGCTACGTTGTGCCCCGCGCCGGATCCTCGTCGTGTCCTGCCGTGAGCGGGCTCGGGAGGGTGCAGGCTTGGTTGCTGTGGCACTCGTGCCTGCTTGCTCTGTGGCATGTGGGATCTCAGTTCCCCGGCCAGGAATCGAACCTGCGTCCCCTGCACTGAGAGGTGAATTCTCAACCACTGGACCACCAGGAAAGGCCTGACTTTCCTTCTTCTGACTATAAGGCTTTATGTGTGAAATGTTTATTCAGGATTAAATAATCATAATTCTTACAAAGTAACTGATCAAATAAGATATTTGCATATTAATAAGACATTCCATATCAAATGAGATATATTGCACATTTTGATAAATAATTATTAATCAAAGTAAAATTTTCTGACTTAAAGTTTGTTAACCCAATCATTTGTCATTAACCTTCTTAATTTCTAGGAGGTAAAACAAAATCTCTTTACTGAAGCTTATCAAAAGATATTAATTTTACTTGCTACTCTTGTACTGACAGTCACCTTTTATTAAAGCTGAAATTAGATACATCAGAGCTAAGTTGTCCCTATGAAATCTGAAATCTCACATTTTTGTATTTTCTTAAAATAAGTTGTGAACAATGAGCTGTTTATTCATCTCAAAGTTTAATTTTTCATGTTATCTCAAGATATCTTTATAAATGATAGTCAGACACTTGAGAGTTTATACACATAACACAAACATTCAAGTAGGATGAAGTTTTTTACTTCATCCTACTTGAAATGAAATCAAGGTCATTTCATGGTTGAAAACAATTTGGCAGAATTAGAGTAATATAAAATTTGAGGAGGTGGAAGTAATTCAAATTAAACAAAGGTGTTTTCTAAATTGTAGCTGAGATTGCATACCGGAATGCTTTGTCTATACATCCATACATTAATAACTGTTCTCATTTTGAAGGAGGAATCTAATGAACTTGTAGAAATAAATTGCAAGTGAACAAGAGACAATTCGAGGCTGCTAGTTAGCTAGTAGTTGAGGAGCTTATAACAGGCACCTTAATGGTCCCGTTGTGAAGGATTATGTTAATATATATATATAGTATGGGCTTCCTTGGTAGCTCACATGGTAAAGAATCTGCCTGCAATGTGGGAGACCTGGGTTTGATCCTTGGGTCAGGAAGATCCCCTGGAGAACATTCCAATTATGCTAATAGAGACCTGAGAAGTATATAATCGAAGTGAAGAAAGGAGGAAGTGTTGAAAAACACAGCAGAAGATGTGTTGCCAGTAAAAGGTAAATATAGATTTCCAACAGCCAACTGGCAAAAGTTAATGAAATCATTTCTTCCATGGGCTAAGTAAATAATCAAGAAATCAAACAGTCAGTCCTAAAGGAAATCAACCCTGAATATCCATTGGGAAGGACTGATGCCGAAGCTGAAGCTCCAAGCCTTTGGCCACCTGATGCAAAGAGCCCACTCATTGGAAAAGATGGATTCTGGGAAAGATTAAAGGCAAATGGAGAAGGGGGCAACAGAGGATGAGAGGTTAGGCAGCATCACTGACTCAATGGACATAAAATAGTGGAGGACAGAGGAGCCTGGTGGGCTGCAGTCCATGGGGTGGCACAGAGTTGGACATGACTGGGCGACTGAACAACAACAACAGATGATCAAGAAGATATAAAATTCTTTCTTACTTCTGATCTATTCTCCTTTTCCTCCAAGTCACAACGTTGATCTGTGGGAAGAAACGGGGGAGGGGGAGAAGTTTTTTACTTCATCCTACTTGAAATGAAATAAAATATGCACCTGACACTTATTTGACGTCTTACTTTTCCTGAGATGGTGAAAATGCAGAGAAGACGTGCCTGCAGCAGACGGTTCTTCCCCGGATGTATGTGTGTGTGTGTATCTCTGTGTGTAAATCCTGACTCTTCTAATAGCAGGACAGACAGATAAAGAGATAAGGCAGGGACCCTTGCCCTTGGTTTGTGGCTGTGTTAAAGTGAAGTTCCACTGCTTCCAGTATTTCACACTGACAGCTCCTTTGCTTTGCTCTCAGCAGACTCTCCCTAAGGGGTGATGACTACAGGACTGTAGTCGGGGCGCAGAAGAGGTAAAGCCATTAAGTTCCCATTCCCATCCCTCCTGCCACCTCAATCTACAGTGTGTCTGGATTTAGAGTGTCTCAACCTAGGGGGAATCACTATGCTTTGACCTTAATAGAAGTATCACCAATATGGGAAACGACTCAACCCTCAGATGGAGGTTATAGTGGCTTGATTAAAAGAAGTTTCTCAGACACCACACTTGAAATGGTCTGTCCCCTGGGGCACTTTCACAGCCTGGGGTACTGCAGTACAGTCAGGTTCAGGATGGAGGAGAGGGACATCTTTCTCTCTCAAAGTGGGTGAAGGGGACTCCACAAGGGGGAGAGAGAGAGAGGAGATCTACATGCAGCTCTACCACAGCGCGTTTTTAGGCAGAGCAGTTTCAGGAAGGAGTACTAGCATAAATCAGGGGCTTCCCTGGTGGCTCAGGTGGTAAAGAACCCGCCTGCCAGTGCAGGAGAGGTGGGTTCGATCCCTGGGTCAGGGGGATCCTCTGGAGAAGGAAATGGCAACCCACTCCAGTCTTCTTGCCTGGGAAATCCTATGGACAGAAGAGACTGGTGAGCTACAGTCCATGGGGTTGCAAAGAGCCAGACACAGCTTAATGACTAAACAACAACAACAGACACCTAGTGTAAAACAACCCCTTTAAAATATATTTTTTATTTGACTGTGCCAGGGCTTAGCTGTGGCATGTGGGATCTAGTTCCCTGACAGGAGATCGAATCCAGGCCCACCACTGCATGGGAAGGCAGAGTCTTAGCCACTGGACCACGAGGGAATTCACGAAACAACTACTTTATTTTTAAATTTATATTCTATTTATTTATTTTGCTGTGATGGGCCTTAGTTGTAGCACATAGCATCTTTGATCTTCACTGGGGCACGTGGGGTTTTTAGTTGCTGCATGTGAGATCTAATTCCGTGTGTGTGTGTGCTCAGTTGTGTCCAACTCTTGCAACACTGTGGACTGCACCTCTCTGGGCTACCCTGTCCATGGGATTTCCCAGGCAAGAAAACAGAAGTGAGTTGCCATTTCCTTCTCCAGGGGAATCTTCCCAACCCCAGGATCGAACTGGAATCTTCTGCATCTCCTGCGTTGGCCAAGCAGATTCTTTACCACTGAGCCACCTGGGAAGCCCCCTAATTCCTCGACCAGGGCTCAAACCCAGGCCCCCTGCCTTGAGAGCTCAGAGACTAGCCACTGGACCACTAGGGAAGTCCCAAAGCAACTTTAATGTACCTATTCTGGTTCCTATGTTAGTTTCCTGTCACTGCTGTTAACAAATTTCCCCACCCTTAGTGGCTTAAAATAACAGGATTACAGTCTTTCACTGTTTGGGAGGCCTAAAGTCAGAAATTCATTTCACTAGGCCAAAGTCAGGGTGTCAGCTGGGCTGTATTCCCTCTGAAGGTTGTGGTGGAGATCCACGTCTTGCCTCTTCCAGTTCCTGGAGGCTACTGTGCTTTCCCGGCTGCTTTCCTGCAGCCACGCTGCCTTCTCCTCTCTTCTGTGTCAAATCTCCCTCTGCTTTTGTTGTATAAGGACACTTCTGGCTGTATCAAAGGCCCATCCAGATGATCCAGGATAATCTCGCCAACTCCTGACCCTTTACTTAATCACTCTTACAAAGACCCTTTTTCTCTATCAGGTAACATTTATAGGTTCTGGGAAATAGGATCCAGTATTTTTGTGGGGTGGGCTTCCCAGTTGGTGATAGTGGTAAAGAACCCACCTGCCAATGCAGGAGACGGAATAGACTTGGGTTCGATATCTGAATCAGGAAGATCCCCTGGAGGAGGGCATGGCAATTCATTCCAGTATTCTTGCCTGGAGAATCCCATGGACAGAGGAGCCTGGTGGGCTACAATCCATGGGGTCACATAGAGACAGATATGACTGAAGCAACTTAGCACACATGCATGCATCTTTGCGGGGCATTATTCAGCCTATTAGGTGTGTGTGTGTGTGTGTGTGTGTGTGTGTGTGCACGCGCATGCTCAGTTGATCAGTGGTGTTAGACTCGTTGTGACCCCATAGACTATAGCCTGCCAGGTTCCTCTGTCCATGGGATTCTCCTGGCAAGAATACTCGAGTGGGTTGCCATTTCTTCCTCCAAGGGATCTTCCTCACCCGGGAATCAAACATGTATCTCTTGTGTCTCCTGCATTGCAGGAGGATTCTTTCTTGTTGAGCCACTGGGGAAGCCCCTCAGACTACTAAGGTACTTAGTAAATATTTTCCATCTACTTTCAGGAGTTTTCTGCTATACTTATAGCACAGAGATGGTATATAATAAAAGAGGATAATTCTAGTTCCTTAAATTCCAACAGTGGTGAATTCTTTTGGGTTGTATGAAAATATTGCTGGTTGGTCTTCATTTTTACAGTAGTTATGAATTTCAGAGTATGTATCTGTGCCTGCACATATGTTCTTATAAAATTTTTTAATGATTTCTGGCTGTGTCAGTCTTTGTTGCTGTGTGGGCTTTCTCTAGTTGAGGCCAGTGGGGGCTACTTTCTAGGTGCACAGGCTTCTCATTGCCGAGATTTCTCTTATTGCAGAGCATGGGCCAAAGGGTTGTGGCACATGGGCTTGGTTGCTCCATGGCATGTGGGATTTTCCTGGACCAGGGATTGAACCGGTGCCCCTTGCATTGGCAGGCAGATTCTTAACCACTGGACCACCAGGGAAGCCCACATCATGTTCTTATGGTATACTGGCCAATGCAACACTACGATTTCAGGTGCTCTGTAAAATTTTGGAGAGGGAAATCAAGTGGGCCATCCCAATAAGAGAGCCAACACCCACTCGTCAAGTTGATCTCCCAGTTTCTAACTTCCACAGAAACTTGACCACCGAATTACATCTCCTGATGCCCAGGATGCTTTCTGAGACAGGCTGATTCACTCCCTCCATAATCTCATAAACCCCAATAAGTATCAATGATCCCCAGAATCCTTGGGAGCCATGTCTAGTTTTTCCTTTGGTTATTGTAATCATAGATACTTGGCACCATCTGGCTCTAAATTTTGGGGGTAGGGGGTGGGTTCAGAGTCATTTACCACATAAAGATCACATATTCCAAAGAAAGCGAGCCATCCAATACACTGCAATGATAAAACAAAAATGAAAGCATTATTCGGGCAGGAAGTCCTCTGCATGGCAGATAAAGCACGGTAATGGTATCTCCAGCACATGGGCCCAGGACCGACTATAAATGATCCATTCAAGTCCCTCTGTGCGCACGTGTTAAAGGACTTCCAGATGTCCTCATGGGCAGGCCCTCTGTTCTGTGATCTGGGTCTCACCCACCATATGGAGCTGATTTGGTGTCGTGATAGAATGATGCAAGATGAAACACCGGCTGCTCTGCTAGCTACAGAAGAGTTGGTAAATTGTTTAAGGCCTCATCATTTGTCTAGTTGGAGGTCCCCACGGCAAATGCCCCCTGATTTCTGTGGGATAAGGAGACCTGGGGGCACACCCTAAGGACAGGCTCTCTGTAAAACATATAAATGATTATGTCAGTGCCCTGGAAAGACCCCATGTATTCTGGGATCTTATCAGAATCCTCAGTCCACAGCCAGAAGTTTGGGGTGAAGTTGGAGATGTGAGATGCAAAGCAGGGGTAAGAATCCTCTGTGTGCCTCGGGTTTTATTTCATAACCGGAGGTGCCCGTTCCTCTTGGTTACAGCCGATGGCCACTCCCATGGCAGCTTTCAGTGATACTTGGAGAGCCAGAGAGAATTAGGATCACATGAGGGTGTTTTGTTGTTTTTCAGTTGCTAAGTCACGTCCAACTCTTTGTGACTCCATGGACTGCAGCACGCCAGGCTTCCCTGTCCTTCATTATGTTCCGGAGTTTGCTCAAACTCACTTCCACCGAGTCGGTTATGCTATCTAACCATCTCATCTTCTGTTGCTCTCTTCTCCCTTTGCCCTCAGTCTTTTCTAGCATGAAGGTCTTTTCCAATGAGTCGGCTCTTTGCATCAGGTGGCCAAAATATAGGAGTGTGTTTAGAGAACATTTATTTCAACTCTATTTTTCCAAGTAAGAAAAAGGCAAGGGTATATAATTCATCCATTATTCATATCTTAGGGTCTCTGCCTCCCAATTCCTTTTTTGATGCATATAATATTTATGTTAATTTGCTACATACATATATATATATACATATGTAATATGGAGAATACACAATAAGCCAACTCCTGATTATCTACCACTGTCCTCTCTTTTATCCAGGTTTTTCATCCAAGAATGGCTTCTTCCTCTTACCAAGTATAGTTTCTGCAATCACAGCTTGGTCTGTATTTATGAAAAGTATATTGTAATTGCCATTCTCTTCAACTCAACCACCAAAGAATGCTTCCAAAAGAAAAGAACAAAAATTTCTAACCCAAGTGCCAAAATATTTATGCTGAAGTCAGATAAAAATGAAATTTGTAGAGATGTGCCATTTCAACTTCTTTGCGTCTTCTTGATTACTGGTACTTGCTATAGACTGGGAGAAGGCAATGGCACCCCACTCCAGTACTGTTGCCCGGAAAATCCCATGGATGGAGGAGCCTGGTGGGCTGCAGTCCATGGGGTCACACAGAGTTGGACATGACTGAAGTGACTTAGCAGCAGCAGCAGCAGCAGCAGCTATAGACTGAGTGTGTCCCCCCAGATTTGTATGTTGAAATCCTAATCCCTCAATGTAATAGTACCAGGAAGTGGGGCCTTTGGGAGGTGATTAGGTCAGGAGCATAGAGCCCCTGGGAATGGAATTAGTGCCCTTACAAAAGAGACCTCGTGTAACTGCCTCCCAATTTCTGGTCCAATGCCCTTTCTGCACACGTGGATGGCCTGTCTGTAATGGGTGTCATCTTAAACAAGGTCGTCTTGATTTGAAAATCAAAGGGAAGTCCACTGCATTGAAATGCTCGGATCAGAAGCTGCTGTCACGTTGAGTTGGACTTGAGTACTGGGAGGAAAACCCAGAACCACCTGTTACCAAAATCTCGTCTGCTTTGCTGACCTGTAATAGTAGTTCTCATCAAATTTCACCGTCAGTTTCACTGCCACTGTGTGGCAGGTAGACACAAAACATAATCAAGCTTCATATGCATAAACATACTCAGAGATAAGATACACAAAGATAAATTGGTACCCAGCGTCATGAAATATAGATGTTTTGGCAAATACAAATATAGATGTTTTGGCTAATGCAAGGATGCGTTCATGCTCAGTCACTTCAGTTGTGTTCGACTCTTTGCAACCCCATGGACTGTGGCCTGCCAGGCTTGTCAGTCTGTAGGGTTCTCGAAGCAAGAATACTGGAGTGGGTTGCTGTGCCCTCCTCCAGGGGATCTTCCCAACCCAGGGATCAAACCTGTGTCTCCTGCATCTCCTGCATTGCAGATTCCTTACTGCTGAGCCACTGGGGAAGCCCCACGAGGATGTACTGTGGCTTAATCTTTACACCATTTTCTCTTTTCCTGGTTACTAGCCATCAAAGACAGTAATTAATGTTCTGACCCATCTGCATGCCTCCACTTACTCTTCCTGCCTTTTTTCACATTTCCAACAAAAATAGTGTCCTCTGTATGTCAGCCTTCTGTCTCAAAAGCCATCAATAGCTTCCTGTTGCATGTTGAGTAATGACGATGCCTTGTCTTAGGGCATTCTAAGCCCAGCACCAAAACTGGTGAGTAGGTTTCAATTACTGCACCCACCCTGATGGATTTTGCCCTCCCTGCCTGGAGCCTCTTGTTGAAAAGGGATCTGATGCTACATCTGAACTCAATAAGAAGGTGCACCATGATTGATAGGGGATGTCTGCCATGATGTGGTATCTGGGAGTGAAGGCCCAAGGCTACATATTTCCCAGCCCTACCAGACAAGATCTGGTCTCATCTGTCACTCTATCTCTATCCCAGCTCTTTGCTTTAGCAACTCCAGGTTGTCTTATGTTCAGTTAAGGGACGATAAAAAAGTGCAGCAATGTCTTCCTCATTAGATTGTCAGATATTTAGAAATACCCAATCTATTCCACCTCTTAAAACCTTCTGTATCCAGCCCCTCCATGCCATGCTCTTTGCCTCTGCCTTAGTTCAGACTCTCGTCAGCTCTCACCTGGCCTATTATTCTCCTGTCTGATCATCATTTTATTGTGTATTAAATTCTTCAGTGGCTCTCATTTCAATTGCTTTTACTTGGCTTCTAACCACTCACCCTCCCAATGTTTTAGCTAATGCTAACCCAACACTATCTCTACCATACCTTTAAATGCAACCACTTTTTTTTTAATGTAGACCATTTTTTAAGGTCTTTATTGAATTTGTTACAATATTGCTTCTGTTTTTTTACCAAAAAACAAACAAAACCAAAACAAAGCAATGTTTCCTGAATGATTTTGTCTTATAATTCTGTCTTATGTATTATAAGTCCTGTCCCATTTTCACTTGCTTTCTAATGTTCTGTACATAGTAAAATATGACCACAGGGAGTTGGATGTGGCCCCAAGAAAAGATACATCCACCTCTTAAGCCCCAGATTCTGTGCATATGACCTTATTTTGAAAAAGCAACTTTGTAGATGTAATGAAGTCAACGGTCTTGAGATGGGAATCATCCTAGATTATCCACCGGGACCTGATACCAATGACAAGTGTCCTTATAAGAGACAGAGGTAAGAAGACAAACACAGAAGTGAATGCCATGAAGATGTAGGCAAAGATGGGGGTTAGGCAGCTGCAAGCCAAGGACTATCTGGAGCTTGCAGAATCTAGAAGATGCAAGGAAGGATTCTCCATCTTGAACCTTCAGAGGGAGTAAGGCCCTGCCAACAGCTTGACTTTGGACTCTTGGTCTCCAGGACTATGAGAGAATAAATTTCTGTCCTTTGAAGTCACCAAGTTTGTGAGAATTTGGTATGGCAGTCCAAAGAAACTAAGTGACATTCCTGCTGTGGCCATCTACAAAATCGACCAATCTCTAGACTTATTTTGTTGGCCCTACCTTGCAGCATGCAGGATCTTAGTTCCTCAGCCAGGGATGGAACCTCTGCCCCCTACATTGGGAGTGCAGACTCTTAACCACTGGACCACCAGGGAAGTCCCTACTAATCTCTAGATTTTTGCACTCATGTGTGTGTGTTGGTCACTCAGTCGTGTCCAACTCTTTGAGACCCCCATGGACTGTAGCGTTCCAGGCTCCTCTGTCCATTGAATTCTCCAAGCAAGAATACTGGAGAGGGTTGCAATTTTCTCACCCAGGGGATCTTCCCCATCCAGGGATCGAACCTAGGTCTCTTGCATTGCAGACAGATTTTTTTTATTGCCTGAGTCACCAGGGAAACCCCTTTGCACTCATAACTAAGTTCAATTTCTAGCAGCTAGAGATATTCTAAGCTAGACCAGGAGGGTCAATATGAGTCTATTTTCACATTTTTACATCAAAATGAATCCTGCTTTTATTCTAAGCTCATGATATAGTCCACTAATCTCCCAAACTGTGCATTCAGTTCAGCTCATTTCCTACTTATTGATCCAGGACAACAGCTTTATCAGGCTGAGTTCCAAATTCAGATTAATTTTCCTTTTCACTGGGCCTTTTTAAATGGAGTTTAATGATAGCAAAGTACACGTTCCAAGCTCCTTTTGAAAATTTAACTCCGTACCTAGTTGGGAAACCCAAGAAGATTTGAACAAAGTATCAATAAATATCCCATTTTCAGCCTTGGTCCATCCCTACCCTGGAGACAGGGATCAAGACCATCCCCATGGAAAAGAAATGCAAAAAAGCAAAAGGGCTGTCTGGGGAAGCCTTACAAATAGCTGTGGAAGAAGAGAAACGAAAAGCAAAGGAGAAAAGGAAAGATATAAGCATCTGAATGCAGAGTTCCAAAGCATAGCAAGGAGAGATGAGAAAGCCTTCTTCAGTGATCAAGGCAAAGAAATAGAGGAAAACAACAGAATGGGAAAGACTAGAGATCTCTTCAAGAAAATTAGAGATACCACGGGAACATTTCATGCACAGATGGGCTCGATAAAGGACAGAAATGGTATGGACCTAACAGAAGCAGAAGATAATAAGAAGAGGTGGCAAGAATACACAGAAGAACTGTACAAAAAAGATCTTCACGATGGCCCAAGATAATCACGATGGTGTGATCACTCACCTGGAGCCAGACATCCTGGAGTCAAGTGGGCCTTAGAAAGCATCACTACGAACAAAGCTAGTGGAGGTGATAGAATTCCAGTTGAGCTATTTCAAATCCTGAAAGATGACTCTGTGAAAGTGCTGCACTCAATAGGCCAGCATTTTGGAAAACTCAGCAGTGGCCACAGGACTGGAAAAGGTCAGTTTTCATTCCAATCCCAAAGAAAGGCAATGTCAAAGAATGCTCAAACTACCGCACAATTGCACTCATCTCACACGCTAGTAAAGTAATGTTCAAAATGCTCCAAGCCAGGCTTCAGCAATATGTGAACCGTGAAATTCCAGATGTTCAAGCTGGTTTTAGAAAAGGCAGAGAAACCAGAGATCAAATTGCCAACATCCACTGGATCATGGAAAAAGCAAGAGAGTTCCAGAAAAACATCTATTTCTGCTTTACTGACTATGCCAAAGCCTTTGACTGTGTGGATCACAATAAACTGTGGAAAATTTTGAAAGAGATGGGAATACCAGACCACCTGACCTGCCTCTTGAGAAACCTATATGCAGGTCAGGAAGCAACAGTTAGAACTGGACATGGAACAACAGACTGGTTCCAAATAGGAAAAGGAGTATGTCAAGGCTGTATATTGTCACCCTGCTTTTTTAACTTATATGCAGAGTATATCATGAGAAACGCTGGACTGGAAGAAGCACAAGCTGGAATCAAGATTGCCGGGAGAAATACCAATAACGTCAGATATGCAGATGACACCACCCTTATGGCAGAAAGTGAAGAGGAACTAAAAGAGCCTCTTGATGAAAGTGGAAGAGGAGAGTGAAAAAGTTGGCTTAAAGCTCAACATTCAGAAAACGAAGATCATGGCATCTGGTTCCATCACTTCATGGGAAATAGATGGGGAAAGAGTGTCAGGCTTTATTTTTTGGGGCTCCAAAATCACTACAGATGGTGACTGCAGCCATGAAATTAAAAGATGCTTACTCCTTGGAAGGAAAGTTATGACCAACCTAGACAGCATATTGAAAAGCAGAGACATTACTTTGCCAACAAAGGTCCGTCTAGTCAAGGCTATGGTTTTTCCAGTGGTCATGTATGGATGTGAGAGTTGGACTATAAAGAAAGCTGAGTGCCGAAGAATTGCTGTTTTTGAACTGTGGTGTTGGAGAAGCCTCTTGAGAGTCCCTTGGACTGCAAGGAGATCCAATCAGTCCATTCTAAAGGAGATCAGCCCTGGGTGTTCTTTGGAAGGAATGATGCTAAAGCTGAAACTCCAGTACTTTGGCCACCTCATGTGAAGAGTTGACTCTTTGGAAAAGACTGATGCTGGGAGGGACTGGGGGCAGGAGGAGAAGAGGACGACAGAGGATGAGATGGCTAGATGGCATCACTGACTTGATGGATGTGAGTTTGAGTAAACTCCAGGAGTTGGTGATGAACAGGGAGGCCTGGCGTGCTGCGATTCATGGGGTCGCAAAGAGTCAGACACGACTGAGCGAATGAACTGAACTGAACTGAACTGAGTAGATGAGAAGTGGTATCTCATTGGGGTCTTGATTTACATTTTCCTGCTGACTAATTACACTGAGCATCTTTTCATGTGCTTGTTGGCCATTTTTATATCCTCCCTAGAGAACTGTCTATCCACATTCTTTGCCCATATTTTACACATCCAAGAAATTTAAACCAAAGAACTCTTAAAAAGCAGGAGAGACTACGGTGAAGGAAACTAGGAAGAGATCAATGAATCTAATGAAGGTGTATTCTAGACTATGGGGCAGTTACTGTGCAGGAGAAAACTGGAAACTAAGATCCTGGGAAGAGTCCCCTAAGAGCAGAACAAATATAAATTATTTGAAAATTAAAACAAACATAAACACAATGAATATTTTGATACATATTTATAGGACCAATGTTTTAGCCATTTCTTGTTCTAATATCTTGCCAGTGGTATTTTCCTTGAGAATGTAGTTTTCAATGTGACTTAATCTTTAAAATTATCTTAAACACTGGTAAGTTTTGGCAAGTACAGCTTCTATTTCAATTAATATAATGTCATGGCTTTGAATTCAGTTTTGCAATGAACCAGTGAACCAGTGAAGTTGCTCAGTCATATCTGATTCTTTGCGACCCCATGGACTGTAGCCTACCAGGCTTCTCCATTCATGGAAGGAGTGGGTTGCCATTTCCTTCTCTAGGGGATCTTCCCGACCCAGGGATCAAACCCAGGTCTCCCGCATTACAGGCAGATGCTTTACTGTCTGAGCCACCAGAGAAGCCCAGTTTTGCAATGATGTGTACATCAAAGCTATTTTCAAGTGCATTTCTGTTTCTAAATTTCTTAATTTAGTAAAAACATTATTTTTACTATGGTCCTATGCACCACCATAATTTGTTTTCCATATAATCACTGTAAGCTAAATTGTTTTATGTTAAATACTTAACTTTTAAATTTAATTTAAATAGACTTTATAATCATGTCAGATATTTCATCTTTGACAGAAGGAACTTTTAAAAGCTTTACTCTGATGTTATTTTTATGTAGATCATTACACTACTCATAAATAATCAGATTTGATTCCTTTCTTTTACTTTCCTGTGTTTTATTTTTTGCACTGTCAGGGACTTTCTGAGCAGTAATATTGGGCATCTTTGCCTTGTTTCTGACTTCATTGGGGATACTTCGGGTATTTCACTATTAAAACTGTGCTTACTTTCAAGTTCAAGAAAATCTTTTTTAAAGTACAAGGAATACCCATTTATTCTGAGTTAAGATTTAAGTCAGGAATGAATACTGAATTTTATCAAATGTCAAACTTGTATTATAACATTGTGGACAATCTTTAAGTGAATTTCCTACAGTGATACTTAAATACTCAGTTTTCATAAATACATGGAGCAAAAAGCTAGAAAATCTTTGTTCAGTTCAGTTCAGTCACTCAGTTGTGTCTGACTCTTCTCGACCCCATGAACCGCAGCACGCCAGGCCTCCCTGTCCATCACCATCTCCCAGAGTTCACTCAGACTCACGTCCATCGAGTCAGTGATGCCATCCAGCCATCTCATCCTCTGTCGTCCCTTTCTCCTCCTGCCCCCAATCCCTCCCAGCATCAGTCTTTTCCAATGAGTCAACTCTTCACATGAGGTGGCCAAAGTACTGGAGTTTCAACTTCAGCATCATTCCTTCCAAAGAACACCCAGGGCTGATCTCCTTCCGAATGGACTGGTTGGATCTCCTTGCAGTCCAAGGGACTCTTAAGAGTCTTCTCCAACACCACAGTTCAAAAGCATCAATTCTTCAGCGCTCAGCTTTCTTCACAGTCCAACTCTCACATCCATACATGACCACTGGAAAAACCATAGCCTTGACTAGACGGACCTTTGTTGGCAAAGTAATGTCTGCTTTTCAATATGCTGTCTAGGTTGGTCATAATTTTCCTTCCAAGGAGTAAGCATCTTTTAATTTCATGGCTGCAGTCACCATCTGCAGTGATTTTGGAGCCCCAAAAATAAAGCCTGACACTGTTTCCCCATCTATTCCACATGAAGTGATGGGACCAGATGCCATGATCTTCGTTTTCTGAATGTTGAGCTTTAAGCCAACTTTTTCACTCTCCTCTTTCACTTTCATCAAGAGGCTCTTTTAGTTCCTCTTCACTTTCTGCCATAAGGGTGGTGTCATCTGCATATCTGAGGTTATTGATATTTCTCCTGGCAGTCTTGATTCCAGCTTGTGCTTCTTCCAGTCCAGTGTTTCTCATGATGTACTCTGCATATAAGTTAAATAAGCAGGGTGACAATATACAGCCTTGACATACTCCTTTTCCTATTTGGAACCAGTCTGTTGTTCCATGTCCAGTTCTGACTGTTGCTTCCTGACCCGCATATAGGTTTCTCAAGAGGCAGGTCAGGTGGTCTGGTATTCCCATCTCTTTCAGAATTTTCCACAGTTTATTGTGATCCACACAGTCAAAGGCTTTGGCATAGTCAATAAAGCAGAAATAGATGTTTCTCTGGAACTCTCTTGCTTTTTCCATGATCCAGTGGATGTTGGCAATTTGATCTCTGGTTCCTCTGCCTTTTCTAAAACCAGCTTGAACATCTGGAATTTCACGGTTCACATATTGCTGAAGCCTGGCTTGGAGAATTTTGAACTTTACTTTAGTAGCGTGTGAGATGAGGGCAATCCTGCTGTAGTTTGAGCATTCAAAAACAATAACAAAATCTGTGTTACATTGTTGCTAAGGTGGGACCAGAATAAACCTCTATGATCTTGTGTCTATTCTCAAGTTTCTAAGGAAACAGAAAGTCTCATGCATTCTAGTGGGAGTGTCATCTTGAATAATTGTAATGGATGGCAATCATTAGGTCAGATATCTGTCAAAATTATGAATACAAGAACTCATTGACTAAGAAAATTCTGTTCCATGAATTTATCCTGTCAACATATTCTCAAATGTCTAATGTGACACATATATGAGATTATTCATTTCAGCACACACAGTGGTAGCCAAAAGTCAGAAAGCAATCCAAATATCCATCAGTGTAAGGCTGCTTAAATAAATTATGGCAACACTCATATGATGGAATAAAGCATAAACATAAGAAGATAAGAAAGCTCTTCATTTACTCAAGTGGAAAAATTAGCCAAGATACATTATTAAACCTAAAAGGCTGTTTTAGAACAATATACCTTGATGCTACATATGTGGGTTAGAAAGGGACAGGGGAATAAATTTAGAGCTGCTCTACCTTCAAATGGGCTTCCCTCATAGCCAGTTGGTAAACAATCTGCCTGCAATGCAGGAGACCCGGGTTTGATTCCTGGGTGGGAAAGATCCCCTGGAGAAGGAAATGGCAATCCACTCCAGTATTCTTGTCTGGAGAATCCCATGGACAGAGGAGCCTGTCAGGCTACAGTCCATGGCGTCGCAAGGGTTGGACACAACTTAGTGATGAAACCACCACCACCCACCTTCAAAATATATTTGGGATATGACTTCTTGTTACCAACCTCATTGCCACCACCTGGGTCCGCATCTCCCTCATCTCCTGTGGGATAACCGAGATGGTTCTCCAGATAAGTCATTGCTTCTGTACTTGCTTCTGGGTTGTCTGTTGTCAACATAGGGCTATTCTTCTTAAACAATGTCTCTTCTGCCCTTCAAGGATTTCCCAGCTTCTTCAGAGACCTAAAGGTGACCTGAAGAACCACGGCTCCTCGACTCTCACTCCCATCCACTTTGCTCCAGCCGCAGGAATCTTCATGGCATCGCTCACAAGCATCTTCTCTCTTCCAGGTTTTTTCGCCATTGGTCCTTTCCTGGAGGGTTCCTCTCAGGACACCGACATAAGCAGCTCATCCTGTTTATTCAAGTCTTAACTCGAAAGTTGTTTTCTTAGGGAGGGCTATCCTGACCTCTATTTCTAATATTTCAAGCCACCCCCACATTAATATTTCAAATCCATTTTTTCCTGATATTTTTCCTTTGTAATACTTGTTATTTCTATTTTTTACATTTTAACCGCCCTCCCCCCCCACCCCCCGCCATCTCTCCAGACAGAATGAAAAACCCTATGATGGCAAAGTTATTTTGAGGAAATCCCTATTACCAAATCCTTAGTATAGTAAGTGCTCGTGTTTTTTTTAAATAAAGAAGAGAATTAATGACTATAATTAAAATATTTCTGGAATATCACTTAGAAACTGCTGACACAGTTTTCAACAGCTTTCAACAATAAGTTGCTGAAAATACCACCTTTTCTCTCATGCTTAAGTTTAACAGGCAGCTTTGAAGCCTTATTCTATTGACGACGTTCACAGTTACAGCAGCAATGACACCACCAATAACAACACTGACTGAGCACTTGCTCGGCATCCTGATTCCTTTTGTCATATTTATTTTAGTGAAAAATAACTTGTGATATATTTTATATCTAATATAATTATCCCATCTAACAGCAGAGTGTTGGGAAACTGAAAGTGATAGTTGCTCAGTCGTGTCCAATTCATTGTGGCCCTATTGACTATAGCCTGCCTAGCTCCTGTTTCTGTGGAATTCTCCAGGCAAGAATACTGAGTAGGTTGCCATTCCCTCCTGCAGAAGATCTTCCTGACCCAGGAATTGAACCTGGGTCTCTTGCATCGCATGCAGACTCTTTACCATCTGAACCACCAGGGAAGCTATATCCAAGATTTGTTGTCCTGGAAGCTGTGTTCAGGGCTATAGAAATGTAGCCTAATGGTATTAGGCACCATACATAACACCTCATTAGCAGTGTTAGGCCTGTTCTATAGACTAGAGTCAGACAAGACTGAGCGACTGAACTGAACTGTACTGATAGATTAGAATATAAAATTAAGGGATATATACTAAATATTATATTTAGCAAATAACTCATTGCCAGAATAATAAAGAAAAATAAATCCTGCAAACCAAAAACAAAAAACCCAATTAAAAATATGCAAAAACCCTCAATATAACTGTATGCAAAGAAGGTATACAAATTGTCAAAAGATATTCTCACAAAACCAGTTCAAAGCAGCTCTGTTTTAAAAGCCTAAACTCAACAACCCAAACATCCAGCAATAGGACAGTAAACTATTACACATTTGTACAAAATAATATTACTCAGTAATAAAAAGAATGAACTACTGTTACACTCAGCAACCCAGATGAATCTCAGTCACTACGTTGAGTGAGAGAAGCCCAGGCCCTAAAGAGTGTGTGTTGTGTGATGCCAGCAGAGGCACAAGTAATCCATGCTCATCAAAATTTGAATAGTGGTTAGTTTTGGGGGAGGATTGGTGAGAAAAGACTCAAGGAAATTTCTGGGGAGATGAAAACATTTTCTATCTTGCTCTGTGCTGTGGTAATGTTTGTTACTACTTGTTAATTATGCCAATTAAAAACAAAAAGACTAAAGGAGAGGGGGATAAAAAGCAATTTATCAAGTTATGTCCCAAGACTATAGGGCACCTGGTAGACCTGGCTTTCTCATCATAGCTGACAGGTTCCCTGAGATCACCACAGGCTCCAGGGCTTGCTCCCTGTCCTGCTGGTAGGTGTCATAGCTCTATAAATCCATCCAGCCTAGGTGCACATCACTGCTTCCTGGTCCTCAATAGGCTGAGCCTGGTGATGGATGCCATCAAACCCAGTCACTGCCTGAGGGCTGGGCTGCTTCAGAGGCAGGGGGACAGAAGGGTGCATCAAAAAGTCACCGCAATGCACTTCACCCAAAATTAAGTGCTAAGGGATGATAATGGGGCTTTTATGCCATATGCATGTTTTCCTTTCCATTAAATCTCAGATATGCTGTTTGCTTTGGTATCCTTAGTGCAGGCTGCTTTGAAATCCATAGGGGGAAAGAAACCCGTCATTAAGTCCAGCAGCCCAGCCCAGCAATGCAGTGGTGCTCTTATTTGGTTTTCCTTCTGTAAATATTTGTGCTCTCTCAGGCTAAGGAGTGGCCTGTGCCGAGACTAAAATATCCCCATTTATAAATCCTCCAGGTGCAGCAGGGAAAGCCTGACCCATCACCCTGCCCCTGCAATGACCCCAACCTCACTCTCGCAGACCACCCTCCAGGCTGCCCCCAGTGCAGACCTGTGATCACCTCTCCAGGTTGACTGCAGGAGAGGATGAACCTGAAATCGAGCGGTTATTGCAAACCCGATTTTTTCAGTCCAAAGGTGAAGGTTACTTTGCATCTCATCGCTGCTCTAAGCTTGTTAATGAAAAGATGGAAAAACAATATTGATAACAGTGAAGTCCCATTTGTCCAGAAATGAAGGCTGATTTGTCACAGAAATAAAACAGAAGACAAATGGAAAAGCTAAATATACAGTAAGACCAATAATGGAAAGAAAATTGTAAAAGACTTAAAGAAATATTTCTTTTTCTACTGGGTGTATTTATCTGGGTTTTCAAATTTCTGCTTTTCACAAGAGGCTCATGATGTGAATTCTAATCCCAAATAAGAGGTCAGACTGAGGCTTAATTATCTTCCACTGCTAAATCCAACTGACTTAACAGCTAAGGGAATTTTGTCCATTCATTGAATAACATTTATTGAACTGCACAGTATTCCAGATGTTGGACTTATTCATTTACTTTTTTAAACTTTCCATTTTTACATGTCTATAAATTCACTTCCTCTTTTCTTTTCCTAAATTCTTATCAAGCTAATTTGTGTCAAAACTATGATATTTCATGCATTTCTAAGTTTTATCTTATATAAATTCCCCTATTTGCCTTATGATAAGGAGCAAATGAAGTACTCTTGATAAAAGCATATGAAAATATTTTTCATCTTAAATACATTTCAAAGAATAATCAGAGTCTTAGACTTTTGTTGGAAAAGGAAAACAAAAAAGTTAATCTTTGTGATTTTAATAACCTTATAAAAATGGAAACAGAACAAAAACTAGGGAATGAAAGCTGACATGAGATCAGAAATTTTTCTAGTAAAAAACAGGATTGCTGAATTTAGAAATGCAGTAGAGAAAAAATATTTATGGCAAAACCCCAAACCTCTACCCTCTTTAAAAAAGGGATAACTACAGATAGTCTATGGGGTCAGTTCTTCATTTCTGTGAAACAGTTATTTATGTTACAAAGCAAGCCAAGTCTTTAGAAAGAAATGAAAAAAATTCATATCTCTGATCATAGAGCCTAACATATATAGGATAAAACATGGAATAGAGAGACTGATTCATATGAAAAATCAAGTATTCTAAATAAAATGTCAACAAATCAAATATACCAGTATATATACTTGTATACACACACACACACACACACACACACACACACACATGCATGCACGCACACAAAGTGGTTAAGAATCTGTCTGCCAATGCAAGAAACACAGGTTTGATCCCTGAGTTGGGAAGATCCTCTGGAGAAGGGAATGTATCCACTCCAGTACCTTTGCCTGGAGAATCCCATGGACAGAGGAGCCTAGTAGGCTTCAGTCCATAGGGTCGCAAATAGTCAGACACAACTGAAGTGACTTGGCATACATATGAGGAATAAAATTCCTATTTTATGGCAAGACAGAGATAATTTAAATATAAGAAATTTTCTTTGCCCTTTGGCCTCTCCTCTCCCCACTGTGCACTGTGTCTGCATTAGGTATTGACCAAACCCCCCTCATTGGCAGAAACATCTCTGCTCAACCATAAAGAGCAACATTCTCATCACATCAACAACACAACTTAAAAAATAACACTCCTTCTGTTCTTACAAGGGATCTCAATGACCAACCACTTTGTACTTGCAGATCTGAATCATGTAAACTGTCAATAATACATCAGTTAATGCTCAACCTTCCATCTCAAAAAAACTTCTATAACTGCCTGGATTTCTAATGGGCAGAACAGTTCTTCAGCATTCTGAGATGCTTTCCCCAGGTTATAATCCTCGAACGTGACTCGAATAAAATCTTTCATTTCTTTCTTGGATCGACTAATTAATTTTTCATTGACATATATATTCTAGTATATATACCCATTTCTGTGGATAGCAGGATTTAGCATGTGACAAGTCTGTGGCTCCAGATGATAAACAATCTGCCTGCAGTGCAGGAGACCCAGGTTTGATCCCTGGGTTGGGAAGATCCCCTGGAGAATGGAATGGCTATCCACTCCAGTATTTTTGCCTGGAGAATCCCATGGACAGAGATGCTGATAGGCTATGGTCCATGGGGTTGCAAAGATTTGGAAACAACTGAATGACTAACACACACACACACGTTTTTATGGTAGCCACTGGGTTCAAGTCTGAACTTGAACTGACTTTCTGGGGATAGTCATCCTGTTCCCTTAGAACTTACCAAAGCCTGGACCCAGAGTGGAGTCCATATAGTAATCAGCTGAGCAAACTAGTCACTTTTCAGCCTCCTTAGTGGGGTTGTAGTAGCTGCTACTGCCCGTAGGCAGACACCATTCCTTATCAATCGATGTGATTGTTTAGAGAAATAAGCAACCACCTGAGTAAGGGGGCTCAGTATTTGAGCTAACACCTAAGGGCGATTCCTCTTCTCTCTCTCTTTTTTTTTTTCTGTGTATGTGTGTGTGTTTTAAGTAGATGATAATTACTTTACAATATCATGATGGCTTCTGCCACACATCAACATGAATCAGCCAAAGGTATACATATGTGTCCGGCTCCTTGAACCCTCCTCCCACCTCCTTCCCCATCCCACCCGTCTAGGTTGTCACAGAGCACCAGCTTTGGGTTCCCTGCATCATACAGCAAATTCCCAGGGGCTATCTATTTTACATATGATAATGTGCATGTTTCAATGCTATTCTCTCAATTCATCCCACTCTTTTCTTCCCCCACTTAATCCGAATATGTGAAAAGATGCTCAACATCGCTCATTATTAGAGAAATGCAAATCAAAACTACAATGAGGTATCATCTCACACCAGTCAGAATGGTCATCATCAAAGAAATCTACAAATAATTAAGGCTGGAGAGGATGTAGAAAAAAGGAAACCATCTTGCACTGTTGGGAATGCAAATTGAGACAGTCACTATGGAGAACAATATGGAGATTTATTAAAAAAAAAAAACAACAACTCTGGAATAAAACTATCATATGACCCAGCAATCTCACTACAGGGTACACCCCAAGGAAACCATAATTGAAAAAGACACATGTACCACAATGTTCAATGCAGCATTATTTCTAATAGCTGGGTCATGGAGGCAACCTAGATGTCCATCAGCAGATAAATAGATAAGGAAGTTGTGATACATATCAGTTTAGTCACTCAGTCGTGTACAACTCTTCGCAACCTCATGGACTGCAGCACACCAGGCCTCCCTCCCTGTCCATCACCAACTCCCAGAGTTTACTCAAATTCATGTCCATTGAGTCAGTGATGCTACCCAACCATCTAACCCTCTGTCATCCTCTTCTCCTCCTGCTTTTCAATGTTTCCCAGCATCAGGGTCTTTTCTAATGCGTCAGTTCTTCTCATCAGGTGGCCAAAGTACTAGAGTTTCAGCTTCAGCATCTGTCCTTCCAATGAATATTCAGGACTGATTTCCTTTAGGATGGACTGGTTGGATCTCCTTGCAGTCCAAGGGACTCTCAAGAGTCTTCTCCAACACCACAGTTCAAAAGCATCAATCCTTCAGGACTCAGCTTTCTATACAGTCCAACTCTCACATCCATACACGACCACTGGAAAAACCATAGCTTTGACTAGATGGATCTTTGTTGACAAAGTAATGTCTCTGCTTTTTAATATTCTGTCTAGGTTGGTCATAGCTTTTCTTCCAAGAAGCAAGCATCTTTTAATTTCATGGCTGCAGTCACCATTGCAGTGATTTTGGAGTCCAAAAAACTAAAGTTTGCCACTGTTTCCATTGTTTCTCCATCTATTTGCCATGAAGTGATGGGACCAGATGCCATGATCTTAGTTTTTTGAATGTTGAGCTTTAAGCCAACTTTTTCACTCTCCTCTTTCACTTTCATCAAGAGGCTCTTTAGTTCTTCTTCGCTTTCTGCCATAAGTGTGGTGTCATCTGCATATCTGAGGTTATTGATATTTCTCCTGGCAATCTTGATTGCAGCTCGTACTTCATCCAGTCCAGCATTTCTCATTATGTACTCTGCATATAAGTTAGATAAGCAGGGTGACAATACAGCCTTGACGTACTCCTTTTCCTATTTGGAACCAGTCTGTTGTTCCATATCCAGTTCTAACTGTTGGTTCTTGACCTGCATACAAATTTCTCAGGAGGCAGGTCAGGTGGTCTGGTATTCCCATCTCTTTCAGAATTTTCCACAGTTTGTTGTGATCCACACAGTCAAAGGCTTTGGCATAGTCAATAAAGCAGAGGTAGATGTTTTTCTGGAATTCTCTTGCTTTTTCTATGATCTAACGGATGTTGGCAATTTGATCTCTGGTTTCTCTGCCTTTTCTAAATCCAGCTTGAACATCTGGAAGTTCATGGTTCATGTACTATTGAAGCCTGGCTTGGAGAATTTTGAGCATTACTTTGCTAGCGTGTGAGATGAGTGCAATTGTGTGGTAGTTTGAGCATTCTTTGACATTACCTTTCTTTGGGATTGGAATTAAAACTGATCTTTTCCAGGCCTGTGGCATGGAATATTACTCAGCCATAAGAAGGAATGCATTTGAGTCAGTTCTAGTGAGGTGGATGAACCTGGAACCTATCATACAGAGTGAAGTCAGTTGGAAAAAGACAAAGATCATATATTAACACATATGAAGACAGTAATGATAATTCCATTCTCTCTTGAATGTAAAGGTCAAAGGGTTTAGCTCCATCTGGGAGGGCCAGCAGGAGGCCTGATTTAATGGCTTTTTCAATTCTCCAAAGGCCCCTTTGCATTCTGAATTCTATTCAAAAAAATCATTATCCTTTCCTTTCAACTTGCCACCTAGAGGCCTAGCTGTTAGGCCATAATTACAGACCTAGATGCTCAGGACCTGGACACTCCCAGGATACCCCTAGGCTGTCTTCCATTTTTAGGAGGAGTGAAGCTGCAAATGGATTGGTTCCATTCTGAAGTGGCTTCTCCAACTTTCCGTGAGGATGAAGCTGAGGTGGGTCACCCAAGTTTGCTACCCACTGCCAGGTCTACCTTCCCATCTCCCAGCCTGTCTGGGGCCCAGGCTATACCACACAGAATGGTAAGATGTTTCTTCCTGATGGACCCTAATGGGTGACCCTTCAGCTCAGTGGACTCTTGGTTCCCCATCCCTTAGATTCTCTATGTTAGATTTGTTTCCAAAGGCCAAGGGGGCCAGTTGGAGTGACCTGTTGTCACACAAATGCCATAAGATTCAACCCAAAGAAGATTTGCTTGGGAAATTTGGACCCAGCAGCAAACAGTTAATGGATTCCTCAAAAGACCCAAATAGGAGGTATCCAAATGGTGTGAACTCTGATGTAACTGGGGTCCCCCTATTTGTAATGGTTGGAGCTTAAACTAGTTAGTCCTTCCTCAATCAGAACATCCTGGCCAGAGACGGTTGGCCTCTATAGTTCCTGACCAGCTTGGTCCCTTAGTGGGTGGCACTGCTCTCAGATGGGGGTGAGGGGGGTAGTTCTTCTCTTTCCTCCCTTAGGTTGAAAAGGAGAAGTTTTCAGACCCCTTACCAGGTGAGAGCTAAAGGTATGGGGTGGGGTGGGGGGTTCCCCATGGTACTCACCTGATCTCTGGGGCAGCTGCAATCCTCCTGTTCTGATCCTGGGAGGAGAGCCCAGGAACCTTGGCCGATGAGTGTTTCCTGTTCTTGCCAGAAGCTCTCTGGGCTTCCCTCCTGAGCATGGGGTTCCTGGCCTTTTGAGGGGTTCCCAGGAAAATCCCATGGACAGAGGAGCCTGGTGGGCTGCAGTCCATGGGGTCGCTAAGAGTTGGACACGACTGAGCGACTTCACTTTCACTTTTCACTTTCATGCATTGGAGAAGGAAATGGCAACCCACTCCAGTGTTCTTGCCTGGAGAATCCCAGGGACGGGGGAGCCTGGTGGGCTGCCGTCTATGGGGTCGCACAGAATCGGACATGACTGAAGTGACTTACCAGCACCAGTACCAGCACCAGGGCCCCCAGGTCACTTCTGAGAAAGCAGCACTGCCTGGGTGGGGCTACCTCATGGATCTGTACCCACCTTGGGAGCCTTTGCCCTGGGCATCCCCATGTCTTTTCCTGAACTCAGATCGTGAGTCCTTATTCCGTTTTGTCCGGTGTCCCCATTACCTGGGCCTTTTCCCAGTTTTGCCTCTCAGGTCTCGGGCTATCCCATCCTTCACCAAACCAGAAGTGACCATGGAGGATGCTACCATTGACCCCTGGAGGTGAGCAAAGAGGACACATCGCACTGGTGTAGCATAGAGAGGTAGAGACGACCACACTCCCAGCGATACTGCAGGCAAGGCTGCCCTGTCTCCCTCTTGCCCTTGGTTCCCTCCGTCCCTGGGGTTGACACCATGGGAAAGCCAGCCAGAGGCAGCCAAATGCAGTCATGTCATTTCAGTCTCCAACCCCAAATATGTCACAATGTGGTCCCCTCAAGGGGGACTACTAGGGTCTAAGGCCTGCTTGCGCCACACCCTAGCACCAGGTTCCTGGGCAGAGCTGCTCTGGATTTGGCCCCAGGCAGTCGCATTCCACTCAGTCACAGTGTCCTCTGGGATCAGAGGAAGCTCCCAAAGCTTCCGCTATGTTCCCGGCTGGAGTCAGGGTGGGCCTGGAACCTAGGGAGGAGTGCAGGTGAATAAGGCCAGCCTGTCCCACCTAGGGTGTCAGCATTTTGTTTTTTTTGTTTGTTTGTTTTTATTTTTTTTTAATTTTTTAAAATTTTATTTTATTTTTAAACTTTACATAATTGTATTAGTTTTGCCAAATATCAAAATGAATCCGCCACAGGTATACATGTGTTCCCCATCCTGAACCCTCCTCCCTCCTCCCTCCTCCCTCCTCCCTCCTCCCTCCCCATTTGTTACTGACCTTCCTGAGTCGGTACTCCACAAGGGTCTTTCTGCTTTTAGGCTGGGAGAGTCGACTGGGTTCTCGCGAGGTGGGGCGAGATCTCAGGGACAGGCAGAGCGTCTCTGCACACGGCCCGTGGCCGCCATCTTGGATGGAGCCTTGTGGGCGGAGCTTCTGCACACGCCCCACCCCTGTAGCTAAGGTGCAGGTGTAGCCTGTTTTGCATCAGGAACTCTGGACTGAAGATCCGGATACAAGGCCTCTGCTGCCCGCTGCCCGCTGTGAACCAGAGAGACTAGACTCCGCACAGAGGAAAAGAAAGGTAAGACTTTATTTTATTACCCAGATTCTATGTTTATTTCCTGTGAATTGTTCATGGGCTTGGCCTGTGATGAGGTCGGAGGAGGAGCATTGCTGGTGGAACTCCAGGAGCTAGGAGCTGAGCGTTTCCTAGCAGCCAGGGGCCTACTGCTGGGAGGTCAGAAATGAGGTTTTTGATGTCCTTTCAGAAATCATGGTGGATGACCATTGTGAGAAGAATCTCGGGGTTTTTTTGTTACCTTTTTTAAAACTTTTTTTTTTCCTTTTTAAATTGAAGTATAATCGATTTACAACGTTGTGTTAATTTCTGGTGTTAACAAAGTGATTTCGTGGAGAAAAATCTCCTTTTAAGTATGTTAAACAGTAAACGAGATGTGAATAAGTGGTAGCCACTGCAGACTGCAGACAGCTCTCACCAAAGGTTTTTTTGTTTTTTGTTTTTCCAGTTTTTATTGGAGTATTTGTTGTTTAGTCGCTAAGTCATGTCCGACCCTTCACCACCCCAGGGACTGTAGCCCGCCAGGCTCCTCTGTCCATGGAATTTCCCAGGCAAGAATACTGGAGTGGGTTGCTGTTTCCTTCTCCATTATTGGAGTATAGTTGATTTACAATGTTGAGTTAGTTTCAGGTGTACAGCAAAGTGAAGCAGTTATGTGTATACATGTATCTACTCTTTTTTCAGTCTTTTCCCATATAGGCCATTACAGAGTACTGAGCAGAGTTCTCTGGGCTATATAGTAGGTCCTTGTTACCTATCTATTTTATATATAGTAGTGTGTATGTCAGTCCCAATCTCCCAATTTATCCCTCTGTCCATCCCAGGTAACCAAAGTTTGTTTTCTACATCTGAGACTCTACCCCCAAAGGCTTTAACGTGAAAGGAAAGAGAGATATGAGAGTGTGGAGTTTGGGATAATCCCCCCCCCCCCAGTGAAGATAGAAAGTAAATTGTGTTTATTTGCTGATTAAAATAATCCAGGAAAGGGTCAATTATTTATGCTGGAGAGGGAGCTTATTGCTGGGGGAAAACATTTGAGGATGAAGAAGAGAAAACCTTCATAAATCGTTAGAAAACTTATTCTTAGATAACAGGATTTGTAAATATACTTTGTCATCTCCGAGTGAACCCCTGCAATTAAAAAGTAGTTTTTCATTAAAATGTTATCATTTAAAATGTTGAATTTGACCAAATTGAATGCCTCAGAAGAACTGAGATGGTTTTGAAAAATAACAGTTATGAGGAGGGAGTTGTTCAATCATATAAAGTTTCTGTAATTTTTTATGATGAGGAATACACAAAGTGGCCAGTGGAGCAGAATACAATATCAGGAGTAAGCCTCCCTGGTGGCTCAGGCAGTAAAGAATCTGCTTAGTATGCGGGAGACCTGGGTTCAATCTCTGGGGTGGGTAGATCCCCTGGAGAAGGGAATCACGACCCACTCCAGTATTCTTGCCTGGAGAATTCCACCTGTAGAGGAGCCTGGTGGGCTATAGTCCATAGGGCCACAAAGAGTTGGACATGACTGAGTGACTAACTCACTTTCAGGAGTAAGCCTAGAAACATAAATCAGAAGTTAGTATGTGTCAAACTAGTGGAGAAAGCATCCTTCATTAAAAAGTCATCTCACAACTTGTTGACTCATAACTGCTGAGCCATTTGGGGGAGGGAAGATTAGATCATGCTGCCAAATCATATATTAAAATAAATTCCGGGTGCATTAACACTCTTAACAGACCAGACACCATAAAATACTAAAAGAAAGCATAATGAGCTTCTAAGCATATTTTCAAAGGTAAATAGATATGTAATTAGACCGATGGAGGGATTATGTAAAAATTAAAATCCTCATGGTAAGATCCAAAGATGAAAAACTCTATGTGGTTATGAAAACATGCTTTGGATGAGAATTTAATGAGAAAGGAAAATAATCACAAAATGTCACATTATTGAGCCGTAAACTAAAAGATTGTAGAAGATCTTACAGTCCTTACTTTGCAATAAAAATATTTATACATGCAAAGAGTGGAGGAAAAATTAATTAACTGTGTATTTCAAGGCAAAGAAATCACCTATAGTGTCAGTTTTTATTTTTTTAGAGCTTTTCTGTAGTTCTCAATACACATGTCATAAAAATAGGGGGAAAATAGTAGTACTTTTTTCAAGTTTGAGCCACTACTGGCTGTTTTAGGTAGTCTATATTAAATCAAAATCTTAAATATCAAATAGCTTTTTAAGATTATACTTACATTCTACTTGCAAAAAAAAAAATGGGAAAAAATCCTTATAATGTACATCAAGCATTGGGTACTTGTACATAGATTTCTTTTCATAGCTGGAATTGAATAGCCTTGCCCTTGAACAAAATACAATTCAGTTCAGTTGCTCAGTCATGTCCAACTCTTTGTGACTCCATGAACCGCAGCACGCCAGGCCTCCCTGCCCATTACCAACTCCCGGAGTCCACCCAAACCCATGTCCATCAAGTCAATGATGCCATCCAACCATCTCATCCTCTGTTGTCCCCTTCTCCTCCTGCCCTCAGTCTTTCCCAGCATCAGGGTCTTTTCCAATGAGTCAGCTCTTCACATCAGGTGGCCAAAGTATTGGAGTTTCAGCCTCATCATCAGTCCTTCCAATGAACACCCAGGACTGATCTCCTTTAGGATAAACTGGTTGGATTTCCTTGCAGTCCAAGGGACTCTCAAGAGTCTTCTCCAAACCACAGTTCAAAAGCATCAATTCTTTGGTGCTCAGTTTTCTTTATAGTCCAACTCTCACATCCATACATGACCACTGGAAAAACCATAGCCTTGACTAGACGGACTTTGTTGGCAAAGTAATGTCTCTGCTTTTTAATATGCTGTCTAGGTTGGTCATAACTTTCCAGGTATTGGATAATGTTGTGTCTGTTCTGCTGGGTGCTTGGGTAGGGAAGGCATTTTTCTTGAAGTGGTACATCTTGTTTCTGTTTCAATCACTGTTTTACCTGTATTCACTATATTCAATACACTGCCTGCAGTAACATATTACCATAAACGTAGTATCTTAAAACAACAGACATTTCTATTCTCACTGATTTGGAAGCTGGAAGTCTGAAATCAATATCTCTGGGCTGAAATCAAGGTGTCAGAAGGGCCACCCTCCCTCAGGGACTTTAAAGAACAATCTGTTTATAATCTCTTCCGGCTGCTGGTGGTTGGTGGTGGTTGTTCCTTGGTTTGTGGAAACATCTCTCCCATCTCTGCTTGTGTCATCACATGCGTTCCCTTCTTCTGTGCTGTAATCTCTTTCTGCTCCACTTTTATAGTGCATTTAGGGCCCACCCCTAAATCCTCTTAATCCAGGATAATCTGGTCATATCAAGATATTTAATAGCATCTGCAAAATCTGTTTTCTTCCATGTTGTTGTTGTTCAGTGGCTAAGTCATGTCTGACTCTCTGCAACCCCATGGACGGTGGCGTGCCAGGCTCCACTGTCCTCCACAATCTCCCAGAGTTTGCTCAAATTAATGTCCATTGAGTTGGTGATGCTATCTAACCATCTCATCCTCGGTTGCCCTCCTCCTCCTTTTGCCTTCAGTCATTTCCTGCATCAGGGTCTCTTTCAGGGAGTCAGCTCTTCACATCAGGTGGCCAAAGTACTGGAACTTCAGCTTCAGCTTCAGTCCTTCCAATGAATATTCAGGGTCAATTTCTTTTAGGATTGACTGGTTTGATCTCCTTGCTGTCCAAGGGACTCTCAAGAGTCTTTTTTGCCATATGAGGTGACTTTCCCAGGTTCCAGGGATTAGGGTGGGGTTCTCTTTTAGGATAGAGGGTAGTGTTCATCAACCCACAGTCACTCAGAGATGTACTCAGTTCTAGGGCAAGACCTTCAGTCTGGGACCAGGGGTAGCTTCCTACTCTAGGCACAAGGATGGTAACTGAGTGAGACCCCCATCTTTCACTGCTAGAAGCCGAGGGAGGGGTGTAACAGTCAACAACTCCCAGGAAGCAGTTTCTGGGCAGCTTTCTCCAGGACCATGAACTCTAACTTCCAGCTCCACTGGTGGGTGGTCTAGGCAACTGAAACTCAAGTTGGACTCAAGGAGACAGTGGGGCCTCCTCCATGGTCTCGGACAGAAGGTCATTGGCTCATCAGAGGGTCATTCTCCTGGGGTAGTCATCAGCCTAGAATAAGCAGTGAAGTTAGAAGAAAGCCAAAGTGAAGAAACCTAAATGCAGTGTTTTAAAATCCCTGACAGCAAAAGATCAGAAATAGCTAGGGTTCCATTTGAATGAGGTCAGTTTTACCTCATTGGCTGGCAGGAGCCCATGCCTTCTAATATAATCCCATTTGAGAAAGTTGAGGGTATAGATTTATTGTTTATCTCTCTTTTCTGATGACTTTATGTTTTTTTTTTACTTTTCATATAAAAGTGTTTTATTACTTTTAATATAAAATTTTAGTGTCTTAGGCTTGAATCCTGGAACACAAACACTGGATTTTAAGTATTTTAGAAATGAGAGACTGAAACACTTTCTATGTCTACACATCAGCTTTATTAAGAATCAAAAATGATAGGAAACCAGCCTAGAGAAAGACTGTGTCTTAGTGAGCAGGAATCTTCAGTTTCTTCCTTCTGTGCTTCATGGGCATGTGTGCACCCAGGGTAGTTGTGACAGTTGACTGCCCATTTGAAGCTAGTGGATCTGCAGAGAGTTGAACAAAGGGACTCCCAGATTTTTATTATCTACCCTGTTGGAATAGCCACACCAGGACCTAGAAATAGCTTGTTACCATGGTGATTTTGCCGCTCAGAACACGATGTCACCCAAGCCTCATGTCTGGGTCTCAAGTCATTAAATACTTGGTGATTCATATTTATGGGACTACAGTTTTCTGTGTCTGTACCACAAGTTATGATGTTTCTCTTTGTGCCTGTTTCAGGACTAGGAATTTCTCAAGTATATCGATTGGGGGCTTTCCACGTGCAGATGTGGCCAGGGGTTTACCAGTATCTGATCTCTAGCCTCAAGCTGCATCTAACTCCACTCTCATATTTCCCGACTGCTTGTTTGATATTTATGGCTGATGGTTCTGCCATGACTTCAATCTTGATACATTTTTCCCTAACAAGATTATCTATGCATCTCAATGTTTCTACATTCATCAAAACTTTCTACTGTTCATTTTGCAACAAGGCTCAATATCTTGGCCTCACATCTGATTATTTTATTTGTTGTCCTTTGTTTCCAAGCAGTTGCCCTTTGCAGTTGTTTGTTTAAAATATCTCCTTCCTTTGACTCCCACTATTTCCTAAAGTTTAGTCTAGAATCTCATAAGGCCTCCAAAAGTAACATTAACATACTTTGTGCCTCTGTTTTTCCTATTCCCCTAACTAGGGCTGTGTACTCAGGTAGACACATTTTTAAGGTTACAGAGGAAGATCCCAGACTCCCCAGCTCAGTTGGCTACAAAGGTTATCATCGAGGGTCTATTCCATTGATACTTGTCTGTAAAATCATTTCTGTAATCACCATTAACTTAAAAAGATATGAGGCAACTAGGTATTCTGGCAAGCTCAGCATGAAAAAGTACTCAAATACAAAAAAACTGGATGAATTGAGGGACTGAGAACTTCACCTTACATGGTCTGGGAATGTCATGGTCTGAAAATCACTGATTTCATACTTTGTTCCAACTTCAAAGGCCTTAACACATTTATCAGTCACTTACATTTTAGAGTAAATGGATGCCTTAGCTTCTTTGAAGAAGCCAGTCATAATAAGGTGGAGGATAAAAGTAATTAAAAATTACTATTGGAGAGGAGGATCATACACCAAAAAAAGAATTCAAAGAAGGAAGGAGTGTAAAAAAACAGGCTTTTCCTTCTTAACTATTTTGAATGCCTGTGATAAATTTAAAATACCGTATCCTGTTCATTCAATAAGGATCTGATGAGAACACAGATACTATGTGTCCATCTCTGTAGTAGAAACTGGACACAGAGAAGTAAGCAAAAAGGACAACTTTTTACTTGCCTATATCCTAGTAAGAGAGAAAAGCAATAGACATGTAAACAAAGAAAATTCACGAACGAGTCAATAAAGTGATGCTTGCTATGATGGAATTAAAACAGGGTGCTCTGATAGTGATTGAAAGTGGCTGCCACTCAGATTGGATGGCCAGGGAAGACCTCTTGGTGGAGTTTATCATTGACCTAAGACCCAGATGATAAGAAGATACCAGCCAACAGAAGATTCGAGAGAAAAGTGTTCCAAAGAGAGAGAAGATAGCCTGTAGAGACCCAGCTATAAGAAGCTCATTGTGTTCAAGGAATGGCCAGTGTGACCGGAAGACAGCAAAGAACGATGCAAGATGAAATCTAAGGTGGTCAAGCTTTTCGAAGTTTTGGGGGTGATAGTGGCAGTTTGTATATTATTTTAAAGGAGTTGGGAGCTTCCACTGAAGGGCTTTAAGCACAGGTATAACATGGTATGATTTATACTCTATAGAGATCACTCAGGCTGCTGTGCAGAGGATAAATGGGTTGTGAAGGGAAAGAAGGCACCTCCCGAGCATCTCTCTAAATGAGAGATGATGATGACTTGGCTTGGATTGTGGCAGTAGGATTGGCTTATTATGGTTGAATTTAGGAAAAAATTTGAATTAGGGGTGTCACTGCTTCTGGATTAGATGGATGTTGGTTGAGAGGATGGCTTGGTATCTTTGCTTGAGCAGCTGGATCACTCATGGCACCATATGGAGATGAGAGATGCCTAGGACAAGTTCTCTTGAGATGTCCATTTGACATCCCAGTGGAAGTTTTAGATCAGCTCTAGGTGGAGTTCAAGTCTAGACATGTCAGTTAGAGCCCTGCCAACTTATTTAACAACAAGAGACTGAGAGACTACACCTGATTTCCTGGGAAGAGAGTGGAAAGAGAGAGATGGAAAAGTGGAGCTCATAATCACTTTAATCTTCTAAAAATACTCTTTTACTGACTGTTTTCCTGCTTTCTTGCTCAATGATTCTAATTTTTTCCCATTTTTTCCATGCTAAATTATTAGCATGTAATTCACTTTAATGTTTAAAGTACTGAACGAAATTTCTATATCCTTTCTAATTACTCCAGTCTACCCTGATCTTTCCATAGTCGAGTTTCTGTACCTTTCTGATTAAGGAAGAATTAACCTTATCCAAAGGGGTGTCTGGCCTTTGTCCTCAACTATTGGAAAGTGATTAATATCCTGCCTCAGGGAAGTATCTTTGTTTGCCTGGGGGCTCTGGCCACTGGACAGTCTTAATAATGTGATTCATGTTGAGGCCTTCTGTGGCATCAGTTCTGGCCCCTGGAGGGGCTGGAGACCAAAGGGAGTGACCCCACCTCAGGGAGAAGCTGGGTAGTAAAGGTCAGTCATGTAGGTGGCTTGAGATTGAGTCACAGTAGAAACTCTGGACACCAAAGGCTGAGGTGAGCATGCTAGGTTGGTTGTACACCTGGCATATTATCACACACAGCAACTGGGAGGATTTGACTCCATCCACAAGTGCACAGGGACAGGATAACCAGAAGCTTTGCATTTGGAAATTTCCTGGACTCTACCCTTGGTGTCCCTTCCCTTGGCTGATTTTAATCTGTGTTCTTTCCCTATAATTAACCATAACTGTGAGTATGACAGCTTTCTGTGAGTTATCAGACCTAAGCATGATTTTGAAGAACTGATGAAGAACTGATGCTTTCAAATTGTGGTGCTCAATAAGACTTTTGAGAGTCCCTTGGACCGTGAGGAGATCAACCCAGTCAATCCTAAAGGAAATCAACCTTGAATACTCACTGGAAGGACTGATGCTGAAGCTCCAATACTTTGGCCACCCGATGCAAAGAGCTGACTTGTTGAGAAAGATTGAGGGCAGGAGGAGAAGTGGGTGGCAGAAGTTGAGATGGTTAGATAGTGTCATCGACTCAATGGACATGAATCTGAGTAAACTCTGGGAGATGGTGAATGGCAGAGGAGCCTGGCATGATGCAGTCCATGGGGTTGCAAAGACTCAGACACAACTTAGTGACTGAACAACAACAAAGCATGATTTTGGAACCCCCCCTTTTATAGACTGAATGTTTTTATCCCTTCCCAATCCATAAGTTGAGATCCTAATCCCCAAAGTGATGGCATTTGGAGGTTGGGCATTTGGAGATGAAGTCATAAGGGTGGAGTCCTCATGAATGGGATGAGTGCCCTTAGAAAAGGGACCCCAGGGACCACCTCTTCTGCCATATGAGGACACAGTGAGAAGACAGCTGTCAATGAACCAGGAAGTGGGTTCTCACTAAACACTCAATCTGCTGGTGCCTTGACCTTTCAGCCTCCAGAACTGAGAAATAAATGTTTGTGGTTTAAATTTACCCAGTCTGTGGCATTTTTATTATAGCAGCCTGACCTATGATATGCTCTGAATTTGAAGTTTGTGTCCAACTGCATGGTCTGTTTGGTCTGTTTCTTCTAAGTTGGTCATTGGTTCTACTCTTCCCATCTTCATTTTGGTGGCTAATCACATGCTTATTTCCTTGTTATTCAACTTTTTTCTGTTTCTGTGTCCCCCTCAACCAAGAGTGGATCTCCTAGAGAGCTTTTGTATCCTTAACACTTAGCATAATTTGGGGGCTCTTAAGAAGTTCTCAGGGCTTCCCTGGTGGCTCAGCAATAAAGAATCTACCTGTTAATGCTGGAGACATGAGTTTGATCCCTGAATCAGGACGATTCCCTGGAGATGGGAATGGCAACTCACTCCAGTATTCTTGCCTGGAGAATCCCACGGACAGAGGAGCCTGGCGGGACACAGTCCACAGGGTCACAAAGGGTCATACACAACTTAGTGATTAAACAATGACAACAAGTTCTCAATATATGTGTTCAATTTTATCATTATGTCAAGTCACTAAAAGTTTGGGAATTACAGCAATACCTTAGAATAACCAGCTGAGAACTTGCCTTTAACACATCAACTATTCCAATACTTAATAAAGATGGAAACTTCAAAAGTGTTGAATTTTTTCCTGTGTAAATTTTTCTAAAAATGTTTCAGAGCCAAGCATAGATTGTGTGTGCCAAGATTTGGTGAAAAGAACTTTATTGCAAAGTTACCAGCTTTGAGAATTTGGTCCTCATAAAGAGTCTCTATAACCTTCCATGAAACATCAGGAAGGGGCCAGTTTAATAATGACGCTACCTGTGTTCTAGGGCACAACTAATGAGAATCTCTTTAACGGGGAGCGGGGGGAGGGGGGGCGGAGGGATGAAAATCGAGAATTTAAGCTAGATCTCCAGGTATTAATGTATGAATTGTTTTAATGACTTCTTTAGAGTCTGGCTCCTCGTTTTGTCAGAAACTCTTTAAATGGTTGCCAGTTTCATAAAGGGAAGTAGCTATTTTATTTTTCTGAAGGTATTAGAAAGTGTAGAGACAGGGCCACATTTTCTTCGTAACCACGATGACTTTGTGCCAAAGTCTAAAATCCTTACCAGAAACCAGAAGATGGTACACTGGACCCGGGAGGCCTGGATGCTCTGCACAGATCTCTCATGCTGTGCAGGTCATTACTTATTTTTGGGTGGTTATCAAGGGTGAGAGGTCCTGACCCTATCAAACACAGCTAGTTTAATAATGTCCCCTTTGAAAAGCAGTTTAGTTCTCTCAAAATAGATTTTTAAAGACTTTCAATGAAAGGCATCGAAAGAAAGATATCTTTTAACCATAATTTAGCAATTCTCCAACCTTGATTTTTGGCTTTCCTTGCTGCCTAAGTGGTCATATATTTTATAAGCCTTGCTAATTTGCTGTTAAATTTGCTATTTATATGATCCTAGATGATTTGCTGGACTTCATTGAACAGAAAAGAATTTTATTAGCAGCCAGTGCTCTAAGAGAGGTTTTTTTTTTTCTTTTTTTTTTTTCACACCATCAAGGCCACTTTCTCAACTTATTGACAGCTTTATGAGTGTAGCTGGATAAAGAACAGTTTCCTGTGTCCAAAGCGGTCTTGCATTCCATGGGGCAAAAGCTCGGACTTTTAATTAGGATGTAAGAGCCTTCTTTTCTCTCCCCGCATTCTCTGGGGGCATGGAGCAGTTACACTTGCATTTAGATAGTTAATCACTTTTCCAGACTTCAGTCCACTGAAATTAGGGAGGTCTTCAGGGCCCATGTTTACCTGGATCTGGGCCAGCCCAAGATGGTATTTATTTCTGCACATCTGCAGTTTGTATATGTGCACACATGGTTTTGCCTTTCTAATTAATTGAAGGTATTTTGCCTACTGCAAAAATTGTTAAATGAGTTCTGTTTAGAATCTTCTCTGAGCAAGCCCTCTATTGGGTATTTTTCACAAGAGAATGAAATATGCCGTAGACTTTTCCTGGATGTGTTTCGTCTCTGCATCGAGTACCTGGCAAATTCTCCTCATTCCTTTCTCTCTTTTGTCCTGACCTCAGTATCCAGCAGATTTATAGGAGTTTTAAGGTTTTATGTTCCTGTTAAAATTTTCCTTATTGTTATAATCCTATCCAGCAAATTCTCTTTTCAACATGGTGTTAAGGCTTTGATTATGAAAATGGGACACCAAAAAGTGAACGAATATTTGGGGGCTCACAGTGGTAGCCGGGTTGATATATTTTGCTAGTATTTGATGTCTTTTGAAGAAAGCGTTTGCTTTCAGAATATTCCAGCTGGCTGTCTTTGGTCCCTTGCTCCGTCTTCACAGATACACACTGTCAGCAGTCACTGTGAATGGACTTCTGCCAAGGGTGTGGAGGGTCTCCAGGGTCTTGCTTGATGGTGTGACTCCAATAACAGCAATACCAGGACCACCTGAAACCTATTCACTTATTAAAGTAACCGGCAGGCTGTGGATAGGAAGATGCTCTTCAGGGGATTTTTCTGAATTGCACCCCCCCCCCCGGCTTTTTTTTAAAATTTTGTAACCATGTCAAGAAGACCTATTTCTTCTTTTTTTAACCACAGGCTCTTTTTATTTAATTTTACTTGTTGTTAGTTGTGCAGGGTCTTCGTTGGTGTCCGTGGGATTTCCTCTCGTTGCGCTGAGCAGGGACTGCTCTCCAGTTGCGCTGTGCAGCCTGCTCATTGCAGTCTTTTCTTGTTGTGGAGTGCAGGCTTCAGTAGTTACGCATGTGGGCTCAGTGGTTGTGGGTCCCTGGCTCTAGGGCACAGTTGCCATAGTTGGCGGCACATGGGCTTAGCTGCTCCGCATCATATGGGATCTTCCCGGACCAGGGATTGAACCTGTGTCTCCTCTGTTGGCAGGAGGATTCTTTACCACTGAGCCCCCAGGGAGGCCCAAGAAGAAAGTTAAGAGTTTTGTTTTATTCAGCAGGAGTTCTTAGAACTTTAAGCCCAGGAGGCAGCAACTCAGGTAGCCCTGAGAAATTGCTCTGAGGAGGTGGGGGAAGAGGTCAGGTTATATAGAAGTTTGCTGCAAGGGGCAGGTAGTCTGAATATCAAAAGATTACCGTTAATTAAGGAAAACCAGATATATAAAAGCATTTAGTCCTCTTCTGTATATGGGAAAATGCAGGCCTCTGGGTTTATTGAAATCACTTCTTTCATATGCATCTCAGCTATTTGGGGCCAGCATCCTGTGTTTTTATACCCCCTCCCCACCCCCACCTGTCTGTAAAGAGTGTCTGTAGGCACTGTAGCTTGCCAGCAGGTTCTTCTTGAATTCCCTTAGGACTCACCGGCTTACACGTGGAGGGCCAGAATCTCAGATAGCTGTGACATCCTTGTTTATCGATATGGCAGGAGTTATTCCATTTCACAGTTTCATAAAAAGACCTATTTCTTGACTCAAAAATGAACATAAGCAAACAAAAAAAGTATAGATTTTGATCCATGGCTTAGAAATCTGGCAACTTAGCAATGCTGTTGGTAAACTTCAACCAAATCTCATTGTTTGGGACTGCAACATCGAGGGCTATTGTAATAATCTCAAATTCTAGGTCTGCCTGCATCCATTGGTAAGTTTCCCCATTCTTTTTAATTTCCATCTTGTCCTTGAGGAACTCATACACATATCAGCATTTGCAAACATCTACACAATCTACGAACTGTGAAGAACTGACTCATTTGAAAAGCCCCTGATGCTGGGAAAGATTGAAGGTGAGAGAAGGGGATGACAGAGGATGACATGGTTGCATGGCATCATCAACTCAATGGACATGAGTTTAAGTAAACTCTGGGAGTTGGTGATGGACAGGGAGACCTGGTGTGCTGCAGTCCATGGGGTTGCAAGGAGTCGGACGTGACTGAGCGGCTGAATTGACTGACTTGACACAATTTACACCTAGCAACCTAACCCTGATAAATCCTGAATGTGCTGCCCTGTGAGCCATTTGCTTAGAACATGCTGACAACTTCCTTGAAGTCATAACCAAGTTACAAAATGCATTAAGCACCCAGGACCCATTCCAATCTTGGGCTTTGCCGTGTCAATCATTTGCATTGTTTCCAGAATATCAGTACTTGTAGCTGATGGCAGCTAGTGCTAAAATGTTATCTCTTTTTTCCTTAACAGATTGCAGTGAAAATCAGTTCTCTTTGAACTTGTGCAAAATGAGCATTTATGTTATGGGCTACTTTCTACTAGTAATTCCGTAGCCTGAATTATGTAGACAGTAGTTCTAGCGTAGTAATTCTAGCATCTCTGGGCAAACCTATCCTGCTGCTATATTCTTGCTTAAATCAATACAATAGTAAAATTGAGTTTTAATAACTTCCCTTTCCATCTGGTGATTTTGGCAACTATGTTTCTTTTCCTAGTCTAGGCAGTCACTCTGCTTGCCCATTTTTAGCAAGTGGTCTCCTGATGTTCCTTTTGCTGCTCAAGATTTCTTTCTTTCTTTCTTTCTTTCTTTCTTTTTTTTTTTTTTTTTACAAATCAGTGATCCTGATCTAGAGATTCTGTGCAAAGTAAGTCAGCCTGGGAGCTGGGCAGCCTCTATTTAGCTCTTACCCCTGGGCCTCCCTGGTGGTTCAGACAGTAAAAAATCTGCCTGCAGTACAGGAGACTTGGGTTTGATCCTTGGGTTGGGAAGATCTTTTGGAGAAGGGGAGAGCAACCCACTCCAGTATTCTTGCCTGGAGAATTTTCTAGACGGGGGAGCCAGGTGAGCTACAGTCCCTGGGGTCACAGAGTCAGCGACTAACACTTGCTAGCTCTGAGAACTTGGCTATATCATTTCACCTCTCTGAATCTTTGCTCATCCAATGAACAGGACCAAATGCTCCCCTGAGGGGCTTCCCAGTTGTTTGATTTTGCTGTCTCCAAAAGGCAGCTTTATCTAAGGACATTCTCAGTGCAGAAATAGGCCTCAAGGAGCAAAATATGTAGTCTCATTTCAATGCTTCCCTTTCCACCTTTTAGCTGACAGTACCTAGGAGATTGCGGTACCAATTCAGTGCATGTGATGTATAGAATATTTCAGAAAATATGTCTTAAACTTTCATCTATGCATTTTAGCTCAGATCTTGAGTGCTGTGATCTTCATTATCAAACAGGGTATGGTTTTCTTTCTTCCTTCTCTCCTCCCCTTTTGTTCTCCCTCCCTTATCCTGTGGCAGGACAAACAGGAGACAAAGCTCCTTCAGAAAGATGTCCCTTGACCCATTGTCCACTGCCCACACTCATACACTCAGCCGTGTTCTCCAACTGATCTGCATGCCCTATAGATAAATGGACAGGCAAGGCCAATGGATTTTCCTAAAGGCTCCAGAGTGAATGATAGAATCAAACAGGAAACTTCAATGTATTCAATAGATGAGAGTGTGCTTCTTACGGGCTTCCCAGTGGTTCTGGTGGTAAAGAACCCTCTTGCTGATGTAAGACATGGGGGTTCGATCCCTGGGTCAGGAAGATCCCCTGGAGGAGGGGATGGTGACCCACTACAGTATTCTTGCCTGGAGAATCCCATTGACAGAGAAGTCTGGTGGGCTACAGTCTATGGGGTCACAAAAGAGTTGGACATGACTGAAGTGACTGAGCATGCAGACATGCATTGCTACTTATGTGGGTCCATTTGTCCCATATTTTCTTCTCTTTGAGGTTTTATATTAACCACACCCACTTTTAGTTAAGAAATAAGTAATTTTCTTGAGATGCTACCCAAGTTTTCTTATTTTTTATAATGATGTTTAATTCCTTCCATCCTCCTGTTTTGCCTATGTTTTCCTCTAGCAGTTTTATAGTTTCTGGTGTTACATTTAGATCTTTAATCCATTTTGAGTTTATTTTTGTGTATGGTGTTAGAAAGTGTTCTAATTTCATTCTTTTACAGGTGAGTGACCAGTTTTCCCAGCACCACTTGTTAAAAAGATTGTCTTTTCCCCATTATATATTTTTGCCTCCTTTGTCAAAGATAAGGTGTCCATAGGTGTGTGGATTTATCTCTGGGCTTTCTATTTTGTTCCATTGATCTATATTTCTGTCTTTGTGCCCGTACCATACTATCTTGGTGACTGTAGCTTTGTAGTATAGTCTGAAGTCAGGCAGATTGATTCCTCAAGTTCCATTCTTCTTTCTCAAGGTTGCTGTGGGTATTCAAGGTTTTTTGTATTTCCATACAAATGACGAAATTATCTGTTACTAGTTCTGTGAAAAATACCGTTGGTGGCTTGATAGGGATTGCATTGAATCTATAGATTGCTTTGGGTGGTATACTCATTTTCAATATATTGATTCCTCTGATTCATGAATGTGGTATATTTTTCCATCTATTTGTGTCATCTTTGATTTCTTTCATCAATGTTTATTGTTTTCTATATATAGGTCTTCTGTTTCTTTAGGTAGATTTATTCCTAAGTATTTTATTCTTTTCATCACAATGGTGAATGGGATCATTCCCTTAATTTCTCGTTCTGTTTTCTCAGTTAGTGTATAGGCATGCAAGGGATATCCCTTGTGTATTAATTAATGTGTATTAATTTTATATCCTGAAACTTTGCTATATTCATTGACTAGCTTCTAGTAGTGTTCTGGTGGTGTCTTTAGGGTTTTCTATGTAGAGGATCATGTCATCTGCAAACAGTGAGAGTTTTACTTCTTCTTTTTGAATCTGGATTCCTTTTATTTCTTTTTCTTTTCTTATTGCTGTGGCTAAAACTTCCAAAACTATGTTGAATGGTGAGGGTGAGAGTGGGCACCCTTGTCTTGTTCCTGACTTTAGGGGAAATGCTTTCAATTTTTCACCATTGAGGATAATGTTTGCTATGAGTTTATCACATATGGCTTTTATTATGTTGAGGTATGTTCCTTCTATGCCTGCTTTCTGGAGAGTTTTTTTAACCATAAATGGGTGTTGCATTTTGTCCAAAGCCTTCTCTGCATCGATTAAGATAATCATATGGCTTTTATCTTTCAGTTCGTTAATGTGGTGTATCACATTAATTGGTTTGTGAATATTGAAGAATCCTTGCATCCCTGAGGTAAAGCCCACTTGGTCATGATGTATGATCTTTTTAATATGCTGTTGGATTCTGTTTGCTAGAATTTTGTTGAGAATTTTTGCCTCTATGTTCATCAGTGGTATTTGGCATTTCTATTCATTAGTGTGTTATTTACCCAGGCATTTCTTTAAGAATTTCTTTACAATGTGGGAGACCTGGGTTTGATCCCTGGGTCGGGAATATCCCCTGGAGAAGGAAACGGCAACCCACTCCAGTATTCTTGCCTGGAGAATCCCATGGACAGAAGAGCCTGGTGGGCTACAGTCCATGGGGTCGCAAAGAGTTGGACATGACTGAGTGACTTCACTTTTTCTTTAAGAATAGAACATTGGTAGGGGGCGGGGAGGGGCGAGGTGGTGGTAGAGAGTATAGTAAAATCACAACTACTTGGCTCACTAGTTATTCAGGCTATTTATCTTCAAGTCCTGTTCAGAAACTCCTCCTGAAATGAACCTTGTTTAGTTCTACTTCATCTTACACTATCTTTTCACACCCACAGTCCTGTACTTCATTCATCCCATAAGTATTTACGGAGCACCTACTGTATGCTAGATACCAACACTGAGATAGTTCTGAGCTCTGCTCCTAGGGAGTTTGGAATCTACTGAGGAAAACATGAAAATCAAAGTGAAAACAAATATAATGTTGATGAATGTGATAAATGATTGACACCTGAGAGAAATGTGTTATGGGGAAGAACCCAGAGGAAGGTACTGCATATAGACAGGTTAATTGGGGAAGGTCCTCATAGCTCAGTTGGTAAAGAATCTACCTGCAATGCAGGAGACCCCAGTTTGATTCCTGGGTCGGAAAGACCCTCTGGAGAAGAAATAAGCTACCCACTCTAGAATTCTTGAGCTTCCCTTGTGGCTCAGCTGGTAAAGAATCTGCCTACAATGTGGGAGTCCTGGGTTTGATCCCTGGGTTGGGAAGATTCCCTGGAGAAGGGAAAGGCTACCCACTCCAGTATTCTGGCCTGGAGAATTCCATGGACTAAGTCCATGGGGTCACAAAGAGTTGGACACAATTGAGCAACTTTCACTTCACTTCACTGCACTTCCATGAAGACACAAGGATGAGGGAGGGAAAGCCAAGCTGAGCAGGTTGCATTCACAACCAGGTGCCAGGCTCCAAAGATGTGCTTTGATGATGATGTTCAGATGCTAAGTAGTGTCCAAATCTTTTTATTTTATTTTTTAACTTTACAATATTGTATTGGTTTAACCATATATCAAAATGAATCCACCACAGGTATACCTGTGTTCCCCATCCTGAACCCTCCTCCCTCTTTGAGATCCAATGGATTGCAATATGCCAGCCTCCCCTATCCTTCACTATCTCCTGAAGTTTGCTCAAATTCATGTCCAATGAGTTGATGATGCCATTCAACCATCTCATCCTCTGTTGCTCCCTTCTCCTTCTGCCCTCAATCTTTCGCAGTATCAGAGTCTTTTCCAGTGAGTGGGCTCTTAGCATCAGTGGCCAAAGTATTGGAGCTTCAGCTTCAGCAACAGTCCTTCTATTGAATATTCAGGACTGATTTCCTTTAGGATGGACTGGTTGGATCTTCTTGCAGTCCAAGGGACTCTTTAGAGTTTTCTTCAGCATCACAGTTCAAAAGCATCAATTCTTTGGTGCTCAGCCTTCTTTATGAACCAACTCTCACATCTGTACATGATTACTAGAAAAATCGTAGCTCGTTATATAGAGTCTATTTAAGATGAAGACATTTCACTTAATAAAAACAAAAATACTGAACAGATAACCTTTTTTAAAAACTTCTTAATTTTATATTGGAGTAGAGTTGACTTACAATGCTGTGATAGTTTCAGTTGTACAGAAACTGATTCAGTTATACGTCTGTCCATTCTTTTACAAATTATCTTCCCATTTTGGTTGTTATTACATAATACTGAGCAGTTTCCTGCACTATACTTCCCTGGTGGCTCAGCTGGTAAAGAATCCGCCTGCAATGAGGGAGACCTGGGTTCAGTCCCTGGGTTGGGAAGCTCCCCTGGAGAAGGGAAAGGTTACCCACTCCAGTATTCTGGTCTAGAGAATTCCATGGACTGTATAGTCCATGGGGTCGCAAAGAGTCAGACACAACTGAGCAACTTTCACTTCACTCCCTGTGCTATACAATAGGTCGTTGTCAGTTATCTATTTTAAATATAGCAGCGTGTACATGTCAGTCGCAAACTCTCAACTTTCCACCCCCAGTCTTTCCCCTATCCCTGATAATCAAAAGTTTGTTCTATAATGGGGGAGGTTCTCTTTTTAAGAAAAAAAAAAGAATTAAAAAATACAAAATTAGATATAAAAGTGAATATGTGTTTAGAATGAGAGAAAGCACAACAAATTATACATTTTTAAATGCTGAGAAAAATAATGAAAACTGGGAAGATAACATATTTTATTAATTTACTGCCAACATACTTCTATAAAAGATTTCCCCTGATGTTAGCAGAATTCAACCTTTGGTTCACCTCTTCACATGACAGTAATTTTGTTATATCACTTCCTATTGACAGAATAGAAAGATAATTTAGTTTATCCTCCAGCGTGGTTAATGGAAACTTTATTTATTATTAAGAGTTTAAAAGTTTCTTTCATCTTTACAATTTACTGGTGGTCTTATATAGGTTTCTAGGTTTGTTTATCAAATCTAAGAAGACCTTTCAAGGTTATGTCATGTATTATGAGCCATATGATTTTGACATGGCATATCAGATTTTCTTGTGTGGTTACTAATATAAATACTCTTTGAATGGATGACTAATTACTCAGCATTTCTTTGATGGCTTTATGTCATGATGCTAGAACAGTGGGCACAGAGATGGTAGTAGTATTGATATTTCTGGAAGTCATTCTTATTTGGGAGCCATAAATAACAACTTACCTCTATGTGGAAGTGACTACAAACCATGTACATGTATCTAACTAAACTGCAAGTGTAATCCCAGCTTAACTTCTCCTTGGCTCAATGCCCAGATCCACCTGAAACAAAAGAAAGTGTGATGGAGGAGAAGCGGGGCAGAGTGTCAACAGTCTTAACCAACTGTGGTTACAGCACCTTACTTTTGCAAAATTTTACAAAGCACATGGCCAATGGGCATGCTACCAGGGCTCTTTGCAAGTCTTGGCAGAGGCTGGTGCAAATGAGGGACCACAAAACACATCTTATCAGCCTCAGAGGACATCTGCTGCAAGATGGTCAAGGTGAAGATGGGCTGAAGGGATCCTGCCTGGAGACACAGACACCTCAGTGGGGCTCTGACCTAAGATGGGTCCCTGAGAATGAAAACCAAGGCATATCTGATTTTTATATCTCTTTTTTAATTAAAATATTTTTATTGAAGTATAGTAGATATACAATGTTCTGTTTCAGGTGTATAGCATAGCAATTCAGATATATATTAATAATATATAGTTAATCATTAATATATTTGTTGATAATATAATTAATTATTAATACAGTATGTTAATTGATAATTATTAATTGTTGCTGTTTAGTCACTAAGTCCTGTCACCTTCTTTGCGACCCCATGGACTGTAGCCCTCCAGGCTCCTCTGTCCATGGAATTCTCAAGGGAGGAATACTGGAGAGGATGGCCATTTCCTTCTCCAGGGAATCTTCCTGACCCAGTGATCAAATGCAAATCGCTTGCATTGACAGGTGGGTTCTTTACTACTGAGCTACCAGGGAAGCCCAATAATTGTTAATTAGTATATTAATTATTAATTAATATATCAATTATTATATTAGACACATATATATAATTCTTTTTCAGATTCTTTTCCCTTATAGGTTATTACAAGATGTTGAGTATAGTTCTCTGTGCTATTTATAGTAGGTCCTTGTTGGTTATCTATTTTTTGTATTGTACTAAGGAGTTTGGAATTAACATATATACAGTACTTTATAGCTCTCCTTTAAGGGGGAACATAATTGATAGGTTTTGGTGATTTCCATTTAGGGGAGGGGGGAAAGTAGGAAAGATGGATCATTCAACTTTCTGACTTGAGTAACTGGAGGAGATTGTCATTGAGACGGAAATCTATCTCTTGATTAGGAGATAGACTTGTGAATGTGATTGAGTTGAGAAGGGCCCAGTGATAACTGAGTTGGCAACAGTGGTTGGAAGAGAAACCTGGGAGATGGTGGGGTAGTGATGGGATTGGGAGGTTGGTGGTGCTGACCATCAGTGGAATGTTGGAGCTGGAGCCAGGCAGTGGCCACTGCTGCAGCCAGAACAGCCCTCGAGTAGGGTCAAAAACCAGGTTAACGACCTTGGCAGGTCACTGCAAGCTTGGCTTGAACCAAACCCTTCTCTTCCATGTGTACCGGCTTAGGTGCTTCACTCACAGTTTTCACCAAGCCTTCCATTCAGCTTAATTTGGCATGTTTTGTGGTAAAAGTTCCTGGGCCAAACTTTATAGGTCTTTAGTAGAATAGCTCTCTCAGTTCACAACCAAGTAACAAATCAGGACTTCTCCCCTGACCCCAACACACTTACATAAGTTGTTGTTTTAGTCGCTGAGTTGTGTCCAACACTTGTAGGACTCCATAGACTGTAGCCTACCAGACTCCTCTGTCCATGGGATTTCCTGGACAAGAAATGTAGTGGGTTGCCATTTCCTTCTCCAGGGGATGGTCTTGATCCAGGGATTGAACCTGCATCTTCTGCACTGGAAGGCAGATTCTTTACTGCTGAGCCACCAGGGAAGTCCGTATATAAGTCCTAGCTGTTTCTTTTCATTATCTTTCTTCTGGTCATTTTTGTTAACCTTTTCTTCCTTACTCATACTTTTTTTTATTCCAATTTTATTTCTATAATCATTTAAAATATTCTTATTTATATCTAATAAAAACAACCTCTGAAATAATTTTTAAAAATAATTTGCATTAAATAGAATTTATTTTAACCACATCTTGAATTTGAAAATATTTTATAATGCAATCATAATTTTTTATTTATGTTATTTTCTTCCAGTTTTACTGAGGTATATTTGACATATAATGCTGTATATGTTTAAGGTGTACAGCCTAATAACTTGACATACATACATTTTGTAAAGTGATCACAATAGGTTTAGCTACTATTGTCATCTCACATAGTTACCATTTTTTTTTCTTATGATGAAAGCTTTTAGGATTTACTCTCCTAGCAATTTTCAAATGTACCATGTGGCATGGTCAGCCATAGTCATCATATTGTCCACTACATCCCCTGCTGCTGCTGCTGCTGCTAAGTCGCTTCAATCGTGTCTGACTCTGTGAGACCCCATAGACAGCAGCCCACCAGGCTCCCCCGTCCCTGGGATTCTCAAGGCAATAACACTGTAGTGGGTTGCCATTTCCTTCTCCAATGCATGAAAGTGAAAAGTGAAAGTGAAGTCGCTCAGTTGTGTCCGACTCCTAGCGACCCCATGGACTATAGCCTACCAGGCTCCTCCATCCATGGGATTTTCCAGGCAAGAGTACTGGAGTGGGGTGCCATTGCCTTCTCCGATTACATCCCCAGTAGTTATTTATCTTACAATTGGAAATTTGTCCTTTGTGGCCGCCTTCATCCAACTCTCCTATCTGAAGTCCTTTCAGATATAATTCTATTCTTTATTATATTGACTTATTCTCACTCATGGTATCTTTTTCTTTGTATGGTTTGTCATTATATATTATTTTGTTTTTTATTCTGGACAATATTGTAAAGTAATTAACCTCCAATTAAAATAAATAAATTTATATTTAAAAAAAAGAAAATTTATCAGTAGGACAGTGAGAATTCTTTGAGGTCTAAGTTAAAGACAATATCTTTGAAAAAAATTGCGCTTAATCCTGCCCGCAGGCATTATAAATTCGTGGAATCATTTTAAACTAACTTCTTAGCTTATTATTTACTTTGCCTGTTTTTATAATAACCCTACAACATAAATGTGGACCTCAAATCCATATAAAAGCCAGGTCATAGTTGCAAATTATGAAGAAAGATTTTTGTTTTCATTTCACCCTAGCATAGATAAAGACATGCTAGGTAATTTTCTTTGGTACCTGCTTTAGCGGGTGTATTTCAGTATTCCTGCTCACCCCCCACACCAGTTCTCTCTCTCACTGAAGGTGTCCTCTAGTCACAGGAATTTTTGTATGTAATTCTTTACTTTGTCTGGCAAGGGACATTTTCTGGGAGGGAACATTCCTAGACGCTGTCTCCTTTCCCTGGGCAGTTGTTAAAAGCGAGTATTTTGGTAACAAAGTAATATGGGTGCCCTTTGGGTAGTCAACAGCTTCAAAGCTCAGGCTGCCGGTTTCTTGCATTTGCTCTGTAATTGGCCTCTGAGGATTTTCCTTATTTTCTTGCCAGCTCAGGCACACATGTTAAATAATCATTTTTTGATATTTTGTTGCTAGATGGTTGTTCAGGTTATTGCTGGAACTGGAAGCCAACCATGACTTTCTTAAACAGTTCCCAGCCCTGCAACACAGTTTCTAATTTGCCTTTCTTTTCTCTTGTTGACAAGAGAATGGTGTGTCCTTACTATATTCTCAAATTATGCAGCCTATCTATATGGAACCTACTTCCTTCATAGTAATTCCCTAGAGATTCCCCAAACCTCCTGCTTCTCTACAGATCATGGATTCATCAGCTGTCGTCCTGAGATCACCCATCTCTGCTTGCTAGAGTAAACCTACTTCTTCTCAGATCCAATGGCTTCCAATTTTTCATTTCTGTACTTTGTCCTCTCATGAAAGAACTCCTCAGTTATTGGACATTTCTCAGTTGATTTACATCTAAAAAGGTCTTTATTTAATTCTCAAACTTGATTGATTGTTTGCTTCAGTTCAGTTCCTCAGTTGTGTTTGGCCCTGAGATCTCATGGAGTACAGCACGCCAGGCTTCCCTGTCCATCACCAACTCCCAGCGCTTGCTCAAACTCATGTCCACTGAGTCGGTGATTCCATCCAACCATCTCATTCTCTGTAGTCCCCTTTTCCTCCTGCCTTCTCCGGCACCAATGTCTTTTCTAATGAGTCAGTTCTTCATATCAAGTGGCCAAAGAATTGGAGCTTCAGCTTCAGCATAAGACCTTCCAATAAATATTCAGGACTGATTTCTTTTAAGATTGACTGGTTTGATCTCCTTGCAGTCTAAGGGACTCTCAAGAGTCTTCTCCAACACCACAGTTCAAAAGCATTAATTCTTCAGTGTTCAGCTTTCTTTATGGTCCAACTCTCACATCCATATGTGACTACTGGGAAAACCATAGCTTTGACTATATGGACCTTTGTTGGCAAAGTAATGTCTTTGCTTTTTATTATGCTGCCTAGGTTTGTCATAGCTTTTCTTCCAAGGAGCAAGCGTCTTTTAATTTCATGGCTGCAGTCACCATTTGGTTTGCTTAGGTATTGAATATAGTTTCAAAATAAATGATCCAGACTTCTGGTTTCAGTTCCAAAATTTAAAGAGCTTGGAGGTCATCATTCTTGTCCTTATAACAGGAAAAGAGCTGAAACACTGAAAATCATGATTTTCTCAGACCCATTAGAGAATTGAGCTCTCAGGGCAGATTGCTACTTGCTACTCCTGCATCTGGAAGGAATGGTGAATCTAGAGCTAACACCTGTTTCCATAGAGCAGGAGTCGCTGGAGCCTTAAACTGGTAGAGACAATGACGTGGTAATTTGGATGATTTGCTGGAGACAATGCAGAACAGCATGAAGTGGAAACCTCCTAGAGCCTGCAGTCCAGCATGTCCTCTTCCACAATCATGGATTTTACTTCTAGGGACCTCACCAGGTGCTCATCATGAAGAGCTAAGAAAGATCCCTTGGTGACGAGAAGAGGAAGGGAAAAGCAAACATTGGAAGATGCCCAAAGCAAACTTTGGAAGATGCCCAAAGCTGTCTCTATAACAAAGACCTACTATCCAAGGGGAAAGATGTCATCAGAACCTTATAAAACCTAGGTTAAAGGCATTTACACACTGCCACCCCCACTAGGAAAAATATAACCATCTGAATGCAGAGTTCCAAAGAATAGCAAGAAGAGAAAAGAAAGCCTTCCTCAGCAATCAATGCAAAGAAATAGAGGAAAACAACAGAATGGGAAAGACTAGAGATCTCTTCAAGAAAGTTAGAGATACCAAGGGAACATTTCATGCAAAGATGGGCTCGATAAAGGACAGAAATGGTATGGACCTAACAGAAGCAGAAGATATTAAGAAGAGGTAGCAAGAATACACAGAAGAACTGTACAAAAAAGATCTTCACGACCAAGATAATCACTGTGGTGTGATCACTGACCTAGAGCCAGACATCCTGGAATGTGAAGTCAAGTGGGCCTTAGAAAGCATCACTACAAACAAAGCTAGTGGAGGTGATGGAATTCCAGTTGAGCTCTTTCAAATCCTGAAAGATGATGCTGTGAAAATGCTGCACTCAATATGCCAGCAAATTTGGAAAACTCAGCAGTGGCCACAGGACTGGAAAAGGTCAGTTTTCCAATCCCAAAGAAAGGCAATGCCAAAGAATGCTCAAACTACCACACAATTGCACTCATCTCACACGCTAGTAAAGTAATGCTCAAAATTCTCCAAGCCAGGCTTCAGCAATATGTGAACTGTGAACTTCCAGATGTTCAAGCTGGTTTTAGAAATGGCAGAGGAACCAGAGATCAAATTGCTAACATCCACTGGATCATGGAAAAAGCAAGAGAGTTCCAGAAAAACATCTATTTCTGCTTTATTGACTATGCCAAAGCCTTTGACTGTGTGGATCACAATAAACTGTGGACTGAAAGAGATGGGAATACCAGACCACCTGACCTGCCTCTTGAGAAACCTGTATGCAGGTCAGGAAGCAACAGTCAGAACTGGACATGGAACAACAGACTGGTTCCAAATAGGAAAAGGAGTATGTCAAGGCTGTATATTGTCACCCTGCTTATTTAACTTATATGCAGAGTACATCATGAGAAACGCTGGGCTGGAAGAAGCACAAGCTGGAATCAAGGTTGCCGGGAGAAATATCAATAACCTCAGATATGCAGATGACATCACCCTTATGGCAGAAAGTGAAGAGGAACTCAAAAGCCTCTTGATGAAAGTGAAAGAGGAGAGTGAAAAAGTTGGCTTCAAGCTCAACATTCAGAAAACGGTCCTATCACTTCATGGGAAATAGATGGGGAAACAGTGGAAACAGTGTCAGACTATTTTTTTGGGCTCCAAAATCACTGCAGATGGTGACTGCAGCCATGAAATTGAAAGACGCTTACTCCTTGGAAGGAAAGTTATGACCAGCCTAGACAGCATATTAAAAAGCAGAGTCATTATTTTGCCAACAAAGGTCTGTCTAGTCAAGGCTATGGTTTTTCCAGTGGTCATGTATGGATGTGAGAATTGGACTGTGAAGAAAGCTGAGCACCGAAGACTTGATGCTTTTGAACTGTGGTGTTGGAGAAGACTCTTGAGAGTCCCTTGGACTGCAAGGAGATCCAACCAGTCCATTCTGAAGGAGATCAGCCCTGGGATTTCTTTGGAAGGAATGATGCTGAAGTTGAAACTCCAGTACTTTGGCCACCTCATGCGAAGAGTTGACTCATTGGAAAAGACTCTGATGCTGGGAGGGATTGGGGGCAGGAGGAGAAGGGGATGACAGAGGATGAGATGGCTGGATGGCATCACTGACTCGATGGACGTGAGTCTGAGTGGACTCTGGGAGTTGGTGATGGACAGGGAGGCCTGGCGTGCTGCGATTCATGGGGTCGCAAAGAGTTGGACACTACTGAGCGACTGAACTGAACTGAACTGACCCCCACTAGTCTTTCTGTTTCACTGAAGAGGGAAAGGAGAATACTAAGAAACATTTGTGAAAGTCACAACCCAGGGACAGGCCACTGAAAGACAGGTTTAATTGTAAAAGTAAAGAATGCTTTTGTTCCCCCACATCTGACCACCACATCAGTAGTGGCTCTAGTATAATAACAATGTATTAAAACTGAAAGAGCTGCAAGATACAAACTTTATTTAAGGAGGAGTGCTTAGGGAAACCTTAGGACAACAGGGGGGTATTCATCTATTAGAATGACTAAAGTCCAAGGCACTGACAATACCAAATTCTGGAAAGGACACCGAGAAACTGGAAATGTAGAATGATGCAGGCTACTTTGGAAGACAGTTTGGCAGTTTCTTACAAAGTTACAGTTTTACCATATAATCCAGCATTGCATGAAAATGTTTATGGTAGGTTTTTTTAAAATAATATATAAAAACTAGAAGCAATTAAGATGTCCTTCAGTATGGATAAAGAAACTGTGGGTCATCCATACAGCAAAGTGTTATTTAGTGTATTTACTGAATAATTAAACAAATGATCTATCATTTTCTATTTTTCCCATTACATAGAAATGCCTTATTTAGCTGTAAGAACACATTGAGGAATCTTAATGATACATTGCTGTGTGGAAACAAGTCAGTCTGGAAAGATTATGTATTGTATGATTTTTAGCTACATGTCACACTAGAAAATGAAAAGCTACAGAGTGTTTGCCAGATGTTTAGGGGGAAGTGAGGAAGGTTGAACAGGTGAATCACAAGAAATATTTTTTTTAAGGTGTGAACTATTTTGAATGATCCTGTAATGGGGAACACAAGACATTATGGATTTGTCAAAACCATAGACTGTTATAGTACAGAATGAATATTCATGTATGCAAACGAAAGAACAATTCAGCCAGAGGAAAAGGTGTTGATTTAAGTAACTCTGGAAGTGAGTGGAGTCTGCAAACATCAAGGCAAAAGGAACTGCATGTAAGTACTATGTCCTAACTGTTAAAGTTCTTTCCCATGAAGGTATGATGGAACAATCCTGATACTGTATACTTATGCATATACTGGAACTGAACAATTAAGTGGATGAATGGAAGGTAGGAGGAGTCAAGTTTCTTACTGTGAGAGTCATATTTTACAGATAAACAAGGGAAGGGGGCTAGAATAATCCATATGGTAATGGGTTATGTTTGGAGACATCGGTATGAACTCATGTTTAGTCTAACCTAGACCCAGATATTTGCATATAGAAATATTTATAAATATATGTATACATATGTGTTAGTAAAGACACTCATATTTACTTGAGTGAAAGTCGCTCAGTCATGTCTGACTCTTTGTGACCTCATGGACTATACTGTCTATGGAATTCTCTAGGCCAGAATACTGGCATGGGTAGCCTTTCCCTTCTCCAGGGGATCTTCCCAATCCAGGGATTGAACTGGGGTCTCCTGCATTGCAGGCACTTTTTTTTTTTTTTTACTAACTGAGCTATCAGGGAAGCCCTGTTTATAAATATGTGTATACATATGTGTTAGTAAACACACTCATATTTCCTTGACTTGTCAGCTCAAAGAGCCAAGAAGCAGTGACATCTCAGTATCTATGAATACACTTCTCACTCAGATTTTGGTTTCTAATACCATTTCCAAAAAAGGGGATGTTGGAGAAATAGTGGATTCTAGGGCTTGGGCAGAAGATATACAAAGATGGGCCTGGAGCATCTTATAGTGACACAAAGTTAGGAAGAACTCAAGAAATACAAAAATAAAACCACAGCCCATCCACATTATGTTGAAGGTCACAGTAGTGAAGTCAAAGAGCTTCTGTGCCCCAAACTGGAACAATGCAAGCCACAAAATAAAGTGAATTATAACCCAAAGTACAAAACAAGTATCCATCTTGACAGGTACACACTGTTATATTTAAACTGGATAAGCAACCAGGACCTACTATACAGCACAGGGAACTCTGCTCAGTGTCCTGTGGCAGCCTGAATGGGAGAGGAGTTTGGGGTAGAGTGGATACATGTGTATGTATGACAGTCTCTTTGCTGTGTGCCTGAAACTATCACAATGTTGTTAATTGGCTATATTCCAGTATAAAACAAAAGGTTAAAAAAAAGCAGCCACGAATCCATAGTGACGTAAAGAAATGATTGATTGATGGAGAGGAAGAGACAAACCGCCAACGCAGAGATATTCCAAAAAATAGTATGGATATTCTGCTTTCATAAGCCCCCAGGCCTGAAATATGGGTTGTGCACAGGCAGTATGGAAAGCAGGGAGACCAACTTTACGCTAGAAAAGTGTGGCAAGCATGACCTCAGCACACGATCAAAGCCAGCATCAGTGGTGATAAGTCATGCCGATGGCATTTACCCTTGCTGTGATGAGACTGGCACTTCATTCTGTGATCTTCCTCCCTGGAACACCTAACTGCAGTCTAGTAGAGTAACAGCTCTGATAAAGGGACATTCCACAAAATACCAATCAGAGCTCCTCAAAACTGTTCCCATCATCAGAAACAAGAGAAGCCTGAGAAACCATCACAGTCAAAAGTTACCTAAAGAGGAACTTCCCTGGTGGTCCAGTGGTTAAGACTTGGCCTTCCAATGCAAGGGGTGCAGGTTCGATCCCTGGTTGGGCAGCTGAGATACCACATGCCTCCCGTCCAAAAAGCCAAAAACATAAAACAGAGACAATATTGTAACAAATTCAATAAAGACTTTAAAAAGGGTCTGCATAAAAAAGAAAAAAAAAGTTGTCTAAAGAGACAGGACAGCTACAGGTGATGTCATACCCTGAGTAGAATCCCAGAAAAGGACATTAGCTAGAGACTGCTGCTGCTCCTTAGTTGCTTCAGTCGTGTCCGACTCTGTGTGACCCCATAGATGGCAGCCCACCACGCTCCCCTGTCCCTGGGATCCTCCAGGCAAGAACACTGGAGTGGGTTGCCATTTCCTTCTCCAGTGCATGAAAGTGAAAAGTGAAAGTGAAGTTGCTCGGTCATGTCCGACTCTTAGCAACCCCAGGGACTGCAGCCTACCAGGCTCCTCCATCCATGGGATTTTCCAGGTATGAGTACTGGAGTGGGGTGCCATTGCCTTCTCCGTAGCTAGAGACTAAGCCAATCTAAATAAGAATGCATCAAGCCTGGTTGATTAATTCTAACAATGTACCATATTGATGTAAGATGATTTATGGGAACTGCCTATACTATTTTCTCAGTTCTGTATATCTACAAGAACTCTGAAATATACAGTGTATTTTTTTTTAATTACTCCCAGAAGCTGGAATGCAGTCTCTTATAACCAGTCATCTTCATGAAAAAATCAGATTGTCGCTCCTTTGAGGAGATAAGATTTTTTTCCCCTCCTCTGGAAGCTTTCAGGCTTTATTTATTTTGTTAAATCCAGACTGTTCTTAAGTTTCCTGACAATCTTTTAGATGTGGTCTTCTGTCATTTATCTTGATTATCACACTATAGCCTTTTTGTTCTGAAGAGTGTTGTGTTTTTTTGTGTCTGAGTTGTTTTCACTTTGTATTTGTTACTTTTCTCTGCATTCTCTGATTTCCTTTTTTAGTGACTTCCATCAGTAAGATGCTGGACCGCACGGAACCTACTTGTGACTGTTTTCTTCATTCTGTCTACCTTTATCAGGTGGCTTAGATGGTAAAGGGTCTGCCTACAATGTGGGAGCCCGGGGTTCAATCCCTGGGTCAGGAGGATCTCCTGGAGAAGGAAATGGCAACCCACTCCAGTATGCTTGCTGGAAAATCCCGTGGACAGAGGAGCCTGGTAGACTACAGTTCATGGGGTCTGAAAGAGTCGGACACGACTGAGTGACTTCACTTTCAGTTTGACTTTATCCTACTCTATCTTCCAGTCCTGCTATTGACGCTTTTTATTTTGGCAATATTATTCTTAATTTCTAAGAACTCATTACTTATCAACATCCTATTTCCTAATAGATAATTTTCCTCTCAAATTTGAGGTTAAAATAATGTCTATCTTATTTGTTATCTTTTTACTCATCTGATTCACCGGTTGCTATTTTTTCTTGCTGATTTTTTTTTTAATCATATCTCTTGTACTTCTTGGTTGTCTCTTTATATTTAAGGATGAAGAACATGTTGATGATTGTTAGAGTTGATGTGAGATTCTTGTATACTTTTGCAGGCTCTGAGAAGAAGCAGGCTGGCTTCCCTTCAAGGTGCCTTAGAAGGGAGATGACTACCTGTGAGATTAAGGTCATTCAAACACAGCATCAGAAGGGTTATACTCTGTACCAGGAACACCCAGTAATGTAAACTCTTTCTTGGTAATTTGCTTTATTTATTTGCAGGAGAGGCTTGTATATTTTTTACTGCAGAAGGAAAGGAGGTTTCTTAGGTTCAGGGTGAGGGTGGAGCAAGTGGCACTGCCAATCCTACTTAACCCTCCCGGTCATCCCCGTCTTTCCTTGTGTCCCACTCCAGCATCCGTACCTGCCCCCTCCACACTGGGAGCCTGCCATGCATCTCTCTATCGATTGGGCTCTCCCTAACCTCAAAGCTATCTCCTTAGCACAGTCCCATCTGTTTCCGACATGTGAAACCATCCTGGACATCCCTTGATAACTGCCATTTCCCTTCTCTCTCTGGTTGAGAATTTATTTTCTTGGAGTATGATTCTACCCACATTGCCCCGAGCTTTGAGAGAGAACAGGAAGAAGAGGCATGTAACAGATCTGCTCCTCTGAAATGAAAGCATCACGTCACTTTTTAAATAGGAAGACTTTTTAAATAACATCACATCACGTTTATAAATAACGCTCACATCACAAGATAGTACATCTGCTAATTTACGTCGTCTTCATTATCTGATTCATAAATAGATGGGAAATCATTTGAGGACTGCATTTGTAATTCTTAGTCACCTCATTGTAGAAATCACTTCATGTAATTGTTCTTCTCTATAAATACACAAGAAGACCAGGGCTCTGAGCGGAGAGCCCTTAACTGACTCAGGTCTTTGGATTTTGGAATGAGCTGGGTCCAGTTTGGGTTCTGGAATTCTCACAGGCTGGGAGGTTCTGAGCAGGTGCTGAATTTCTCTAAGACCCTGTTCTCTCATCTATGAAATGAGAAAACAGAACGTGCGTCGTGGAGTTGATGTGAGGATAGAATCAGATTATACAGCACTCAGCACAGGGCTATAAGTGATCTAGCCTAATAAATATTGCTGTTTTCATTGATTATGATGATCATCTAGGTTGACTCGACTTGCATACCCAGTAAACATTCGTTTTTGTGGTTAATAATGATCGCGTAATTTAACATCCTTTCTTTTTTGCCAAAATTGATTATTTTATTAACAATATCTTTTTTTTAAATTGGACTATTGTTGCCTTACAATGTTGTGTTAGTTTCTGCTATACAGCAAAGTGAACCAGCCATACATATACCTATTAATTTGATATCCTTTCACTTTGTCACATGATAAGTGATGTAAGTTGTAAAAGGGAAGGGAGAAAGGAGTTTAACTTTGTGAGGAAGAAAGCTCAAGAGGGAAAATAAGTGCTGCAATGAGAAAAAAAATATATATATATATATATAAAACCCCAAATATGAGAAGTAGAGGGCCCATCAGCAGAACTTGTGATCCACATATGTTTTACCTCAGAAGTTGGTTTGTAAATGACTTTTGTCAATGACGGTTATAAAGAATAACATTGAAATGTTTGACTCCAGCAGAATCTGGAATTAGACCTAGAAGGGACCAGACTGAAGCAGATACACTGGTTTTTGAAGTCGTTGGATAGGAGGAAGAGAAATATCAGGAGGCATTTTACTTTTCATTATGGGTTTCAACAATAGCGCGATTATACAAATAGTCTTCTGAGCACAGAAAACAAAACACACACAACTTCCGTGTGGGAAACAAAAGAAGCTTTTGAAAGCATCCAAGGGGATGGGAGATGAAGCCATCAGAGCTGGGGTAGAGAATGGGGTGTTGGGAAAGGTTGTATTTAACTCCAGTATCCAAACCCAAAGATTAATTCCATGGTTCCGATTCAGGGGAGTGGGAGTGGTGTGGGAAAGAGACAGCAGTTTCCCTTTCCTCAGCGCGGTATTAATTTTAGAGGCTCTCTCCATTGAGTGCGCACTTTTCTCATTTGTTTGACCAGCACTGTCAGGGAGCAAGGAGACTCCTCCCGGCATATATTTTCCCATTTACCAGGGTCCCTGTTTACCCTGATCACACACTGTCCTGCATGAGCTGCTCTGTCTGTTAACCCCACATGGCTGCTAATTAGCAGGTCACTTGCAGGTTAGAGGTGTGCTTGTGTTGTGCTTCTCGGCTTGCTGTTGTGTTATTATAACAACTGCAGATGCCATATGCAGCTGCCATACGGGGTGTGCTCAGCAGGCTGCTTGTATAATTACAGGCATTAGCCAGAGATGGAGCCTGCCAGCTGACATTCAAGAGGCAATAATAACTTAATTTCCCTCATAGCAAATTGGCTCTTTAATAGGGAATTCAGTTACACTCCGAACTCAGGGATGGCTTGAGAATTCCAGCAAGCACATTTCTGTCCAGTTATTAGCATCAGGGGTGGGGTAGGTGCAGATATACCAAACTCCGTCTCCTTGGCTGCCTAAAGATAAACCAAAGGTTGTTACTATTCCACACTTTTAATATTTCCGAAGAAAGGATGTATTATCAGAGAAGCCAACTGGCCTCAATGAAGGATTTGTCACAGTACGTACAGTCTTAAGTGCGTCGTGAAAGGCTTTTGCACTTTTTGCCCACCTGGTGTCTCTTACTGAGCACTGTTCAGGAACCACTTTGCTTTGTTGTGGTGTTTGGAACTAAATTGACTAAAGATTTCATCTGGGGATAAATTCCCTGCGACTCAACTTAACTGGGTCTTTGCTCATGTTTTCCTTTAGCCCAAATATTTCTCCTCTCATTCTCTACCCATCGAACATCTGTGCAAAGCCATTCCCTCTGTGATAACTTTCTTGATCCTTCTCTCTACCTCCAGAGGGTATGGTTGCTTTCTTCTTGTTGCTTTTCTAGCATTTGGTATAATAATTAAAACTCTTTATCTCTCAGAAGTCTTTGTGCCCACACCTGTCTCAGAGTTGACTGAGAGCCCCTGGCAGCATCTGTTTTTGATCCATCTTGGTAACACCTAAAATGCCTTTTCCCCAGCGGGTGCCAGAAGCAGTTGTTAGATGGATTTAAAATATATTGAAAAAGCTATAGTCATTTCTGTATTTTAAAATATGTATAGAACTTTAATCACAAGGACAAACAGATATTATAAAAGATTAATGGCTTGATTATTTAAAATAAAGCCTAGCTTTACACAGTATATGTAAACAGATTTGTCTCTATATATATATGTTAAATAATATTTATATTTTGTATACATTTTGTACCTATATTTATACATGTATGTCTTCATATACACATACATGATGATCTTTGCACCTATATCTGCATCTATTATTTTTCTGTTCTGTGCTATTTAACTGAGATTACATCGAGCATTTACAGATAGTAGTTCTGGCAACAAGTGTATAAGGTTAAATAGTAATGGATATGATTATAATTGTAGAAATAACAATTATAACTCTAAGATTATGGAAGAAGGTTTACCTACTTGTAAGTTTGGATTAAACATTCTATGAAACTTATATATTTAAATAAATTAAAAATCTTGCCTTTTGAGTCTTTTACTAAAAAAAAAAAAAAGATTGCAAACTTTTCATGACCTGGAAAGACTTGATATCCTCTGAAATGATAAAAGAAAACTAAAAATTGTTATATACATTTGGAATGTAGATTTGTATGAGATAATCTGGTGATAAATATTTATGTACCTAAAGTCCAGGAAGATATGCATACACAATAATATTAAATACATAGCAGGATTTGGATTACTTTTGATTTATTTATTTTGCTAATCTGTATTTCCTAAAATGTTTATGAGTTCAGGAAAAAATGGTTATTAATGTGTAATTTTATTAATATATTTTCAAAGGTTTATAAGAGGAAGGATTTTGGCACCTCTGAATTCTCTTTAAATAATGTCCACAAATGAGGTCTGGAAGTGCTGGGGTTTTTTATGCTTAAGAAGTAGGCGTAATTTATTTTGTATGAATTAAGTGTTTAAGATAGATAATGTGCTTCTGGGTTCACAGGTGCAATGCAGATAAGGCAGGAAATTAAGACATTTTGACGTGAAAAACACCAGTCAGTGCTAGGGCTGAAACAATATTAAATTCAACATGCACTTAATTTAGTTATTTGTTTATTTTGTGTTTATTTTGTAAGAAGTTCAAAGTAGTTGGATTGGGCAGTGACAAAGGAACAATTCGTTAAAACTTGCTGTTGTTCAGTCGCTAAGTCGTGTCTGACTCTTGGCGACCCCATGGACTGTAGCTCATCAGGCTCGTCTGTCCATGGGATTTCTCTGGCAAGAATACTGGAGTGGGTTGTTACTTCCTTCTCCAGGGGATCTTCCTGACCCAGGGATCTAACCTATGCTTCTCCTACATTGTCAGGCAGGTTCTTTACCATTGAGCCACCAGGGAAGCCCCAAAGCTGGCTGATCTTGTACCAAATTCAACTAATATGCTATTTATATTGATAACACAATCTCTCTCTCTCTCTTTTTATATTGGAATAGAGTTGATTAACAATGTTGTTTTCTATATCTATGACTATTTCTGTTTTGTAAATAAGTTCACCATTTTTCTAGATTCTACATATAAGCAATATCATACGACATTTTGTCTTTGAGAGATTGCATTTTCTGAAGTTTATTTCTATGTGTTTTATTTAGTTTCTGTAAAAGAGTATTTTATTCTAGAGGGGCGACGGTCACATCAACCTCCGGGTGCAAGGAAGGTGAAAGACAGAAGGAATACAGCCAGACTGCTGGCTCAAGCTATCTATGTCCTACCCTGTGCATTAAGCCAAATTGTACTTTTCAGGGAAATTGTATTTGATAATTTAAATGACTTGAAAACTGATATATGAGAGATGCAGTCTGATTCCTTTATGTGTTCATTCATTTGACAACCACTTATTGAGTGCCAGCTCTATCCCCCAAAGTCAAAAGGGTTATGTATCACAGAGAGGGTCCAAGTTCGTGGAGACTGTTCTCAGACCCTTATGTATCTTGAGTTTTTGTTCTGGAGGTGAATCATGGGTCCACACAGCATTCTCTGTGGCGGGCTGTTAGGCTGGGAACAACAACCATCTCAGTGCAGACAGACAGTAAGGTGTGCTGGGCTGGGCCTTAGGGGCCGGATGAATTCTTGAGAAAGGAGCCCGGAGAAGCTGGGTAGGGGTCAGGCTGTAAATACGGTCTGATTTAGACAGTGTCCACCTTGTGTCTGGCACATTGCTTTACAAATGTTATTTTATTTAATCAGCATAACAGATAGGTATTATTCTAACCCGACATTAGCACATCAAGCGTCTACTTTTAATTCCAGCCAGGGCCAAGAAGCTTGGAAAACAGAAGCGATCGCAGCAGGCAGCCACACCGGGCATGAGAAGACCTCACAAAGGAAAATGTAGGTCCAAAGTCTGAAGTGTCAGTTATGTTTCTAACAATTGCATATGGACTTCATTAACCAGCTAGCTAAATGGTCCTTATTTTAGCATCCCACCAGCTGGAGGGGTTTCTAGGAGGAAACGTGAGAAGGGAAAAAGTCTAGGAATCTCAGGTTCCCCAGGGCCTTCTGGAATTCTAACAGATTAAGCAAGATAAGGTCTACTCTGAACTCCCCTCTCTTCTTCCTGCACCCCTCTGTGCAGTCACCTCATGGATGAATAAGACCAGAGCACCTGTATCTGTCCAGGAGGGGCCGGAGCTGTTTTATTTGCATCCCTTTGGGCTTCTGAGGCTGCACTCCCCTAGGGAATGCAAGGCAGAAGCAGAAAGTCTTCATTCAGCACCAGCTCTCTGTGGGAAACGTGTGTCTCTCTGCCACGAGGGCTCTTCATTATATGTTTTCTATTACATCTTTAGCACAGCTTTGTGTTGCTTTTTCCCATAGGTTAAATATAATGACAGGTAACCTAATCCTGAAGGTAACAGAATCATCTTCGAAGACACAAGGCTCTATTTAATTCTTGCCAAATGACAGAACATACCCAGACTTTGAACAGACCTCCGCAGAACCCCAGTAAGTTTTTGTATCTTGCCGAGCTTGGAGCCAGATCGTCCCTTTCTTTTCTTTCTCCCGCTCCCAGGCTGGATCCGATTTCACACCCATCGATCCGTAAGAGGATAATGGTATCACCGTTCAAGACAGGCAGCCATGGAGAATTGTTTTATGTGCTTCTGATACTCAAGAAGTTTCGGTGGCCTGGGCTACGTCTCACTTTTCAAGGAGAGTCAATTCCAGGGCAGAAGACAGTGTGGCAAAGAAAAAACAAATGGGCTTTGGAATCAGGTGGACATGGGTGGGAAGCACAGCTCTGCCTCTTATTAGCAATGATCTTAGTCAGTGCTGGGGCCTCAGTTTCCTAACTAGTAAAATGATGATAAACCCATACCCGGCTTGTAGAAATTTGCAGGACAGAATTAAGGAAATACGTGAATCTATATTTCAAGGACAAGTCATTGTGTGTGGGGGGGGGGAGTGTTATCTCACTTGGCCTCATTTGTGTGTGTGTGTGTTTAAATGTTTATGTTTATTTATTTATTTGTTTTTGGCTGTGCTGGGTTGTCGTTGCTGAGTGGGCTTTTCTGTAATTGTGCAGAGCAGGGGCTGCTCTCTAGTTGCGGGCTTCTCATTGTGGTGGCCTCCTTGTAACTCCCGGGCTCTAGAGCACAGGCCCAGTGGTTGTGGCTTGTGGGCTTAGTTGTTCCACAGCCTGTGAAATCTTTCTGGACCAAGGATTGAGCCTGTTTCCTGCATTGGCAGGTGGATTCTTTAACACTGAGCCACCAGGTAAGCCATATTTTGTGTGTGTGTGTTTTAATATTTGTTTATTTGGCCGTGTCGAGTCTTAGTTACGGCACTTGCGATCTTTGTTCCATCACACTGGATCTTTCATTACAGAGCACAGACTCTCTAATGGTGACGTGAGGGCTCAGTAATGGCAGGTTGCAGGCTTAGTTTCTCCACAGCAAGTGGGATCTTAATTCCCAGACCAGAGATCAAACCCACATCCCCTGCATTGCAAGGCAGATTCTTAACCACTGGACCACCAGGGGAGTCCCTCACTTGGTCCCACTTTGAAGGTCATTTGAAAATCCTGCAGAGTGTTATCCCCTTATCCGAGAGTGTGTGCCATGCTGTCCTCTGCACGGCCTGTAGTTACAGAGTTACAGAGTTACAGAGTTTCATGTTGGGACAGTAACTGGCGTTAATGTTGGGGGACGCCCAGATTCTGTGCCTGGACTCTGTGTGTATTTGTGGAAAGCACTACCAAGACCTGTGATAGAGTGGTATGGATATTGTCTTAGGTGCTGAGAATAAAACACATGCTCCCTGCTCCTCCGACCAGCAGGAGAGCCTGGGGCCACTGCAGGGCCTGAAGGATGCTCGAGTTTCAGGGAGTTCACAAAGACGGTTAGCATCAATTCTGTCAGGGATAAGGAAGAATGAGGACAGGCATCCGAGAGTGATCCTTGAGCTGAGATCTGAGGCTGAGTAGGTGTTTTTTGAGGCCTTCCCAGGTGGCTCAGTGGTAAAGAATCTGCCTGCCAATACAGGAGACATAAGAGACATGGGTTCGATCCCTGGGTTGGGAAGATCCCCTGGAGTATATACTTCTAATTGAAGTATAGTTGCTGTACAATATTATTTAAGTGACAAGTGTACAATATAGTGATTCATCCTTTTCAAAGGTTATACTCCATTTACAGTTATTATAAAATATTAAGTGTATTCTCCATGTTGTCCAGTATATCCTTGTAGCTTATTTTATACCTAATAGTTTGTACCTCTTAATCCCTGACCCTTATACTGCCCTCCCTCCCCACTCTCCACACTGGTAACCACTGGTTTGTTGTCTATGTCTATGAGGCTGCTTCTTTTTCATTATATTCACTCATCTGTTATATTTTTTAGATTCCACATATAAATGACATCACACCGTATTTGTCTTTCTCTGTCTCCCCTCCAAGTCCATTCCTCCTTTAGAAAACATTGTGTGTGTGTACTCAGTCATGTCCGACTCTCTGCAGCCTCATGGATTGTATCCCACCAGGCTCCTCTGTCCATGGGATTCTCCAGGCAAGAATGCTGGAGTGCGTTTCCATGTCTTCCTCCAAAGGATCTTCCCGACCCAGGTATCAAACCCACATCTCCTGCACTCTTGCATTGGCAGGCAGATTCTTTACCACTGAGTCAGCAGGGAAAAGGTAGATTAAGAAATGGTTAAAAGTTCAGTGGCTGGAGCATAAGTAGACAGAGAGGGATAAAGAGATGACTGGGCCCAGGTTCTGCACAATAAAGCCAGAATGAGATACCACTGCATACATATCAGAATGGCTAACACAGAACACTGACAGCATCGCAGCCTGGTTAGTGTGTAGAGGAACTCTCTCTCATGCATCGTGGGTGAGAATGTAAAACGGTATTGCCACTCTGGCAAATAGTGGAGCTGTTTCTTATAAAACTAAACAGAATGATCATCCAACCCAGCGATTACACTCTTGAGCATTTATCCCAGAAAAATGACAACTGATGTTTATGTACAAAATGATGTGCATTGAAAGATTGTAGCAGTTTTATTTGTAGTATTCCCAAAATGGAAATGACCCAGATGTCCTTCAGCAGGTGAATGATTAAATTGTGGTCCATCCATACCATGAAATATAACACTGCTTGGCAGGAAGAAGGAGAGACTAGTGACGCGCAAATCATGAGTGTCTGGGGCTTGATGCTTAGCGAGAAGAGCCAGTACCAAAAAGATTACTGGCTGTGTGGTTTTAGTATCCTGGTCATGATGTCGTACTTGATCATAGTTTTGCAAACGCTGTCTTTAGGGGAAACTGGGTGAAGAGTAGAAGAGATCCTTCTTTATTATTTCTTATAGCTTTATGTGAATCTTTAATAATATGAAATTAAAATTTAGTGAAAACCAACAAAACAACAACAAAATCATACCGCTCAGAATTCTACAAGTTTTTAAAACATTTTATTATTCTTTTTAATTTCACTGTGCTGAGTCTGATTTGCAACATACAGGATCGTCACTGTGGCATGCTGGATTTGTAGCTGTGGCATGCGAGCTGTTAGGTGTGGCCTGTGGGATCTATTCCCTGACCAGGGATTGAAGCCAGTCCCCCCTGCATTGGGACTGTGGGGTCTTAACCACTGGACCCAAGGGAAGCGCCCCCCCGCAAATACCATTTTTTGTGTATTTTGTTACACATACATTTCTTGAAAATCAAAAAGCACATTTTTAAGCAACTATTGTACATTCTGCTATGCAAGAATAATAATATATACAATTTGAGGCTTTTATTTGTAGATGAAATAATCCTCAATGCTTTCTTTAAGCAGAAGCACTTATTAAAGGATTTTAAGTAGTTTTGAGACTCTCCAGGAGAGCCACAGTCCGTCTTATGAAAGGTATGAAAATGCGTAATTCCAGGCTGAATACCAAGAGTCGTAGGACTGCTGTCTGGAGGAGCTGGACATTCTGCATCATGCCTGCTAGGACGCGACCGCATGGGCATCACTTGTGACTTTTCTTGAAATTGCTTCTGGCTTCCGAGGTCGTCTTAGTGATTTCACTAAGAACACCTTAAAACCTAGACACCTCCCCCTCATCTGCCATCTGTATCCTTGCTACAAATTTAGGTGAAGATGCAAGTATTCTGGATTCTACCTTAGGCATATTGCTTTTAAGCCAAAACTAGGATGCATGTTCAAAGATGCTAGATGGACATAAATTACAAATTACACTTATGCCCACCCTTTGGTTTACATTTCCAAGAAAGACCAACGCTTCTCTAGACCTATAATGCAGACAAATCCGATTTTCCTTCCTGAACAGTAGATTTTAAAATATTTTCACTGATGCACTGTCCTCCTCCCAGGCCACCATTATCCCCTTTGTCCTAATTGTAGTTGTTTGCTGCTGCTGCTGAGTCACTTCAGTCGTGTCCGACTCTGTGTGACCCCATAAACAGCAGCCCACCAGGCTCCCCTGTCCCTGGGATTCTCCAGGCAAGAACACTGGAGTGGGTTGCCATTTCCTTCTCAAATGCATGAAGGTGAAAACTGAAAGTGAAGTCGCTCAGTCGTGTCCGACTCTGAGCGACCCCATGGACTTCAGCCTACCAGGCTCCTCCATCCATGGGATTTTCCAGGCAAGAGTACTGGAGTGGGGTGCCATCGCCTTCTCCGTAGTTGTTTAGTCACTAAGTTTTTTCCAACTCTTTGCAACCCCATGGACTGTAGCCTGTCAGGCTTCTCCGTCCATGGGATTCTTCAGGCAAGAATACTGGAGTGGGTTGCCACTTCCTCCTCCAGGGCATCTTCCTGGACCAGGGATCGAACCCACGTCTGCTGTGTCTCCTGCATTGGCAAATGGGTTCTTTACCACTGAAGCCACCTGTGAAGCTCTTTCTCCTGACTAAATTCTTTAAATCCGTAAGACAGATCTTAGAGGAAAAAAAATTGCTCTTTAGTAACTGTGTTAATGTTAATCCCTATGAAAATATCTAGTGTAGAATTTTGCACATACTCAGTAAAATTTAGTTGCTTTGGCTCTTCCATCCCTTAGTTATTTCATGAAGATTTCTTGATTCTTCCTTTTGAAATCAATTGCTCTTTCCTCTCTTCTACCTTCATAACAACTACCACTTATCTGAAGGTGTCTGGTTCATTTTACTGAATATGTACACCTTAGTGATATGTAATTTTTTACTGTTTTGAAAATGAAACCTAAATCCTCTTACCTAGTCATTTATTTCGAGTTTTACTCAAATATATGTGTTTGAAATCTCATTTGATTTTTAGTTTTCTATGCTGCGTCTGCTAAGTATATATATTTTTTTTCTGCCTTTAAGGACATTTCTTCCCTTTTCTTCCCTTCCTTCCTGCTTCCCTCCCTCCCCAAAATATTTGGGTTTTCCTGCTTAAGAATTCTTAAGTGTATTGTGTGGTGTGTCTGTCTGTGTGCAGGGGAGGTTGGGATGGGAAGAGATGAGGGATTTCATCACCACCTAATGAGCCAGGCATAACTGTCACATTCTTTGTAACCAACACACACGTCCAGAGAGCCGTCACTAACTAGTGTCAAGGGCTACCTGAACGTCTAGCTTGAGCGTGATAAAAATTTCCAAATAACGATTTAAGAAAATAATTGTTCACTTGGCAACTATGAACTTATGTTAAGTTTTCCTGTGTTTAAGAAAAAGATATAGCTCTCGAGAAACACAAAACTCAGAAGTCAAATAAAGAAAGAACTGGAGGTCCAGAACTGATTTCCACTGGGAATTATTAAACTGTAAAATATCAAGAGTACCTATGCATGCATACTCAGTCATGTCCAACTCTTTACAACCCCGTTGATTGTAGCCCCCAGGCTCTGTCCATGGGATTTTCCAGGCGGGAATACTGGAGTGCGTTGCCATTTCCCCTCTTCCTCACTCAGGGATTGAACCCGTGTCTGCTGTGTCACCTGGATTGGCAAGCAGGTTCTTTACCACTGAGCCACCGGCAAAGCCCATGTTTACCTCAGCCCCACCCAAAAGAGAATTCCCCCGTTCCCTTCAGAGACCTCATAAAATTGTGTGCTTTCTTCCTCTATGACAGAAATTATTCTCTTTGTCTTCATGGCTCCTGAAGGCAATCATGGGTTTTCTTTAAACTGAAAAGAAATCTAGTGTAACATTATAGCACAGTACCCTTTCTACTTTGCCTAAGCTTTCTTTCTTTTTTTTTTTTTTCCAATGCTGTCTCCAACTTTGGGTCAGAATCAGCTACTGTAACCCCCAACATGGGCCTGGTAGGTAGTTGCATGAACTCCATTTTTCATGACAGCAGTATCCAAATGCCGAATTTAAAGTATTTGGGAGCTTCCCTGGTGGTGCGATAGATAATAATCTGCCTGCCAATGCAGGGGACACGGGTTCAGTCCCTGGTCTTGGAATATTCCACATATTCCAAGGAGCCACTAAGCCCAATGATGTCACAACTGCTGAAGCTGGCGTGCCTAGAGCCTGTGCTCTGCAACAACAGAAGCCTGTGCGTTACAATTCGAGAGTAGCCCCCACTCTCTGCACCTAGAGAAAGCCCGTGTGCAGCAGCGAAAACCTAGCACAACCAAGCATGAAGGAAAGAAGGAAAGGATTAAAAAGGTATTCATGTTTAGTAACAGCATGAACTTCTTGATGTGCCTTCCATTTCCACCAAGGTGCATTTGTGAATGGCACCTTGGAGATCGCCATAGGGAACTACTGACTGATCTCCAAGGTAAAGGTAAAAATGCAGCTCTTTAAACAATGATTTGTGGCATGTGTTTGGAAAACGAAGTGTTTAGGCACTGGCCCAAATATTAACTGGAAATTGGTGCTGCAAGGCAGATGTTTACCATCCCTAAACAAATGGACCGCAGAACTCCATGAGTCTCCCAGCTGTTGATATGCTCTAGTTTCAGCAAGAAGAGAGTCATTTAAAATGAAATCCCTTTGCCTTTGTAGAAACACAGTTGTGGGTGAAAATGTCATTTGATTTCAGAAACACAAGCTGCTGATGACTTGTTTAGAAATACATGGAGTCCATGCAGGATGAATGCAGGCAGTGGCCCAGGATAAACATGGCGACCGATGGTGGAAAAGTCTCACAAAGTAAAACCCACTTCATAAGGGGATGGCCGTCTGGTCTTCTGATCAGTATGGCCCTGAATTTCCAATCTGTTTGCAGGACTGTGCTTCATGTGGAAAAGCCAGCACTTGTCTTTCTCAATTCAGTTCTTCATAGTTAAGGAATAATCCTTCAAGTTTCAGGCATTGTGTTGCTTATAGATTTCAGACATCCTGTTTCTTGTCATTTTTAGTATGATTGCAAATTTTTTTTTATTTCTGAGTTTTCAGCTATTTTGGTGGGTTCTCTTGAAATATTATTTCAAATTGAAAATCTCAAGAAATGCTTATTGAACTGATTCTAAAAGTAACACATCATTAACCTCTTTTATCTAAAATGTAAATCAGAAAAGAGGGAGAAGAAAGAGAGGCACAAAGTTAGTTTTATATTAGAGTATTATTTTGGATAATATGGTAACTTTTCCACTTGTCATGGAGCTATTACCAAAGATGGGGGTGGGGGAGGGTAGAATTAATTTCCTCTAAAATATCTCTTACTTTGATTTTTTTAAGTACCAGTGAACTGGGCTACAAATTCATTCCACCAACATTCAGAGCTCTTTGCTCTCACAACTGTCCTGCTGGAATCAATAAGCTGTTGATTAAAAACCTTGTTACTTAATACATTTAGTAAGCTTAATCTGTTTTTTAGAAACCTAAGCACTTTCATGTCACTAGCTGCAGGGGTAGAGACAAAAGCTGTGGCTAATTATTAACAACTTCACAAAGCTGATATTGAATTTCTAATGTATCCCAAATGCCCCTTCCTCCCACCCCCACCCCCATTAGTTCCTGTGTCCCACCAGCTCACACATTGTAAGCTTGGTGAATGACTTTCAGTTTAAGATCCTAAAGTTTCAGAAAAACTTGAAACAATAACAAATTCTCTGGTCATTTTGAAACAGTCCTGTACCGCAGCAACATCTGGATACAAAGGGGAGTCATTGCTGGCTGGAAGAGGGCCAATGGCATCCTTCCGCTCCACCTGCTTCAAGATGGGTGACTCCCAGCTGCTGAGTAAAGAGGAGGAATGGGGTCAGGATGGCCTTGTAAAACAGGCCAAGCTGGGTTAGACGTGTTTCAGTTCTCAGATCCCTATTCCTTCCCCTGCAACCTCTCCTGAGCTTCAGAATTGCATTTCCAACTGCCAAATATACAAACATTTCCTGACTTGCAGAAGACAATAGCTAAGGACTATACTGAGAGTTGGGGACCAGAGACAGATTTCAAACCGAAAACTAGTCCTCGGTTTGTCCCTGGGGGTGTGTCCTGGTAGGGAAGGTGACATAATTAAGGCACCCAATGAAGCTGGGGCTTAGTCTGTGGGGTCACTGTGAGTTGGACATGACTGAAATGCCTTAGCAATGAAGCTGGCATTTATTGGTCAGGGCTCTGACTTCTGCATAGCTAGCCCTGTACGCCATATAACGTTATGCTTAGAACATGCTGGAATCATTATGTATCAGACACGAGTCGCACTGGTAGAACAAGGTCTAAGACCAGGACAATAAGATCATTTTCCCCTGAAATCTGCCTATCTCATTAGGCTTTTCATGGGTGATATAACTTCTCCTTTCCTCCAAACATGCAGGGGTCCCCTGACTATCCCTGCTAAGCATGCCATTTCCATTATGGTTATAAATTATGTGCCTGGCCCTCAGAGCTTCTTATCCCACATTACAGATACTTATTGAAGATGAACTATTATATGACAGCACAAGGAAAAATGAACTTTGGGAAGTAAAACTAACGGATTTTTTTTATAAACCATTAATCCATCTAGCAAGTTGTGATATAGATAATTTCCATAGAGTGTATAGTTCACATGGATTATTCCTGAAATTATAACACATACACATGCGCAGTCTTTACAAATAACACCATCAGTTTAATATTTTATTAATGATTTAGCTTGATTCTACTTTTTCCAATTGAATTTCTGAGTTATATTTACTTTTATAATTATTATTAATTGTTGGTTTTCTTTTGTTTAGGTTCTGAAATGCAAGAAAGAGCTAAGCGTGGACACTGTAGGTTATATAACAAAAATGTTGTGAAATTATATTCTCATACATTTCTCTAAACATACAGTGTCTCTGAGGGACCTGGTTGAAAATCTATGCCTGAAGCCAAACCTATCTTTGGGCATTTTATTCCCATGAGTAAATATATACCCTTTGCCATTTAAGTGCATTTTCTATTATTTGCTGTCGTAAGTACTCTGTCTGATAAAATGAAGTGAAGTGAAGTGGTCGCTCAGTTGTGTCTGACTCTTTGCGACCCGGTGGACTGTAGCCTACCAGGTTCCTCCGTCCATGGGATTCTCCAGGCAAGAATACTGGAGTGGGTTGCCATTTCCTTCTCCAGGGGATCTTCCCGACCCAGGGATTGAACCCAGGTCTCCCACATCACGAGCAGACGCTTTAACCTCTGAGCCACCAGGGAAGCCCCATCTGATAAAATGACTATACCTTACTATCTAAGCTCTGGGTCATAAAATCTTAGATCAGAAAGGGTGAGAAGGGGAACTTGTTTTTCCAGACAGTATTACTGGGTTTGTCTCTCTTAAGTGTGACTGCAAAATTGTGGGCTGAGTGAATTTACTCAAAGCTAAAACCAGGTATTTTGGACATATTTTTAGGTGGTAGACTTGGGAAATGGTAAGGATTACATACCTATTTATTACCTTATGGGTGATGAATAGTTTTTAGACCTGGTGTATTTGGCATCTGACTGGCTGGTGCCTGGTTCTCTGGAATATTAATAAATATTTGTTTAATCAGTGAACGAACGGATGAAAGGAGATAGCACAAGAGAAAGGGGGAATGGGAGAGAGTATTTCAGTATCACTGCTGTATCAATGTGGTTTAATCCAGTCTTCCACCTTGGGTTCAACAGCAACCCTTAGCGTGATTTATTCAAGAGCTGGAGATCTGTTTATTGAGTCTGATCCTTTCCTCTTATAAACAAAGGGCCATTTGCCTCAGAAATTTCCCATTTGGTTCTCTAGCTGTATGCCCTACGCGAGCTCACACACTCAAAACAAAACTTTTAGATCGTATTTAAAAAAGAAGACCACACAGGTGCCACTGGATATGAAGATAAAGTTACAGTTGTAAAGCACATGGTGATGGCTTCCCAAAACACCAAGCCCTAAATTTAAATTCTCAGGAGAAGGAGAAGGATATATTGAATTATACACACTAACTGAAAACTTTGGTATCACTAAAACAAAACTGAAAAACATTTTAGAGCATTTGATCCTTTTTCTTCACAGAAGCAACGTCCCGGTATCTTACCTATCATTTTCATTTTGTCATCCAGAAAGAGAAACACAGTGCTCCACTATCCATTCTTGCCAAGGGTTCAAATTAAGTGTTTTTGAAATTTTTTTTTTTAAGTGAGTTCAATATAAACTTGGTATGAATACAAATACTTTCTTTCCTTAGAATGACCCCTTTAACTTACATGATCTCATCTCACTTTACAGCATTGCATGATAGGATATCATGTAATGAGGTTATAAAACTCAGAAGAATCACATTTCAGCTAAAAGTGGAAGTTGGTAATAAACAAAGATGGCCACTTTCACTGGGAATGGAGCGATATACTAAAATGTAAACACTCTATAAACTGACCCTGGGGAGAAGACTTGGAAATGTTCTTAACACAAAGACAGTGACTCTTCCACCCTTCCACTGGAAAGAGGGTGAAGCCCCCGATTTGCTGATGATATGTGATACCCCCAGAATGAGCATCTCTGACACCACAATTGCCCCCCACCTTGGAATGACCAGACTTGGCCAACTGGCTTCTATAGAATGAGCCAAACACCATTTTGGAGTTTTATTTTGCAGCTGCTAGAAACTCAGGGGAAGATGCCAATCCCAACTGAAATCCAAGAAGAAGGAAGAGAAGAAATGAGATCTCGGCTATAAACGGTTCATCATCCATTCCAGAGAGGAGATGCTGGCAGGGGTCACGCAGGTTGACAGAGAGTGAATCCTTCATCCTTAAAGAAATCTGTTGGCTGCCTCATGTTAGGGTGCTGCAAACACAAAACCCTAAACCTTCCATCAGTAGCACCTGGTCTGCTCCTGATGGGCGAGCAGGAATAATTAAAGGTGTCAGAACTTTCTGGAAGAAATCCAGGTGACAAAATTCTCTGGGGTGAATACAAAGGGGAAAAAGCCTAGGAACTTGGTTTCACTTTATGTCTGTCTCCTCGTCTCATGGGGAATATGCAACCCTTTGAGAATTGCTCATCATGGCAAGGATGAGGGTGGGCTGGAAGCTTAGGGAGAAGAAGTGCCTGGATAGGGCCTCTTACCCACAGCCTACCATCTTTCCACATCTCCAAGGCTTGCAACCCCTCAGACAAGACATGGTGTATACAGGCTGTGAGAGGGGAAGGGTGAGGCTAGGCAGGTCATCTTTAAACCAAAACAAATCACTTTATTGCCTGAGAAATATCAACAACCTTAGATAGGCAGATGATACCACCCCAATGGCAGAAAGCCAGGAGGCACTAAAGAGCCTCTTGATGAGGGTGAAAGAAGAGTGTGAAAAAGCTGGCTTGAAACTCAACTTTCAAAAAATGAAGATCATTGCATCTGGTCTCATCACTTCATGGCCAATCAGTTCAGTTGAGTTCAGTCGCTCAGCTGTGTCTGACTATTTGCACCCCCATGGACTGCAGCACGCCAGGCCTCCCTGTCCATCACCAACTCCCAGAGTTTATCCAAACTCATGTCTATTGAGTCGGTGATGCCATCCTGCCATCTCACCCTCTGTCATCCCCTTCTCCTCCTGCCTTCAATCTTCCCCAGGATCAGAGTCTTTTCCAATGACTCAACCCTTCCCATGAGGTGGCCAAAGTACTGGAGTTTCAGCTTTAACATCATTACTTCCAAAGAACACCCAGGACTGATCTGCTTTTGAATGGACTGGTTGGATCTCCTTGCAGTCCAAGGGACTCTCAAGAGTCTTCTCCAACACCACAGTTCAAAAGCATCAATTCTTCGACACTCAGCTTTCTTCACCATCCACCTCTCACATCCATACATGACCCCTGGAAAAACCATAGCCTTGACTAGACGGACTTTTGTTGGCAAAATAATGTCTCTGCTTTTTAATATGCTGTCTAGGTTGGTCATAACTTTCCTTCCAAGGAGTAAGCTTCTTTTAATTTCATGGCTGCAGTCACCATCTGCAGTGATTTTGGAGCTCAAAAAAAAAAAAGTCAGCCACTGTTTCCACTGTTTCCCCATCTACTTCCCATGAAGTGATGGGACTGGATGCCTTGATCTTAGTTTTCTGAATGTTGAGCTTTAAGCCAACTTTTTCACCCTCCTCTTTCACTTTCATCAAGAGGCTCTTTAGTTCTTCTTCACTTTCTGCCATAAGGATGGTCATCTGTGTATCTGAGATTATTGATATTTCTCCTGGAAATCTTGATTCCAGCTTGTGCTTCTTCCAGCCCAGTGTTTCTCATGATATATATACTCTGCATATAAGTTAAATAAGCAGGGTGACAGTATGCAGCCTTGACATACTCCTTTTTCTATTTGGAACCAGTCTGTTGTTCCATGTCCAGTTCTAACTGTTGCTTCCTGACCTGCATACAGATTTCTCAAGAGGCAGGTCAGGTGGTCTGGTACTCCCATCTCTTGAAGAATTTTCCAGTTTGTTGTGATCCACACAGTCAAAGGGTTTGGCATAGTCAATAAAAAAGAAATGGATGTTTTTCTGGAACTCTCTTGTTTTTTTGATGATCCAGCAGATGTTGGCAAAATTTGATCTCTGGTTCCTCTGCCTTTTCTAAATCCAACTTGAACATCTGGAAGTTCACGGTTCATGTGTTGTTGAAGCCTGGCTTGGAGAATTTTGAGCATTACTTTACTAGCGTGTGAGATGAGTGCAATTGTGCAGTAGTTTGAACATTCTTTGGCATTACCTTTCTCTGGGATTGGAATGAAAACTGACCTTTTCCAGTCCTGTGACCACTGCTGAGTTTTGCAAATTTGCATGGCTAACAGATGGGGAAAAGTGAAAACTGTGACAGATTTTATTTTCTTGGGCTCCAAAATTACTGCGGATGGTTACTGCAGCCATGAAATAAAAAACTGCTTGTTTCTTGGAAGGAAAACTATGACAGACCTTGATAGAAGGTTTTAAGAAGCAGAGACATCACTTTGCTGACAAAGGTGTGTATAGTCAAAGCTATGGTTTATCCAGTAACCATGTATGGATGTGAGAGTTGGATGATAAAGAAGTCTGAGTGCTGAAGAACTGATGCTTTTGAACTGTGGTATTGGAGCAGACTCTTGAGAATCCCTTTAACAGCCAGGAGATCAAACCAGTCAATCCTAAAGGAAATCAACTGTGAATATTCATTGGAAGGGCTGATGCTGAAGCTGAAACTCCAATACTTTGGCCACCTGATACAAAGAGCTGACTCACTGAAAAAGACCCTGATGCTGGGAAAGATTGAAGGCAGGAGATAGGAACAACAGAGGACGAGATGGTTGGATAGCATCACTGACTCAATGGACATGACTTGAGTAAACTCCAGGAGATAGTGAAGGACAGGGAAGCCCAGTGTGCTGCAGTCCATGGGTTGCAAAGAGTCGGATGTGACTTAGTGACTGAACAACAACTTTATGTCTGAAGTTGAAAGCAGCCGGCATCACCAAGCACAGCATGGTTTAGACCTGCCAATTCTTAAACTCTGCAACTATCAGGAGATGAGGAGAGACTCTACTCTCTTGACCTTTAAAGAGACTACTTTCTGTGGATGAGGGAACACTTGATAAGTGGTGAGGGTGACATGCCTGAAGGCATGTTCAAGCTGCCTTTCAAGAGGGCATGCTCCATGAACTGCAGAATTTTGTCTTCCTGCAGAAAGATTGTATCTACTAAGCAGAAGACACTTCTCAGCAGGTAGGTCCTTCTAGTCCTTCCCCCTCACACTGCTCAGGCTCTTCTCTAAACAGACATTGAACGAAGATTAAATGATATTGGCTTGAAACGGTGCCACATTGGTGGTCCTGAATACCCACCTCTTTCTCTGTCACTCTCCCTCCACCCAGAAGGAAAGGTGTGCGCCCCTTATCACAGAAGGACACAGCATGAAAACAAAGAAGCAAGCAAATAAACACATTTAACAACCAGAAATGGTGGGGGGCTATGCAGGATAAGGCCGTGAGGACATTCTGGCCCCAGAGAGTCTCTCTCCACATGAAGGCACCAGAAGGCAGAGGAAGTCCTACTTCAGCAACACTTGGAAGCCTAGCCTCATCTGATGGTAAATGAGGAAGAGGCTGGAAAGTCTTCAGTCTGGTGTTTTGGAAACATTTCTTAATAGAGCCTCTCCTACTCCGTGCTTTCACTGCCAACGGCTGGGTTCAGTCAGTAGTCAGGGAACTTACATCCTGAAAGTTGCAAGGTTTAGCCAAAAAAATAAGGAGTAAAACCAATAACTGAAGGCGAAGAGTCCAGCCAACTCCTTAAGTATTTTCACCATTATCAGTCAAGCAACTGATGCAACATTGAACAGGAGAGTATATGGAGCACACAGAATAACATCAGTACACAAATCCCAAACCAACACTTGGAACATGCCTCACGTGTACACAGAGTGATAAAGATGCAGTATTTTTTCTTTTTTAAATTTGAGGTGTAGTTGATGTACAACTGAGAGTTGGACTATAAAGAAAGCTGAGCACCAAAGAATTAATGCTTTTGAACTCTGGTGTTGGAGAAGACTCTTGAGAGTCCCTTGGACTGCAAGGAGATCCAACCAATCCATTCTAAAGGAGATCAGCCCTGGGATTTCTTTGGAAGGAATGATGCTAAAGCTGAAACTCCAGTACTTCGGCCACCTCATGTGAAGAGTTGACTCATTGGAAAAGACACTGATGCTGGGAGGGATTGGGGGCAGGAGGAGAAGGGGACAACAGAGGATGAGATGGCTGGATGGCATCGCCGACTTGATGGACATGAGTTTGAGTGAACTCCGGGAGTTGGTGATGGACAGGGAGGCCTGGTATGCTGCAGTTCATGGGATTGCAAAGAGACAGACATGACTGAGTGAACTGACTGACTGATGTACAATATGAAAAGTTTCACGTGTACAACATAATGACTCACAATTTGTTAAAGTTATATTCCATTTGTAATTTTTATAAAATTTTAGCTGTAAAAAATAGAGCCCCTTTTGTTTCATTTTTGAGACCTATCATGAACCATAGGAGTTGGAAGTTAAGGAGATTGGGGTCTTGCCAGGTGAGCCCTCCTGGATGACACTTTGTAGTGGAACTCGTTTGTAGCACATTATTAATAACTTTAAACTGTAAGCTATTTCAACTGTTTTTCTTAAAGTCCTCAAAGTTATCTAGAAAGTTTTTCTCAAGAAGAAAGTGTGTTTAGTAAAAATTTTTAAAAGAAAATATTTTCAAATTTTATTAAAATGTTTCATATATTGCAGATATCAAAGTAGAAAAACATATTTTTTAAAAAGAAAAAAAAAATAGGTGGAATTACAGAAGACCCATAGCTCAGTTGGTAAAGAATCTGCCTGCAGTTCAGGAGACCCCAGTTCGATTCCTGGGTTGGAAAGGTCTGCTGGAGAAGGGATAGGCTACCCACTCCAGTATTCTTGGGCTTCCCTGGTGGCTCAGCTGGTAAAGAATCTGCCTGCAATGTGGGAGACCTGAGTTCTGGTCCCTAGATTGGGAAGACCCCCTGGAGAAGGGAAAGGCTACCCACTCCAGTATTCTGGCCTGGAGAATTCCATGGACTGTATAGTCCATGGGGTCGCAAAGAGTCAGACCCAACTAAGCAACTTTCACTTCCAGAAAACTTGAGCTTTGGAAGAGCACAATTTGAGCACATTTCTAGATGAGGAAAAAGTGTCTTAGGGACCTTATTTATAAAAGGTCATCGATTTATTAAATAAAAGTGAAACAAGCAGGAAAAATCAAATCCTATCTAGTGTGTTGGGATTTTTTTCCAAGAGACATTGTATGTGGATCCTGGCCTCAGGAAGCTCTTTAGGGAGGGAAAGATGTGTATGGAGACATAATACAAGCTACATGGTGATATCAACCATGAGAGAAGCAAATAAGATGCTCTGAAGACTTGTACTGGAGAGGATTTTCATTCCACCCTGGAGATTCTCAAGGTGACCCTTAAACAGGGTCTGATATCTTGAGACTGTTGAGGGTATAGGGAAGTTTGGAAGCCAGGTGGAGGAGGATCCAGCAGAAGAATCAAGGAACAGAAACTCAGACTGTGTACAGCCTTCAGGAAGCAGTTGGAACTTACATAGCATACACAGGAATTCTCAGGAGGTGAGAAAGTTGGGTCTAAGTAATAGTCAAATCTGCTGTGTGTGCTCAGTTGTGTCCAACTCTTTGTGATCCCATAACCTGCCAGGCTCCTCTGTCCATGGGATTTTCCAGGCAAGAATACTGGAGTGGGCTGCCATTCTCTTCTCCAGGGGACCTTCCTGACCCAGGGATTTAACCTGCATCTTTTGAGTCTCCCGCATTGGCGGGCAGGTTCTTCATCACTAGTGCCATCGAGGAATATATTAGACTTACTAAGAATGTCAGTGCAGCCACCAGAGAGCTTGAAATAGCAGGCGAGCCCTTCTGAGCACCAGAGGCTAGGGCTGCCTAGTGGCTGTTGGCCTGAAGTCCTTTCAGGGAGAGCAAAGGAGGTGGCTCCTTCTTGGGTCATTGGCCAGTCTGGCTTGGAACTGAACAGGGTTACAGGGATGAAGATGACAGCGAGAGAACCATGTCAGCTGCAGCAGAGAAAAGATTTCTTTCTCAGAGGGTTGACCAGATGCTCCAGGAAAAGGGATGGGGTCCCTGAGATATGACGATGCGAGCAGCTCAGCCTCTTCCAAGGCTGGGAAGAGGCGAACTGGCAAACCAGCCAATGTGGCATCACCCGACCCTGGACCTCAGTGTCACCTCCAGGTTCGGTGCCATGGACATCTGCTCACACCTGTGAGATCCACTTCATTCCTCATAGCACGTGAGCACACCAAACACTTCCCTCTACGGCCAGGTCAAGTCTTTTGTGCTCCTGCCCTTTCTTTCCCAGTAGCATCTCTGTGGTCTCTCAAGTATTTGCCCTGTGATTATTGAAGAATTACTTTACATTCAGTCTCCTGGGAACACGGAGGAAAAAATCACGCTTGAAATTCTGTTGTCTGAACTTAAGTTAGAATCATTGAAAACCTAAATGTCTTAAAACGCAACCAGCATCACCTCTATTTGGTCCTTGTGATGTGGAGCAAATAGCTTTATCTAAACCCCATATCTGACATCCTTACACACCGTTATTTGTTTCTATTTATTATTAAAATATTTCCCTGCTGTGTCATATGGAACAGCTTTCGAAGATTCCTGTGAGCCACAGCTGGGAAATTCCTTCTTTGAAGTGCCCCATTTATTCATCTTTTGTCAGTGGCAGGCTCTTTATGCTCAGACATTTTATACTTTTCACAGTTATTTCAGAATCTATTTCATTTGACGGAGAGTCCATTTATCATTCTGCACACACTCCCATTTCTCATTTTCCTCATTTCTCTCACTTTGGCATTCTGTTAAGTTCATCAGAGCATTTTTTTTTTCTTTTTTCCTTTCCTTTTAAGCTGAACTGTGAAGTCTAGAAAGACACTGAAAGCCCACTGCCTTGGAAGAATCATACCTCCAGTTTTTACTTGGACTCCCATCTTCACCTAGAGATATAAAAGTTGGAGACTGTAACTCATAAATCTGCCTAATAAGATCAACAGCTCTCAGACATAAATCTGAAAGTGGGTGGTTCATTGGAGAATATCAGCTTGACTCCACTTAGAATCAAAAAGAGCTTTTGTCCATCTGGTTGCTAAATCTCGTTCTCCCAAGGTTTCTCAGTGGACCAGTTCTGCACATGGGCAGAATTTATATCAATTTGCCTAGGTGCAAAAGGAAACAAGGAGATGATCCTGTGGTTCTGAGATCGTTTCAATTTCAGCAGCGTGTTCCCTTGAAGCTGATATACAAAAGAGCTTTTCCCCTACCTAGACTAATTTTGGCTGAGTGTTATTACTTTCATTTGACTTAATCAAGAAAAAAGGCAGTTTGTCATGATGGAAATCCAGATAGTTGATATCTTGGATCCTTCTCTTGGTATGATAATGTAATGTAACTCAGCAAAAATTGCTTGCCTGCTCACTGACTTAGGCTACTAGCAATGCAAACGACACCAAAGTTGTATAAATCTTAGGAAGTAGTGTATGGATGTGAGAGTTGGACTGTGAAGAAGGCTGAGCACCGAAGAATTGATGCTTTTGAACTGTGGTGTTGGAGAAGACTCTTGAGAGTCCCTTGGACTGCAAGGAGATCCAACCAGTCCATTCTGAAGGAGATCAGCCCTGGGATTTCTTTGGAGGGAATGATGCTAAAGCTGAAACTCCAGTACTTTGGCCACCTCATGCGAAGAGTTGACTCATTGGAAAAGACTCTGATGCTGGGAGGGATTGGGGGCAGGAGGAGAAGGGGACAACAGAGGATGAGATGGCTGGATGGCATCACTGACTCGATGGATGTGAGTCTGAGTGAACTCCGGGAGTTGGTGATGGACAGGGAGGCCTGGTGTGCTGCGATTCATGGGGTCACAAAGAGTCAGACGCGACTGAGTGAACTGAACTGAATGTCCTCATTGTGGTGTGTGCATATCAGAACTCTTTTGGGCCTTTTCATTTTGGAAATCTTGTAAGAGACTCATTGGCAAGAAAGGAAGAAGGGAAGAAAGGAAGGAGGGGAGGAAGGAAGAGGGAGAGGAAGCAAGGAAGGAAGGAAAGAAGGAAAAAAGGAAGGAAGAGAGGGAAAAGCACACCCAGAAAAGGAGACTTTATACAATGACTTGAAATATAGAACCTGAAAACTGAGTGATTTCTGTGGATTGCTGCCTTCACATATTTGTATATTTTAAACATAAAAATTCATTCTCCAAAGTGTTTTTCTGATTGTTGACATTATACTCTTATTTATAAGTTAAGTCAGAAAAGAACATAAAGGAAAAATAGCAACCGATCTTAATCCCTTTACAGTATTTTTGTAAAAATGGAATTACACTGCATATACAGGTCTTTTGACTAATCCCAACTATTTTTACCTTGTACAAATAAAGTACATGGTTACTATCCAATGAAAGTATTGTAGCCACATAGACTACAGGAATCTAAATTTCCCCGTATTCTGGTATCCCTAACACAAGCACTGCTCGAAAATTTTAGGATCGCTTCCTGAAGTCTTATGATATATCGATTTGTCAATTCCTTTGATGTTCATTTCCCTACACTGGAAGCTCTGTGAAGGTAGGGTTTTATTTGGTTGTCCTCTTCAAACCTCAGTGTGTATCTGTTAGTCCCAAGCTCCTAATTCCTCCCCCAACTCTTTTTCCTCTTTAGTAACCGTAAGTTTTTTTTCTGTGAGTTTATTTCTGTTTTGTAAATATGTTCATTTGTACTTTTTTTTTTTCTAGATTCCACATACAAGTGGTATGCGTCCTGCAGTCCATGAGGCCCCAGAGAGTTGGACATAATTTAGTGGCTGAACAACAATATAAATGATATCATACGATATTTCTCTTTCTCTGTATGATAATCGTCAGGTCCCTCCATGTTGCTGCAAATGGCGTTGTTTTATTCTCTCTTATGGCTAAGTCATATTCCATTGTACATATATTCCAATATATGTAGCACGTCTTTATCCATTCATCTGCCAGTGGATGTTTAGTTTGCTTCCAGGTCTTTCTATTGTAAATACTGCTGCTGTGAACACTGGGGTGCATGTATCTTTTTGAATAAGAGTTTGATCTGGATATATGCCCAGGAGTGGCACTGGTGGGTCAGATGGTAACTCTACTTTTAGTTTTTTAAGGAACCTCCCTATGTTCTCCACAGTGGCTGCACCAACTTACATCCCCGCCAACGGTGTAGGAGGGTTCTCGTTTTTCCACACCCTCTCCAGCATGTGTTATTTGTAGACTTTCTAATGATGGCCATTCTGACCGGTATGAGATGGTACCTTATTGTAGTTTTAATTTGCATTGCTTCATCGGTCTTAAATATGCTCCATTGCATATTAGAAAGCAAACATATCACTTTTCCAACAAAAGTCCATCTAGTTTAAAGCTATGGTTTTTTCCAGTAGTCATGCACCAGTGTGAGAGTTGGACCATAAAGAAGACTGAGTGCTGAAGAATTGATGCTTTTGAGTTGTGGTGCTGGAGAAGACTCTAGAGAGTCCCTTGAATTGCAAGGAGATGAAACCAGTCAATCCTAAAAAAAAATCAACCCTGAATATTCATTAGAAGGACTGATGCTGAAGCTGAAGCTCTAATACTTTAGCCACCTGATGCGAAGAGCCAACTCATTGGAAAAGACCCTAATTCTGGGGAAATTGAAGGCAAAAAGAGAAAGGGGTGGCAGAGGATGAGATGGTTGTATAGAATCACTGACTCAATGGATATGAGTTTGAGCAAATTCTGGGAGATAGTGAAAGTCAGGGACATGCTGCAGTCCATGGGGTGACAAAGAGTCGGACACAACTTAGTGACTGAATATCTATTGATCTTAAATTTAGTAGAAGCTTCCCTAGAAATGCTTTCCCTAGAGATACTTTCCAAATTTTCTTGATTTGTTAGAAAATAGATATATATTTGAATAGGATAGAGCATGCCTATAGGATTCAAGAATGAGAGTATTTATATCAGGTGGCAGGATGGAAGCAGCAACTAGACCTAAATGCAGGAATTAAAATCCTTTTAGAACTCAGTGGGAAATTACCTTTTTATCTTTAGAGTAGGGAAAGTAATCCATTTAGTCTGTACATGGAATGAGTTAGAATTTGAAAGCTTGGTATGCTGGCTAAGCTTCCCTCAGTAGTACTCTGTAATTATGAAAGTCTGAATTTCTAATTGGTGTGAAGATGAAACCCTGACTCCCAACCGTCACTAAAAAGAGTTTTGCTCTTATGATCTGGGTCGGTATTTGGAAAGAAAATTAAATGGTCAGGCTGTGTTCCCTGGAGTTAGCATCAGAGTTGTAGATAACCCTTGAGTTATGTGAGTTACTGAGCATTTTAATCACCTGCTAAAGGACTTAAAAAATTCTGACCTCCACCAAATACTTTTCCTTAGACCAAAAGCCTTAACAATTCCCTTACTCCTATCAATACTGTAAGCCTATTGCCATTCCTCCCTAGAAATACTCTAATTTCTCTTTTCTAACCCAGAACTTCCCAAAATGACAGGTCGATCAAAAGAATATCTGAATAGAAAGCCAGTCATCTATCAAAGGAGACTCAACCGAAACCAAGGAGAAATGATCCGTCTCATTTCAGAGGCAGTCAGATCTGAAGACAGTCTTAACACTGGTATTTGAGCTATTTGGGCAATTCCCATTCTTATCTTCAGCCTCTGCAGTCAGGTTGGAGGTCTGCTTGGTGCACGCAGCATCTACCGTCCACACCAAAGGAAGCCCCGTTCTTTGTGGTGCTTTGAGAAGAAAGCCATCATCTTGACACGCTATTTGTTACAATGAAAAGCCTTCGTACAACCATCTGTTTCTTATAAATGTGTTTATTTGTTCATCCCGGAGGAGCAGGGTCTTGGTTAAATGGTCCCCAGTCACACAAGGAGAGTTGTGATTAACATCAGGATCCTCAAGGGCTGATAATGAAAGTCATGCTGTTCCGTTTCTTCACTGTATAAATCAAGACACGTTCATCTCACTAAATGTTTGTTCAATGACTCATGTCCCTGTATTCAACGTCTTCGATTTTTTTTCCAGTCTCCTAAAGGTCCAAAGATGAAAATGCGAATATTTTTTAACATAGTCTGTTAAAAAATACCCAATTTAAAAGTGAAGCTTAAAAACATATACTGAAGGCCAGGACACAAGGGCATGGTGTTCTCAAACATTGTCTTGGGGACAGTGAGTGGGTTTGGCATTTGAGGAAATTAATCTAGTGATATCAACAAAAAATTACACATTCTTTGACATAGGTTTCTACTTATGCACATTCAGTCTACAGAAATAAGAGACTTAGGACTGAAAATTTAACAGGGTGGTACGGAGGAGGGGCAAGTAATTTTTTCCAAAGATTAAAACTAAGTTGAGATAAAAAGACTAAGTAGTCCCATTTTCTCAGTTTAATGTTGGCATTTCCCTAGAGACATCAGTGCTTTCAGTATTGGGGTCTGGGGTTGGGTGGTGGGGAGGAAGCAGAGCTTTGACTCAAATGTAAAATTCAAGTTTTAAATGAGACTGAATTTTCTGGATGCAAATGAGCCTATTTTATCAAAGAAAAGCTACCAAATTCTGATGGGTTTATGGAAAGTGGGATTTGATAGAGCATAGTTGGAATCAGTTATAGGAAAAATAAAATTCTTTCATGTTTATATCTTGACAATTGATATATCACATTTATGATTATTATATTGAAATGTACATACATATTTTGGGGAATAAAATATTTTTTATTTATATATTTTAGTCATTTCCATGGCTGCAGGGCATTGGTAATTTTTTTTTTAACTTTTAAAAATTAAGCAAAAAAAGATATACTAAATTTGGACAAACACAAAATTAATCAGGAATATGGAGAACATGAATATAAAAATCAGAATGAGCTGGAAAAGAGGCACAAAATACTGCTTCGTTAGTTTGGGGTGTTTACTTATAAATGATTTAAGTAAATGTTTATGGAGTATTTGCTATGTGCCACAAACTCGTCAGACGTTTTCACATTTATCTCATTTAATACATCTGGTGCCATCAGTGGCGTTACTTGATTCCACAGCTCTTTGTAGACAGTTTTCAGTGATTGCAAAGAAGAGAATTTGGAACATGTGATATCCTGAAATTTTAAAACTGATTTCTGTGAATTTCTAGAACAGAGTTCAAAAAAAATATATATGGACAGGAAGGAGAAAGAATAAGTCAAAGAAAATTGGGAGCTGAGAAATGAAGGTTGGTAAAGCCTGAAGACTCATTTTTAAAATATTAACATATTTTTAATAAAATCTCTGAACAGGGCTGCTTGCAACATATTGCCAATAGTCAGTTATATCACTTGAAGATTATCCAAATTCTTTTCCAACTTTTCTTCTTCCTGTCCTTGAATGCTCACCTCAAAGTGAGGTTCTTTCCCTTAAAATAACAAGCAAAAAATGACTAAGCAGTCATGATCATACAGTTGAATTGACATGGGCTCATTAATAAATATTCTATTTTAGGACATAAACATTCTTGTTTGTCCCCAGTATCAAGGCTCTATAAGGCCAAGTCTGCTTGAATCACCAACTGGCTTTGTTTATCCAGGGGTCCAGTTTTAACATTCTGGGCAACAATGGAACATAATCTCAGGTCATGGAGTTACCGAATCTGATGAGACAGACCAGACTGGAGGCTGAGAATGCTTTGCCTCTTGTCTCACCTTGGCCAAGGACTCCCTGCAATGAGAATCCTTTTTCTCTACCCTGGTCATCAGGTCTACCCTTTCCCCAACGGCTTGGGGAACCCAAGTATGTGTTACCTGGATATTTTCAAGCTCCAGCTTTCTCTTGTCACCCTTTAGTTAAATCAGTCGTCCCCAACCTTTTTGGTACCAGGGACCAGTTTCCTGAAAGAAAGTTTTTCCGTGGACCAGATGGGGCCGGGGAAGGTTTCTGGATGATTCAGACACATTACATTTCTTGTGCACTTTATTTCTACTATTATTATCAGTTCCACCTCAGATCATTAGGCATTAGATCCCAGAGATTGGGAACTCCTGCTTTAAATGCTAAAACATTTGAATATTTATTTCTTGGTCTATGGGGGCTTCCCAAGTGGTGCTAGTGGTAAAGAATTCACTTGCCAACACAGAAGAAGTAAGAGATGTGGGTTCCATCCCTGGATTGAAAAGATGCCCTGGAGGACGAAATGGCAACCCACTCCAGTATTCTTGCCTGGAGAATCCCATGGACAGAGGAGCCTGGCAGGCTTCAGTCCATAGTACTGCAAAGAGTCATGCATGACTGAAATGACTTTGCATGCAAGCACACATGACCTGGTATATGTCAGTGTTTCCCCAGAATCTCTAGAATTAGGATGGGGGTGGAGGTTGTCATATTTTCATATCCACTTCCTGAATCCCTGATCCTCTGAATTCCCAGTTGCCATTCTTCAATCCCAGCCCCTACTCTGGGCCCCATGTCTGCATAGATCTAACCCCCACTATTCTGCAGAGCCCCACACTCATGGGGCTACTGTGTGAGTGAATGTGGGAGAGCTTTGACGACGTTTCGAGGGTGCATTGTGAAATTCAATTACGTTACAGAAAAGGAAACAATTTCCAGTTGAATGCCAGACACAATAGTTCTGTAAATGCAGTGGCTTTAACTTGTAATGACTTTATATAAATTAACTTATAGTGGCTTTATAATGTAGTGGCTTTAACATATTTAACTTACATGCAGAGTACATCGTGTGAAATACCAGCTGGATGAAGCACAAGCTGGAATCAATATTGCCGGGAGAAATATCAATAGCTTCAGATATGCAGATGACACCACTCTTATGGCAGAAATTGAGAAGAACTAAAGAACCTCTTGATGAAAATGAAAGAGGAGAATGAAAAAGCTGGCTTAAAACTCAACATTCAAAAAACAAAGATCATGGCATCCAGTCCAATCACTTCATGGCAAATAGATGGGGAAACAATGGAAACAGTGAGACTTTATTTTCTTGGGCTCCAAAATCACTGCATATGGTGACTGCAGCCATGAAATTAAAAGACACTTGCTCCTTGGAAGAAAAGCTATGACCAACCTAGACAGCATATTAAAAAGCAGAGACATTATTTTGCAGACAAAGGTCTGTCTAGTCAAAGCTATGGTTTTTCCAGTAGTCATATATGAATGTGAGAGTTGGACCATAAAGAAAGCTGAGCACTGAAGAATTGATGCTTTTGACCTGTAATGTTGGAGAAGACTCTTGAGAGTCCCTTGGACTGCAAGGAGATCCAACCAGTCCATCCTAAAGGAAATCAGTCCTGAATATTCATTGGAGGGACTGATGCTGAAGCTGAAGCTCCTATACTTTGGCCACCTGATGCAAAGAACTGACACACTGAAAAAGACCCCGATGCTGGTAAAGATTGAAGGCAGAAGGAGAAGGGGGTGACAGAGGATGAGATGTTTGGATGGCATCATGGCCTCAATGGACAAGAGTTTGAGTAAGCTCCGGGAGTTGGTGATGGACATGGAGGCCTGGCGTGCTGCAGTCCATGGGGTCACAAAGAGTCGGACATGACTGATTGACTGAACTGAACTGAAATGTAGTGACTACTTACAAGAACAGGGACACTCTTACTGGCTGTTTCCCTCTATGGAGCCTTCTGCTGTGGTCTTTCTATGCCTGTGGTTCTCAGTCTTGACTCTGTTAGAATCACCTGCAGATCTCTGCTAAGTCCCCATGCCCAGGCTTTACTCCGGAACAAGTGAAATAAGATTCTCGAGATGAGATGGCATTGAAGGCTCCTGAATTGGTTCTGGCACTCAGCAAAGTGTGAAGACCACTGCTCTAGATAGTCAAAATTATAATTAATTATCATAATTAATAATTCCCTCTCACCTGTTCTCAGACCCTGGGGTCTTCTCTCTCAGGGTTCCCCAAGGAAACCATAAATGTCTCTCATTTCATTAGGAGCTGCTGCTAAGTCATTTCAGTTGTGTCCAACTCTGTGCGACCCCATAGATGGCAGCCCACCGGGCTCCCCGTCCCTGGGATTCTCCAGGTAAGAACACTGGAGTGGGTTGTTATTTCCTTCTCCAATGTGTGAAAGTGAAAATTGAAAGTGAAGTCGCTCAGTCGTGACTGACTCCTAGTGACCCCATGGACTGCAGCCCACCAGGCTCCTCCGTCCATGGGATTTTCTAGGCAAGGAGTGGGGTGCCATTGCCTTCTCTGTCATTAGAAGCAATTCAGGTATTTTATCTGTAGATCTATGTATGCTTGTACATGGGCATATATATATATGTGTGTAAGTGTGTATATGTAAGTATGTATGTAAATATGTGTATGTGTGTAAGTATGTGTGTCTGTATTATGTATGTGTATGTAAGCATGTATGTGTCTAAGCACATAACCACACATGTATGTATGTATGTATGCATGTGTTCGTGTGTGCAGGTGTGTGTGTAAGTACATGTGTGTGAGTGTGTATGCATGTGTGCATGTTTGTGTGTGTACATGTGTATGGACATCCATACTCTTGTATATTGACTCATCCACGCTGTGCCCAAGTCCTTTTTTCTCCATAGGAATCTCCACAAGCGGTTGAAATGAAAGAGCCCTTTTCCCCAAAGACAAGTTACGTCACCGGCTGAGAAAGCAGGCCCATATGCAGTTGGTTTTTGTTTAAATGGTATTTTTTTCCTTAGCAGTGTACATAGAAACAGTTTTCTGAGTCCCTAGAAAACAAAGGACTTTGCACACCTAGAGACTCCTCCTGCGTTTACGGTGCCAACTCCCCTTCCCTGGTGACTAGAACTTCCTTCTGCCCAAGTGCCGTACTCTCAGAGAAAGCTGCTCTCACCCCAGACTCACAAAACCAGACCCTCCAACGGGAGACCCAGGCGCGCCTGCCTTGGTGTCTGGGGCTGGATCCAATGAACTGTTAAGTCTTTTTGATCTTTAACTCCTAAGAGCCTGATTTCTCACACGTGGGAGGAGAACCCGGTGCAAGGTGACCCACGGGTGTGAACCTGACTCACCGCTGCTCCCCACATCTGTTCTCTTTGCAGTGGTGCTATTTGGCATTTTAATGGACACTTTTATTGAGAATCTGAAGAGAACAGATGCCAGTGAGCAAGTATGCTTTTTTATAGCCTCATCTCTCCAGGCTTGCCCCATCACCCAAGATCTGGCCTTTCCAGAACAAGCAATATCTTTAGCCTTGATACCCAGGTGCTCTGGAGGTCTCATAAAGATGCCGGAGAGCGGCCGCATTTGTAATTTTGGAAGGCTCATCACTAAAGTGGTTAGGAGCCTTAGTCACTGGGATCCCCTGTGCCTTCCACGTTGGCAATATAAGTGGTCCTCTAAAATCTCAGAAGGAATGCCTATGTCTCTTTTTTTATAAACCACCAATTCTCTGCTCTGAAGGACCAAAATAGCATTGCCTTCGTCAACCCTTTCATGTGTCACTAATAATTATGTTTGCATGTCAATATGTGTGATCATTTACTTTCTAAAAATATATTTGAGCAGATTGGAGGTTCTTCCCATATTAAGAAATCTGTCTGTCACTTGGATTCCAATATGCTTCCCTGGGCCTGACAGAAAGGCATGGACTCACAGAGTACACAGGAGTCCTGCACGACTCGCAGTGTGCCCATGGTAATGGGTCACACATGACATCCATCAAGTGTGGGGGAGGAAGGTTGGAGCTGTTGGGATAATTAATGGGGTAATAGGCAGTTAAGTTCAAGAAGACTTCAGTGGAAATTACATGAGTGATCACCTTCTCTCCACTGCAAGCTGTTTCCTTTGCTTGGGTTAGAATTTCTGTGCCTAGGAAATCGTGTGTTTTGTCTTCTCAGTTTAATAGTCATTTATCCACCATCCTTTCAGATGTTTATTGACTTTTTTGTGGGGCTTGGGCATGGCTCTAAAATAAAACCACTGATGAGATTCTCCCAGGGTTTAATGGATAATCAGGTCAGTTTTCTCTGATCAGAATGGTACAGCCAATAGGAAAGGGCTTTGCCCATTTTGGATATAAATATTTGTTGATGGAATAACTAAATGAAATCACCTATGACATATATAATATATAAAAAGTAGCAGGAGGAGTTGACTGTTTTCTGAAGGCAGTATATTCTTTTTTCCTTTTCATCTTGCCTGCCTCCTCCCTTAACTCCTTGGGTCAGTTTTCTTACATTTCTTCTGTTCTCAGAGAAGAAAGAGAGGTGTTTTGATGAACTGCTAGGCAACATGGCAAAGGCAAGTCTCTGCAGTCAACCTGGGAGAAGCTGCTTTGGCATTGCAGGTGGGAGTGACCCCAGCCCAGCCTTGTGTGGGTGTAGGTCATTCAGGTCGCCTGTGGGTTCCTGCGTGCCAGAGCATCCCAGCCGACGCAGTGGCCGTTCTTGCAAAGCCCAGTGTTGGTCTCCTGTGTATCGCAGATTCTCCTCCTTGACTTCTCTGAGGCTGGAAGGCTTTCGAACCTTCCCTCTTTAATCTCATTGCCGCTGCTTTCAGGAGCCTCACTCCCTTCTCTGACTTGTCCCAGGCCCCACGCTGGTTTCTCTCTCCTTGCCCTGAAAAGTCCCCACGGTTGTGTCCTCCGCCTTCTGTGGTGCCTCTGCTTTTTCTCTCAGAAGCCCCATGGCTCTTTCCTCACCTCATTCTTTATCTTGGTGCCTAAGATGCCTAAACTAGTACCAACAGCTCTTCTGTCCTGGAGTCTGTCTGCCATGTCCAGATGGACACTTTTGGAAGATTCACTGTGATTTTACTTTTATTTTTTCTCTCTCTTTTTTTAAATTATAACAACAACAACAACAAAAAACACTTAATTTTGTATCAGGGTACAGCCAATTAACAATGTTTTGGTAGTTCAGGTGAACAGCAAAGAGGTGCACCCATGGATATACATGTATCCATTCTCCTCCAAACTCTCCTCCCATCCAGGCTGCCACGTAACATTGAGCAATGTTCCCTGTGTGCAGTTGGTTATCCAGTTTAAACATAGCAGTGTGCACATGTCCATCCCAATCTCCCTAACTATCCCTTCCTCCCGTCCTTCCCCCCAGCAACTGTAAGTTCATTCTCTAAGTCTCTCACTGTGATTTTAAAACCAATGCACCATGATCAGAGGTGACCACCTGCCACAGCAGCGGTTTGGCTGAGCACCTCACCCAGGTTCTATTGGGGAAGCTGAGGCACTAGGGTGGGAGAAGGGGTTCATTACGGGGATTTGACTTCAACACATGGTGAAAGCTGGGTGAGCAGTTTGCAGAGTTGCTTCTGTCTCTCATGTTGGAGCCTGAACTCAGTAGCAAGCAGCTGGGAAGGAAGGATGGATGGGAAGTATGAGAAAGAGAAGGCAGCCATGTGGCTGACATGTGGGAGCCCTGTGCTTTGGAGCTAGGCACACAGCTGCCTAGCACTTGGAGAAGTGACCATGTGCATTCAGCTGACAGAAGCTCCTGAAGCAGCTGGTCATATACGTGGAAGCTGTATCAGATCTCACTTAGGACTCTCTTGTGGCATCTTCTGGGAGGAGAATTCTGAGACACAGAGTTCTAGCTTAGTCTTGTTGACAAAGTGCAAACACCCCCACCAAGGGCTCTTACTGTTTTTTCTGTATCGTTTCACACACTTCTACCAAGTTGACTTTTTGGAATGTTGAGTTTTTATTTAACCACCATGCTATCTAAAAGGGCTTCCCTGTGGCTCAGATGGTAAAGAAACTGCCTGCAGTGCAGGAGACCTGGGTTTGATTCCTGGCTTGAGAAGATCCCCTGGAGAAAGGAATGACTACCAACTCCATTATTCTTGTCTGGAGAATTCTATGGACAGAGGAGTCTGCGGGCTACAGTCCATGGTGTTGCAAAGAGTCAGACATGCTGAACTGACTTAACAGGCACACTATTTAAAAACTTCCAAAGGTGTGGCACTGCCCAGAGTGGTGTTTCCCTTTTAAGGGTTTTTAAGTGTTCTGGGGTAGGATCACTGAGGGCGGAGGGTTTACTCAGCAGAGTCAGCTCTGGGTCCTCACCCCAGCTTCAACCAGAAAGTTTGCCTTTACCGGCTGTAAGTATTGCACTCCCCAGCAAAATTGCATTCATAGAGAACCTACCTGTTGACTTTAAAGAAAAAGAAAAAAGAGAGAGGGGAGAGAGAAGAAAAGAAGGAAGGAAAGAAGAAAGGGAGAAAGAAACTGCTGAAAAGCCTAGAGGTTCAAATCCTAATCCTCCAACTATAATACAATTCTCCTTATTTATCCATCTTTATCTCCTGCTACTAACCTCAATGGGAACCACCTTCTTTAATGTGATACTGGGTCCCTTAGCCATATGAGAGATGGCTAAGGGACCCAGTATTACATATCCAGTATCCATATCTATATGGATACCCAGTATCCATATCAAACATATGGATACCAAGGGAGGAAGGGGTGTGTGGGATGGATTGGGAGATTGGGGTTGAGAAACAGACTATTATGTATAAAATAGATAACCAATGAGAACCTACTGTATAGCACAGGGAACTCTACTCAATAATCTGTGATGACATAAATGGGAAGGAAATCCAAGGGAGAGGAGGTGTATGCATATGTATCATTGATTGATTTTGTTGTACAGCAAAACCTACCACAACATTGTAAAGCAACTATACACCAATGAAAAAGAAAAGAAAAAAACATTTATTTTTCAAAAAAGAAAAAGACTGTATTCATTGCCAATTTTATGCCCTGAAAGTGTGAAAGTGTTAGTTGCTCAGTTATGTCCAACTCTTTGCGACCCCTTGTACTATAACCTGCCAGGCTCCTCTGTCCATGGGATTTCCCAGGTAAGAATACTGGAGTGGGTTGCCATTTCCTTCTCCAGGGAATCTTCCTGACCCAGGGGTCGAACCCATGTCTCCTGCATTGTGGGCAGATTCTTTACCATCTGAGCCACAGGGAAGCCTTAACTCCATCCCCTTTTTTATTGGAATCACTCAAATCTCTTGGTTTTTCTTTCAGCAACTATAGACAAATGACATCTCTGAATCAAGACAGAGATGTGCAGACTTGTCTCCTAGAAAAAAGGAGTGAATGATGGTGGGGGTGCCATTTTACTTAAACACTCTCATAGGCACTGTGCATCAGTATATAATTTTGTTTTAAGTATTTTGTGTAAATGACTATAAATATGTCATCAAACTAGGTAAAGATAAATGTATATTAAAAAAAAACATTTAGAAGAAAATAGTAATGTTTGCAACATCTATGAAGTGCCTCCTACATACTAGGTCTCATCATTTTCCTCTCATTTAATTTTCTAAGCAACCGTTAAATGTAGGAGTCATGGGCCTCAGACAACCAGTTTATTGAGGACTCTAAGCTCTTTGTGGGACAAGCATGAAACAGTTTTATTTTTCCCTAATAACCTCCCCAACCACAATCTCTATTCTAGGCAGTAAGGATGCTTAATGACATCTCAGCTAGACTCCATGTCTTTTCAGCCCCTTTTGGTTTTTTGCAGTGTCTCATTTAAGTTCTGTAGAATCAGTCCTGTTTATTTAAAGCCTTCAATCTAATGCCTGCTAAGCCCTGTCTTTGCCTCCTGCCTGGGTGGGCTAAACCTGTGGGTTGCAGGGGCTTCAGAAGGAGAAGGGATGGGCTGGGTGGTCTGTGCTCATATGGCTTCCCTTCCTTCTCTTTCCCCTGCCTGCCTCCTTCCTCTCCAGTTGTGGTTGGAAGAAAAGAAAGAAAAAAGAAGTCTTTTTTTACTGAACACTCTTAATGAGGTCATAGTCCCTCTCTTGGAGAATTATATATGCTGCTTTAACTCATTTCTTTGGACTCTACATTTATGAATGATGGCTCCAACATGCCTATTTGACAAGGAACTCATCCCAGGAAATTCTTTTATGTATTTATGGTTCCTTCTAAGATCTTGCTTTTAATTGAGAAAAAGGGGGATGTGGTGAGCTGTTGGCATTTACTAACCTTTATAACAGCATACCACTGGGTCAGTGATGGAGTTTACAGAGTCATTGAACAAATATTCATTACACATCTAAATATATATATGTATGGTATTATATATAAATTGTATTACATATATATATATATATATATATATATATATATAGTATATCAGCGATCCCTAATCTTTCTGGCACTAGGGACAATTTTTCCATGGACTGGGAGGGGATGGTTTCAGGATGACTCAAGAATATTATATTTATTGTGCCCTTTATTTCTATTTTTATTACATCAGCTCCACCTCAGATAATCAGGTATGAGATCTCAGAAGTTGGGGACCCCTGATATATACTGTTCTGCTCTCAGGTGTTAATGATGCCAAAATAAAAACCTTACATGTATGCAGAGAGGTAGAAAATTTAAAAAGCCCACTGCTCGGCTTTCAAATTGGAGAAGTCAATGGGCACCCCACTCCAATACTCTTGCCTGGAAAATCCCATGGACGGAGGAGCCTGGTAGACTGCCAGGCTTCAGGCAACTGCCAACTTCACTTCCACTTTTCACTTCCATGCATTGGAGAAGGAAATGGCAACCCACTCCAGTGTTCTTGCCTGGAGAATCCCAGGGACGGGGGAGCCTGGTGGGCTGCCATCTATGGGGTCGCACAGAGTCAGACACAACTGAAGCGACTTAGCAGCAGCAGCAGCAGCTTTCAAACATTCAAAAAAAGGGTAGCTTTTTGTTTTCCCTAACTGATAGGCTTTCCTACCTGCTGTCTGTTGGCTGGAAGCAGAGTGCTATCTAAACTTATCAGTTGATATTGCAGGATTTGGGGACTTGACGTCTTTTTATACTTATTAGATCTTTGGGGGATAAATTCTTAGTCTATGGGTTTTATCTCTCCCCTCCCCTACTTCTGTCCATGTGCATGGGGACACTTCTGTGTCCTCCTGGCAATGACAGGAAGAAACCGAAAGCCGCTGCTGAACCCGCCCCAGCCCAGGCCAGTCTCTTGGTGAGGACTGGCCACTTGTGGTGCCTCATGGGTACCCATAGCTGCATCCCGTGATCTTGGTTCTGCACCTCTGGTAACTAATTCCCAATGTTTTGTGTCTTCATTTCGTAGCCAGTGGACATCGGTTCCCTGGTGCTTCTAGCATGTTGGCTCCATCACTGGGGAGGCAGAAACAACTGGTTCCCTGCCCACTGTATCTGGTACCTGGGCCACTTTCAACAGTCGTGGTGAAGGTGACGGTTGCTCAGTCGTGTCCGACTCTGCGATCCCACAGACAGTAGCCCACCAGGCTCCTCTGTCCATGGGATTCTCCAGGCAAGAACACTGGAGTGGGTTGCCATTTTCTTCTCCATCAACAGTGGTAGCTCAAGTCCATTCTCTTAGTTGTCTCCATCCATCCATGCCGCTCCTTTGATGATTGCTCCCCTAGCAGCTTATGCTTTTCTGCAGGGCACTAATCTTGACCTTCAGTGATTCCGCACAGTTGTATGGCCATTTCTACAATCTCCCTTCCTTATGAATCAGCCCCAAGGGCCTGAAAGACAGGCCTTATGCCTCATCTCATTGCTCTTTTTCTTCCCTTACTCCTGGGCTTCCCAAGTGGTGCAGTGCTGAAGAATCTGCATGCCAGTGCAGGAGACACAAGAGACAGGGATTTGATCCTTGGGTTTGGAAGATACCCTGGAGTAGGAACTAGCAACCCACTCCAGTAGTCTGGCCTGGAATGGTTAGAAGAGCCTGGCGGGCTATCGTCCACGGGGCTCACAAAGAGTCAAATGCGACTGAGCACACATGCTCACTCCTATTCCCCATCCCTCCTCTTCCTGGGGACAGTGGGCTTCAGGGCTCAGCAAGATGGCGCAGTATAGGAAGAGAGCTCCGCTTACTAAGGAAGAGGGACAGGTTAGCTGAGACTTTTAAATATGTTGCTCTTATTTCTTATAAAGAGCTTTTTATGTATGATCTCATCTGCAGGTCTTTAAGACAATATCAATGAGTTTAATAAAATGAATTTTGGAAAGGAAGACAGATTTAAAACTCTGTAAATTTTGTTGTTCTAAAACTTCAGCCACCTCGAGGGAAGACCTAATCTCAAACCAGCAAAGCATTAAGTTTGATATGTTGCTTCTTCCTGAGCCCCAGACACAGGCACTTACACACTCTTAGAGCAGAAGTCTATGCTGAGAGGCATTTTGGCAACCCACTTCAGCATACTTGCCCAGAGAATCCCATGGACAGAGGAGCCCAGTGAGGTACAGTTCATGGGGTTGCAAAGAGTTGAACATGACTGAGTGACTAACACTTTCATTTTCTTTTCAAAATTAAAATTTACAAGTAGTACAATTAGCATTCCAATGAAGAACAAATTCTGGAGGTTGTATAGCAGGAATTCAAAGTACATCTTTAGGTAGTAAATGCTTAATAAAGACATGGTTTTATTTTCATATGTGAGTTAGAGATAGAAATCCATTATTATGCTATTCCTGTTATACAACAGTTAAGATTATGGATTAAAACTGAGGGATGGAAAATTCATTTTTAAAGATTTACATTATTCACAGGACTAGGATTAAGATATGGATGAGATGTTCAATCTGGTTTTAGAAAAGGCAGAGGAACCAGAGACCAAATTGCCAACATGCGCTGGATCATGGAAAAAGGAAGAGAGTTCCAGAAAAACATCTATTTCTGCTTTATTGACTATGCCAAAGCCTTTGACTGTGTGGATCACAATAAACTGGAAAATTCTGAAAGAGATGGGAATACCAGACCACCTGACCTGCCTCTTGAGAAACCTATATGCAGGTCAGGAAGCAACAGTCAGAACTGGACATGGAACAACAGACTTGTTCCAAATAGGAAAAGGAGTACGTCAAAGCTGTATATTGTCACCCTGCTTGTTTAACTTCTATGCAGAGTACATCATGAGAAACACTGGGCTGGAAGAAGCACAAGCTGGAGTCAAGATTGCCAGGAGAAATATCAATAACCTCAGATATGCAGATGACACCACCCTTATAGCAGAAAGTGAAGAGGAACTAAAGAGCCTCTTGATGAAAGTGAAAGAGGAGAGTGAAAAAGTTGGCTTAAAGCTCAACATTCAGAAAACGAAGATCATGGCATCTGGTCCCACCACTTCATGGGAAATAGATGGGGAAACAGTGGAAACAGTGGCTGACTTTATTTTTTGGGGCTCCAAAATCACTGCAGATGGTGCCTGTAGCCATGAAATTAAAAGATGCTTACTCCTTGGAAGGAGAGTTATGACCAACCTAGATAGCATATTGAAAAGCAGAGACATTACTTTGCCAAAAAAGATCCGTCTAGTCAAGGCTATGGTTTTTCCAGTGGTCATGTATGGATGTGAGAGTTGGACTGTGAGGAAAGCTGAGCACCGAAGAATTGATGCTTTTGAACTGTGGTGTTGGAGAAGACTCTTGAGAGTCCCTTGGACTGCAAGGAGATCCAACCAGTCCATTCTAAAGGAGATCAGTCCTGGGTATTCTTTGGAAGGACTGGTGCTAAAGCTGAAACTCCAATACTTTGGCCACCTCATGCAAAGAGTTGACTCCTTGGAAAAGACTGTGATGCTGGGAGGGATTGAGGGCAGGAGGAGAAGGGGACGACAGAGGATGAGATGGCTGGATGGCATCACTGACTCTATGGACATGAGTTTGGGTGAACTCCGGGAGTTGGTGATGGACAGGGAGGCCTGGTGTGCTGCAATTCATGGGGTCACAAAGAGTCAGACATGACTGAGCAACTAAACTGAACTGAACTGAATGAGCCAAGATGAACAAACTCCAGCAAATTGATGTCTTCAATGAATTTACATGCTCAAAGAAGGAGTAAGAACCACTTACTCTTTTAAAGTATATCCATTACTTATAAAGATATGCTGTGCTTATGGCTGGTAGGAGTTTAGTTAAAGGATGAGATCAGCTTCCTTACCAACACTGGAGTAAATCTTATAAATGCAAATGCCTCTGTGTAGCTTTATTCTGTCTGTAATAGTATTTGCCTTGTGTCCCACAGTTCCTGTCCTCAAAGAATTTCTGAACATAAAGAAGAAACAAGTCATTCAACCAAGAAATCGTTAAATCATAAGCTTTGACTGTTGTATATCTCATGCTGGTTTCTGAGGGTTTTATGGCAGCAGTCCCCAACCTTTTTGGCACCAGGGACCAGTTTCAAGGAAGACAGTTTTCCATGAAACGGGGAGGAAGAGGTGGTTTCAGGATGCTTCAGGCACATTGCATTTATCGTGCACTTTATTTATATTATTGTTACATCAAATCCACATCAAATCATTAGGCATTAGATCCCGGAGGTTGGGGACCCTTGTTCTGTGAGGTTGGGTCATCAAGGGCTTCCACATCTTAGATTAATTAAGAGCAAGTCTTGTTTAGAGCTTCCCAGGTGATGCAGTGGAAAAGAATCTGCCTGCCAATGCAGGAGATGCAGGTTCCAGCTCTGGGTTAGGAAGATTCCCTGAAGTAGGGTATGGCAACCCACTGCAGTATTCTTGTCTGGAGAATCCCATAGATAGAGGATCCTGGTGGGCTACAGTCCTTGGGGCCGCAAAGAGTCGGACACCACTGAGCACACAATTACTTATCACTTAAGGCTTGTTTGTGAGAAATTATTCTAGATTGCTCTTTAATTAAGGGAGATAAAACTACCTGCTAAAAAGGGGAGATGGTAGAGCTGAGTTCCAATATTTTGTGTCAGTGAATGAAAGAGGAGGAAGACATGAAGACCCTCCCCTGTGATGATGACACTGGATAGGAGCAGGGAGAAAGCTTCAAAGAATTCACACACTGCAATGGCAATGTGACGGGCCAGTGGAGAGAAGCTCTGCAGTGGAGGTCAGTATCTATCATAGTGTCTACCTGACACATCAAAGGCATTCTAAAGGGAAAATAAAACAGCAGAGCCATCGATTAAATGGCTGGAAACATGCTACTATTTTTCATGTAGAGTTTGTCACAGATTCTACCAATTTTCACGCAAAAATTTTTTGACCTCAAATTTATTCTCTTCTGGGTACTACCAATTTTGATAAAAAGCACACTAGTCAAAAGTATGAAAATCTAAGTAGAAATGTCATGTGGTTCTTAGCAGGAATGTTGACTGGTCTGGGGGGAGTTTGGTCACAGCTGAGATGAGCAAAGGAATAAACTGGGGGCCTTTCAAAGGCAAGTGGTGGATCTTAGGAAGAAAATAGGGGATAAAGCAAGCATATTGAGTTATGGGGGAGAAGGCAATGGCACCCTGCTCCAGTACTGTTGCCGGGAAAATCCCATGGATGGAGGAGCCTGGTGGGCTGCAGTCCATGGGGTCACTAAGAGTCAGACACGACTGAGTGACTTCACTTTCACTTTCCACTTTCATGCATTGGAGAAGGAAATGGCAACCCACTCCAGTGTTCTTGCCTGGAGAATCCCATGGATGGAGAAGCCTGGTAGGCTGCATGCAGTCCACGGGGTCGCACAGAGTCGGACACGACTGAAGTGACTTGGCGGCAGCAGCAGCATTGAGTTATGGAATAGCACTATAATTTCAAGGTTGTGTGAAAGAAGAGAAGGAAAATTGGGGTTGTGGAACAGGTTTTAGGGGGAAGAGAAAGTGAGCTGCCTGGGACTTTTAAAAAATACTTATTATTTATATTTTTGGCTCCTCTGAGTCTTAGTTGCATGTGGGATCTAGTTTCCGGATCAGGGATCAAACCTGAGCCACCTGCATTGGGAGCTCAGAGTCTCAGCCACTGGACCACCAGGGAAGTCACTGGCCTGGGACTTTTTATACGAAATGATGTCACAGTGAAGTTGGGGTGTATGGTTGATGGCATGAACCTGGAAGTGAAGGGTCAGAACCAGAGACAGAGATTTGAGTTCTCAGCACTTCGGTAGGCTGAATAATGACCCTGAAGATGTTAACATCTTCATCCCTACAACCTGAGAATGTTACCTTCTGCGGCAAAAGGGACTTGACAGATGGGATTAATTTAAAGGTCTTGAGATGCTTTGTCCTGTGGGCCCAATATAATTCTAGGTGTCCTTTGATGTGGTTGTTATTTAGTTGCTAAGTCATATCGGACTCTTTGAGTCCCCATGGACTGCAGCACGCCAGGCTTCCCTGTCCTTCACTCTGTCCTGGAATTTGCTCAAATTTAAGTCTAATGAGTCAGTGATGCTGTCCAACCATCTCATCCTCTGTCACCCGCTTGTCCTCCTGCCCTCAGTCTTCCCCAGCATCAGGGTCTTTTCCAATGAGTTGGCTCTTTGCGTCAGGTGGCCAAAGTTTTGGAGCTTCAACTTCAGATCAGTCCTTCCAGTGAATGTTCAGGATTGATTTCCTTTAGGATTTACTGGCTTGATCTCCTTGCAGTCCTTACAAGGGGAATAAAGGAGATCAGAGGGAAGTAAGAGAGAAATGATGGAAGCAAAAGTGGACACACATGAGGGAGGGGTCAGGAGACAATGAATGCAGGCAGCCTGGAGAATGTGACAATGGCAAGGACACAGATTCCCTCTTAAAGCCTCCAGAAGAAACCAACCTTGTTAATGTCTTGACTTTAGCTCCATGAAACAGATTTCAGTCTTCTGACCTGAGGAACTGTAAAGTAATACATTTATATTGTTTTAAGCCACCAAGTTTGTGGTCATTTGTTAGAGCAGCCACAAGAAACTAAAACAAGCTCCTAGTTAACACTAGAAGGAGAAGACCTTACAGCTGAAAAATGTCCTTGCAGAATCTTTTGGTTCTGTTTCAAAATGTAGTGGGGAACCATGTAATCCCACTAATTGGCCCAAAGACAGAACCACACACAGGCTTCCTAAGAGCACAGATGATCTGCTATGTCCCTCTTATTTTTTTTCCTATGATCCTCTTTCTCCTTTTGGAGATCAGGGCAGTCCTTAAAAAGTCTCTGTTATGGTATGTGCTACATACGAAACAAAAAGAAGGCTGTGCTCAATTATGTCTGACTCTTTGTGGCCCCACGGATTGTTTAGCCCACCAGGCCCCTCTGTCTGCAGGATTCTCCAGGCAAGAATACTGGAGTGGGTTGCCATTTTCTCCTCCAAGGGGTCTTCCCGACCCAGGGATTGAACCCATGTCTCTTGTGTCTCCTGCATTGGCAGACGGATCCTTTACTGCCTTTCCAGCACTGCCTGGGAAGCCATTTCTCAAACTAAAGAGAATGTTTCACATTTCGTGTTCTCCATTTCATAAAAATATCAGAAAATATTTTACCCACTTAAAAAATGAAAGTTATTTCTATTTTGATGATTCTAATATATTTTCATAGGGTAAGATTTTAAGTTCTCAAGCCCGTGTTTTCTGAATTTGTCCGTATATCCCTGGATATGTCTGTGGGCATATTCTTGGGAATTTGAAAAATGTTTATACATTACTCAGTTTCGAAGGACATTGAAATATGTATGGGTTGAATGAAGAAAGGGCCGAAGAATACGTGTTTCCGAAACAATCAATCAGGTAGAGAATTCAGTGGGGATAAATGTAAAGCGAGTTGTCTGGTGGTGGGGAAATCAAAGACATAATGGGCATATTTAGTTTTTTCCATTTCAACTGTGGCAATTATGTGGCCATGGCCTTGTAACACTTTTTCCCCCCTATTTAGGGGCTCTGCCTATACAAAGTTCAGGGCAGCTGTGAGAATGACTATCCCAGCACAGAAGACATCTTGCTCCTATTATCCGCCCGGCTGACAGTACCGAGTGAGCGGCGGCATTCCCCTCCAGGCCTCTGATAGATGGCACAGCGCCGTGTGAGAACACCTGAAAGAATGTGGGTGCCTCTCCCCCCACCTGACAAGGCAGGGGTGGAGGCCCAGGAATAATTGCTGTGTCACTGGAATGTGATTTATTGCAATGGTTAATTATGTCTACAGGGCACCATCTGGAGACCCAATTTGGGTTCTTTACGAACAAAAATTAAAGTCAAAATGCACCTTCTTCTGAACTCAACTGAGTCCCACTTTGGACTTCCCACACCTGGAGGATATTATTAATACCCTACGCTTAGTCCCCAAACCACATCCTGACTGTTCCAGTTCAGAGGGTCTCGGCTACACAGAGCAGTTCTCACTGTGTAGACCATGGGTTTCCCTTCCTCAGACCATGCTATCCAAGGGATAAACATGCAGACTGTTCTGTATTATACCCCAAACTCAACAGTTTTCTGAGTGGTAACTGACCATCAGCCAAAAGCAGTGCTGTTGCATTTACTGACATATGCTTTTCTTTTTCTAGTGACCTGGGTTCGATCCCTGGGTTGGGAAGATCCCCTGGAGAAGGGAAAGGCTACACACTCCAGTATTCTGGCCTGGAGAATTCCATAGACTGTATAGTCTGTGGGGTTGCAAAGAGTCAGGCATGACTGAGCAACTTTCACTTCACTTCCAGTGATCCACTGGCTGGTGATTATCCCCAAACTATTTCTTGAAAAAGGATGCCAACAAGTCCATACTCAGTGAAGATTGTTTTTTTAAAATATTACCCAGTTTTCAAATAAATGTTTAATCTACGAGTCTTTTTTTTTAAACATATTACTGTGAAGAGTTGATTTAAGAAATGCTTATTCCTTTCAATTAAAACCCAGAGCATTAATCAAATGTTTGACACTATAAATGTTTCCAATTAACAACTAGCTTAAAACCACATGTGTTTCAAGTGAAATTCAAAAGATCTATCTGTACAGGTGACCTCAGAGAAACCATTAACACATGGCTGGAGACAGCAAGAAATATTCTCCATTTGTAAGATTGAGATAAAGCATCAGGTTATGACTGACTGTGACTTCAAACACCCTTTTCAGGCATGGGCTCCCTCAACTAGAAGTTGGGTATTTCTCACGGCATCAAAAAGAAGTAAAAATATGTGTGTGAGTGTATGTATACAGAGAGGGGAGAGAGAGAGAGACAGGGAGAAATAAGATTAGAAACAACCCCAAAGTCCAATCTGGATGAATAACTAGTAGTTCCAACCTTAGCAAAGACCGTGGTTGGTCACAACACAAACATCATCTGTAATCTTAGGGCCAAGAGAAATTTTCCAAGCAGTTCTTTTTCATTTTCTGCTGCAGAGATGCTATGCTATGCTATGCTAAGTCACTTCAGTCGTGTCCGACTCTATACGACCCCATAGTTGGCAGCCTACCAGGCTCCCCCGTCCCTGGGATTCTCCAGGCAAGAACACTGGAGTGGGTTGCCATTTCCTTCTTCAATGCATGAAAGTGAAAAGTGAAAGTGAAGTCGCTCAGTCGTGTCTGACTCTTAGCGACCCCATGGACTGCAGCCTACCAGGCTCCTCCATCCATGGGATTTTTCAAGCAAGAGTACTGGAGTGGGGTGCCATTGCCTTCTCTGGCTGCAGAGATAGCAAGCTCAAATATTTCCAGGGCTGAAGCAGAGAGTGCAAATAGAAGAAATAGTGGGTAGAGTTGTAGTGGCGACCCCAGTAATCTAGAGGGCATGTGTCCGTCCATGTGTGTGTGTGTGTGTGTGTGTGTGTGTGTGTGTGCACGGGCTCAGGCTTGTACATGTGTGCTCAGTCCCTCAATCATGTCTCTTTCCCACCCCATGGACTGTAGTCCACCAGGCTCTTCTGTCCATGGGATTTCCCAGGCAAGAATACTGGAATGAATTGCCATTTCCTTCTCCAGGGGATCTTCCCCATGCAGGGATCGAACACATGTCTCCTATGTTTCCTGAATTACTACTGAGCCATGTGGGAAGCCCTCTAGAGGACAGTGCCTCCAACTAAATGTGAGGGCTGCTACCCAGCTCCAGTGAAGCACTGTCCCGTGCTAATGGAAGCCCAGTTGGTCCCAAAATACTGATATTTCAAGAGAAGCCAGGATGGAAGTTTTAAATAAGACTTAAATAAGTTTTAAATAACTCTTAAATAAGTTTTAAATAAGAGCTTATGAATTTTCATGGAGAAGGCAATGGCACCCCACTCCAGTACTCTTGCCTGGAAAATCCCACGGACAGAGGAGCCTGGTAGGCTGCAGTCCATGGGGTCCTGGGAGTCAAACACGACTGAGCGACTTCACTTTCACTTTTCACTTTCATGCATTGGAGAAGGAAATGGCAACCCACTCCAGTGTTCTTGCCTGGAGAATCCCAGGGACGGGGGAGCCTGGTGGGCTGCCGTCTATGGGGTCGCACAGAGTCGGACACAACTGAAGCGACTTAGCAGCAGCATGAATTTTCAGTTCAGTTCAGTTGCTCAGTCATGTCCAACTCTTTGTGACCCCATGAATCGCAGCACACCAGACCTCCCTGTCCATCACCAACTCCCGGAATTCACCCAGACTCACATCCATTGAGTAAGTGATGCCATCCAGCCATCTCATCCTCTGTCGTCCCCTTCTCCTCCTGCCCCCAATCCCTCCCAGCATCAGAGTCTTTTCCAAGGAGTCAATTCTTCACATGAGGTGGCCAAAGTACTGCAGTTTCAGCTTTAGCATCATTCCTTCCAAAGAAATCCCAGGGCTGATCTCCTTCAGAATGGACTGGTTGAATCATGATGGTAATTAGTTCAATTGCCAACAAAAACATGGACCTCTTTGCAGCCAGTCTGTGACCCATGTCTGCTGCATAAAGAATCGGGCTGGGAGAGAAATGGGGGCACAGTTGGGAGGGAAGTGAATCCTTTTCAGATACATGTCAGCACATCACTAGCCTTGAGAGTGGGTTCTGGCTGGCTAGCTCACTGCTGAATCTGCCAGCTCCTTGCACAGAAAGCACATACTTTCCAAATAATTCCTCACCTGATCGGTCAGACTTGGTTAAATTATTCCAGGTGTGCAATGCAGGGGGTTATTACAACCATACGGAAAATGGTAACATTAAGACATGGTTACTTGCCCAGTGTCCTGATGAATCGCATTCTCTCTCCGTCTCCCTGCAGCCTATCAACAGCTGGGCTTGTCAATCGAACTGTAAGAGCTGTGGGCAGACACCTAAGTCCAATCTGCGGTGGATGGAAAGGTACATGTTTTTCTCTCTTTTTTGTTCCTCAAATGTTTTTCCAAAAGAAAAAAAAACAAGCAGAAAGCATTTATAATAAGATAAATGCCTGGCAGGTCACAGAATAAAATATTTGACATTCAGAAACAATTTCAAGACCTAAAGAGCTGTTACATTCATGCTTGTGCACTGATTTTTTTTCTCTATAAAACAAAACCAAGGTTTATATGTCTTTGAAGGAAACTGTTCAATGGCTTTAGAAATAAGAAAAGATGATAATTTTAGCTTATTGAGGAGACAATCCAGTTTGTAACCAGAGCCAGAAGGCATGGGTTCTAGTTCTTTGTTTTGCTTCCTAACTAGTTAGCTGACTTGAGTAATTGGCATTGAAAGGATCCAGAATCAGCACTGTGGCATAGAAATTATTTTGAACTGAAGGCGTTTGAGTTTCTGAAATCCCTTTATCTGCCTAAAAGCAGAGACCCCCCCAAAGAGTTTAATTGTCATAAATCCCCCTTTTTTGGGAGCAAGTTGAATTTTCTCTTCTCTGAGAGAGGAAATCAGTATCACAGCCAAACAGCCATCGTTTCAAAACTAACATACTGCCCACCTATTCTCCCAAGGGCTCTTTTATGTTCCCCAAGCGTCATTTGTTTCCTCACAAGTGCCCTTCTCACCCTCTTCCTAACGCTGAGATGGTGCCCAGCCCCCAGTTCCAGCTGCACCTTTGAGTCCCAATTTTCTGTGAACTGCTGCATTTACATGTATATGAATAAAAATGTTCTTTCCCTTGCCAGTCTATGTTTTGTCGATTTACAGGACCCCAAGGACCCATCTAAGAGAGTAGGGGAAAATTTTGTCCTCTCCAAACAGCACCATTTTTCCTCGTAGTGGTTTTGATATGCATTTTCCTAGCGATTAGTAATGTTAAGCATCCTTTCACATGGCTCATTGGTCATTTGCCTCTCTTCTTTGGAGAAATAGCTATTCCAATACTTGGCTCATTTTTAACTGGGCTATTGTCTTTTTATTGTAAGAGTTCTTTATACATTCTGGATGGTACACCCTTACTACAGACATGATTTACAAGTATTTTGTCCTATTATTTGGGTTGTCCTTTCACTTTCTTGATGGCCTTCTTTGAAGCACAAAAGTTTTTATTTTGGATGAGGTTGTTGGGAGGAAAACTTTTCTTCTTCCAACTTGGGTCCTGTGGTCCTGGGTGTGCAAATTAAATAACAGTAAACAGATTAGCAGGAAGAAAAATCAAGTTTTATTGTATGCTCTCAGTGGAGAGTAACTCCCTCAATAGCCAGAGATTAAAATGTTATATACAAAATTTAACAAAGGTTTTTTTGTTTGTTTTTGCTTTTAGGACTTCAGTGGGAAGGCATGAAAGATTCTATTGGACTTTTTGGTGCTAATGGAATGGCGTAGTCTGTCTCCACCTCAGCTGAATTCACAGAAAATGCCCTAAGCATGGGTGAATGGCAGCTGTGTTTTCTGAGGCTCCACTTCAGTCAGATAAGGTAAGATCAGATAAATTTCTTTCTGCATCTTCTTCAGTTCAAATGTTTTCGTTTAAAATAATCTTTATGCTATGAGTGGATCCCCACGAGGTTTATCTTTTTTTAATTTATTTCTATTTTTCGGTTCTTTGTGCTTTTGGTGTGGTGCTTTTGATGTGATTTTGGTATTGAACCAAGCTTGGGTCCCATCTCCTGTGGGCAGCAAAGCCCATCTACTGACACTGGGCTGTTGTGAAGGAAAGTGCGGTGTTTACTGCAGGCGCCAAGAAAGGAGTCCAGGCAGCTAATGCTCAAAGGACCTGGCGGTGGCCCCAGTGCTCTGGATTTTGTGGCAAAAGTAAACTTGCATTGGCAAGCTGAGATGTCTCTGGTAAGTAACGGAACTCCTCTGTGATGACGGCAGGCCATTCTTCCCTAGTGATTGGCTTTGCCTACAATGGAGCATCGCTGATGGTCTTCTTTTTGTACCCAAGTTGGTCATTTGGCTTTGTCTCTGATGGGGCGTTGACTGGAAGGCTAGGGAACTGTGACCCTGACAGATGGTTTTGCATTGCATTGGTTTGCTTATTTGATATTTGACAACATGGGCTGTGAATAATTAAGTATGGGTGATCAGAGCTCTGTTCTACCATGTAGTACCCTATGGTGTATTTTACAAAACTGGTAAATTTTCAGCTGTGTTTCCAAGAAAAGAAAGAAATATGGTAAGTCTGAGGTAAGTCTAGGTCTTCCATCTTCCCAATCGGTTCCTCCTTGACCAGTAAACCTTTCTCTGCTCTAAACTGTGACGTTTCAGTTTGTCTGATCTCACCGTGTTTTGGGCACATGAACTTGGGTTTGACAACAATGAAACCACTGCTTAATCCAAGATTTGTACTTATATTTTCTTACAAGACTTTTACAATTTTAGCTCTTACGTTTAGGTCTTTGATCTCTTTTTAGTTAACTTTTTGCATATGGTGTGAAGTAGGGGTTCAGCTTCATTTCTTTGATTGTACAGACTATTCTTTCCTCATTGAATTATCTTAAGGACATTGTTTAAACCACGTGATCATAAAAGCTTGAGTTTATTTCTAGACTCTCCAGGCTATTCCACTGATCTCCAGGTCAAGTTTTATGCCACTGCCACGCAGTACTGTTTATTCTCTCTTTCTACTTATATTTTCAAATATTGCTTCAGTCAACATTTGCAATAAAAACTCTAAAAGTCATTATAATAATACAGCAAGTCTCTTGAAATATGTTAGTTCAGAAAGAAGTAGCGTAACAGAGCTTTCCTTTTGAAAGAGCTGCCAGCTGGGAAAATCATCAGGTAAGTTGTTCTACCGGACAGGCTTTAGTATGAGAAGGAAGTAGATTTTGAGAAGCCCTTTATGTTCACAGACAGTGATGTTCACTCAGGGGTGTTTTTCTTCTTTCTTCACCTAAGCCGAGCATGCCCACCTTCTGCTTAAGTAGACTGATTTCTCAGCCAGGAGCACAAGGGTATATTTAAAAGATGACACCAGTCCTTAGAATGAGACTTTGGTGGGTTTTCAGAGAATGTGTAATTTTGACCCCATAGACTGTAGCCCACCAGGATCCTCTGTTCATGAGATTTTTTAGGCAAGAATACTGGAGTGGGTAGCCATTTCCTTCTGCAGGGGTCTTTCCAACCTAGGGATCAAACCCAGGTCTCCTGCATTGCAGGAAGATTCTTTACTGTCTGAGCCATCAGGGAAGCCCTATTGATATTGTACAGCTAGTGACATTTGAGTGGGGTGATGGCTTATGAGAGATTCTTCAAAGTTTTGACTACATAAATGGCAATAATTCTGATGGGAGGAAAGCAGAAGGGTGTCTAAAGAAATAAACGATTGTCCAAGTATAGTTTTCAATTTTGTAAGGACAGTGACCAGATTCATCTTGCCTGTCACTGTATATTTATGGCTAGCAGGGACCCAGCCATAGAATTGGTGCTGAGAAGCATTTGCTAAATACATAAGCTTGTATTTTAATATTAAATGAAAACTGAATAAGTTGAAAACAGAAGACTATCACAAAAGAAGTGGTCCCACTCATACTATACATTGGTCATGAGTGAATAGGCATTTTGCTCTATACAGTCACTCAGGGACCCAGGCTGATGGAGGCTCAGCATCTCACACCTGCCTCACCTGGACCAGGCAGCCTCATCAGTCACTGCGGCTGTAAGAGATAACTGGAGACCTGCGTGCAGGCTCCTGAAGGCTTCTGCTTAGCAATGAAACACGAATCCACTGAACTGCAAGGAGCTGGGAAATAGGAGCAAGGACCCACAGTCTAATATTTAATCTTTTATACATTGCCAATTTTTAAGCTTCATGCTGCTTTATCTTCAACCTAAAGGATAATATCTAGGAAATCATGGATTTGGTCTTCTATTCATTTTCTCTAATACATATTAGCATGACTGACTTTTAGAAATAGGAGAGGCCATGTACCTAGAATTATTTCACATATTACAAAATGTGTCATTTTTAGAGACAGATGAACTTTGGATGCAATCGACTTCAAAAAAGAGCAAAAGGGAACAAAGCTTGTATGGGAGGGACAGCACACAGAGGCTGTGACACCCTGTAGGATTCGCAAGTGCATCAAACTGCAGAACAATTATAACAATGGTGTCCCCAGACTGGGACAATGACTGACTTGGGAATACTGAACAAGATGGAAATGGCTAAGAATTAAGTCATGGGAGGTTAATAATAATAGTAGTAAGGAAATGCAACAGGAAAATTAGTTATAAAAATTGAGTTTTGACTTTCCACATTTTTTTTTTTTTTTGACGCCTTGTTTTAGTCATTTTACGAGGCTGGGTATTTGAAGGAAAAGTAAACTGGTTCACTTCAAAATCACTTTGCTTTGATAATAACAATCCTGGTATTGTAACCACCTGCTGTGCTCAGTGTTTTGCTCACCTTATCTCACTTGATCTTTTCAAAAACCATTTAAATTCGATTCTATTAATAGTCCCACTTTAAAGATGAGACATCTGAGGCTAATTTATATTAAGATACTTGACCCAGATCACAGAGCTAAAACTGAAACCCACGTCTTTGTCTAAAACCCAAACCTTCGAAAGGAGTTCTTATTTCCCAGGTTGTTTTAGGGTCCTTCTTTTAAATTCTTCCATCACTGCTTTGTCTCTTACTCTTCTTTGTAGAGGTAGCAAGGTGTAAAAAGCTAGTTCAAAGAGGATTGTTATTAGTAGATTTTCTGAGTGGTTACTCTGTCTCGTTTCATTTTCTTACTTTCATTTTTTTTTTCCATCCCTTTTTCTTCTTTTTAACATCTTTCCCAGTCCAGAGGCCAGAATCAACAGGATCAAAAATCAAACAAAAATCTTGAGCTTCCCTAAGGACACACATGGGGGATTTGGGAATCTCAGCTGTACAAATATGACGCCATCTTTAGACAAACCATCTAGAAGGATGGGGGGGACCAGCCTCTGTGTGTTGTATGCAGATGTCTTGTCACCATGCCTCCAGCCAGCTTTATTATCTGACAGATACGGAGCACAAATATTGACTTTTGCTATTTTTACTGTAACTGTGGCCATAAATGTTGATTACTGCCGGAGAGAGCAGACTGGGAAGAAAGCAGCAGTGTCTTCACAGCCCAAGAGAGCTTTTTTGTCTTTGCCTCAGGACAGAAGAAAGTAGGATATGAATAAGGTCCTCGTGGAATGATTCAATACAGGAATAATAAAGTGGTGATGATGTGAAAGATCCCATGGATTTGACAGACTTGGGGAGAAAAAAAATTCCCTATTGATTCTGAATTGTCATCTGGGTTCATTTAGCCCAAGCAAGTTCTGAATGTAGGAAACACAGGAACTTAACAGAACTCAGCCCCTCTCCCATGTCACACACTCTCATCTAGTGGGACTTCTTTCTCTTCCCAAGGCAACACACAATCATTGATGACTACATTTTCCAATTTTTTTCCCCATCCATACCCCAACATGGCATGGCAAGGGAAGTAATCCATCAGGATGTAGAGTTTTCTTGGTCTTCTGTAAGAAACTAAGGAATTCCTCTTTTTTTTTTTATGGCAATCTATTCATTTGTCAAATATACAAAAGCATGGGAATTTTCCCATTTAGAGCTTTTTGTTTTTCAGATCCACATTTAAGATTTAGATCACCAGTGTAGAGTAATTCAGGTATCCTGTTTGATTAGATCTCTTATGTTCTGTGTGAGCTTTGTGTGTGCAGGCATGCTCAGTCGTATCCAACTCTTTGCGACCCCATGGACTGTAGCCAGGCTCCTCTGTCCAGGGGATTTCCCAGGCAAGAATACTGGAGCGGGTTGCCATTTCCTCCTCCAGAGGATCTTCCTGACCCAGGGATCATAGCCTCATCTCTGGTGTCTCCTGCATCAGCAGATGGATTCTTCACCACTGTGCCACCTGGGAAGCCCTCAGCTTCAGAAACCAGCAAGATCAGACTTCTCCTTAAAGACATTAACATGATGGAGGGACGGGCTGCTCTAAACCTGGGAGTGGGTCTCCAGATAACTGGCTTCTAGATGCAAGAAAATAGATTTGGCAGCTCAGCCAGATACCCAAAGGGACACAGCCAAGTACCCAGCCTTGGTACCCAGCCTCGGCATGGTTCAAGGCTGTAGAATCTCTACCTCAAGGTCCATCTATCTCTGGCCAGCATCTAACCTCAGGCACCAACCTGCCCATAGCAAACAAACAGATCTGCACTTTCTTGAGAGGTTCAGGAGGTAGGAATAAGATCTGCTGAGCCACCATCAGTGTCAAAAAGCACTCAGACAGATGAAGAGGAGCACAGTAACAGCTGTGGTCTGGAGGAGAAAGGGCGCCTGTGTGCTGAAGGTGGGAGTCTACGTCTGTGCACACTAAGGACAGATGAAGTCCTAGGTTTCCTTTAGGTTCACTGTCAGGAGACCTAACAAGTTAGTTCATTGCAGCAGTGGCTTCTGTGGTCAAAGGCTGCTGATATCCTCCTTGAAAGAGTCTTTCATTGAATTGACTTAGTGAGTACAATTTAGGAGATTCTATTGAATATTTAACTTATATACAGAGTACATCATGAGAAACGCTGGACTGGAAGAAACACAAGCTGGAATCAAGATTGCCAGGAGAAATGTCAATAACCTCAGATATGCAGATGACACCACCTTTATGGCAGAACGTGAAGAGGAACTAAAGAGCCTCTTGATGAAGTGAAAGTGGAGAGTGAAAAAGTTGGCTTAAAGCTCAACATTCAGAAAACGAAGATCATGGCATCCGGTCCCATTACTTCATGGGAAATAGATGGGAAAACAGTGGAAACAGTGGCTGACTTTATTTTTCTGGGCTCCAAAATCACTGCAGATGGTGATTGCAGCCATGAAATTAAAAGATGCTTACTCCTTGGAAGGAAAGTTATGACCAACCTAGACAGCATATTAAAAAGCAGAGACATTACTTTGCCAACAAAGGTCCATCTAGTCAAGGCTATGGTTTTTCCAGTAGTCATGTATGGATGTGAGAGTTGGACTGTAAAGAAAGCTGAGAGCTGAAGAATTGATGCTTTTGAACTGTGGTGTTGGAGAAGACTCTTGAGAGTCCCTTGGACTGCAAGGAGATCCAACCAGTCCATCCTAAAGGAGCTCAGTCCTGGGTGTTCATTGGAAGGACAAATGTTGAAGCTGAAACTCCAATACTTTGGTCACCCCATGTGAAGAGCTGACTCATTGGAAAAGCTCCTGATGCTGGGAAAGATTGAGGGCAGGAGGAGAAGGGGACAACAGAGGATGAGATGGTTGGATAGCATCACTGACTCCATGGACATGGGTCTGGGTGGACTCCAGGAGTTGGTGATGGACAGGGAGGCCTGGCATGCTGTGGTTCATGGGGTTGCAAAGAGTCAGACGTGACTGAGTGACTGAACTGAACTGAACCCAAGAGAGGTGGGATGGAACACATGAACATATCATATCAGGGGAAAAAAAAATGTGGTTTCAGAGTCAAGCAGAATTGGACACAATTCTAGGTCCAGACAGGTACACTTCATGTGATTTTGTAAAAGTTTCTTGTATTTTTTTCTTCTGAGCCTTATTTTCATTTTCTATAAAAGAGAAAAATGACATGGTTATTGTGAGGCTGAAAATAAATGATATCTGTGCAGTGTTTGCCATACATGGACTTCCCTGGTGTGGTGGCTCAGTGGTAAAGAACCCACCTGCCAATGCAGGAGACACGGGATCAATCCCTGATCTGAGAAGATCCCACACACAGCGGGACAACTAAGCCTCTCACATCTGTTCGCGAATACTGGAACAACCTTAGCTTTTACTAGACAGACCTTTGTCAGCAGAGTGATGTCTCTGCTTTTCAATACGCTATCTAGGCCTTTCATAGCTATTCTTCCAAGGAGCAAGCATCTTGGAGACTGGGAGAAATCCATATACACCTTTCTTTGGCTCACTCATGAGTCATTTTAGCCCAATAAGCAAAAATCTCACCTAAAACATTTGTCATTTTGCTTTTCTTAGCAACATGTCACAGATTTTCTTCCCCTCTTTCCCGTGTTTTGTCAATCATGAGACATGATCTTGCAGAGACCCTGACAAGGCTGAGCTCACAGCAGAACTAGCCTGACCCAGTAAGCTGGCCCGGAAACCTCATGGGTGAATCTTCCTGAAACATCACAGCCCCATTTCTGGGCCTTTGTGGTCAATCTTCAGGTAAGAGTCTCAGCTCCTTACAGTGTGTCCACCACCTTGTCTACAGCATTTGCCATTTTTAGTTGTGTTCAACTCTAGAGAGTTGAGAAAGAAAAAAAAAAAAAAACATTTTCAGGCAAGCAGTTCAGAAGTCAAGGTGATTGGTGACTTCCATTCTTTCCTACATGACATTCCAGAGACGTCAACTCAAAGTAGGAACGTCCTCAAACAGAAAATGAAACCATCCCAGCCCCCTTGCCGTGTCGTCTGAGTCACCACGGGGAATCTTGTAGGATTTTCCCATTTATTCTCAAGAATGGCCCACTGCAGCCTTCATGATGAGTTTATCAGTCTGCGTTTTATGAGCAGGCCCGTTATGCGTTTTCCAGGGTGTATGATTATCACCATATGTGGGATATACATCTCTAGTCACCTCTGAGATGGCAAGTAGGATATTCCCCAGGGGTGTCTTGCCACCGGGTGAAAGGGGCGCCCCTGCCTGGAGGGACAGCCGTCTGCTGTGTCCAACCAGCAGGGGCCGGGCAGGAGCAGTGTATGGAGGGGGCGGGAAGTATAGTCTGAAAGATGTATTCCATGCTGTAATGGCTTATTTGTTCACATTTGTAGTAATTATTTTAAAATCTCAACACTAAAAAAAGTGTTTCAGTGTCCTAATTCATAATGGAATGATTACTAAGACCAGGGTACTAGGCACACTCAAGGTCCTTTTTTCTTTGACCATTTCTGAATGAATGCCCCACAAAGGCATCTTCCAGATTTCTAAATATGCCGTGAAAGAGCCTGAAGGTGAACCCTCCACTGTATTCACAGTAGTTACCTCCTTGGAGGAAGAAGACTTAAGTTTATTTTTAGACGATTGGGCTATTTGTTCAATATTATCCTATTAGAATGTTCTCATGTGTTACCATCAGAAATTGAATATTAACAACATTAAAAAAATTATACAATAATACAGATAAGATGACCTCACAGGAGAGCTAAGCCTGCCTAGTTGAGCAATTTAAGACATTTCCTCAAGGTTTCTGGACCCAGTTTCTCATCAGAGACAGTGCTTGGTCAAGATTAAGAAATCCTTTTTAGAGTCTGTGGTTCCCCCTGGCTGTCCGCCAAGACTCCGTTCCTGGGAAGACAGAGATGAGGAATCAGAGGATGGCGAGAGAGAAAACTGAGTGTGTGTGTGTGTGTGTGTGTGTGAGTGTGTGATGATTGTGCTCCAAGACCCCAGACTGTTCAAATCACCCCCAAGAGGAATTCATGGATGTCCTTCTACCTTAAACCAAGTTTGAAAAATGCAGGGCTAAATAATTCACTACTAATAATTCTGGTTCTACAAAATGTCCAAACCAAACCAGAGCAGCCAGTAAGAGGAGCTTCTAGATCCACAAGTCGTGAGCTCTGAGCTGAAAGGCACAGTATACCTGGAAGCTTGTGGAAGCCCTCAGCTCCCACCTCTGCGATGTCCTGCCTGTTGAAGGAGGTGGCAAAGAAAGTGAAGGCACCTCCATATCCAACCCTGCTTCTGCCTGGTTCTTTGTGTCTCGGGGCTGGGGTTGCCTCTGCAGGTCTCATCCTGCCCTGACATGTTATGATCCTTTAGTTTTTTTCTTTATGTATATTTTTATTGGAGTGCAATTGCTTTACACCGTTGTGTTGGTTTCTGCTTTACAACAATGTGAATCAGCTCTAAGTTTACATATAGTCTCCTCCCTTTTGAACCTCCCTCCCATCCCCCCCCCCCACTCCATTGACCCCTCTACGTCATCGCAGTGCACCAAGCTGAGCTCCCGGTGCTGTACGGCAGCTTCTCCCTAGCTGTCTGTTTGACGCATGGTCATATATACACGTCAGTGCTGCTCTCTCAGTTCACCCACCCTTTCCTTCCCGTCTTGTACCCACCTGTCCATTCTCTACTCCTGCATCTCTATTTGTTCCCTGCAAATCGGTTCATGTGTGCCATTTTTCTAGATCCCACACATATGTGTTAATATGTGCTATTTATTTTTCTCTTTCTGACCTACTTGACTCTGTATGACACACTCTAGGTCTGTCCACATCTCTACAAAAGTGACTCTTTAGTTTTGAAATTCAAACTAAGCACTGTTGTTTATCACTGGAAACTCTTCCTATGGCGAGTGATGGAAAATCCATTGAAGTTTACAAGATCTAAAAGGGATGGTATATTTTCATGTGCCAAGAGTTGAGAGCTTTAAGCTTAGATGGATCCCGCGCATCAGGTGATGTAACTGGTATCTTCTCTTCTCATCCTGTGTCCCCCGTTGTCCTGTTCTCAGGTTCCAGGTGATGACCGAGTGGCTGCCTTCAGGTTCTATCCGGAATAAGGTGGAACATTCCTTTCTGGTCATCTCTCTCTGCTCACTTCCTTGAAAGTCCAGGATTTACTCACCGGGCCAACTGTAGTCCTTGGCCCTCTAGGTCCCAATCGTGGGGGAGGGGAGAACTGGAGTTCTGATTTAGAGCAGTTTCCTGACATGTAGAAAAAACAGTAGGTCCACCGGGAACATCCCTACTGGCGCTTCTGACTACTTTTACAAAAAGTTCTGGAAACAGGAGGAGACAGACTGGCCTGGGTGGCCACTGCTGTAGCCTCCTCTGTCTTCTGTGAGTCCAGAGAAAGAATCAGGGGACTTCCCTGGCCCTCCAGTGGTAAAGACTTCTCCTTCCAATGCTGGGGTTCTGGGTTCAATCCATGGTCTGGGAACTAAGATCCCACGTGCCTCAGGCCAAAAAACCAAAACATAAAATAGAAGCAATATTGTAACAAATTCAAGAAAGACTTTAGAAATGGTACACATCAAAAAGAAATCTTAGAAAACATAATCAGAGACAAATGTTACCTCTCTGCAGCTTAAGTTTTCTGACATAACATACTTCTAACAAAGGTTTTTTTATAAAGCAATATACCTTTTAATTTAAATGTCAAATATTTTCAAATTATGGGGAAATACATCAATACTTTCTTAAGCAGAACTACATAAGCAATCCCTGAAGAGGGTAGTCCACAGACTGAGTCTCAAGTAGATTAAGAAGAGAATCAGAGACTGAGAGTGTTGTTGCATGAAAAATAGCAACTATGCCAGGTTATATACAATGGAGACCTCTAAGTTATCTTTAAAAAAATGACCTTGTTAACCAAAGCCAATCTCTGTTTAGCATGAGAAAAACATTATTTTAGTTCATTAATAATTCCCAAAGTGTCTTCTTTAATATTTTGACAGTCATTTCAAATGGAAACACTTTCATATGCACCCAGCAATGACTATTTAAAAAGTAGGCTTCCAATGTGGCTCAGTGGTAAAGAATCCACCAGCCAATGCACGAGACTTGGGTTCAATCCCTGGGTTGGGAAGATCCCCTGGAGAAGAAAATGGCAATCCACTCCAGTATTCTTGCCTGGAGAATCCCGTGGACAGAGGAGCCTGCTGTCTACAGTCCTTGGGGTCCCAATGAATCAGACACGACTGAGTGACTAAACAACAGTGATGTATATACACACTCACTTGTACACACATAATTATTATTACTAATTGTAATAATAACCTGAGGTACTGAGGAAAGAAAAGGTCGAGCTTCCAAAAACACAACGTGTGGATGTTGAGAGCACCATTAGCTGAAAGGAAAAAACACATTTACTCTCATATTTTCACCAAGTTTTTTAGAGTCTTGAATAGCAGAAACCATTCTTATTGATTAAATTTCATAATTCTGAATTTGATCAAATCATAAAAGACCCATCAGACTGCAGTTTTTATAACCATTATAGATAATGAGGGGAAAATGGAATTAGTAAGTGAGGGGTCACTGAGTATTCAATTATCCCAGCTTTATCTTGTTAAGAAAAATTAGAAATTGTGCACGCATGTGTGTGTTTGCAATCACAGGAAGCATTTCTTCTAAACTCACAGAAGCTGTTTCCAGCTCTCTATGGCAGCATCTTACAGGCAAGCAGCAGATACTCTTTTTTTTTTTTTTCATATATATGGACACTTGTTGGTGAATAGATGGAGAAAAAACGGGAACAGTGACAGACTGTTTTCTTGGGCTCCAAAATCACTGTGGATGGTGACAGCAGCCTTGAAATTAAAAGACGCTTGCTCCTTGGAAGAAAAGCTATGACAAACCTAGATAGTATATTAAAAAGCAGAGACATGTCTTTGTTGACAAAGGTCTGTATATTGAAAGCTATGGTTTTTCCAGTAGTCATGTATGGATGTGAGAAATAGACCATAGAGAAGGCTGAGCACCTGAGAATTTATGCTTTCGAGCTGTGGTGCTGGAGAAGACTGTTGAGACTCCCTTAGACAGCAAGAAGATCAAAACGTCAGTCCTAAAGGAAATCAACCCTGAATATTCATTGGAAGGACTGATGCTGAGGCTGAAGCTCCAATACTTGGCCACCTGATGCAAAGAACCAACTCATTGGAAAAGACCCTGATGCTGGGAAAGGTTGAGAGCAGGAGGAAAAGAGGGCAGTGGAGGATGAGATGGATGGATGGATGGCATCACCAACTCAATGGACATGGGTTTGAGCAAGCTCCAGGAGATGGTGAAGGACAGGGAAGCCTGGCATGCTGCAGTCCATGGGGTCGCAAAGAGTTGGATACGACTGAGTGAGTGAACAATAACAACATGTCCTCTAGGAGCACGGGGTTGTATTTCTCTGTGGACTCTTCCAAGAGTCCAGACCAAGCCAAGACCTTCATCACATCCCTGGGCTCAGACATGAAGAGTTTCTCTGAAGTGCAGATGTGGCGCTCCAATTCCTGCTGCCAGTCTCCAGCTGCTGCTGCTGCTGCTAAGTCACTTCAGTCGTGTCCGACTCTGTGCGACTCCACAGACGGCAGCCCACCAGGCTCCCCCGTCCCTGGGATTCTCCAGACAAGAACACTGGAGTGGGTTGCCATTTCTTCTCCAATGTCTCCTAAGAAATGCTAAATACTTATTAGGAGTTTAAATTAACCAGCTCAGAGGGGTCTGGCTCCAGCTGAAAATGTCTCCACTTAACTCAAACTTCATTAGCCTGTTGTAAAACCAGCAGGGGGAGCCATAACATAAAGGTGTTTTAGGGAGTCAGCCTTTTTAAAAATTGAAGTATTGCTTCTTTGGATGGGTGATATTCACAGCAAGGGTTCCATAACTTGTGACACACCGCTAATGACATGAGATTCTGGAAGGAACATTGAGGTAAAGGTGGCTATCTTTACATTCCCATTTACGTGATTAAGAATGAATACAGAAAAATCTTTACCAGTCTTAGAAACTGCTGATGGTTGCCTTCACTATGTCAGAAATCTTAAGGCACTTTCACAGCACAGATTGGAGAGAAGTTATCGGTCCATGGGCTTCATGGTTCGCAGCCTGGCTGAAGAGGATGCTAGAACTCCCTGCACATATGCTAAATTGTTTCAGTTGCGCCTGACTCTTTGAGACCCAGTGGATCATAACCCGCCAGGCTCCTCAGTCCGTGGGATTTCCCAGGGAAGAATACTGGAGTGGGTTGCCATGCCCTCCTCCAGGGGATCTTCCTGATTCAGGGATTGAACCTGCATATCTTATGTCTCCCGCATTGGCAGGTGGATTCTTTACCACTAGCACCACCTGGGAAGCCCCAGAGCTTCCTGAAAGGACCCCCATGTATCTAGGAGTCATGTGCTCATCATCTAGGACAGGTAGGCATCTGAGAAAGGTGAGCTCTGTTTCTTCCTGTGATGAGCTCAAAGCACCTGAAATCATACAGGGCAGAGAAACCACCTGTGACCATTGTTCTTGACCTACAGTAGTAGCAGGGATGGTGCCACCATGAAGGCAGGTGCTGGCCCAGCTGATTTCCTGTTCTACCACAAACCCAGAAGTACCACCTGAGGCTCAAAGGCTCAAAGTACCACCTGTTGCACTGGCTGTTTCCTCCTTCTTACAGGAAAGTGGACCTTATTTTCAGCAAAGCAAAACTAGATTTTTCATTCTTCCTTTTCCTAACTCTGAAAGATTTAAAATACTATAGTTAAAGTGATTCAAACGTATCCCCTTTTAGGTAGATTCAGCTCTATAAATGTCAGCAAACAGAGGGAAGCACACACAGAAAAGATTCTGCCAAAGAAGAGAAACAATCTGAAAAATCAGACTGTGAGATGAAATTCCTACAGGAGATAGAACAAAGTACATGAAAATCTCTAATTTGTATTGTTTTTAAGTCTTTCTTGAATTTGTTATGGTATTGTCTCTGTTTTATGTTTTTTTTGGGGGGGGGGCCCTGAGGCATGTGGGATCTTAGTTCCCTAACAAGTGATCAAACCCACAACTCTAGCATTTAAAGGTGAAGTCTTCACCACTGGATGGCCAGGAAAGTCCCTCTTATTCTGATCAAGTTTGAGAAGAGGTGGCATCAGTGGATATAGAGTCATGAAAAGGTACAGATCTGAGGTCAGACAGATTGTTTACAGATGAAAAGCCAACCTGTTAAATTTTAAAACCTCCTTCAAGAAGTAGGTGGAAAAAGAGACTGTCTTGCAAATGATCTTGTTGTCTGTATGAATCACTTTAACCCCTATGCTAGGACTAAAGTGAAAGTGAAAGTTGCTCAGTTGTGTATGACTCTTTGCGACCCCATGGAGAATTTTCTAGGCCAGAATACTGGAGTAGGTAGCCTTCCCCTTCTCCAGGAGCCCAGCCCAGGGATTGAACCCAGGTCTCCTGCATTGCAGGTGGATTCTTTACCAGCTGAGCCACAGGGGAAGCCCAAGAATACTAGGGTGGGTAGTCTATTCCTTCTCCAGCGGATCTTCTGATCCAGGAATCGAACTGGGGTCTTCTGCATTGCAGGCAGATTCTTTACCAATTGAACTATTAGGGAAGCCCTAAGGATGTAACCATGGTTTTTCCAGTGGTCATGTATAGATGTGAGAGTTGGACTGTGAAGAAAGCTGAGTGCCGAAGAATTGATGCTTTTGAACTGTGTGTTGGAGAAGACTCTTGAGAGTCCCTTGGACTGCAAGGAGATCCAACCGGTCCATTCTAAAGGAGATAGGTCCTGGGTGTTCTTTGGAAGGAATGATGCTAAAGCTGAAACTCCAGTATTTTGGCCACCTCATGCGAAGAGTTGACTCATTGGAAAAGACTCTGATGCTGGGAGGGATTGGGGGCAGGAGGAGAAGGGGACAACAGAGGATGAGATGGCTGGATGGCATCACCGACTCGATGGACGTGAGTTTGAGTGAACTCTGGGAGTTGGTGATGGACAGGGAGGCCTGGCGTGCTGCAATTCATGGGGGTGCAAAGTCGGACACAACTGAGCAACTGAACTGAACTGAACTGAAGGATGTAACCAAAAGGTAAGGACTTCCAGTAATGATTGCATGTATATTTTCAAAAGAGTTCTCTAGTGATAATGTGGGCCTTCCCTGATGGCTCAGAAGGTAAAGAATCTGCCTGCAATGCAGGAAACACAGAAGATGCTGGTTCAATTCCTGGGTCAGTAAGATCCCTTGGAGGAGGAAATGACAACCCAACCCAGTATTCTTGCCTGGAAAATTCCACGGACAGAGGAGCCTGGAGGGCTATAGTCCATGAATGCAAGGAAGTCAAACCAGTCAATTCAAAAGGAAATCAACCCTGAATATTCATTGGAAGGATTGATGCTGAAGCTGAAGCTCCAGTACTTTGGCCACCTGATGCAAAGAATCGACTCGTTAGAAAAGACCCTGATGCTGGGAGAGGTTGAGAGCAGGAGGAAAAGAGGGCAGCAGAGGATGAGATGGTTGGATGGCATCACCAACTCAATAGACGTGGGTTTGAGCAAGCTCCAGGAGATAGTGAAGCCTTCCTCCAGAAGACAAGGAAGCCTGGCATGCTGCAGTCCTTGGGGTTGCAAAGAGTCAGGCATGACTTAGCCAGTGAACAACAACAAAGCTGTCAGGATGTGGTTGAAAAACTGAGGCTTTAAATGGCATGAATAAAATTTGTCTCCCTCCTCCCTCTCCAAATATGTGGAAAAGCAGCAAGGACAAGTGTTCTAAGTGGAAGTGCATTTTTAAAATGTCAAGAAGGTGGAGTGACAGGATTTAGGAGAGTCAATTTCTCATTGAATAGGAGCTTCAGTTGACAGAGTAGAAATTCCTTTGAAGAAAGTGAAGAGATTTAAGAGAAATTATAAAGAAGAACGTAGCAGAGAGATGATTAATGAATGACAAAGTGTTACATCTCATGCATTGAGAAATGATATGAGTTAGACACGATGGAGTAAACCAAGAACCACATTGAGTTATATTCTAGATTTTTTTTTTTTTTTTTTGCCACATGGCATGTGGGCTCTTAGTTCCTGGCCAGGGATCGAACCTGTGCCTCTTGCATCAGAAACTGGGATTCTTAATCACTGGACCACCAGGGAAGTTCTCTTCTAGATATAATTTTTTTAATGTCATTTTTAGTGGAAAAATTATACTAAGTACGGAAGCAGAAGGAGATCAACAACTTAACTGGCAGCTAAAAGCACTTTGTTGCCAGATGGTGACTCCAAATATCAGACACCAGAGGGGCAACACTGTTATCCATTTTGAGGCTGAAAGATCGTGAGACTGGAATTTTATACCCAGCTGTTGTTTATGTGATAGGGTGCTGAAAATTCTCAGAAATGTGAGGACACATAAAATACAGCAATCAGCATGCACTTCTTATACATGTGGCCTGAGAACTTGAGTAAACGAAGAAATGTTAGGAACATAGCTTCCGTATCAAGATGGGACTTTAAGCACATATATACCTCTCTGTTTTCTCTTCAAATCCCAGTAAAATGACTAAAGAAGGATAAGAATGAGATTAAGTCTTCAGCAGCCCTGGAAAACAGATGATTTTATCTGCAGAATTTTTTTTTTTAATCTGCAGAAATTTTAAGGAATTTTGGAAGATTATGGAGTAGACTGGTTTGACCAGGAAAATAGAGCCAAGACAATCACAAACAAACAGAGACGTCTGCAGTGGATCATTGAAGAAGCAAGGACCAGTCTTCCCCACAGAGCCCTGGAAAAACTCCAAGATCATCAGCAAGAGCTAGAAATATTTGTTGAATGATGTTGAATGAATGGGAAGACTGTGTGGCAATTAGCAGCCTAATTAATTGAAGGGTTGCCAACCCAGCTGGACTGGTCCTCAGCTCTGCTACACAGAAGGCTGGCTATGTCATTTTCTCCTAGGATATAGCAAATGAGATGAATTCTGTAAATAAAGGGGAGGCTCTGCTTCCCAGAAAGGGAAAAATAATAGGAAAGCAGCTCTGTAGTTGAGGGAAATGTCCTAAAACTCTCTGCTCCAAGAGGAATAGTTGCTTGGCTTGCTCCAACTCATTGAGATGAGCTCTTAACCTGCACATGGACTCTCTACTTGCCCAACCTGAAAAGAAGTCTGTTTGTGGCAATACCCCCACCCATCCACCCAAAGAGGACTGAAGCATGCTTCCATTTGGGGCAGGGATCTGGGGTAGGAATGGTACCTTCCACAATTTCTCGGGAGTCAGTGGAGTGACCCACAGTGATCACTCTCATCTTTGAATCATAATTATAGGTGGACAAGCAGGCCTTGAGGAAAAACAGACCATTAAAAAGAAGCATCTACATAGACAGTGGAGCAGATGATCTCTAAGATATTAACAAAGGCACGAGAGGATAACTTAACAACTCAAGTAGAATCAGCAAAAATACATGATGAATAGTGAATAAATAGATAAGTAGATAGATGATGGATGATAGATGAATAGGTAGATGGATATAAAGATAGATAGGAAAGTTTATTTTGAAAATAAATCAAATGATAGAAAGAATCTGAGAAATTTAAAAATTAATTTAAAAATTGCTTAAATTGTTACAGTCATGGGAATACTACTTAGAGCTGAACTTAGTAAACTCTGATAATCAATTTTCCTTTCCTGCACAACTCTTTACACTGCCTGGAAGCAATAATTATCTTTTTGTTCATTTTTTTTTTTTGCTCAGTTTTCCACATATTTATTGCCAGTTTAATCCATATTCTCTAGCAATGATCTGGATCTCTTCTCAATAAATTTCTACGTATTAGGCATTGTAATGCTTTCATTTTTTTGGATAAATTTCTCCGTGACTTGTTGCAGTGTGGAAAGATTATCTTCTGCAAGGGTTATCCTAGCTTCTCTGATCTTCTTCACCCTCCTGGAGATTTTTTTTCACTTCTCTCTTGCTGGATACTCCGTTTCTTCAGGCTCATGTCTTCTTTCTGAGTTTACTCCTTTGTTTTGGTGGAGCACTTCCTCCAGTGACTTTCCTTGGAAGGATGTATAAGAGGTAAATGTTTTGAGACCTTCAATTTCTGAAACTGTTTATATATTTTACCCATCACTTGATTGACAGTTGAGCTAGGTTTCCAGTTTTAAGGATAGAAATAGGAATTGGAAAATATTGTTTGCTTTTCTTATAGTTTTCAATATTTGCTATTATGAAATCTGAAATCACTGGGATTCTTGATCTTTGGTATAAAACTGGTATTTCATTTTCTTCCTGTCTAGGAGACTATAAGGTGTCTTCTTTGTTCCCAGTCTTTTGAGACAACACAGTGAAAGGCTTGAAGTGTGTCTCTTTTCATTCTTTCTCTTAGTCACTCAGACAATAGGTCTTTGAATCTGGAAGTTCATGTATTCTGTCCTGCCAGATATTCTTTAATTATCTTGATCATTTCCTCCCCTCCATTTTATTTGTTCTTTCTTTCTAGAATTCTCATGATATGATTATTGGATCTCTTGTATTGTTTTTCTCAATTTCTCAAAGTCCCTTCCACGGGTAGGAAGTGAAGTGACAGAATTCTTAAACTAAAGGCTAAGCTTGAAAAATCCTAGCACTAAGTCCGAAACCTTTCCTCCAGCACTGCCCCACCCTTTTTCCACAGGGAGACATGCCATTAGCAGAGGGTAGGACAAATTGAGAGAGTAACATGGAAACATACACACTACCATATGTAAAATTAGATAGCCAGTGGAAATTTACTGTATGACACAGGGAGCTCAAATCCAGCATTCTGTGATAGCCTAGATGGGTGGGATGGGGTAGGAGGTGGGAGGGAGGTTCAAGAGGGAGGGGACATATGTATACCTATGGCTGATTCATGTTGATATATGACAGAGGCCAACACAATATTGTAAAGTGATTATCCTTCATAAATACATTGAAAAAAAATGTGAAGGCAACATACGAAATGGGAGAAAAGATTTGCAAATCATATACCTGATAAAGACTGATATCTAGAATATATAAAAGGCTCTCAGAAGTCAAAAGGAAAAAGAAATAATCCTTTTCAAAAAGAAAATACAAGAAAAAGTGTTTATGGAAATAAATGAAAGCAGCTAGTGAAGGTAAGAGAGAACATTGCAGAAACCTAGTCATGGAGAAGGCGATGGCACCCCACTCCAGCGCTCTTGCCTGGAGAATCCCATGGATGGAGGAGCCTGGTAGGCTGCAGTCCATGGGGTCATGAAGGGTGGGACACGACTGAGCGACTTCACTTTCACTTTTCACTTTCATGCATTAGAGAAGGAAATGGCAACCTACTCCAGTGTTCTTGCCTGGAGAACCCCAGGGACGGAGGAGCCTGGTGGGCTGCCGTCGTCTATGGGGTCGCATAGAGTTGGACACAACTGAAGTGACTTAGCAGCAGCAGCAGCAGCAGTCATGGAGAAGATACAAAGGTTTCATGTAGGAATTTCATGACCAGCTGTGATGCCTCTGTGATTACATTGGTGGGAACTTTGACTCAATGTAGTGAAGGTCCGAGAGCTTTGTGCTCTGTGCAGGTTGCTTTCAAAGAAAGCAATGGGTCCATTTCTGCAAGCAGAAATTGGTTCACCATGAAATAAACATCATGTGATTTCAAACAGTGTAGAATAAATGGGAATTTTTCTTATCAGTGTTGCTAAACTCATTTTCTTTCAACAAGCATCATCTTAGAGGCAATAATCAAACTTCTAAATGTGTGGCAGGTAAAAGATGAAATCTTAAATTCTGAAATACAGAAATTTAGGGAAAATGACAACAGGAAAGATTTCTACAATGTTAGCCAACTTTCCCCACTCCCACAGAGCTCCTTAGCATATCCTGACAACCTTTAATATTTACTCACTTCTCATCCCCCACCACTTATAACAAGCACCAGAGTGTGGGGGCAAAACCTTCATTAAATATAACCTCAGATTATAAGATGCTTTAAGTTCAAGGTCAGAAATCTTACAAGAAAGTGTTAATTTTAAGATAGAATGAAGCATATTAAATCAGCTTCCCTGGTAGTTTAGCTGGTAAAGAATCTGCCTGCAATGCAGGAGACCCCAGTTTTGATTCCTGGGTCGGGGAGATCTGCTGGAGAAGGGATAGGCTACCCACTCCAGTATTCTTGGGTTTCCCTGGTGGCTCGGCTGGTAAAGATTCTGCCTGCAATGTGGGAGACCTGGGTTTGATCCCTAGGTCAGGAAGATCCCCTGGAGAAGGAAATGGCAACCACTCCAGTATTCTTGCCTGGAGAATCCCCATGGACAGAGGAGCCTGGCGGACTACAGTTCATGGGGTCACAAAGAGTCGGACACGACTGAGCATCTTTCACTTGTGACCAATATTGGGAGGTATTGATCAGTTGATTGATGTGGGGCCAGAGAGATACTTTGGGACAATGTAGAATGGAAAATGCTTCTGGATCAGCAAGAGCTATAGATCAAAAGGGATCTATTCTCCTGGGGAAGCAGAAGATGTTGTAGGAATGAAAGAAGAAATATTTCTGCAGAAGCTGGGGGTGAACTTGGAGACTTAAGGAAATGGGTTCTCAAGTGTAGCCCAGAAGGCAGGGGCTGGAGGAGACTGATTGTCCCTTCAGTCAGAACAGGATTTTGATCAGGGTTTAAAATATGATATGAAAAAGAAATCTTGTTCCAAGGCCGTGTAAGTCCAGTTTGCCCATAAGTCCAACACAATTGGCTGTGTAGTGCTGTACTGTAGTAGGTTTATAATACTTATCACAGAAATAATACAAAGAAAAACACAAAAATACAGAAAGCATTTTTGATCTCACAGCACAGCACCATGAAGAGTCCAGCAGCACAGCACGACAGCTGGCACACAGGGGCTGGCATCGAGTGAACAGGCAGGAAGGGCCACTGATGGAGCAGGGAGAGGAGGTGGGAGATGGCAGAGCTGAAGGGTCATCAGCAATAGGAGATGGAGGGCAAGCTTCAATTTCCCTTATGCCTGATGTTGACGGAACACACACATTCCCATCTTTGAAAGCTCACAAGATTTGTATGTAGGGGACCTACTGTAGTTTCTGTTCATAGCAAGAGCCCTGATTCTGGAGTGGATTACTGGTCACTTGCCATGAAAAGGGTAGGAGATGAGAGGGAAAGGACTGCTTCTATACAATGTAATCCTGTGAAGATGTGCAAGGCTTTGGGGGTGGTTCCAGCAGTGTCTTTGGAGAACTCGCTTGTCCTGCCCACTCTCTTCCCTACTCGCAATCATGTTAGAGGCAAGGAGGTCAACTCTGGTCCCTCTTGCATTTTACTGAGTAGTAAGTGTATGAAAGATATCCAAAGACTTGCTGATAGAAACACAGGTGACAATAATTTTTCTGTTTTACCATGAAATCGATTAATGTCTGTGACAGCATTTTGGAAATTTTAAATCTCTGTGAGGTGGAAAAGTGATTTTTTTACATCTCTTTTTCAAAGGCCTGACTCCACGGTTGACCTCAATCATATGTCCATCCTAAATTAATGTTCCTTTCTTATCCTAGTTTGGTAAGGTATTGACAAAGCCAGCACTGTAATTTTAGCAAGCCATTGTAACTGCGTAAGGATCAGATCTTTGGAAGATCCTGGCTTAGATAGCTGATGGATAATGTCTCGGATGAGTGACTCTCCAGCTAAGACTGAAAACTCTTTGGGATTCACACAACCTAGGATTGGGATAGAAAAGTAGCCCTTGATCTACCACTGACCCACATTCACAGCTGGACTTCCATACAGTATTATTGCAAGCTCATCTGATGCTCACGGCAGGCCATTTTGTTTTCCTGCAACACATAGTTTTATGGAACACCAACCTCAGGCAAGGTTACTTTGTTGTCATTGTTTAGTTCCTAAGTTGAGTCCAGCTCTTTTTGACCCCATGGACTGTAGACCGCCAGGCTTCTCCATCCATGAGATTCTCCAGGCAAGAATACTGGAGTGGGTTGACATTTCCTTCTCTGGGGGATCTTCCCAGCCTAGGGATCCCCAGTCTCCTGCACTGGCAGCCAGATTCTTTACCCCTGAGCCACCAGGGAAGCCTCAGTTCAGTTCAGTTCAGTCGCTCAGTCGTGTCCGACTCCTCGCGACCCCATGAATTGCAGCACGCCAGGCCTCCCTGTCCATCACCATCTCCCGGAGTTCACTCAGACTCACATGATCGAGTGAGTCTCGATGCCATCCAGCCATCTCATCCTCTGTCATCCCCTTCTCCTCCTGCCCCCAATCCCTCCCAGCATCAGAGTCTTTTCCAATGAATCAACTCTTCACATGAGGTGGCCAAAGTACTGGAGTTTCAGCTTTAGCATCATTCCTTCTAAAGAAATCCCAGGGCTGATCTCCTTCAGAATGGACTGGTTGGATCTCCTTGCAGTCCAAGGGACTCTCAAGAGTCTTCTCCAACACTGCAGTTCAAAAGCGTCAATTCTTCGGCACTCAGCCTTCTTCACAGTCCAACTCTCACATCCATACATGACCACAGGAAAAACCACAGACTAGATGGACCTTTGTTGGCAAAGTAATGTCTCTGCTTTTGAATATGCTCTCTAGGTTGGTCATAACTTTCCTTCCAAGGAGTAAGCATCTTCTAATTTCATGGCTGCAGTCACCATCTGCAGTGATTTTGGAGCCCCCCAAAATAAAGTCAGCCACTGTTTCCACTGTTTCCCCATCTATTTCCCATGAAGTGATGGGACCAGATGCCATGATCTTCATTTTCTGAACGTTGAGCTTTAAGCCAACTTTTTCACTCTCCACTTTCACTTTCATCAAGAGGCTTTTGAGTTCCTCTTCACTTTCTGCCATAAGGGTGGTGTCATCTGCATATCTGAGGTTACTGATATTTCTCCTGGCAATCTTGATTCCAGCTTGTGTTTCTTCCAGTCCAGCATTTCTCATGATGTACTCTGCATTTAAGTTAAATAAGCAGGGTGATAATATACAGCCTTGACGTACTCCTTTCCCTATTTGGAACCAGTCTGTTGTTCCATGTCCAGTTCTAACTGTTGCTTCCTGACCTGCATACAGATTTCTCAAGAGGCAGGTCAGGGAAGCCTAGACCATGATAAAAAGAAACAAAACAAGGCCACTGTGTGATTTTCTCTTGCTTGCTAAGTTACTTCAGTCATGTCTGAGTCTTTGTGACACTATGGACCAGGCCATAGCCTGCCAGGGTCCTCTGTCCATGGGATTCTCCAGGCAAGAATACTGGAATGAGTTGCCGTGCCCTCCTCCAGGAGATCTTCCCAACCCAGGGATCGAACTCACGTCTCTTGTGTCTTCTGCGTTGGCAGGCGGGTTCTTTACCACTGAAAAGTGAAAGTGAAGTCTCTCAGTTGTGTCTGACTCTTTGCGACCCCCTGGACTGTAGCCTATCAGGCTCCTCCATCCATGGGATTTTCCAGGCAAGAGTGCCAGAGTGGATTGCCATTGCCTTCTCCAGGGGATCTTCCCGACCCAGGGATCAAACCCGGGTCTCCCGCATTGCAGGCAGACGCTTTACCGTCTGAGCCACCAGGGAAGCCCAGTGCAGATAACAGCAAGGTCCTGGGGGCACTCACAAAACACCCAATCATAGAATCGTCCCACTGTCTGGCAGTGTCCAAATCAGAGGGAATCCCTGAATCTTTAGACCGTTCCCCAAATCACCCAACCAAAGCTCAGTTCCTGTGCTGGGTTCTTTCTAACACCCACCTACTGAGATACCTCCAGTTTTCTGTAGTGCGTGTTCTCACTTGTGTAGTTAGAAATAAACCCAATTCTTTCAACTCCAGGTCCTCTCTCATTGGGCGTGGCTTAGAGCACTGATGAAACTCATCCTTAACCCACAGCCCCTCCACGGCTGGACCAGAGTAATTGAGTCTCCTGCTTCTCACGATCCTTTATCCCCCTCCAACGCCTGTGCTATCCATAGGTAGAACGGTTGAGAAGGGGGGCTTACAATTTCTTCGATGCTCCCGAGGTCAGCAGTTTGCGGCATTCTGTGGGTCATCTTGAACCTTTTCAAGCAGACAAATGGTCAAGTGCCTTGCTTACCCATGTGGAATATGAGGCTCCTCTCAGAGTACTCTTGTGGCGGGAGCAGTCATGGGGGCGGGGAGGGGGAGCTGGTGCTTGAGAATCACCTTCATTCCAGAAGTTTCCTCTAGACTCCACAATGAAGGGTATATATAGAGCTGGCTAGTGGAATAATGGGGTACAGGCTGTCTGAACGCTTCACTCGTGTAAATGTATGTAATGGAGCTCAGGGTCAGAAATTCAGTCCCTGCAGGGGTGAAGCTGCAAGCATGTGCCGAAGTGAGACAGGCCAAGCCTAGTGCACTCCAAGGTCATGGAGTGTTTGGCAAAGGGGCAAGAGCATGCTCTTTCTCATGAGGGGACAGTTTAATTGCTGGTCATTGTTGCCATAAGGCAGTGGAGTCCCAGTGTGGTCAGATCTTTTGATTTTTCACATGAAATGAAAATCAAGATTTTATAATGCAAAATTATGAAGTCTCCTGATTTTCTGATGCTGGCATTAAATTCATATGTTTAAAAATGCTACAAGTATTTTAAAAACCATATAGCAAAGCAAGTTCAGCTTATTTGTTTCTGGCTTATGACACTGCTATTATCACTTTCTCCTCAGTGACAGAGTGAGAATAATGCATAATAACTTGAATGGCTAGTCTTACCAAATTTATTAGGTTGGCCAAAAAGTTTGTTTGGATTTTTCTGTAATAGCGTAATTCTTTTTCTTTTCTTTCTTTCTCCCCTCCCCCTCCCCTTTTTTTGCTACAGAAGTAAGTTATTCTTTGTGGGCTTTCCTAGGAATATAGAATTTTAAATATTTGACTTTCCTTATAAATATATACAATTCTAAATGATAATTACTTCCATCAGGCTAATCTCTATTATCAGTTCTATGATAACAAGCCAGGAACTCAGGGAAGTGAGCAGAATCACTACTTCTTAGCTTGGAGAATGCACTTTGAACTTGTGGTGAATTATTGTAACCAAAGGGATATACTTTGTCTTCAAAATATTAAAAATATCAAAATCACATTCTTTGTTCAATCAGATCCTTTAATAAAGTTATTTGTTTCACAAGAATAAATCCTGTGAATTTATTTACAAAACATAAACTTAAAACTTAAATAAAAGGAAACTATAACAAGGGTTTGGTGGTTGGGAAAATCCCCTGGAGAAGGACATGGCAACCCACTCCAGTATTCTTACCTGGATAATCCCATGGACAGAGGAGCCTGGAGGGCTACAGTCCACGGGGTTGCAAAGAGCCAGATGTGCTGACTAACATACACAAAAATCATTATCTTATAGTATTACATTCAAAAAAAATTTTGTGTGTGTGCTCAGCCATGTCTGGCTCTTTGCAACCCTGTGGACTGTTGCCCACCAGACTCCCCTGTCCATGGGATTCTCCAGGCAAGAATACTATAGTGGGTTGCCATTCCATTCTCCAGGGGATCTTCCCGACCCAGGGATCGAACCCGGGTCTCCCACATTGCAGGCAGATTCTTTACTATCTGAGCCACAGAGTATCTCTTATATATGAAAATACAGCAAAAGAGGTCTTTTCCTGATCCACTTGTCATGATGTTTTTCTTTTAAGGTTGATATGCTTCCTGGTGATCAGTTTAGATTTTGCTGACTTGATTGACAAATGCTATAATCTTCCTCTGATATTTCTTTTAGGAGTTTCTCTTTTCTATTTGGAACTAATTGTTTAAAACTTGGCAAAACTTTCATGCCCCAAGGATTCAAGGAAAAACAATCTAGCCATAAATATCAACATGCTGTGTTAAATGCTTCAACTGGGGAAGGTTCTCTGGAATATAAAAATACATTACATAGCACTGGCCCTTTAAGGGCTTATAATTAAGACTCAAACAATCATAGAAACAGAACAGCTGTAACGGCCATTAAGTTCAACTCCAAGGTTTGAGCAACTCTCACCCTGTCTATTCTTAGATCCTTCCAGTAACAGAGAACATACAAATCCCTATCCTAGTTTATCCTGAATAGCTATACTAGAAAGTCCTTTCTTTCTAGTGGGTCAACATATCTCATTATTTTGACCTAGTTTTTTACTTGAGTCATAAAATTTAAGTGCAATCCTCCTTCCATACAGACACCCTGTTAAACTTTTGGAAAGATGTTTCATGTTCTCTCTTGGCTAAACAAAACATAGACTTCTACAGCGTCTTGGCATCATGCTTCGTTCAAACATATGCTCTGTTCTCACCATTCTGGTCATCCTTCATTCTTTGTGCTTCAGCAATGATGAGACCAACACAGAGTCAGACTATGGTTGCAATTTTATTTCTATATACTATATATATATATATATAATTTATTTATTTATTTATTTTGGCCACACTGTAGAGCATGTGAGATCTTAGTTCCCCAACCAAAGATTGAACCCATGCTCCCAGCAGTGAAAGCAAGGAGTCTTAACCGCTGGACCACTATGGAAGTCTCAATTCTACTTCTATATATCCAGCATGCGTGCTTGCATGTATGCTAAGTTGTTTCAGTCATGTCTGACTCTTTGCAACCCCATGGACTGTAGCCTGCAGACTCCTCTATCCATGGAATTCTCCAGGCAAGAACACTGGAGTGGGTTGCCTTGTCCTCCTCCAGGGGATCTTCCTGACCCAAGGATCACAGCTGAGTTTCATGTCTCCTGCATCCCTGGTAGCTCAGCTGGTAAAGAATCTGCCTGCAATGCCGGAGACCCCGGTTTGATTCCTGGGTCTGGAAGATCTGCTGGAGAAGGGATAGGCTACCCTCTCCAGTATTCTTGGGCTTCCCTTGTGGCTTAACTGGTAAAGAATCCACCTGTAATGCGGGTAGACCTGGGTTCTATCCCTGGGTTGGGAAGATCCCCTGGAGAAAGGAAAGGCTACCACTCCAGTATTCTGGCTTGGAGAATTCCATGGACTGTATAGTCCATGGGATCACAAAGAGTCGGACACGACTGAGCGACTTTCACTTTTTCTTTACCACTAGCACCACCTGGGAAGCCCTATATCCAGCATAAGGTTGTATTAACTGTTTTCACACCACTCAGCAAGCAGTTGAAACTTACTGTTGACTAAAACTCACTTCAATTTCCACTTTTGTTCCATTTCTAAGACATGCTGAAATGATGCTGCATTGGTAAGACAAGTGCCTTGCATCCAAAGATGGGAGCTTAGCTCTCCCCTGGTGAGTTTCATCTTGTTCATCTTGAGTACAGCCAGAAGTCTGCTTGGAGGTTGTGTAGAGCTTTGTCCTCAGAAGGAATATAATCTCATGCTAGAAATTAATTCCTTTATGACACCTCCTCTTTTGAACCACCTAAATTTTTTTTGAAACTTTATATTTTGTTTTGGGGTATAGCTGATGAATAGTTTTGTGATAGTTTCAGGTGAATAGCAAAGGGACTCAGCCATACATATACATGTATCCATTCTACCCCAAAACTCCCATCCAGGCTGCCATATAACACTGAGCAGAGTTCCATGTGCTATACAGTAGATCCTTGTTGGTTATCCATTTTAAATATAGTACACGACCTTTCCAAACTCCCTAACTATCCCTTTCTCCTGGCAACCATAATTTCGTTTTCTAAGTCTCACCCAAATTCTTCATACTCTTGCTATTTTTCTCTTTTTGCTCATCTTACATGTTTGTCTTGCATCCAGAATTAAGAGAAATTATTTTACAAACTTCCATGAGTCTCTCTTTAAGTATTGAAGGTCCAGATAAAGACAGTCAGGAAGTTCAGATTTCTGCTAGCTTTGCCAGATTAGAGAATCGTCTGTGTGTCAGGAGTCAGGATGAAGCCCCAGCTGGAGCCGGCTGTGGGGTGTCACCTGAGTGACAAGTAGTTGATTTCCTTTGTTTGTTGTGGCAACATGCAGTGAGCTGGGACAGTGCCCCTGGTTGCTAACCTGCAGCACTTCCAGGGATTCACAAACGTCCCATGGCTTGCTAGAGTATCCAGGATCCTCAGAGCTACTGAAGTGCTCTCTGCATCAATGAGGACCTTCTCATATTTCTAGACAGCCCCCTCAGTTGTTTGTCCTTAGTCCCTCTTAATCTCCACTTTGGCCTGGAAGAATTCTCACTTGAGCCTCTGAAAACTTATTTATTGAGTTCTCAGAGTCAGGTTCTGTAGACATAGAGAACGGATGTGTGGACACAGAAGGCGAAAGGCAAGGCAGGACAAATTGGGACATTAGGATTGACATATATATATTACCTGGGGCTTCCCTGGTGGCTCAGACAGTAAAGAATCTTCCTGCAATGCAGAAGACCTGGGTTTGCTCCCTAGGTCAGGAAGATCCCCTGGAGAAGGAAATGGCAACACACTCCAGTATTCTTTCCTGGAGAATCCCATGGACAGAGGAGCCTGGTGGGCTAAAATCCATGGGGTTGCAGAGTTGGATATGACTGAGTGACTATCACTTTTTTTTTTCCATGTCCATTATTGTTGTTCAGTCACTAGGTCATGTCTGATTCTTTGTGTTCCCATGGACTGCAGCATACCAGGTTTCCCTGTCCTTCACTATCTTTATGTCCATTGAGTTGGTGATGCCACCCAACCATCTCATCTTCTGTCACACCCTTTTCCTCCTTGCCCTCAATCTTTCCCAGCATCGGGGTCTTTGAATAAAACTGCTATATATTGTGACAGAATTTCTGAGAGATTCCCAGAAGGTTCTCCTTAAAAACTACACCTCTAAATAACCCTAGCACATATTAAAATCCCACCATGGGCCTGGAAAATAATGTATATACTCTAATTGAATATATGTGGTTCAATACCATAAGATAAACAGAAGTGTATTCAACTTTCCATCCTAAGTCCCTAAGCCCTTTGAAGTTATATATTCAAATGCACTTTTTAGCCACATGACAGATTCGACCCAAGAAACACCACTGAATTTTTAGAAATTTCTGAATTCATTGCCCTACTTCTCCAAAGCAATCTCTTACAGGTTTGTATTTTGTTCTTGCTTTCAAAATGCTGATATTCTGCATGCAAAAATCAACATAGTCACAAGACTGGCATCAAAGAGTTTCTAAAGATGTCTTGAAATGAAGCAATCCAATTATAGAGTCTGCCCTATAGTGCCTCTTTTTTTTTAGTTTTTAAATTTATTTGGCTGCACTGGGTCTTGGTTGAAGCACTCAGAATCTTTTAGTTTCAGTACGCATGATCTAGTTTCCTGCCCAGGGATGGAACCCAGGCCCCCGCCTTGGAAGCGTACAGTCTTAGCCACTGGACTACCAGGGAAGTCCTTCTAATACTTCTCGATACGTCCTGGTTCCTGGACGTACTGTGGCCCTGTGAAAGAGGGTGACAGCACCACCCCCTTCCTTGCCCTAGAAGAACCCCAAGTTGATCTCGGTGTTTGGGTGTCCCCACTCTATCTGTCACCCCCTTCATCCCCTGACAAACTCATGTGAATTAATGTCAACTCCTTTCCTGGGGTTGTAGAAAAGAAAATGTGACCCGAATGAATAATGTATTGCAAATGTCAAAATAAATTTCAGCTAAGAATGATATTTTTCAAGGGGATCTAATGAGAAAACTGTTCAAAAGGCAGAGTTAGAGTTTCCTGGTTCCACATTTAATTAACTCAATCTGACTTTTATTATGCTTTGTATTATGTGTTTCCCTGTTCGGTAAACAAACAGCAGAAAATTAAACTAGGGCAACTGCCAGCGAGCAGTAAATTTAATTGAAAAATAATGAATTGCCATGGGGTACCATAGAGTTTTGTAAAGATAAACTTATTTTTCCTGGAAAGTTTCCACTTGCATTTGTCACAATTTGATGTGTAAAAGGAACAAAAGAAGTAAGCTATGGTGCTTGGTGGTAGATACGTGAGAGTGGAATGGCCTTGGAGAATAATTCATAGGCTGGTTTCTACGATTTTCAACAGATGAGCCGTGATTTCTCCTGAAACACAGAGTGGGCTCCCTGGGGGGTTCTAACTCTGTCCTCTGGATCTGCAGAACCTGCCAAAATTCTACCCCTATCAACTTGCAGTCAAAGGAAGCACACTGCAGAAGAAGCAGGGTGACCCTGAAAATAAGACGTGTATGTGATTTAGGGAAAAGGGAGACTTGAGACAAAAAAAGGATACTCCCAAATAGTTCTATCCCACGTGACCAATAACTGCTTAAGTCCTTCAAGCTTGATATGAATCAAAGGTATTTCTAAAACATCTGGCTATTTATTTTCTTTCCTTGATATCTTTTCCTCATGTATTGGTACTCTTCTAATGATTCTCTGAGTTTATGTCCAGGCAAGAGAAGGTTTGAATTAAATCAGGAGAAAAACAGGGTCTTTCTGAGTGATATGGAAACGTTCACATCTGGTTCTCGGTCTCACAGTGTGAAGGGCAGGTGTATGTTTATCTGCTTATAGATTCAATCTTCCAGGTTCAAGTGCTGGGAGTCTCACACAACTCGCCCTCCATCCCCCACCCCGCACCCCCACCCCATCCTCCGAGCAGGATGAAACCACTGGGTTCTCCACATGTGTAATCTTTCCCATTTTCTCTCTTGTTCATGAAGATATTACTCAGTTATTCTCTGAAGTCTGCAGCAACAGTTCCCACCATGGACTATGATCTTTTGCTGGGGAGATTCTCTTGGAGGCTGTTTGGCACAAAAGAATCCGCTGTTTGGGGTTAGATACTCATTTTGGACTCCATACCCACACCTAACTGGTTAAATAGACTTGAAGAATCATTTGTTTAGTAAATATTTTCTGAGCACTGACTATGTGACTGCACTATTCTAGCTACTTGGGGCTTTAAAAACAAAACAAACCCAAGCCAAAAATTCCTGGCTTCATGAAACTGACATCTTTGGGGGAGAAGGACAGGCAGAATCAGTGAGTGTGTCATAAAGCGATGCTTCCTAAGGAGAGACAGATACACAGAGTGCCAGAGGGCAGCAGCTGGCTACAATGAACCTCCTGGTGAAGACAATGTTGAGAAAAGACTTGAAAAATGGAGAGCGTGACTTGAGGATATCTGAGGGCAGAATGCTAAAGCAGAAGAAGACAACTGGCAGTGCCTTGACAATGTTCTGGGCAGGGGCATGCCTGGGGTGTCCTTGGGAATGCACAGAGGCCAGTGCGGCTGTAACGAAAGCGCCAGACGACAGGTCAGAGAGAGAACAGGTGCCGAGTGGTGCAGGCTTTTTGCAGCCACTGTCCGAATTCTTAACTCTAGGTGACAAACTACAAGAGGGCCTTGGGTAGAAGTGTCAAGACCTCACCCTGACTAACGTGGAAAGAAACTAGAGGAGGCAAAAGAGGCTACAGGTAAACCTGTTAGACTGCAACCATGCGAGGGAGCCAGGGTGGCTCGGACCTGGCGTTCATCTGGGACGTGAAGAGCTTCTGCAACAACCCAACAACATCTTTAGCCAATTTGGCCAATGAGGAGACAAAACTTGTGTGCAGTTATCTTAAAAACTGAAATAATGCAGGTCAGTGTTTACTGCCATATAATAGAGGATTCATAAATGCTCATTCTTTTCTATTTCAAAGCTTCTGACCTAGAATGTGGTGCATGAAACCATAAGAACCCCAGGTTTTGCAAACGCTGTAATGTCAACTCAAAGAAAGAGTTGGGAGCTGTAATATATAACTCATATACGGTTTTTAAAAAACATCCATAAGGAACAGTACTCACAGCCATAGGGGTCTTAATGGGCATATTATATACATGAAGTTATAAACAGTGCCAGAGTTTATAAAGTAGACTTATGATCACTGTTGGTAAGTAAAGAAAGGAAATGGACTAGAGATAGTGTTTAAAAGGAATGATACCTTTTTCTTTATCTTGAAAACAACCAAGAGAAAAATATTAATAGTTGTTAGGTCTAGGTGGTATTAACAAGAGTTCAGTTCAGTTCAGTCACTCAGTTGTGTCTGACTCTTTGTGACCCCACAAACCGCAGCACGCCAGGCCACCCTGTCCATCAGCAACTCCCAGTGTCCACCCAAACCCATGTCCATCGAGTCAGTGATGCATCCAAGCATCTCATCCTCTATCGTCCCCTTTTCCTTCTGCCCTCAATCTTTCCCAGCATCAGAGTCTTTCCCAATAAGTTAGCTCTTCGCATGAGGTGGCCAAAGTATTGGAGTTTCAACTTCAACATCAGTCCTTCCAGTGAACACCCAGGATTGATATCCTTTAGGATGGACTGGTTGGATCTCCTTGCAGTCCAAGGGACTCTCAAGAGTCTTCTCCAACACCACAGTTCAAAAGTATCAATTCTTCGGTGCTCAGCTTTCTTTACAGTCCAACTCTCACATCCATACATGACCACTGGAAAAACCATAGCCTTGACTAGATGGACCTTTGTTGGCAAAGTAATGTCTCTGCTTTTGAATATGCTGTCTAGGTTGGTCATAACTTTCCTTCCAAGGAGTAAGTGTCTTTTAATTTCATGGCTGCAGTCACCATCTGCAGTGATTTTGGAGCCCAGAAAAATAAAGTCAGCCACTGTCTCCACTGTTTCCCCTACTATCTGCCATGAAGTTATAGGACCGGATGCCATGATCTTAGTTTTCTGAATGTTGAGCTTTAAGCCAACTTTTTCACTCTCCTCTTTCACTTTCATCAAGAGGCTCTTTAGTTCTTCTTCACTTTCTGCCATAAGAGTGGTGTCATCTGAATATCTGAGGTTATTGATATTTCTCCTGGCAATCTTGATTCCAGCTTGTGCTTCTTCCAGCCCAGCGTTTCTCATGATGCACTCTGCATATAAGTTAAATAAGCAGGGTGACAATATACAGTCTTGATGTACTCTTTTTCCTATTTGGAACCAGTCTGTTGTTGCATGTCCAGTTCTGACTGTTGCTTCCTGACATGCATACAGGTTTCTCAAGAGGCAGGTCAGGTGGTCTGGTATTCCCATCTCTTTCAAAATTTTCCACAGTTTAGTGTAATCCACACAGTCAAAGGCTTTGGCATCGTCAAGAAAGCAGAAATAGATGTTTTTCTGGAACTCTCTTGCTTTTTTCATGATCCAGCAGATGTTGGCAATTTGATCTCTGGTTCCTCTGCCTTTTCTAAAACCAGCTTGAACATCAGGAAGTTCACGGTTCACATATTGCTGAAGCCTGGCTTGGAGAATTTTAAGCATTACTTTACTAGTGTATGAGATGAATGCAATTGTGCGGTAGTTTGAGCATTCTTTGGCATTGCCTTTCTTTGGGATTGGAATGAAAACTGACCTTTTCCAGTCCTGTGGCCACTGCTGAGTTTTCCAAATTTGCTGGCATATTGAGTGCAGCACTTTCACAGAGTCATCTTTCAGGATTTGAAATAGCTCAACTGGAATTCCATCACCTCCACTAGCTTTGTTCATAGTGATGCTTCCTAAGGCCCACTTGACTTCACATTCCAGGATGTCTGGCTCTAGGTGAGTGATCACACCATTGTGATTATCTGGGTCGTGAAGCTCTTTTTTGTACAGTTCTTCTGTGTATTCTTGCCACCTCTTCTTAATATCTTCTGCTTCTGTTAGGTCCATACCATTTTTGTCCTTTATTCAGCCCATCTTTGCATGAAATGTTCTCTTGGTATCTCTAATTTTCTTGAGATCTCTAATCTTTCCCATTTTATTGTTTTCTTCTATTTCTTTGCATAGATCGCTGAGGAAGGCTTTCTTATCTCTCCTTGCTATTTTTTGGAACTCTGCATTCAAATGGGTATATCTTTCCTTTTCTCCTTTGCTTTTCGCTTCCCATCTTTTCACAGCTATTTGTAAGGCCTCCTCAGACAGCCATTTTGCTTTTTTGCATTTATTTTTCTTGGGGAAAGTCTTGATTCCTGTCTTCTATACAATGTCACAAACCTCCATCCATAGTTCATCAGGCACTCTGTCTATCAGATCTAGTCCCTTAAGTCTATTTCTCACTTCCACTGTATAGTCATAAGGGATTTGATTTAGGTCATACCTGAATGGTCTAGTGGTTTTCTCCACTTAATTTTGCTTTATTCATAATATCTAAAACCTTTAAAATTTTCATTGTAGTTTAAAAATGTAAACAACAAAGTAGAAGAAGATAAGGAGGAAAGAAAAGAGAAGGAAAAGAGGAAAGGAGAGAGAGAGAGACAGAACAGAGAATCAATCAGATTTTCTGTAATCTATTTTCAGTTCAGTTCAGTTCAGTTCAGTTGCTCAGTCATGTCCGACTCTTTGCAACCCCATGAACTGCAGCACACCAGGCCTCCCTGTACATCACCAACTCCTGGAGCTTACTCAAACTCATGTCCATTGAGTCAGTGATGCCATCCAACCATCTCATCCTCTGTCATCCCCTTCTCCTCTCGCCTTCAATCTTTCCCAGCATCAGAGTCTTTTCAAATGAGTCAGCTCTTCGCATCAGGTGGCCAAAGTATTGGAGTTTCAGCTTCAACATCAGTCTTTCCAATGAACATTCAGTGCTGATTTCCTTTAGGATGGACTGGTTGGATCTCCTTGCTGTCCAAGGGACTCTCAAGGGTCTTCTCCAACACCACAGTTCAAAAGCATCAATTCTTCAGCACTCAGCTTTCTTTTGTGTGTGTTTTCTTTTTGATTTTTTTTTCAGCTTTCTTTATAGTCCAACTCTCACATCCATATGCGACTACTGAAAAAACCATAGCCTTGACTAGATGGACCTTTGTTAACAAAGTAATGTCTCTGCTTTTTAATATGCTGTCTAGGTTGGTCATAACTTTTGTTCCAAGGAGTAAGCATCCTTTAATTTCATGGCTGCAGTCACCATCTGCAGTGATGTTGGAGCCCCCAAAAATAAAGTCTGACACCAGTTCCACTGTTTCTCCATCTATTTGCCATAAAGTGATGGGACCGGATTACTTGATCTTAGTTTTCTGAATATTGAGCTTTAAGCAAACTTTTTCACTCTCCTCTTTCACTTTCATCAAGAGGCTCTTTAGTTCTTCTTCACTTTCTGCCATAAGGGTGGTGTCATCTGCATATCTGAGGTTATTGATATTTCTCCTGGCAATCTTGATTCCAGCTTGTGCTTCATCCAGCCTGGCATTTCTCATGATGTACTCTGCATATAAGTTAAATAAGCAGGGTGACAATATACAGCCTTGACGTACTCCTTTTCCTATTTGGAACCAGTCTGTTGTTCCATGCCCAGTTCTAACTGTTGCTTCCTGACCTGCATACAGGTTTTGCAAGAGGCAGGTCAGGTGATCTGGTATTCCCATCTCTTTCAGAATTTTCCACAGTTTATTGTAATCTACACAGTCAAAGGCTTTGACATGGTTAATAAAGCAGAAGTAGATGTTTTTCTGGAACTCTCTTGCTTTTTTGATGATCTAACAGATGTTGTATTAATCTACTTTAAGCAGATTTTATTTGAACTTGAAATATGGCTTTTAAAGCCTTCATCACCAAGCTTCCCTGGTGACTGAGTGGTAAAGAATCCTCCTGCCAATTCAAGAGACATGGATTCGATTCCTGGTGCAGGAAGATCCTTCATGCTTCAGAGCAACTAAGCCCATGCACCACGACTATTGAGTCTGTGCTGTACAGCCCAGGAGTCACAACCACTGAAGCCTGTGAGCCCTAGAGCCTGGGCTCTGCGACCCAAGAAGCCAGCACAGTGAGAAGCCTCCACACTGCTACCAGAGAGTGGCCCCTGCTCACAACTGAGAAAAGCCCAGGCAGCAATGAAGACCTAGCAAAGCCAAAATAAATAAATAATTATATTAAAAACATTCATCAGGAGCTCGATGTTAACTGAAAATTATGTGTGTAGCTATTCTCGATTCTGACATTGGAATAGCACTTTATAGATTGTAAAACCCTTTCATATAACAATGCACTTAGTTCTCAAAGCAATGGTAAATAATAATGTGCAAGTTATGAAATTTCCATTTTTCCAGGTGAGGAAATTAACATTCAGAGTTGCTGAATGATTTTCCCAAGGTCTCATGGAAGAGATGCTGCAGAGCCAGGCTGGGGACCCCAGGTTCGGGGTCTGAGGATTCAAATAGCTACTGCTTTCTTAAGCCTCCATAAACAGGTAATTGTGACTTTCCAATATCATAATAATTTTTCTCTTTTTATTCTGGGAGGAACATATGGATTCTATTTTCTCTCTAAAACCCCGAACAGCAAGAGAAAGTGAATCACTCCCTTGTTTTTCTGGCACATCTTCCTGAGCTCTGTGACCTCTCAAGACCAGTGACCTTGGAGGCGACCGTTGATCCCTGTGAACCCATTTCTGTACAAGTTTATACATTTATACCTTGAGAGGGATAATTTTATTTTGTTTTTTGTATTAGGAGGATGAAATTATATCTCATCCTGTAATAAGTAATACTGAGTTGTTTAGATAATAGGAGGATGAAATTATATCTCATCCTGTTATAAGTAATTCTGAGTTTTTCTGAGTTATCTTCCAAAATAACTAAACTAATGGTAATACTATATATGAACTGATTGTTTGACATCCACCAATACTGGCTATTAATGGTCCCTTTTATTTTACCAATCTAAGAAGAAGAAAATTCCATGCTATTTTAAGCTGTGTTCCCTGAATTACAAGAGAATTGGAGCATCTTTTTCTGTGTGCGTTGGCTGCTTACACACCCTCTTTTTTCCTTTATTAATTTGTCTTTTTCTTACTGCAGATTTTCTATATTTATCTGGTTATTAATTCTTTATGTTTAAATGTTTCAAGTATTTTTTCACAGTCTTTCTTTGCCTCTTAACATTCCTTATTGTATCTTTTCTCATATAAATAAGTTTTACGTGTTAATAGATTTTCTATATATGCATTTTCTTTGAGTCAAGTTTTAGAAGACCACCCCTATCTAGAAATTAGTCACCCCTATCTAGAAATTAGTAAGCATATTTATACTTATATGTGATTTTGCTTTTACATTTAGTTCCTTAACTGCACTTAGAATTTATTTCTGTGGAAACTCAAAAATCTATTTCCTAAATAGAAATACCATAATTTTAGAGCCGTTTAGTCAAAAGTCCACACTTTCTTCAGTGATCTAAATTGCTGGCTAAATTATTCTATGCAAAATCCTCATATAAATGAAATCTATTATGTGCTGTAATCCATTTTTGAATTGGTACATGTAGGCTCACATATTTTAGAACTGATTTGTTGAGTTACGTGAAAAACCCTATGCATTTGAAAACTCAAGCAACTAAGATTGTGGAACTAGTAAATACTTCAGTTCTTCTTTCACTTATCTCCTCCTGCCCCAATGGTAGGCTCTTCCTAAGAGAAAGCCATTATTATTGGTGTTTATTTCTCAGACCCTTTTAAGTCTTAAATTTAAGTGCTAAAAAATATATGAGAAGATTCTTTCTGTAAAAAAATAAAATGCTGAGAAAGTGCACTAGGTGACTTTCATAACCCTTTCCAACACCAATCCCCTCCTTTGCAGTGACCACTATGAGCAATTTAGATACTTTCTTCTAGACCATTTTATTTATTTTTTTAATTTAATTTTATTTGTAAACTTTACAAAATTGTATTAGTTTTGCCAAATATCGAAATGACTCTGCCACAGGTATACATGTGTTTCCCCTCCTGAACCCTCCTCCCTCCTCCCTCCCCATACCATCCCTCTGGGTCGTCCCAGTGCACCAGCCCCAAGCATCCAGTATCGTGCATCGAACCTGGACTGGCAACTCGTTTCATATATGATATTATGCATGTTTCAAATGTTTTATTGGAGTATAGTTTATTTAAAGTGCTGTGTTACACTGCATGCATTTAAATATCCATTTAAAATGGATAACCAGCAAGGATCTACTGCATACTCCACTCAGTGTTATGTACCAGTCTTGGTGGGAGGTGGATTTGGGGGAGAATGTATGTGCTACGTCACTTCAGTTGTGTCCAGCTCTTTGGGATCCTATAGACTACAGCCTGCCAGGCTCCTCTGTCCATGGGATTCTCCAGGCAAGAATACTAGAGTGGGTTGCCATGCCCTCCTCCAGGGAATCTTCCTGACTGAGGGTTTGAAGCCCAACCCTAGAGCATAGAAGTTCGAGACTTCTATGTCTCCTGCATTGGCAGGAAGGTTTGGGAAGCCCCTTTGGGGAGAATGAAAGTGAAAGTGAAAGTCACTCAGTTTTGTCCAACTCTTTGGAACCCCATGAACTATGCGGTCCTTGGAATTCTCTAGGCCAGAATACTGGAGTGGGTAGCCTTTTCCTTCTCCAGGGGGATCTTCCCAACTCAGGAATCAAACCTAGGTCTCCTGCATTTCGGATGGATTCTTTACCAGCTGAGCCACAAGTGAAACCCAAGAATACTGGAGTGGGTAGCGTATCCCTTCTCCAGCAGATCTTTGCAACCCAGGAATCCGAACAGGGGTATCCTGCATTGCAGGTGGTTTCTTTACCAACTGAGCTATCACGGAACCCTGTGGGAGAATGGATACATGTATATGTATGGCTGAGTCCCTTTGCTGTTCACTGGAAACTGTCACAACACTGTTAATTAACTACACTGCTGCTGCTAAGTCGATTCAGTCGTGTCCAACTCTGTGTGACCCCATAGACGGCAGCCCACCAGTGCCCCCGTCCCTGGGATTCTCCAGGCAAGAACACTGGAGTGGGTTGCCATTGCCTTCTCCAGTGCATGAAAAGTGAAAAAAGTGGAGTCGCTCAGTCATGTCCGACTCTTAGTGACCCCATAGACTGCAGTCTACCAGGCTCCTCCATCCATAGGATTTTCCATGCAAGAGTACTGGAGTGGGGTGCCATTGCCTTCTCATAATTAACTATACTCCAATACAAAATAAAACATTTAATTTAGAAAAAAAAATGCTATTTCAGTTTCTCCTGCACAGCAGAGTGAATCAGTTATGTATACATATCCACATATCCACTCTGTTTTCAACTTCTTTTCCTATCTAAAGAGAGTCATTACAGAGGATTGAGTAAAGTTCCCTGTATCATACTGTAGTTTCTTATTGTGCTATACTATTAGTTTGGAGAAGGTGATGGCACCCCACTCCAGTACTCTTGCCTGGAAAATCCCTTGGACGGAGGAGCCTGGTGGGCTGCAGTCCATGGGATCTCGAAGAGTTGGACACGACTGAGTGATTTCACTTACACTTTTCACTTTCACGCATTGGAGAAGGAAGTGGCAACCCACTCCAGTGTTCTTGCCTGGAGAATCCCAGGGACCGGGGAGCCTGGTGGGCTGCCATCTCTGGGGTCACACAGAGTTGGACACGACTGAAGCGACTTAGCGGCTTAGCATACTATTACTTACCTATTTTATATATAGTTGTGTGTTTATGTCAATCACAATATACCATTGTTAGTAAGCATTTACCTGTTGTTGGTTTCCCTGTTGGCTCAAATGGTAAAGAATTTTCCAGCAACGTTTGATCGTTGGGTCAGGAAGATTTCCTGGAGAAGGAAATGGCAACCCATTCTGGTATTCTTGCCTGGAGAATCCTATGGACACCGGAGCCTGGAGGACTACAGTTCATAGAGTTGCAAATAGTCAGAGATGACTAAAGTGACTTAGCATGCACTCTCTTTTAAGCTCTCTTCCTGCCTCTTTCACTACTAGCATACCTCATAGCTTTTTTTTTTTTTCATTTTCTTTTTGCATCTACAATATTGATGTTCTACAAATTTTGTTATCTCTTCCCTCTCTTCTGAACCTGTACGATTTTCTTTGATAACCTCACACCTATAGCTCTGCTAGTCTCTGTTGATGACTCTTAGATGCTTATCTTTAGTTCAGTTAGGAAGATAACCATACCGTTTTGACCTTCCTTCTTCTGTTTCATGATTATATGACTTCTACAAAATCAATTAGTACTTGCAGTTGGCTCACTGTTACCAAAAGTCTTCATTCTTCGTAAGGAGATGAGCGGGCTTCACCTCCAGTCTGCTACCTCAGGTCTCACAGTCTGTTCAGCTCTAGAGGAATAAAATATACTGAATCTCACACTTTTCGGTCTGTCACAGAAGCCAACAATGTGCTTATGTCAGTGCTAAGATGAGGTTGCAAGTATGAGGACAGCCTGGGGGAACTAATTTCCTAAGAGAAGTATGGAAAAGAAAGAAGCCTGTCCCCCTCATTGTCGTCATCATCATCATCTTCAGTACAACAGAAAATCTTACTTATGTGTTATCACAGTCTTTTGTTACCCAGTGGGTGGAGCTTTTAAGAAAGATTGGATCCAGTTGAAGGTCCAAAGAAACTCCATTTTCTTTGCCTATTTAAATCATAGCTTGAATCATTCTGTGATCCAGCTACCTGAAGAGCCTGCCTGGGAGACAACAGAAGCAGATTATAGCGTGTAATTGGCATCACACACTGATTACAAACTTAAAAGACTAAAATTAAAGAGACAAGGTTTATTGAGACTGGGGCAGGACGGAGAGAGAGAGAGAGAGCAAGAGAGAGATAATATGTAGAGGCAAATATAGAAAAGGCATTGGATAAAAGGGCAACAGGGGACAAGGAAAGGGATCATTTAGACCCCATGAGCTCTGCAGTTTTGGAAAAGTAGAAAGCCTGATTCCCTTCTGAGAGTACCCATCCTTCTCTCTTTCTGTGTTGACCACCCCCACCCTGCTCATCCCACTCACCCTGATCTAAGATAGGGTCAGGGTAGTGACTGAGCTTCTGCATCGACTTCTCTCTGAAGCCACACAGACTGGAGAAAAGAGCACAAAGCTCAGCTAAGCCAGTAGGAGTCCTTCCTTGAGATCTTTTGAACTGCACGAGGTAGCATCTTTTCAAGGTAAAGCTAGTTCGAATAGCATCCTCGACCCCTCTGGCCACCATTCAGCCATCCGTGGGAACACCAGGATTCTGTCCTTCCTGTAGCTTAGCTACATGAATCAATACATTTTCCTGTTAAACTTGCTTAAGTTTAGTGTGATTTGCTTGCAATTAGGAGTTCTGACTGTCCATGAACAGATAAATGGATAAAGAAGATGTGGTACATATATGCAAAATATTACTCAGTCATTTAAAGGAATGAAATTGAATCAGTTGAAGTGATGTGGATGAACCTAGAACTGGTCATACAGACTGACATAAGTCAGAAAGAGAAAAATGACTATTGTATATTAATGCACATATATATGGAATCTCGGAGAAGACAATGGCACCCCACTCCAGTACTCTTGCCTGGAAAATCCCATGGAAGGAGGAGCCTGGTAGGCTGCAGTCCATGGGGTCGCTAAGAGTTGGACACGACTGAAGCGACTTAGCAGCAGCAGCAGCATATGGAATCTAGGGGGCTTCCCTGGTGCTTCAGATGGAAAAGAATCTGCCTGCAATGCAGGAGACCTGGGTTCAATCCCTGGGTTGGGAAGATCCTCTGGAGATGGGAATGGCAACCCACTTCAGTATTCTTGCCTGGAGAATCCCCATGGACAGAGGAGCCTGGTGGGCTATACAGTCCACGGGGTTGCAAAGGATCAGACGTGACTGAGCGACTAAGCACACACAACACATGGAATCTAGAAAAATGGTACAGGTGAAGGCACTTGCAGGGCAGGAATAGAGGCACAGATGTAGAGAATGAGCTTGTGGACACAGGCAGGGGAAGGAGGGAGCGGGAACGAATTGAGAGAGTAACACAGACATAAATCCACTACCGTGTGTAAAATAGATAGCTAGTGGGAGGCACAGCACCGGGAGCTCAGCTCGATGCTCTGAGATGACCTAGGGGTGGAATGGGGGCGTGGGGGGAGGGAGGTCCATGAGGGAAGGGATATATGTATACCTATGGCTGATTCACGACGTTGTACAACTGAAACTAGCACCACTGTAAAGCAATTATATCCCAATAAAAAATAAAATTAAAAAAAGGGCTCTGACCGTGTGGTGCTCTTATATCTGAATTAGAACAGTAGTGAATGAAACCCTCGCCCTCTGTGTCTCAATCCTGCAATATCATGTCAAAGTATTCCTAATACATTCAGATGCTTTCTAGGAAAGAGTTTGCCAGTGTTGGCCCCCGTGTTAAAAATTTTAAATAGCCATTTCTTTCACATCACTTTGCAAGCAACACGAAGTCCCTTTGGGATGAACTGACTCAAGGAGGAACAGCTCTTCACAGATGTGAGATGCAGTGATGCAACTTGTCTGGCCTTTATGTCGGGAATGATTTTGCTGCATTTCGATTTGTTTTTCAATGATCAGATAAGAAAAAAACACAGTATTTTCCTCTTTTGTGTGTTATAAATTAATATAATTGCCAAAAATTCAACCAAGACTTCTGATGTAAACGTGTATTAGTTTTAGCTAAGCCCCTTCAAATGCCACCGCATGCCTAAGGACCTGGGTATAAGGATCTATTTTCACAGTTCTTTCCAATTCTAATGAGCAATGAAGAAGTTTATTTCAAAATAATCCTTCTGTATTAAGCACTGGCTTATTGACAGGTCCCCTTTTATTATAATTGTATGAAGTTTATTTTCTAAATGAAGGTTTATTTTCGCATGGAATTCTGAGGTTTTGCATTGTGTATGTGAGGCAATTAGTTTGGGATTTTTGGAATTTATTTTAGACCAGACAGATGTCTTCAATTTACACACTCCAGGAGGTGACAAACCCTATTAAGATTCAAAAGCTATCAATTTGCTTTATCTTTGTTCTTCAGCATTCTCAGCTATGATCCAAGATAACTCTCTTTTTGTTTGCTTGATTTTGTGGTCGTGTGTTTTTATGTAGACAGAAGCAGAAATTTAAGGAAAAGATGAAAGATAGCTTTTGTAATTATATCACTGTCAAAATCTGGTGGGTTACTTTAAGAACCATGAATTTTACCTTCATTAGGAATGCATTTTTGCTCACTAAAATGCTACCCTCCTAGCAGTCATGGTTTGTGCAGATACACACACGCTAGCTGCTTATCTTTACTCATGTTATTCTTTACCTTGTTGGCGGCCCTGAGTTAAATATGATACTGCGTTTGCCTACATTTTCTGCTTTTCGTTATTGGCTGTTGTTACACAGGTAACATAAACGCATCTCTAAATTGTAATTGCTAAAGCATCAATCCGGTTATTCTTCTATTCGCTGATCAAATCCCTTGCAAATCAAAAACAATGGCACGCCTATTGTGTGCAAAGTTAAGTCCTGGACTGTTGATGTGGGACAGTCTAGTGGGGACAACGGGGGTGGGAGGATGTCATCCCATTCATTTTTCCCACTCAGTATTTTTTTGTTGTTGGAGGATAATAGCTTTACAGTAGTGTATTAGATTCTGCTGCAGAACAACGTGAATCAGCTATTTGTACACCTATATCCCCTCCTTGTTGAGTCCTTCCCCACCTCCCATCCCAGCCCTCCAGGTCATCACAGGGTACGGAGCCCAGCTCCCTGTGCTGCTCAGCAGCTTCCCACTAGCTGTTTTACACATGGGTGGGTAGATGTCAGTGCTACCCTCTCACTCCGTCCCACACTCTCTTTCCTCCCTGTGCCCACAAATCTGTTTTCTATGTCTGCATCTCTGTTCCGGTTATTTTTGTTCTGAAATTGAAGACCGCACGGCTGTTCACATCCTTCTCAGGTGCTCTCTGCAGCCACTAGATGGCTCAGTAGATAAGCTCAGGTCTTTCCCAGAGTAATTAGTTCAAAATGTAACAACCTAAATTGCTATTCATGTCTTGAAGTCCAAAATTGCACCCGGATTGGGATGACTATAGGATTAAAGAAATGAGGGCATGACAGCCCCAGGACTCCATCTGAATAAACCCAGCCCGCCGTGGGACAGTCTTGTTTACATGTTTGCCTTTTATTATGGTCACCATATTCTGTTTGTGGTGAACGCGGGGCGTGTTCTGGCTGGCAAGGAGATTATGAGCTAACAGATGTCATCGGAGGTGTCAGATCTAGATCAAATGTAGAATGATTATACATCCTGACACAGTTGTTATTGAAATCAAGGGTAATCCGCTATGTACAGGATGTCTGACTGGTCTTGGTGACATGGTACTTGACTTTGAACTCATGTTGTTTCCTTTATCTTGGATTAAGTTATTTACCTATGAGTCCAATCGAGCTAAAACCACTTGGAACTAAGATCAGAAGGTTACTTCCTTAACCTAACTACTTCAAACCACTTCAAATGTATATGCTGAAATATACTTTAGGGTGAAATATCATAGACATTTCTATTAAAATAAACAAGCTCAGTATGCTGACCATCATAATTTAAAAGATTTTTTTCCCCCTGGACATTCTAGGTAATACAGCAAGTCAAGAAAAATAGAAACGATATTACTATTGGAAAAAGAGAGACAAAAACATTGTTGGATGTAAATTATATTATTTTCCACCTAAAAATAGAAGGTTTTGAAAAGGAAGTTTTGATAAATGGGTCAGTTACTGAAAAATTGTACAAAAATCATTAAATTAAAAAATTAACTGTAAAAATCAACTTTCTTTTATGCAGCAATTAGCAATTAAAATAAAACAACAAAATATACTCCATTTACAATAGCATACAGGAATGCTTAAAAAACATGCATATGGCAAATACTACAAAACTTTCTCGAATGACATAAAAATCTATTAAAAAAGAAAAGATTACTTTCCTCCTGGATGGGGACAAAAATACATTAAATGTATTAGTTCTTCCCCTAATTAATTAAAAAAAATTTTTTTTAATTTTAGTGATAGTTTAACAAGTGTCACACCAGGGTAATTTTCTTTCCAAATTTGAAGACTAAGTGGAGGAAAAGAGGCAAGAAAATAAGAATGAGAGACTCTTTCATTGTTAAGTAGTCTGTTTATAATTTATCATGAACCTACAGTAATTACAAAAGTATAGCACTAACTACTCAAGGAGGATCATAAGAATTCATATATAATATATTTTTAACTAGATATTAATGTGTGTGTGTGCTCAGTCGTGTCCAACTCTGGGACTCTGTAGACTGTAGCCTGCCAGGCTCCTCTGTCCATGGGGATTCTCCAGGCAAGAATACTGGAGTGGGTTGCTGTGCCCTCCTCCAGGGGATCTTCCTGACCCAGGGACTGAACTTGTGTCTGTTGCATCTCTTGCATTGGCAGATGGGTGCTTTACCACTAGCACCACTTGGGAAGCCCTAAAATATTAATGCATGTGCTGTATTATTTATACATTCATATATAATATACTATAAGATATTATTGTATATATGACTTAGTACTTAATAAGCTAGCTCTCTAAATTATTGAATAAAGAATGGATTTACTCCCAAATTATGTTTATTTAATATTTCTTTAAAAATTAACATAGTTTCCTACAATGAACTCTATTGAAAAATATAATACAGGTAGATTATAGACAGAAATGATGAAACATAAATATGTAAGAAAACTAAAAGTATCAACTTAAACATTTACATAATAAAAACATAAAGAAAGTTTTTAAGTAATTGAAAGGGGAAGTATTCATATACATGATTGAAAGTGAAAGTGTTCTCCGTTGTGTCCTACTCTTTGTGACCCCATGGACTGTAGCCCACCAGGCTCCTTTGTCCATGGGATTCTCCAGGCAAGAATGCTGCAGCGGGTTGCCATGCCCTCCTCCAGGGGATCTTCCTAACCCAAGGATCGAACTGGGGTCTCCCGCATTGCAGGCAGATGCTTTACCGTCTGAGCCAGCAGGGAAGCCCATATGTATGATTACCTAAAAATAAATTTTTTTTTCCCAAACTACAAAAAGGGTAAATTAAATTATCAATAAGGAAACATTTTTGGGGGGGTAGAGATTGATGAAAAGTGCTATTATTCTCAATATATTGAATTCTTACAAATCAATAAAAAAAATACATTTTAAATAAAAATTTCTACCACAGTAGAAATTAAGGGCAACGATGTGAACTGGCAACTCACCAATTAAGAAATATAAATGACAAATGAACAAGTTGAAATTTTTTTCAACTACACTCATAGCCAAAGAAATGAAAATTACAGCAACAATGAAATACCGTTTTTGTCTCTAACTGGCAATGAGTTAAAGGAGTAATTATTGAGTGCTGGGCAGAGTACCGAGAAACGGACACTCATATTCCAACGGTGGGTATGTAAATTGGAACCACATTTCTGGAGGGTGATTTGGCAGTGCATGTCAAACGCATTAACATGTGCATATCTTTTCACCCAGGAATGCCACATTTAGGAATTGATTAGATGTATATAAAAATATCTGTGCAAAGAGGATCACTATTCTATGTCTCATTACCGTGAGGATTCAGGCCAAGTTTAAGCGTTCAGAAATATCAGAAGGGTTACATAAACTATAGCAGGTACATAGAACTCTTTTATCTAGTCCCTCAGCAAATATTTATCTAAAATAAGATGCTACGTAGTCACTGGAAATCTAAAAGACGAAAGAGCGAGGAAACGTTCCCAGGATGCCGTGTGTGTGCTCAGCTGTGTCTGACTTTTGTGACCCCACAGACTGTCACCCGCCAGGCTCCTCTGTGCAAGGGATTCTCCAGGCAAGAGTAGTGAAGATCCCCTCCTCCAGGGGATCTTCCCAACCCAGGGATCAAACCCACATTTCCTGTGTCTCCTGCATTGCAGGTGGATTCTGTACGCCCTGAGCCTCCTGGGAAGCCCCCATAGGATGTTGCTGGGTGATAATAACCAGGCACGAAGTAACATGCACCAGGGAGATCCCATTGTTATGAAACGTGGATGTCCCAATCTTCAGGAGTGTGAGGACACAAAAACACTGATAGCAATCCTGACACCCACATTATGCAGACTGTGAATGTAACTGTGGGGTTTTAGATCCCTTCTCAAAATTTCCCTCAGTTACTATTCTTCAGTTCACGTATAGCTGACTTGAGGGGCTTCCCTGCTGGTCCAGGGGTTAAGAATCCACCTACCAATGCAGGGGACACAGTTCAGTTCCTGTTCCGGGAAGATTTCATATGCCACAGGGCAACTAAGCCCATGCACCGCAACTCCTGAGCCCATGTGCTGCAACTGTTGAAGCCCGCATGCCTAGAGCCTGTGCTCCACACAAGAGAAGCCACCGCAATGAGACGCTTGCGCACCACAGCTAGAGAATAGCCCCCGCTTGCCACAACTAGAGAAAAAGCCCGTGTGCTGCAATAAACACCCAGGACAGCCAAATAAATAAATAAACCTTAAAACAAAACTGATTTGATCCTACTCTGTCATATCCAGTATGTAATAATTCAGTTCCTTGAACTGCAGTGAAGATGAAATGAGTCAATTAAATCAGTTAATGCATGTCAGGAACATGGAAGACGACTTGTCACCTCGCAAGCACTCAATAGCTATTATTATTATTATTAGCGGAAGACCAGATTGTTGTGGAAGTCTCATGTTCAGTATTTAGGTCCATTCTATTAACTAAGTTTATGTAACTTAGAGACCACCTCTCCCAATTCTTGGGACTGGCGTCTTTAGGAAAGCGTATTGTCACATTCGAAAATACGTGATAACCGGTAATGTTCAGGCGCTAACCCCGTCATAGTGGACAGACACTGCTCTAAAGGAGCATCTAGTGTTAACTTTCTAGGCACCAGTTTGTGGGAGGCTTGGGGAGGGGCACCACACTGCTGGGATGTTGAGGGGGGTGCCTCATGCACTCTATTTACCATCCTGTTAAAAGGTATTTCACTATTTCCCCCACTGACAAACTAGATGTTAGCCTGGCTTCATAACTACCATATGAACCACATTCTTTCTTACTATCCTAAACCATCATGAAGCTGGAAATAAATATAATTATAAAACAGTGAATATCTTTTACCCTCCATCCAGTTCCAGAGGAATTAAAGCTTTTTTTCCCCTTTAGTGGGGAAAAAATGTAATACAGAACTGTGTGTTTAGATTTTGTGTATCTATTACATTCTCCGAAAAGGGTAAATGGGCCAGAACCTGGGTAAATGGACCGGAACTAACCAGTCGCCTCGGCTTGCTCAGCTTCCTCGCCTCACTTGTCTATGTGAGTGTGTTAGACTGGGCTTATATCCTCTCAGCTCTTTAAACTCTGTTCCTTTTTCTTCTTTAATTACACAACCTCAGCCTGAGCTCTAGCCCAGGGCTCCCAGAGCCTACCCGAATCCAAAAATGTAGGAATGCTATGATAAATCCACTGGGCTGGAAAAATGCACCCAACCCACAGAGTGATTCATTGGCCCCCGAAAAGGGTTTTGCTGTTACAAATTTTTGTTCAGAACATTTGATCCAGCAGTAGTTCAGTCTAGACACAAAGTGGTCAACACGCTTTGAACAAATCTGCTTTTAATGTGCAGAGTGCTCTTGTTTCCAGTTATTATTCTGAGTGATTAAACAAACTGCCAAACTCTTCCTGCCGCCGTCACCATTTATTACTGAGATGCTTACTGGGGATTTAATAGTACTCCATTGGAGACAATATCTTGAGCCTGACGAGCTCAAAAGGAAAGAGATGTGCTTTTGGCACAAATTGATAGAATTTCAAGATTTCTGTAATAGATACATATACAATCATATTGTTGAGTGGAAAGAAATGTGTTTCCAATAAGCAGTATTTACTGGGGTTTAACAACGATATAATAGTTACCTGTCTATTACATGGTAGTCAAAGCTAAAGAAATGTGTTTCTAATAATCAATTGGCATTTCAAATAATATAATATAACTGCCATATGATATGCAAGCCTACCTAGATACAACCTGCATTCTAAACTTGTTCTTGGGAGTCTCATTCATGGAAATAAGGTATCACTGATTGGCCATTTTCAAAAAGCATATTATCATCAGAGGGCTAGAATTTCTATTTTTTTCTCATACACTTTCTCAGCTTCTCTTTTTTTTCATTCTTTCTTTCCACTTCTGCATAGCATGTATTTCCTTATACCTCGTCTCATAACTAGTTGAGATTGAATTTTGCCTATATAAAGTAAAGGGATCTTTCCTTACAAATGGGAAAAAAAAGACAATAATTGAAGAAGGGCCTTTAGCTCATTTAACCCACGTCTGGAGAAGTGGATGGGAGAAATCTCAGAGCTACAGGGATGTCTGTGTGATGACAGACACCCTTGGGAATAATTCTGCCTGTCACTTTGTGGTCATAATTTCATGAGTCATTATGCCATATACCTTATACTTATTCTGTGTTGCGGGTCAGTTACATCTCAATAAAATGGAGGGAGAAAATAATTTCAGCTACTCTCTCTTCCTGGGCCACCTTGAAAGCAGTCTATTCTCTCACATATAGACTTTGCATCTCTCATTTACTCATATGCCAAATATTCATAAGACACCTATCTGATGCTAAATTGCTCTGCTAGGAGTTAGGACCACTAAAACAAAAGGCAGAGCATCTGCCTTCAAAGAGCTCTCTGTCACACGGGGAGAAGGGGAAGGACAACCCCCAGTGTCACATTGCATGGTAGACAAAGGGCACCACACATAGGAGCACGGGGAGGGAGGTCGGGGTGGTGATGACCCGTCACAGACCCAGCTGTCTTTCTTCTGTTGTCAGAGGGATGCAGGATTGTTGCTGTTATTCAGTTGCTCAGTGGTGTCAGACTCTTCACGACCCCATGGGCTGTAGCCTGCCTAGCTCCTCTGTCCATGAGACTGCCCAGGCAAGAATAATGGAGTGGGTAGCCATTCCGTTCTCCAGGAGATCTTCCCGACCCAGGGATTGAACCTGGGTCTCCCACGTCACAGGCAGATTCTTTACTGATAGAGCCACCAGGGAAGCCACAAACCTATTGTTTAAACTTCAGACCAACAGCCCCTAGGCAGCCACTGATTGAGACTTCAGGGACAAGGGAATGCTCCCTCCTTGAGGAGATCACAAGATGATTGGGGTGTGACACAGCAAGCTAGCTCTCACCTTCGAGTTGGTGCCCATCAGAGGTTGACTCTTTTGCTGTCCAGACAGCATCTCCTGTGCAGAAGACACTCAGAGTGCCCAGTCCAGGAAGGGGCCCTGGGCTTTGTACTGAGCATCCCTGTTCTGCCCTCCAACCAAGCTCTGGGGATGAGACACCCAGGGTCTCCAGCCACATGTGGCATCTCTTCCTGTAGCTAGCTGCAGTCTCCAGCCCTGCGGGTGCATGGCAGATACGGGAGGAAGCATATGGCAGAACGTGTGCTCCTGAGATGCTAAAACCTTTTGGGAACTGGAGCCGTTAAAAGGGCATGCCTCTATTCCTGCCTCTGCCAAGTGTCAACCTTCATTAAAGGGCTCTGACGGGGGGCTGGGCAGGGAGATCAGTTGTAGAACGGAGTGAGTCTGGGCCCAGGTGGGGATTCCCTCCCCAAGCTCCAGAGATCTCAGTAGCAGAGATGAGCACCTGCGGGAGGACTTGTCACAACAGATGCTTTTGCAGGATTCTTCTACCCATCACGTGCACATTTTGAAAAACAGGGCTTTGCTGAGAATTGACCCGTTTCTCTGTGGGCCCTTCTCATCCCACCTCTCACCATTTCTAGCCTGCCCTCCCCCTTTCCTTTGCTGCTCTTTTGGAATTCTGAGACCCCCATGCAATGTTCTTTGCTGTTTAAAGTTAGTGTTTTTTTGGAAGACATTTATTCCAATAATAACAACATAATGAATTTGTACCATCCTTTGACAAAGGGAGTTATTCTTTCTAAAGGTACTTTGAAAGATGTCGCTATGCAAATATTATCTCACTTTGAGTTTTCAGCCTAATTAAAAATGGTGAGAAAGTGACATTCTGATTTGGCATGAAAGGGAATTGAGACTCAGAGAGGTTGAACAGTTTACCCAAGGTCACACAGCTGATGATAGATAGAGAGGGAAACAAAACCTCTGTTTTTTGTACCATCCCATCTCAATGCAGTTCTCTTGGTAATTTCCCTCCAAAACGTGGTTTAGAGAGACAGAAACTGAAAAACTGCTCCCTAGTTTGGGAAGTTTCCTTTTTGATCTAGAAGAAAATAATGGCGTATTTACAGATAAACTGTGAGATTAAATATATCAGCAAACATTCGTGTATAAGCATGTGTAATATAACTTACACAATGTATCATCTGTAGTTTTCAGGAATGTTTTAAATATTTTTAATATTTCAGAATATGTCCCAAAGGATAAGTTCTTTGCAAATACACACTCCAGTTTCTCTCTCTTTAAAAAAGGCCACAATTTTGTAATTTGATATTTGAAAGGAAGTTATATATAATTTTTACACAGTTTATACTGTTTTACTTGGTATTAACATTATTGCTTGATATTTTAAGCTTTTATGAATAGTGATCCCATTTCATTAGTTTTATGAATGTACATAAAAACAATTTAATCTGAACCCTACTAATTTGAAATTCATGACCATTCAAATATAGACCTTTTACCTTTGTTTAGCTAATGTGGGAAGCCTATATGCAACTGGAAAATGTAACCCCTGTGTGTTTGATATGCTTAAGAAAATACAGGTATCAATCTCTTTGGAACCAGATGCTTACATTGTATGCACTTCTTACTCTTAACTTATTAAGACCAGTCTCCAAGAGTTTCTATGTGCCAACAATTATTGGCTTAAGTATTATGTTTGAGATAGTCTTGAAACTAATAGTTGTAATTCATTTTCTTAACATCATTTGTGAAACCTTACTGACTCAGGCTACTAGTCTAGTTAGGAATACTTAAGAGCAGTGGAAAATCACAGAGTTTGGGGCCAGATAGACCTTGTTTGAATGCAGTGCTGCCACCTTTTAGCTGTTTATCCTTCAACAAAAGAATTAATCCTCCTGAGTTTTGTCACCATCCAAACCCAGGCACTTCTGAGAATAGAAGAGAGTGTTGTTAATAATTACTCCTGGAAAAATGAGGAGAATCATGGACTGGCCTAGGCAAACCAGACATACAGTTACTCTATTAAAATGTGATTTGTCTTCCAAATTTTGGGTCTGCAGCTTATCTAAGCTGGTGTCTTGTTTCAATTTGTCTACCATTGCTTCAACTATAAGGACTCAAATCACCTTTTAAATGTCATGATGTCATCTTGAATCTGTCACAGAATAGCCTTGTTAAAGTTATTAATCACATGGTCATATGTCATAAAGTCCTAGAGTAAAGTTTAATGCTTCTTACATTATTCAGAGAGAGTCCCTTGGACTGCAGAGAGATCAAACCAGTAAATTCTAAAGGAAATCAACCTTGAATATTCAGTGGAAGGGCTGATGCCGTAGCTGAAGCTCCAATCCTTTGGCCACCTAATGTGAAGAGCCGACTCTTTGAAAAAGACCCTGATGCTGGTAAAGACTGAGGAGAAGGGAGCGGCAGAGGAAGAGATGGTTAGATAGTATCAGTGACTCAATGAATATGAATTTGAGCAAACTCTGGGAGACAGCAGAGGACAGAGCAGCCTGATGTGCTGCAGTCCATGGGGTCACCAAGGGTCAGACACAACTTCGAGACTGAACAACAATGACAAATTAATTCAGAGCTTTTCCACTCCCAGATGTCAGCTCTGACTGTGGCCCTGGGGCCAGAAGAGGGAAAAGGTATATCCTACTCCTTTTCTCTTTGTTCTTTGAATCCTCCTTCCTCTCCTCAATCCAGGGCTCCAGCTCCCCAGGGTCAGGGCAGGGGGAGAGAGGTTTACAGGAAAAGTCCTTGTGCCACTGTCCCCCTATCCCCCAAGGTTTTTCAGGCAGAGCACCCACTGTGCACTCTATGCTTTTTTTAATCAAAAATCTGTGCCACCAAACAAAATACTGAATTTACTGAAAAAGAGAAAATCTTAAAGGGAGACAGAGGCAAAAAGGAATGAAGATAAGAATGACATGAACCTTAGAGACCTTGCAAGCCAGATGAAATGGAGCATCTTTAAAGCAATAAAAGAAAAAAAAAAAAATACTATCAACCTAGAATTCTATATTCAGCTAAAATATCTTATATAATGAAGGTGAAATATAGACTTTTCAGACCGTCAAAAGCATAAATTCCATTGTCATTAGACCACAATTATATTTGAAGAATTTAACACTCCCCCTCCTCAGTAATTAATAGAAAATGTAAAAATAAATCAGGAGCATATAGAAGGCTGAAGTAATACTGTAGATTGTTGTTGTTGTTCAGTCACTAAGTCTGTCTGACTCTTTGCAGTCCTATGGACTGCAGCATGCCCAGATCCTCTGTCTTCTACTATCTGAGAGTTTGCCCAAATTCATGTCCATTGAGTCAGTGATGCTATCTCATCTTCTGCTGCCCCCTTCTCTTTTTGTCTTCAGTGTTTCCCAGCATCAGGGTCTTTTCCAATGAATCAGCTTTTTACATCAGATGGCCAAAGTCCAAGGGACTCTCAGGAGTCTTCTTTAGCACCACAAAAGCATCTAATACTATTGATTAACTTGAGCTAATTGATAATTATAGAGTGCTCCACCATTTCCTGTAAATAAAACTTTCAAAGTGACCCCCCAAGACAATATTAACAATCTTGAAACACCAAAAATTAAATATGATAAGTGTTAAAAAAAAAAACAACCCTGTGCCACTTATCAGAGAAGGCAATGACACCCCACTCCAGCACTCTTGCCTGGCAAGTCCCATGGACAGAGGAGCCTGGTAGGCTGCAGTCCATGGAGTCACTAGGAGTTGGACACGACTGAGCGACTTCACTTTCACTTTTCACTTTCATGCATTGGAGAAGGAAATGGCGACCCACTCCAGTGTTCTTGCCTGGAGAATCCCAGGGACGGGGGAGCCTGGTGGGCTGCCGTCTCTGGGGTCGCACAGAGTCGGACACGACTGAAGCGACTTAGCAGCAGCAGTGCCACTCATGGCTTAAATTTGCAGGTCTTTGACTGACAGTGATGTTGAATATATTTTTCCCTTACTTCTCTTCTATAGATTACCTGTTTCTATCCTTGGCCAATGTCTCTTTCTTGACTTTTTGTTATGATACTTTCTTTCACTTTTTAAAATGGAGAGAATAAGAAAAACCGTCTCAATGCTTAAAAATGATGATGTTTAACATTTTGTAATATTTTCTCTACTTGCTTTTAATAGAAGAAATAAAACATGACAGATAAAATTGAAGAATACTTTATAACTAACTTTGGTAACTGTGAACTTGAGTAGTATATTATTCATGTGTGTATGTTTTTGGAAATGATATCACTTATGGAAATGATGAAATACCACACCTATATTTTGTGATTTGCTTATTTACTCAACAATGTGCTCTTTAGATTTTTCAATTATGTATGCTAAATACATATATATTTAAAGTTTCTTTTAATTGCTATAAATATTCCACATGTGTACTTGATTATTGAAAAGCTTGTAATTGCCAAATAATGCTCTATTTTGTTTCTGAGTTTGGACTATTACAAGCAATGCTTATTAACATCCTGTACATGTCTCTCCATGTTTGTGTGCAAATATTTCTGGAGAGTATTTACTAAAAGTGGAATTTCTGAGTGATAAGATATGTGCATTTTAATTTCACAGACTACTGACAAAATGCCATTTAGTTAGTCATACCAGTTTATACTCCTGCCAGCAAAGTCTGGTAAAACCCATTTCTCCACATTCTTGCCAGCAAGTGATATTGTAAAACATTAGAATTTTTATCAATCTGATGAATGAGATATAAAATTGTGTTCCAATTTGTACTCACCTGATTTTGTTTCTGCGTACTGTCACTTTTTCACTTAATTTTGGATGTGTACAACATTTGTTATGCATAACGGTCATTTCCTGTGTCTTCATCTATAAATTTTCCACTTCTATTCTCTGTGCATTACTCTTTTGGGATAATAGTTTTTACTTGTGTTTTTTTTAAATATCCATTTTTATTTATGTATTTAATTTGTGTGGCTGCCTCAGGTCTTAGTATGGCATGCAAGATCTTCATTGGTGTGCACGGACTCTCTGGTTGTGGTGCTGGCTCAGTAGTTATGGAGTGTGGGCTTAGTGCTCTGTGGCGTGAGTGTCGCTGCTGGGGAACTGAAACTGCTCTGGGGGCCAGGTTGGGGTGCCAGGACCCAGAGCTGCTGGGGAAGGAGTGCCCTGGGGCTCAGAGCTGCTGGGGAAGAGGTGCTAGGAACCTGGAACTGGGTACAGATAAGGTCTTGGGGACCCCCTAGCCTTCCTGCCAGTTACTTTCTCATTAGCTTCCCACCAGGGATTGAGCTCGTGTCCCCTGCATTAAAATGTGGATTCTTAACCACTGGACCACCGGGGAAGTCCTTATTTGTGTTTTAATAGAAGTACATTTACTGACGATATTAGGCTTGATTTTGTTCCAGCTTATATTTTACTTTAAAGTTTTCTTGGGGTGTTTTGGACACTTTGAAACATTAACTTTCTGGGAAGTTATAAACTAGCCTTTTCCTTTCTGTTTTTTCTACTGATTGGATACTTACTCTATTTGAATGCATGGGATGGAGGTTAATATGACCTCAGAGCTATTTTTAGATGAAAAAGGAATTTTTAAAAAGAATACATAGTGAATAGCTTTAACATTCTTAAATGGAATAGTGGGCAAAAATATATGTGAAAGGTAATACTTAACGTGGGAAAAAACAAAAATATTACATGAATTTTTAAGAACACACATAATTTTGTTTTCATGGGGGTGAGGCAGTACTTCATGAGCAGAGTTACTCACTTTCTACCTCCTTCTCGGCTGCCAGGGCGAGCCCCAGTTGAATGAACTACAAACCATGCTTTCTTGTGGTGATTATTTACTTCTGGACTTCCTGTCAAAGCCAATAAAACAGCTCTTTGAAAACTGGTTGTGAAGTTGTGGATTTGAGGAGGATAATTCTTTTAATGTCTAGATGATCAGCAAAGTAAGATACCTCCAGGAGTAATCTGACCTGAACACAACATGAAGAGAAGGGAAATTGTCAGGTAGACAAACAACAAACATAAACATAATCAGCCTCTTCTAACAAGGACACGTGAAGCTCCTGGGTCAGCAAAGGGAACCTGCCTGATATTACACAGAGACAGTCTCCGACGGACATTTCCTGTGTGTAAATTCCATTCTGTCTGTAATTGTCGGAATTGATTATTTAAGGGCCGGCCGGATGCGGTGTTTTTCTGGACCTGGCGGAATGCCTGTCTCCCAGGATCTGATTCTTCAGGCCGCCTGTGCTGACATTCTGTGTCCTCCCAGGACTGGGCCCCTGAAAACAAACCTAAGGTTCACAGCACAGATTTGCATGGGATGGGATCCAGTGTGAAGAAAACACCATCGACTACTGGACCCTCTATGGATGAAAGTTAGAAGTAAATTATATAATCTCCCACGACTGGCCTGGAAAACTAGGGAGACAAAAATTCTGACCCACGGTCCCAAGTATTCAAACGGCTCCAAACTCAAGCCATTAAAACTCCCCACGGCACTCTGCTTCGGTTTGGAAACAGGCTCCAGCTCAATGGGAACCTTCACCCAGCACCAGCTCACCTGCCACTAACTATCTTTAGGGCTTCACGTTCAAATACTTTCTATTGTATTTGGGGCTTCTCAGGTGGCACAGTGGTAAAGAATCTGCCTGCCAATGCAGGAGAAGCAAGAGATGAGGGCTCGATCCCTGGGTTGGGAAGAGCCTCTGGAGTAGGAAATGGCAACCCTCACCAGTATTCTTGCCTGGAGAATCCCATGGACAGAAGGAGCCTGGTGGGCTCCAGTCCATGGGGTCACAAAGAGTTGGACAGGGCTTAGTGGTTGAAACAACAATTTTATCCTCGGGACTGCACTATAAGTTTGACATTACAGCTCACAGTTTGTACAGAGCAGATTCCTGAGACACAGAGAGAACAGTTATCCAGTTTGTAGTTAGAGTCAAAGATTCAAACCCATGTGATTTTTGTTGTTGGTGGTGGTTGGTTGGTTTTTTGTTTGGCCACACCACAAGGCTTGTGGGATCTTCCCTCCCCAACGAGGGATTGAACCTGTACCGTTGGCAGTGAAAGTGTGGAGTCCTAACCACTGGACTTCCAGGGAATTCCCTCTAACCCATGTTTATTGGATAATAGAATACTTCTCCTTTTAGTGTCTCACTCATTGTATCTGTTTGATGCCATCATTAAAAACATAATAATAACTGGGTGATAATCATTTAAAAAAAAAGGGGTGATCTTGGCCAAGTCACATCATCTTTCTTACATCATGGTACATAAAATGAAAGGGATGAGCTAAATAATCGTAAGTATTCTTTTTATCTTATAAGTCTTCTAATTTTATAAAAGAGGAATACAAATATCAATGTCATTTTTTATATTAGAGAAAGTGAAGTCGCTCAGTCATGTCTGACTCTTTGCGACCCCATGGACTGTAGCCTACCACATTCCTCTGTCAATGGGATTTTCCAGGCAAGGGTACTGCAGTGAGTTGCCATTTCCTTCTCCAGAGGATCTTCCTGACCCAGGGAATCGAACCTGAGTCTGAGATTTTCACCTTGGGTTATTAAGGATTTGTATATTTATTATTCAATCAATTTTGTTTTTCCTTCAAAGATTTGTTTAGTTTTATGATGTCTTTAGGGTCAAAATATCCAACAATAAATTGGCATTTCAAAAGCAACAAAATCTATAAAAATGTCCAAGAAGTAACTTAACAAGAAATGTGCAGACTCTATGGGCAGTAAAGAAAACTTGAATAAGTACATGGCAATATTTCTTTGGAAGGAAAGGTTACTGTAGAAAAGTGATCAATTCTCTTGGAATTAACATAAATTGAATGAAATGTCAGTAAAAACTTCAACGTGGTTTTTGGGGAAACAATGTAAGGATTTTAATGCCTACTTGAAGGAATAAAGTCCTAAGAACAAGCAATTTTTAAAAATTAAAGTAAATGGGTTTGTGGAAGAATTCTTGCCAGATATCCAGTTGTTATTAATTTTTGTTCTTAAAAGTATAAGTAGAGTTTTGATGAAAAAAGTAGAGAGAATAGGTGTTCTAGCTTAGCCAGTGTATTAACATTCTAAAAATTTAAATGGAGTATCAAAGATTCTGGTCATGGTTTGTTTGGAAAGTCCAGGATGACACCTCTTAAGACCACGGGTGAAGGCAGGGTTGTGATTTATTGGATGCCTTATCCCAACACCAACAATGATGTTGGTTAGTTATAATTAGGGAGGAAGGTCTATTACTTAAGGCGGAATTCAGCTTTAAGTATATAGCTCATAGGTAGGAAGAGACCTATACTGCAAACTATTCTTAGGCTTCTTATTCCAGATCACATCTCGTCATCCCAAGAATATAGCCCTCATCCTCTTGATCCAAGATGGCAGCCTCTACACACTAGGCAAAAAAATGTAGAAAGAGATTAAGAAGAGGAAGAGGGCAAAAGTCATAGACCCATAGCCTTAAAGGAAGGTTCCTGAAATTTGCCTTCTTTTTATATCACATGGACCCAAATTGTGTCACCTGTCAGTCACATGGATACACAAGTACCAGAAACATCATCTTCTGTGGAATCTAGTACCCACCTGAAATTCTACTACAGTCAGTCCTCTACGCTCTTCCAACACACAAGAGAAGACTCTACACATGGACATCACCAGATGGTCAACACCAAAATCAGATTGGTTATATTCTTTGCAGCCAAAGATGGAGAAGCTCTATACAGTCAGCAAAAACAAGACCGGGAGCTGACTGTGGCTCAGATCATGAACTCCTTATTGCCAAATTCAGACTTAAATTGAAGAAAGTAGGGAAAACCATTAGACCATTCAGGTATGACTTAAATCAAACCCCTTATGATTATACAGTGGAAGTGAGAAATAGATTTAAGGGACTAGATCTGATGATAGAGTTCCTGATGAACTATGGATGGAGGTTCATGACATTGTACAGGAGACAGGGATCAGGACCATCCCCATGGAAAAGAAATGCAAAAAAGCAAAATGGCTGCCTGGGGAGGCCTTACAAATAGCTGTGAAAAGAAGAGAAGTGAAAAGCAAAGGAGAAAAGGAAAGATAAAAGCATCTGAATACAGATTTCCAAAGAATAGCAAGAAGAGATAAGAAAGCCTTCCTCAGTGATCAATGCACAGAAATAGAGGAAAACAACAGAATGGGAAAGACTAGAGATCTCTTCAAGAAAATTAGAGATACCAAGGGAACATTTCATGCAAAGATGGGCTCGATAAAGGACAGAAATGGTATGGACCTAACAGAAGCAGAAGATATAAAGAAGAGGTGGCAAGAATACACAGAAGAACTGTACAAAAAAAATCTTCACGACCAAGATAATCACGATGGTGTGGTCACTGACCTAGAGCCAGACATCCTGGAATGTGAAGTCAAGTGGGCCTTAGAAAGCATCACTACGAACAAAGCTAGTGGAGGTGATGGAATTCCAGTTGAGCTATTTCAAATCCTGAAAGATGACTCTGTGAAAGTGCTGCACTCAATATGCCAGCAAATTTGGAAAACTCAGCAGTGGTCACAGGACTGGAAAAGGTCAGTTTTCATTCCAATCCCAAAGAAAGGCAATGCCAAAGAATGCTCAAACTACTGCACAATTGCACTCATCTCACACACTAGTAAGGTAATGCTAAAAATTCTCCAAGCCAGGCTTCAGCAATACGTGAACCGTGAACTTCCAGATGTTCAAGCTGGTTTTAGAAAAGGCAGAGGAACCAGAGATCAAATTGCTAACATCCGCTGGATCATGGAAAAAGCAAGAGAGTTCCAGAAAAACATCTATTCCTGCTTTCTTGACTATGCCAAAGCCTTTGACTCTGTGGATCACAATAAACTGTGGAAAATTCTGAAAGAGATGGGAATAACAGACCACCTGACCTGCCTCTTGAGAAACCTATATGCAGGTCAGGAAGCAACAGTTAGAACTGGACATGGAATAACAGACTGGTTCCAAATAGGAAAAGGAGTACATCAAAGCTGTATATTGTCACCCTGCTTATTTAACTTCTATGCAGAGTACATCATGAGAAACACTGGGCTGGAAGAAGCACAAGCTGGAGTCAAGATTGCTGGGAGAAATATCAATAACCTCAGATATGCAGATGACACCACCCTTATGGCAGAAAGTGAAGAGGAACTAAAGAGCCTTTTGATGAAAGTTAAAAAGGAGAGTGAAAAAGTTGGCTTAAAGCTCAACATTCATAAAACTAAGATCATGGCCTCCGGTCCCATCACTTCATGGCAAATAGATGGGCAAACAGTGGAAACAGTGGCTGACTTTATTTTTGGGGGCTCCAAAGTCACTGCAGATGGTGATTACAGCCATGAAACTAAAAGACGCTTACTCCTTGGAAGGAAAGTTATGACCAACCTCGATAGCATATTGAAAAGCAGAGACATTACTTTGCCAACAAAGGTTCGTCTAGTCAAGGCTATGGTTTTTCCAGTGGTCATATATGGATGTGAGAGTTGGACTGTGAAGAAAGCTGAACGCTGAAGGATTGGTGCTTTGGAACTGTGGTGTTGGAGAAGACTCTGGAGTCCCTTGGACTGCAAGGAGATCCAACTAGTCCATTCTGAAGGAGATCAGCCCTGGGTGTTCTTTGGAAGGAATGATGCTAAAGCTGAAACTCCAATACTTTGGCCACCTCATGGGAAGAGTTGACTCATTGGAAAAGACTCTGATGCTGGGAAGGATTGGGGGCAGGAGGAGAAGGGGACGACAGAGGATGAGATGGCTGGATGGCATCACTGACTCGATGGACGTGAGTCTGAGTGAACTCCGGGAGTTGGTGATGGACAGGGAGGCCTGGCGTGCTGCAATTCATGGGGTCACAAAGGGTCGGACATGACTGAGAGACTGAACTGACTGAACTGAAGTCCCCTACGTACAGGTCCGTTCCAGGAGTGTGTTGGTAAGTCCTACAAAGTGAGCCTAGGTACCCAACTCATACAATCGCCTATATAGTACTGTGTTATAATAGGTTTACAAAACTTTTCACACAAATAATACATTAAAACACAAAAATAAAACATTTTTAATCTTATAGTACAGTACCTTTAAAAGTATGCTAGAGTTGTACAATGGCTGGCCCACGGGCTGGCATTGAGGGAACAGGCAAGAGGCGCTACTGATGGAGGAGGGGGTGGGAGATGGTAGAGCTGAAGGACTGTCAGCAATAGGAGACGCAGGGCAAGCTGCAATGTTGCTCACACCTGACATGGATGGATGCCTGACATTGTAGTCTTGGAAAGTTCACAACTTAAAGGTTCATATGTAGAGGACTTACTGTATCCTGGAGGGAATAGATTCTAGGAGATAACCAGCAGTTTTCACCACAAAGGAAAGGAGATTTGGAGGGTGGAGATCTGGAAAGGTATTATAATTTGGGTTTAGGGAATGTCTTTGTGAAATCTTCTCTGAAATAGAATAGAAGGGGATATATTTTGGTTCCTTGATGTGAGTGATGTGAGTATGAATATGATACAAACTAAGATCTCCTAACATCCTGCCAATCAGAGCGACAGTCCCCTACAGTTTTCATTTATCCTATGCCAGAACCTAAACAACACAACTCTAGGGAAAAAGAGGTTCTTGTTTTAGAAAATGAAATGAAAAAGAATAGTAATTTATGGACCCATGAAATCATGCTGTATGCATTATTTTAATCTGTATTAAAGCTTAAAAATTTGATAGCAATGTTTGGAAAAGTAAGCAGCATAAAGTGAGAAACTCTCAAGCTTCCTAAATCATTAAGTTTGTAATATCTGCATAGCATTTCACCATAATTCATTTTACCACTTCAGTTGGATGATCATGTACATGTAGCTTCACCATACTAGCTAAAGCATCCCCTAGCTTAACCTGATTTGAGGACCATGAGAATGTATTATAAAAATCAAACACCAATACAATATTATAAAGTTTAAAAATAAAATTCAATCAAAAAAAAAACTGTAATCACTCTGTATAATCGGCTCCAGGCAAAACCTCTAATTAAAATAAATAAATTTAAATTAAAAAAAAAATCAAACAAACAGTTGCTCAGCTGCTCCAGAACCCATTTAGTTTAAGCCTCTTGTCTGTCTTCCCAGTGTCAACTGTCTGTTGGTTTTTGTTGTTGTTCAGTCACTAATTCGTGTCTGACTCTTTCCCATGGACTGCAGCATGCCAGGCTCCCCTGTTCTCCACTATCTTCTAGAGTTTGCTCAAATTCATGTCCACTGAGTTGGTGATACTAACTGTCTCATTTTCTGCTGCCTGCTTCTCCTTTTGCCTTCAGTCTTTCCCAGCATCAAGGTCTTTTCCAATGAGTCAGTTCTTCGCATCAGGTGGCCAAAGTATTGGAGTTTCAGCTTCAGCATCAGTCCTTCCAATGAATATTCAGGGTTGATTTCCTTGAGGATTGACTCGTTTGGTTTCTTGCCATCCAAGGGACTCTGAAGAGTCTTATCTAGCTGGGCCATAAAGAAGGCTGAGTGTCGAAGAATTGATGCTTTCGAACTATGGTGCTAGATAGTTCGAAAGCATCAATTCTTCGACACTCAGCTTTCTTTATGGCCCAGCTGTCACACCTATACATGACTACTGGAAAAACCATAGCTTTGACTATAGAGACCTTTGGCGGTTAAGTGATGTGTCTGCTTTTTGAAAACGTTAATCCCATTGCTCACTTGGCTTTGATGGATTTTTTTCCCCTATTCCCTTTAATCAGTGTAACCAAAGGAAACCACAAGTAACTCTGACTCTCAGGTATCAAAAGCTGTCTCCCAGGTTTATGACAGGTTGACCTGAGTGTGTACAACATTGGATGCAGATTACCATGTGGGCTGGTCTGCTGCCCAGATGGCTGACCCACTCTTGTTTTGTTTTTCAGTTGAGCTGGTATACAACAAGCAGAATATTTCACATAAACATCTAGTGTTCTGGCTTTTCTTAAAATATTGGGTGATGTGATAGCTCCTGACTACCCTCCCCAAGCGGTAACCACCCTCTTTAAACATGCCTCCGAGTTCCTCTCGGACTTCACCACTTTGTATTATCCCCTCCATCCTGAGACCAAGTGTTGGGTGGCATCTTAAATACCTATAGAGTGCTGGTTATCTTACCCTTCTCTTTGACCATGTCTCTATCAAGATGGAGAAAGTGAGACATTAACTAAGAGGATCACCTACTTCAAGAAAAAGGCAAGAGAGCACATTGCTTTGTGGAAATTCCAAATTTTGAATTTTTCTCTTTTTGACTTACTTCATCCTGTATGACAGACTCTAGGCCTATCTACATCTCTGTAAATGGCACTATTTCATCCCTTTTAATGACTAATATTCCATTGTATATGTACACCACAACTTTACTCATTCCTCTGTTGTTGGACATTTGGGTTGCAAGATTCTTAAATAATTGTGAATCATATTAGGTCTCTTCTGCTATCACCTTCCTGATCCTGGTAGATCTTTGGGTCTGAGACCCATGGAATACAGCTGACTCCTGAAATATTTACACAATGAAAACTCTGAGTAAAGCTTCATCTCATACGGGAAACCATCCCTGTAACTATCCATCCTGTTCTCCATCCTCATGTAGCTCTGTTTTTAGAAGATTATCGAATATAATAGCATTTCCTTCTGATTCTTAATGTTTCCATCAATGGATTAATTTGTTGGTATTAATCACAGTTATTTAAAATTTTCAGGCTGATAACTTCATATTCTGTTTTTATATCTTAATCTGGTTGGGAAACTTGTGTCTTCATGCTCTTTTTTTTTTTTTTTTCTTGATTTTTAGAACATCAAATAATTTTTATGTTGAAGGCCAGAAATATGGTATGAGTGGAGATAATATGAACAGAAGTAAGTAGGCTTTTAATGTAAAGTGTTAAGTTAATCTGGCTAGATAATCTGGCTAGATATTGAGCCGTTAATGATCACTGCACTCTTTAAATGCTAGAGGGTTCGATTTCCTTCTCTAGTGTTCTTTTTTAAAAAATTAGTTAATTAATTGATTTGGCTGTGTAGTTGTGGCACAGGGCATCTTCACTGCATCACGTGGGGTCTTTTGTTGTGGTGCACAGACTCTCTAGTTGTGGGGCACAGGCTTAGTTGACCTGAGGCCTGTGGACTCTTAGTTCTCTGAGCGGGGATCGAATCCTTGTCCCCTGCATTACAAGACAGATTCTCAACCGCTGGACCACTGAATCCTCTGTTGACTTTGGGCTTTCCTGAGAACTCTTCATTAGATAGAATATCTCTTAGATAGAATGCTGCTAAGTCACTTCAGTCGTGTCCAACTGTGTGACCCCATAGACGGCAGCCCACCAGGCTCCCCATCCCTGGGATTCTCCAGGCAAGAACACTGGAGTGGGTTGCCATTTCCTTCTCCAAAGCATGAAAGTGAAAAGTGAAAGTGAAGTCACTCAGTCATGTCCGACCCTCAGCGACCCCATGGACTGCATCCTTCCAGGCTCCTCCATCCATGGGATTTTCCAGGCAAGAGTACTGGAGTGGGTTGCCATTTCCTTCTCCAGGGGATCTTCCTGACCCAGGAATTGAACTGGGGTCTCCTGCATTGCAGGCACACACTTTACCCTCTGAGCCACCAGGGAAGCCTCCTTAGATACGATAGTAGATCACAATTTTAGTTGTGACCTACTGTTATTATAGGGCTTCCATGGTGGCTCAGAGGTAAAGAATCCACCTTCCAAACAGGAGATGTAGGTTTGATCCCTGGGTAGGGAAGATCCCCTGGAGAAGGAGATGGCAACCCAATCTAGTATTCTTGCCTGGGAAACTCCATGGAGTGAGGATCCCAGTGGGCTACAGTCACAACTTAGCAACTAAACAACTGTTATTGTACCAGAGCCCAGTTGGTGTGGTGCCACAGTGTGGGTGAAGTGTTCTGTGACCTTCGATTAGACTCTGTTCTTTTGGTGTGCCTGTGTCCCCAGGCTGTGATCGTCAGTGTCACAGTTCAGGATTTCTAGGATAAGATAGAACTTGTAGAGGAGGCTGAAATGGCAGCAATATCCACCTCCAGGTGGAATTCACTTCTGATCCAGTCTTGTCCTCAGAGATTGGCCCTATGTTGTACAGACAGCTTGGGCTTATTCCATAACTGTCACCTTTTCCCGCTCCCTGCCTGGGACACAAGGGGCTTTTTATGACTCTTCATTCTGGGCTGTGACTCTCAGGATGTGTCTCAGCAAATCTGGGGGTTTTCTCTGTGATCTCAGCTCTCTTAAAAATCCATAAAATCCATGAAAAAATACCAATGTTCAGTTTATTCAGGTTTTTCTTGTTGTGAGGATGGGAGTGACAACATTCGGGTTGTTGAATCCTTCCCATGTCAGCACTGAAACTGGGAGCTTTTTGCTTTTTAATCACTTCTGAGTCCTGATGTGTTCCATTTTACTCCCATTTATCCAGGGATTCCTAGAAATCTCCTAACTTCCCTGATCTGCCAAAAGGCTTTTATTTTTCTGGACATCCAAAATGTCACTTCATTATATCACTGCCCCACGCATCAGCTGTCAATGACGATGGATGACTCACTTACACAAATCAGGTTTGTATCTTGACATTCAAGGCTGTCTGTATTCTTTGTCCATAATTTTCCTTTAGCTACTTTCCAACAAAAGATCAGTGGTTCTAGTTAGGAATACTCATTATCCTTCTAACCCATGCTCATTGATGTCTGAAACACTCAATAAACATTGACAAGTAAGTTCTCCCTTTAAAAAAAAATTCAGATACTTGATTAAGTTCCACATTCCCCATGAAACATTTGCCCACTACTCTTTGTACCATACATTTTCACATGGATGGAAACAATGATATAAGAAGGCTTTGGATTCATCAGACAGGTGACAAAGCTGCTGGGCTGAGTTGAAGGACTTTTCAAGGACACACAACTAGTTAAGGCAGTGCTGTGCTGTGCTTAGTCGTCAGTCATGTCTGACTGTTTGTGATCTCGTGGACTGTAGCCTGCCAGGTTCCTCTGTCCATGGGGATTCTCCAGGCAAGAATATTGGACTTAAGGAAGAACTGGACTTAAAACCCACCTCCCATTTTCTTCCCTCAATTTCACGTCTCCTGGAGTAGTGATTCTCAGTGCCAGTGGGCATACAGTCCTCAGGGGTATTTGTTTGTTTGTTTTTAAAGTTTTCTGGGACATATCTGCTGAGATTCTGACTCAGTCGGTGAGAGCTGGGGCTCAGAGATCTGCATTTATTTTATTTTTTTATATATTACGCATGTCATTACACCATGCTTTTTTTTTTTCTTTCTTCATCTTCTTTTTAAAAACATATCCTTTTTAGTTTTATTATTATTTATTTGGCTATTGTTGGGTCTCAGTTGCGATACGTAGAATTTTTCATTGCAAGATGCGTTTCTCTCTAGTTGTGGCTCATGGGCTCCAGGGTCCGTAGTTGCAGCGCCTGGGCTTGGTTGCCCCGAGGCATGTGGGATCTTAATTCCCTGACCAGGGATCGAACCCACACCCCTTGCATTGGAAGGCGGATTCTTAACCACCAGGGAAGTCCCAGGAATCTGCATTTAGAGGAAAGGATTCTGAATCTGGTAGTTCAATATTTCCTTCTAAAAAAACACCATCATAAAGGACATTTACAGAATATAGAACAGTGGTCAGCTTGCAGAGAGTGCCTGGCTAAGCAAATGAGTAAAAGCAGAGAGGGAGAAGAAGCAGTTTCCTTCCAGCTCTGTTAGGCTTTTCCCAGAAGCTAAAAAGTTCTGCTGTTGAACTTCTGGACCTTCAACTACAAATAAAAATCTTGTTAGCTTTCTTAAACATGCACAGCATTTATCATCAGGGAAATTGGAAAATGGCTCGATGTAATTCAATATTGCCTCAACTTGTATTTATTCATTATTATAGATACGCAAACTAACTTCTCCCCTCACCCTCCACTTAGCTAGAGGTGAAATGTATACTTATTGAGAAATTTGGGGAAATACTGAAAAATATGATACGCAAGCTACTATTTATTGAATTTGCTCTGTGACAGTGCACTGTGGTTCTTTATATGAATTATCTCATTTAATTCTTATAATTACTCCTGACGTAGATTTTTGCATTTTAATTACGTTTTAAATTTTTCATTTTATAGCTGAAAAAGTGAATCTTAGCTTAAGTGCCTTGCCCAAGGACACACAGCAAGGTAAACAGCAGTGTCAGGATTTAAAGGTCAGATTCTGAAGCCTATGTGTGCTTTTTTAAAATTTTATTTTTTAAAATATCTATCTGTTTGACCAAGCCAAATCTTAGTTGCAGCACGTGGGATCTAGTTCCCTGGCCAGGGAATGAACCCAGGTCCCCTGCCTTGGGAGTGTGGGGATTTAGTCACTGGACCGCCAGGGAAGTTGTTATGTAGGCTTTTAAACACTAGACTCTATTCTAGGAAAATTCCATCAGTCCCAATTATGTGGACCACAGGTAAACCCTGTTAGTTCTCTGAGCAGTATATCGAAAACTCCGCCCTTTGGAGATAAGGAGCATGGTTCAATTTCTGGTTTTGACACTAAGCTTGTGAGTTTGAGTATGTTTAAAAAAATTTTTTTTCCTCTGAGTCTCAGTTCTCCCAGCTGTAGAATGATGAGAGTGTTTAACTTACCACTGAGGACAATTTATGAATAATAAGATAATGGTTACAAAGCAGTTAGCACCATGCAGGGCTGTTTCTAAGGACTCAGTAAATGTTATTATAAATATACATATAATTTAACTTTTATATGTTTAAAATTTGTAGTTATACTTACAAATTCAGTTCAGTTCAGTTCAGTCGCTCAATTGTGTCCAACTCTTTGTGACACCATGAATCGCAGCACACCAGGCCTCCCTGTCCATCACCAACTCCCGGAGTTCACTCAGACTCACGTCCATCGAGTCAGTGATGCCATCCAGCCATCTCATCCTCTGTCATCCCCTTCTCTTCTCGCCCCCAATCCCTCCCAGCATCAGAGTCTTTTCCAATGAGTCAACTCTTTGCATGACGTGGCCAAAGTACTGGAGTTTCAACTTTAGCATCATCCCTTCCAAAGAACACCCATGGCTGATCTCCTTTAGATACCTACAAATTATACCTACAAAGTTAAAACTATGTGCTACTTATTCTGCTTACATTTATGAGCTCGTCCAGGCAAGTGCCTGACTGAACATCTCTAATGCCCACACCCCGCCAGAGAAAACTCACCCATCCACCCTGAAAATTATTTATTTTAAATTATTTATTTTGGGCTGTGGTGGGTCTTCAGTGCTGCATGAGGGATTTCTCTTGCTGCAGCACGTAGGGTCTAGGGCGTAGGCTCAGTGGTTGTGGTGCGTGGGCTTAGTTGCTCCCCAGCACGTGGAATCTTCCTAGACCAGGAATTGAACCAGTGTCCCTTGCATTGGCAGGGAGATTCTTAACCACTGGGCCCTGGGGAAGTCCTGACTCTGTTATTCAGATCACTCCTTCATTCCTCCCCACCTCCCCCAGGTGATTAGAACAGGGAAGGCACTGGATACAACGAGGGACAATATAGACAAATAGAAAAGACAACTGAGAAATGCTAAAAAAAAAAAAAAAAAAAAAAATCTGGACCAGAATCTGCAATGAGAGAACAAAAATGTTGTGAAACCAGGATGGCCACAGGGAGTAACTACTAAAGCAAGAACAGAAGAGGGAAGCCAAAGAGGATGAAGATTAACAGAATTTTAGAAGTCCTAGCCACTGCAATCAGAGAAGAAAAAAAAAAAAAGGCAATCCGAATTGGAAAAGGCGAAGTTAAAACTGTCCCTGTTTGCCGATGACATGATGCTATGCATAGATCGTAAAGACACTACCAGAAAACTACTAGAGCTCATCAAGGAATTTGCTAAAGTTGCAAGTTAAAAATTAATACACAGAAATCTGTTGCATGTCTCTACACTAACAATGAAAGATTAGGAAGAGAAATTCAAGAAACAATCCCATGTACCATAGCACCAAAAAGAATAAAGTACCCAGTAATAAACCTACCTAAGGAGACAAAAGACCAATACTCTGATGAAGATGCTGATGAAAGAAATTGAAGATGATGCAAACAGATGGAAAGATACACCCTGTTCTTGGATTGAAAGAATGAAGAAACATCAGAGAGGGAGAGGAAAAGAAAGAACATGAGTCCCAAAACTGTGTCTGCCTCCAGCTCAGAGTCCAACTATTTCCAGAAAGATCCCAAGGGGATTTTAGGGATTTTACTTGGAATTTCCAACGTGATTCTTAAATTGAAACAATAAACGCTCAGAAATAACTAAGAATGAGTAATTAAGAGGGTCTTTCCACGTCAGTTAGAAGACATTCATTAAAAGCGTGAGATAACGTGTTTGCAGACAGACTGATGGATGGGGCAGAAACAGATATTGAGAATGGGAAAATTATTACATCATAAAGGTGGTGTTTAATTCAGTGGGGAAGGAATGGATTTGCCAATAATGGTATTGAAGTAATTGGCTCACCAATTTGAAAAACACAAAGCCGGAGCTTTCTTCACTTCTTTTACCAGCATAAATTCCAGAGAAGTTAATGATTTAGACCTAGGAAAGAAAACAATACAAGTTTAATATGAAAAGACAGGTGGTTATTTACATAATCTCGGGTGGCTGAAGAGTTTTCTGTGGACAATATTAACAGTGTCAATCATAAAGGAAAATACAGTAGATTTAACTACATCCATATTAAAAACATTTGTATGTAAAAAGTAATAAACTAATTAAAAATTGGAAAAATGTTGCAACATACCTAACTAAGAAAGGATTCAACCTCTTAATATGCAAAGGACTCATAAATAGCTAAGAAAATATATTGGAAAAATGAGAAATGGATAGCATATAGGTAATGTGGTAAACTTTTTGTGATCTACGTATGTATACACGTGTACATATGTGTGTGCTATATACATATATGTATACATATATGTGTGTTAAGTTGCTTCACTCGTGTCCAACTCTTTGCGACCCCGTGGACTGTAGCCCCCCAGGCTCCTCTGTCCATGGGATTCTCCAGGCAAGAATACTGGAGTGGGTTGCCATCCCTCCTCAAGGGCATCTTCTCCACCCGGGAACTGAACTTGTATCTCTTATGTCTCCTGCGTTGCAGGCAGATTCTTTACCACTAGCACAAGCTGGGAAGCCTATATACATATATAAACATATTTTTGTAAAAATATGCATTTCTGTGAAAAAATTAACAGATGGTTAAATAAAAATGACTGAAGAGATTTTTACTGAACTGTTTAACGGGGATCACAGTTGATTTTTACTTGCATCTTTTTTATCTTTCTGCATTTTCTGAGGTTTTCAATAAGAAATAGATTTTACTTCTGGAATGAGAAAAAAAATGTTTGTAGAAAGTAGAAGAAATATGAACAATGGGATGATTAATACCTAATTTTGTTTGCTTTGTCTGGCTTTCTCAGGATGCTTTAATTTGAGGAGGAGCAGAACTTTTGGGGGGCTTCTCTGGTAGCTCAGTGGTAAAGAATCCACCTGCCAATGCAGGAAAAGTAGGTTCAATCCCTGGGTTGAAGATCCCCTAGAGAAGGAAATGGCAACTGGCTCCAGTATTCTTGCCTGGAAAATCCCATGGACAGAGAAGCCCGGCAATCCATGGGGTTGCAAAGAGTCGGACAGAACTGAGCGACAAAACAACAACCAGAACTTTTGGGACTCTTGCTGAAAGCCCTCAGCCTGGCTCCTTGGCCTCTAGGTCTGGATGCTTCACAGAGGGGATGCTGTTGTGGGAATCGAGCTTGTGGTCCAGTCTGCCTCCACAGGGCGTGTTCCTGTGGCCAAACAGAGCACAATGAAGAAAGATGGGAAAACAGCCATAGGCTGATACCACAGTAAAGAGAGAGCGTGACTCCAAAGGCTTTCTAGGGCGTTTCCAATCTGACATTTCCTTCCTGACCTTTCAGCTTCTCACTTACTTCACATACACTGGCCCAGAGCTAGATTTAGCATCATCGTTAGTCAAAGACAGTTCCCCCAGGAATTCAACCTACAGACCCCTGAACTCAGGAAGGCAGATTCAGAGATAGCATTGCACGGGGTTTGTCTAATACAGAGAGAGGGATGTAACCTTGGAGTAGTTCTTGCCCGACTCAGGAGAATGGACTGGTGGCTTTCCAAACTTGAAACAAGGCTTCGATACTAAAGTGGCCTTTTGCCAGTACAAACGTATGGTGTGCTCAGTCGCTCAGTTGTGTCTGACTCTTTGCAACTCCATGGATTGTAACCCTTCAGGCTCCTCTGTCCATGGGATTTTCCAGGCAAGACTGCTTGAGTGGGTTGCCATTTCCTTCTCCAGGGGATTTTCCTGACCCAGGGATGGTACCCACATCTCCTGCTTGGAAGGCAGATTCTTTACCACTGAGCCACCTGGGAAGCCCTATAGTAACAGGAGGTCACATCTAAAAGAGCTGCAAGACATATTCTAAGGAAGATCTTCGTTCATCATGTGGGTTCTTAGATTCCCGACCTGGGATCAAACCTGCATCCCCTTCATCAGAAGGTAGATTCTTAACCCTGGACCACCAGGGAAGTCCCCTCTTACCTCCTGTTCAGTCTCCTATCACAGTGTTTCTCTCTCCTTATTTATTTACTTCTAGATTACCTGTTTCTCTCACCAGCCTGTAAACCCTCTGAGAGCAGAGGCTCCTCTTCTTCTCTTGGTACTCTCAGCATCTCTGTAGGGGCTGGTACAATCCTCAGTGAGTATTTGTTGAATGAGTTAAGTGACCAGTATTAATAAATGGGCTAAAGGAATGTACCTCTCTTACAAAATTTATCAAATGAAACGTCAGAGAACACAGAAAGACTTAGCAGGAAATTCAAGTGCTCTTTGAGAATCAGCTCCTAGCGCAGAAGTCTGTCTTCGTTCTTTCCTTATCAAGACCCACAAAACTATGCAAAGTCCTTTGAGCTCTTTGGAGGGGAATATTGATGCATAAACACAAAAGATAATCTTGTTTCTTCTTGTGAATTCAAAATAATTTTTGAAAAGGAACAGGCCCTCTCAAAGTATTATGCCCACACAATCTTTCCTTTAAGTAGCAAAAAAACCCAAATAGTTTTATGATCCCTAATGTAATACAGATGTAGAGGGTAAGAATTTGATGGTCAATTAATTTAGAAAATATCCAGGGCCTCTCAGAGGTTCAACGTACGGACTTTGAAATTTGACTCACGATTACGATGCCCTTCCCCCAACCTTCTCCCCATCCCTAGATATAAAAAGAAAAGAACGCTTGTAATATTGCTTATGGAATGTTCTAGAGGGGTAGTTAAGCTGCTCTTCATAAAAACCTTTGGATCAAGTTTTCCTGGCCTTTTCCAGTTGGGACTGTTCCTGAGCATTGAAGTGAAGCAATATTAAACTGGCAGGCTCCTGAGAGTCGATTATTGTGGGGAGTTGAAAGGAAAGAGCTGGCATCTTTGTGCTTCATTAATCTTTGAAGGAAAGAAAGCTCTGGCCAGTGGACCAAAGGCCCACATATCAGAGCTTGATTTCCTGTTCTTCTGGGTTTCGATTTGAACGTGAAGCAAATGTTTCGGGGAACTCCGGGCGGCTAGAAGGCAGTCTCCTTTCTCATGCCAGCAGGACTTGGTTTCATGAATTAATAATATCCAACTCAGAGAAAGCCAAGAGCTGTTGAGGCTGGAGGCACTGTGGTGCTGAGAGCTAGCTGTAGGCACAGCGAATCATCAATCCATCCATCAACCGCTTAGCCAATAGTTATTCCAATAGCTTCCCTGAAACCTTTTCTTTCTCCCTCAAGCTGCAAGCATCAGGGTTAGTCTTGTTTTACTTTTTTTCAGTTTTTATCAGAGTATTGTTGATTTACAACATTGTATTAGTTTCAGGTGTACAGTATAGTGAATTGTTTATATATATACACACATATCCACTCTTTTTTAGATTCTTTTCCCACGTAAGTCATTGCACAATATTGAGTAGAGTTCCCTGTGCTGTATAGTAGGCTCTTATCAGTTATTTATTCTATATATAGTACTGTGTATATGTCAATCCCAATCTCCCAGTTTATCCCTCTGCCCCTTTCCCCCTTGGTAAATATAAAGTTGTTTTTTTTTTTCTCCCTACATTGGTGATTCTATTTCTGTTTTGTAAACAAGTTCATTTGTACCATTTTTTTCTAGATTCCACATATAAGTGGTATCCTATAATAGTTGCCTTTCTCTGTCCGACTTACTTCACTCAATATAACAATCTCTAAGTCCATCTATATCCCTGCAAATGGCATCGTGAACAAAATACTCTTTCTTTGTATCCAGAGTTCTTCAAACACACTGCAACATTGCACTTTCCACCCTTTATTGCATCTGAATACAATATTTTCCTCATGAGAGAATATACTAAATAACAGCATTTTATTGGTAGGAGCTATATTGAGACATAATTAATGAATTAAATGACTAATCCCTTGAAGTATACAATCTGATGGTTTTTTATTATACCCACAGAGTTGTGCAACCATCGATATAATTTTCAAAAATTTTTATCACCCCCACAAGGACCGTCCATATCCTTTAGCTCTGAAACCATCAAACCCCAACTCACTCTTCTCCAAACCCTAGGCAATCACTGGACTACTTTCTGTCTCTAGATTTGCCAAGTCTGAGTATTTTGCATAAACAGAATTACATAATATGTGGTCATTTGTGACTGGCTGTAAGAGCGTTTTATGTGCGACATTTATTTTGTGTCAAGCACAATAAGTGTTCTCAGTAAATAAAGGTATCTGAGTGAATGACTGTGTTCCCAGTTCACTACTGTGCAGTCATCCTGCGGAAGGAATAAGACATGAAGACCACACGTTATCTTCAATTCAGGTGGCAAGAGAAGGTTGATCTAAGACATGAAAATGAGCTAAATTATAGGATCGAAAATGCTCAATTAAGTGGTACGTAAACTAGAAGAATACTCTTGAGAGTCCCTTGGACTGCAAGGAGATCCAACCAGTCCATTCTAAAGGAGATCAGCCCTGGGTGTTCTTTGGAAGGAATGATGCTAAAGCTGAAACTCCAGTACTTTGGCCACCTCATGTGAAGAGTTGACTCATTGGAAAAGAGTCTGATGCTGGGAGGGATTGGGGGCAGGAGGAAAAAGAGACGACAGAGGATGAGATGGCTGGATGGCATCACTGACTCGATGGACGTGAGTTTGAGTGAACTCCCGGAGTTGGTGATGGACAGGGAGGCCTGGCGTGCTGCGATTCATGGGGTCACAAAGAGTCGGACACAACTGAGCGACTGATCTGATCTGATCTGATTGTAGTTTAACTTATCAAAATATTTATCTTGTCTCCTCCACATGTATTGAAATACCTATGTATTTCTACTTCTATATCTCAATGTCTTTCAGTATCAGATGCATTATGTTTTTGGAGAAGCATCACGAAGTTTTAGATTCTTTCAGGCATTGCCATAGTTTTCTCTCCTGAAACATGAGTATGGAAACCTAAAGTCTGATTGATGAACACTGCTGCTGCTGCTGCTGCTAAGTTGCTTCAGTCGTGTCCAACTCTGTGCGACCCCATAGATGGCAGCCCACCAGGCTCCCCTGTCCCTGGGATTCTCTAGGCAAGAACACTGGAGTGGGTTGCCATTTCCTTCTCCAATGCATGAAAGTGAAAAGGGAAAGTGACATCACTCAGTCGTGTCCGACTCTTAGCGACCCCATGGACTGCAGCCTTCCAGGCTCCTCTGTCCGTGGGATTTTCCAGGCAACACTAGGTAACCTCAAATGAAATAACCCTTTCATGCTTCTCATGACTCTTTTCCTCCTCCTGTTCCCTGACTGGTCATTATCCAAATTTTGTCTTTGGTTTGCTTCTTGACAAGGTTACATCATCACTTTCTCTGAAGCAGAAGCTCCATTCTCTACAGGAAGCTCCGTTCTCTCCACTTGGATGGTCCATCCTACTTCAAACTCCATGTATTTAAAACAAAACTCATTTTTTTTATACCCTCCTTCTCTATTTCAAAGAAGCCACAGATGCGTGAAACCTGACAGTCATATTTCCCTCTTCCCAGTTCTTCATACTCTATGTCCAATTAATGACCAAAGTCTATCATGTTTGCCACAGAGGGTGTTTCACCTGCTATTTATTTTTGCTTGTATCTAGCTCCCTAAATGCAAAATGTAAATAACTCTTTCCAACCTCACAAGTGGAGAAGGAAATGGCAACCCACTCCAGTATTCTTGCCTGGAGAATCCTGTGGACAGAGGAGCCTGGTGGGCTGCTGTCCACGGGGTCACACAGAGTCAGACACAACTGAAGTGACTTAGCATGCATGCATGGATTGGAGAAGGAAATGGCAACCCACTCCAGTATTCTTGCCTGGAGAATCCCAGGGACAGGGGAGCCTGGTGGGCTGCTGTCTATCGGGTCGCACAGAGTCGGACATGACTGAAGTGACTTAGCAGCAGCAACAGCAGCAACCTCACACGGGAGGCTAAGAAGAGTAAAAAGCACAGACGTTCATTCCACCCCTTTATTTCATCTATCTATTTAGTTTTGGCTGTGTTGGGTCTCCCTTGCTGCATGGGCTCTTTCTCTAGTTGCAGCGAGCAGGGGCTACTCTTAGTTGTGGTTCAGGGCTTCTCATTTCAGTGCTTCTCTTGTTGCAGAGCACAGGCTCTAGGGCGCACAGGTTTCAGTGGTTGTAGCACATAAACTCAGTAGTCGTGGTTCCTGGACTCTAGAACACAGGTCTCAATAGCTGAGGTGCATGGCCTTAGTTGCTCTGTGGCATGTGGAATCTTCCCAGCCCAGGGACTGAACCTGTGTCTCCAGCATTGGCAGCTGTATTCTTACCCACTCAACTACCAGGAAAGTCCTGTGCCTCCATTTTTGCTCTGGCCAATAAAAGAGAGAAGTTCATGCTATGAACTTCTCTGAGACTGTAACAGCCATATGTTAATGAAAAGATAATTATTTATAAGGACTTAATTCTTCCCTTGCTTTAGATTTTTCTTTAAGGATAAAATTTAAAGTTTGCTCTGATATAGTGAGTCCTGTCTGCTGTTGAATGAGCTTCAAACTGGCTACTTTAAACCAACAAACCCCTTTGCATTAAATCAGCTTCTTGCTAAAAGACCAGCCTCAAACTTCCATGGCCAAGTTAAGACACACCCATGCACCAAATCATCTCATGGCACTGTAGTTACATCTCATATGGCTCTCTCATTCCTTTTCATTCTTGGGTCTATAAGAGAAGTATCCTTTTTAGCTCTCAACCTAGTCACCATTGTGGTGCTGAGGAAGACTATTGAGAGTCCCTCGGATAGCAAGGAGACCAAATTAGTCAATCCTAAAGGAAATCAACCCTGAAGATTCATTGGAAGGACTGATGCTGAAGCTGAAGCTTCAGTACTTTGGCCAACTGTACAAAGAGTTGACTCAATGGAAAAGACCCCAATGCTGGGGAAAACTGAAGGCAAAAGGAGAAGGGGGCGGCAGAGGATGAGATGGTCAAATATCATTACCGACTCAGTGGACATGAATTTGAGCAAACTCTGGGAGATAGAGAAGGATAAAGGAGTGTGGTGTGCTGCAGTCCATGGGGTTGCAAAGAGTCATGCTGCAGTCCATGGGGTTGCAAAGGCTTAGTGACTGAACAACAATACTCACCATTGCAGTTCTGCGTGATGTTCGAAGCTTTTCAAAAGAAGGCATCACAGACTCAGGAGCCGTGCACACAAAAGGCTACAGAAAGGACGCAAGAAGGGGAAGCATGCTTCTTTATGTGCTTGATGTCCCAAGGGCCCTACACTCAAGATTCCTGAACTCATTTATGCTCATAATGTCTGGTATGTTTGATAAAAGGAATCAGAATCATGACCTAAGTAAACTGGGGGAAAAAACCCACCCCATCTCATTATCTTCGAATAAAATCAAACTGTGTTTATCCTGGTACACAGCCATCTCCAAAATGTATTTGCTTTGGCTGTTGATTTTAATGCACGTTCACAAGGAAAATCGAAAAAGCCCATTCAGCAGGAATGCAAATGCGGCTTGAGAAGGAGTGAGCGTTCTCATAAAATTCCCCAAAAAGGGCCAATTTGCTATTGGACTCTCAAATCCTTTCACCGCTGTGAATATCAGTTACAAGCGCAGCAAGGAGCCTCATGGTTTTACCATCTTCTCTGAACACAAACAGCCAACATCGTCACACAGAGCTGTGCACAGGCGCATGGCAACCGGCCACCCTTTGGCTTTCCCGTGGCAAAGAGGCGCCTTGCTCTGAAGCAATGAGCACATTTTCTTCCCAGAGGTTTGGGCAGCGAAGAACACATGCTAAGGCCACGAGGCTGTAGATTTCAGACTCCCCCATCCAGTGTTCCAAATGGCATGGAGCTGGCCATCATTAAAAAGAGATCATCTCCAATAGCATATTGAGAAAATGCAGCCAACAGCCTGGTTTCCTCTTTTAGCCTCATGAAAGAGTAAGGTAAACCAGCCCAGTGACTTTGGAACTGCCTGAACATAATGCCACAGACTCCTCAACGGTAAAGAATCCGCCTGCACTGCAGGAGAGCCGGGTTCACTCCCCGGGTCAGGAAGATCCCCTGGAGGAGGAAATGGCAACCCACTCCAGTATTCTTGCCTGGAGAATCCCATGGACAGAGGAGCCTGGCGGGCTACAGTCCATGGGGTTGAAAACAGCTGGACACGACTGAGCGACTGACACACTTCTTATCAACAGCTCAGGAAACGGGTCAAATGGTGATTTAAGACAACTATCTCCTTTCACACTTTTTCTTTCATTTTTAAATTTTATTTATTGATTTTATTTTTTTTCAATTAAGCACACAGAAAAGTTTAACCCCCGTACAACGTGCATGCATAGTTTCATGATCTAGATGGAGTAATTTTAAAAAACGGATTGCTTTACGGTGTTGCGTTGGTTTCTGCCATATTACAGTGTGAATCAGCTCTAACTGTACATACATCTCCGCCCTCTTGGGCCTCCCTCCCATCCCTCTAGGCCATCACAGAGCACTGAGCTAAGTGCCCTGAGCTATACAGCAGCTTTCCACAAACTATTTTAACAATGGTGGGGCTTCCGTGGTGGCTCAGATGGTAAAGAGCCTGCCTGCAATGTGGGAGACCCGGGTTCGATCCCTGGGTTGGGAAGAGGCCCTGGAGAAGGAAATGGCAACCCAGTCCAGTGTTCTTGCCTGGAGAATTCCACGGATGCAGGAGCCTGATGGGCTATGGTCCATGGGGTCGCAAAGAGTCAGACACGACTGAGTGACTCACACTACTTGGTTTAGTGTATATATGTCAATGCTGCTCTCCCAGTTCATCCTGCCCTCTCCTTCCCCACTTCTGTCCACAAGCCTGTTCTCTCTGAGTATTTCAATAAGTATCTAGTGATTGCTCTGTACTAGAAACCAGTGAGCAAGACGGCCATCGTACCCACCCTCAAAGCGCTTACAGTCTGCCGGGGGAAACAGCGGGGAAGTGCTACTGAAAGATGGATCGGTGCAGGGACTGTAGGGTCACATGGAGAAGAGTGTGACCCAGCTGCTGGTGGGGGTGGGGTGGGAGGGGGTCAAGACATCTGGCTCGAGCAAGTGCAGCCCAAATGGAGACTTGAAATGGAGAGGAGAGAGCCTGAGAAGAAAGAAGAGTCCAGGAGCAGGAAAGCCTGTGCATGAATCCAAATGCGAGAGAGGATATTAGAAACCCTGGCCAATGGGAAGAAGAAAAAAAGGGAGCAAGCACGTTAGGTCATACGAAGCCATGCTAGGGATCTGGGGTCTGTGTGTATGTAGACAGGGGCTATGTGGAGGAACAAATTTATTGATTTATTTATTTTATTGGAGGATAATTGCTTTACAATGTTGTGGTGGTCTCTGCTCTACGTCATCATGAGTCAGTCATATATACATGTGTGTGTATATATATATATATATATATACACATCACCCCTCTTCAGCCTCCCTCCTCCCCCTTCTCCACTCCTCTCCATCATCACAGAGCACCAGGCTGAGCTCCTCGTGCTTTGCAGCTACTTCCCACGAGCTAGCTATCTCACACATGGCAGTGTATATATGTCAATGCTGCTTTCCCAGTCGGTCCCACCCTCTTCTTCCCCCACGACATCCACCAACCTGTTCTCTATGTCTGCATCTCCATTTCTTCTCTGTAAACATGATCAACAGTACTCTTTCTCTAGATTCCATATATATGCTTTAATGTACGGTATTTGTTGAGAGAATTTATTAGATACATCTTTCAGACAAAGCACTATGGCTGCAGCATGCAGAATGGATGGGAGGGTACAGGACTGCAGGTGGGACATTTGGGGGATTGGCACCCAGACCCAGACAGGAAGATGTCTGAACCAAGGCAGCAGCAGTGTGACAAAGAGACACAGCAGGGCCCATGGTATCCGGCATCACCGCCAGGTATTAACTGCGTCCTGGTTGCTAGAAGCTTCCTCTGCAGAGGCTGGACCCATACTCCTGATGGGGCTGCTGAAATCTAGAACACATGTTTTACTAGAGATGCCTTGCTAGGGATGGTCATGCCCAATTACCAATTGAACAGGTCTGCCTCAATGAAAAGAAGTGTCAAGCTAGAGTGGCTGAGATTTTGGGAGATATCACAGGCACTGAAATATTTGTTTTTATGCCAATATCACATTTTTTTAACTTTTAATTTTAAATTGGGGTATAGCAAATTAAGTGTTGCGATAGTTTCAGCTGGATAGCACAGGGACTCAGCCATATGTAGACATGTGTCCATTCTCCCTCAGAGTCCCCTCCCCTCCAGGCTGCCATGAAACATTGAACAGAATTCCCTGTGCTACACAGTAGTAGGTCCTTGTTGGTTATCGTTTTCAATATAGCAGTGAAATATCACACTTTGCTGAATACGGTAGCTTTTAGATGTGTTGAAGTTAAGTAGGACTAGCTTTTTTTTTTTTTTTTCATTTTGGTTATTATTTGTGTTTCCTATGGTCTTTAGAATGATCCTAGTATTAAAAGATACTGCTAAGAGTTTTATTGTGATTTTACAGTGGCAAATAATAAGGTTTCTGGGTATGCAAATAGTAAGAAAATTTGCCTTGCATGTACTACCATTCTGAGGAAATTATTTGAGGATTTACACCAGCAAAAATAGGGAGAGATCAAGGAGAGGAAATCATGGAATACAGGAAACAAGGATAGACCCCAGTGGTACCCATGGAGCCTAGAAAGCGTCTGGTCTGGATCGTAGCAGGAGGTCAGGGGCTGGCACGTGTCCCCAGGGAGAAGTGGATTCTGAGCAGTCATTGCGCATGTAACAGAAAGGCTGAAATGATTTCAAGATATAATGGGGCACATTATATTTTCGAAAATGAACAACAACAACAAAAATAAGGCGTTTAGAGACTCTAGCAAGGCGAGGAGAAAACTATACAGGAAATCTGTGGTCAGAATATGAAATGAAATTTGAAAATGGCATTGTAATAAAAGCTATCATTAAAGCATAAGAGAAAGAAATTCATGTAACCTTGATGCAAGAAGGTTCCACTTTATGTGGTCCAGAGATGGTTGTATTGATGCAGTAAAAGAAATACAACACTTGGACGTGACTGGGGTAAGAAGTGAAAAATAACTAACATGTGCCATGGGTTAGTTACATAACTCCCACAACAACCTCAAGAGATGGCTATCATTTTCCTCTTCTTAGAGGTAAAGAAATAAGATGAGAAGAAGTTAAGCAGCTTAAGATCAAAAAGTTATTAAGTGGTGAAGCAAGATTCTTAAACATTATTATATGCCCTCTGTGTTAAATATATATGTAATATTCTACATATATTGGAGAAGGAAATGGTAATCCAGTCCAGTGTTCTTACCTGGAGAATTCTTTTTTTTTTTTTTTTACCTGGAGAACTCTATGGATATAGGAGCCTGGCAGGCTACAGTCCATGGGATCACAAAGAGTTGGACACAACTGGGTGACTATCACTCACTAACATTATACCTATATGTAAATACATGCACATATGTAGTATTTATGGTTTATGATATTTAGAATCAACTTATGGATAAATTGTGGAATAATGTTCTAGAATAGAATGTTAATGATGTCAATCTCACATGTACAAACACATATGTGGTTTACGGAACTCAATAGGTGGGATGCGGAAGATGAATAAGGAGGTTAAGAAGACAATATTCTTATCTTGCATTGTTGTTGCTGCTGTTCAACTGCTAAGTCATGCCCGACTCTTTGTGACCCCATGAACTGCAGCACGCTAGGCTCCCCTGTCCTTCAGCATCTGCCGGAGCCTGCTCAAACTCATGTCCACTGAGTCAGTGATGACATCCACCATCTCGTCCTCTGTCATCCCCTTCTCCTCCTGCCTTCAATCTTTCCCAGCATCAGGGTCTTTTCTAAAGAGTCAGCTGTTTGCATCAGGTGGCCCAAGTATTGGAGCTTCAGCTTTAACATCAGTACTTCCAATGAATATTCAGGTTTGCTTTCCTTGAGGATTGACTGGTTTGATCTTCTTGCTGTCCAGGGGACTCTCAAGAGTCTTCTCCAGCACCATAATTCAAAAGCATCAATTCTTTGGCTTTCAGACTTCTTTATGGTCCAACTCTCACATCCATACCTGACTACTGGAAAAACCATAGCTTTGACTATATGGACCTTTGTTGAAAAAGTGATGTCTCTGCTTTTTAATATGCTGTCTAGGTTTATCATAGCTTTTCTTCTTGCAGTAGAGAAGGATTCTCAATGAAGAGTTGGGTTATACAAAGCCCAAGCTGCCTAAGTCTCCCTGGGAAAGCACAGCTGGAAAACCCCAGGGAAGGCTCTTGGGAAAACCCACAAATAATGCTATGCCAGGGAACCAGACTGTGGAACCTGCCCCACGTAGAGGGCATCAAGACATACCCTACCTCTGCCATCCAGGTTCTAGAGAAGGACCTCTTCTTGTCCCCTCCTTCTGGGTCCAACGCTGCAGGAACCAAGAGCTGCTGCTCGGAAATAAGGGCAGGGAGGGGTGGAGCTGGGCCCAGTGAAGAAACCCACTCCCCGCTCCACCCCACCCTCTGTTCTGAGCTCCAGGCCTGAAGCAATCCAGGCTGAGGGAGGAGAAAAGTTTTAAGCATGAATGGAATTTGGGGTTTTAAAATTACTCTGAAAGGGAATTATGTGTTCATTAAAGAGATTTGGTTCTTTATTTTTATGAGAGTGGCAGAAAAGAGTCATGTGAGATGAGAGAGAGGAATAGATTAAGAACTTTTCCACAGAAAAGTTTAATAGAAAGTGGTGAGAAAAGAATTCAGTGGGTTTCAACCCACACTCCATTGAATCCAGTCCATTCAATTGACAGAATCATTTTCTTGAGTTATTGTTGTTCATTTAAATTTTTTTAAATTAACTTGAGGGTGTAGTTTTTCTGCATAGAAGAGACTATACAGAGTTTATTTAGTTTCTAAAATTAATATTAGATACAATACAAAGATAAAACCCTAGTTCTTCCTTATGCTTTTAAATTCTGCTTATAAATGGTATTCTCTTTATTCTCTTAGCAAATTTTAACATTTGCTCTTAGAATTCTTTTCATAATGCTTGGTCTCGATTATAAACTTAGCTAATTCAATTCCTTCAAATATTTTAGACTGCATATTCAAATTTGATATATTTGATTTCCTTCTTAAGTGCTTTGATTGTCTAACAAACCATTCCTAATAAATCTAATAAGCAAATATAAATATAACAAACTTCAAATTCTCTTAAATGTCCCAATAGAGTATATAAACTTGGAAAGATTTAAAACTAAAGTCATAAGACCACATTAAAATATCTAATTCACATTTTAATTTTCAGTTATTGTCACTCTAATATGCCAATTTTTCATAAACATGAACCAAATTTTAAGAACAAGCTCAGTCATTGAGTTCTCAGCCACCAAATATTAAAAACCCTGGTATTTCTTGTCTTCCACATTTAAAAGCTGAATTCTAACTCCCCTAGGGGTTATGAGATACTTACCCCTGAGACAGATATTTACCCTTTCAAGTAACTGATGTGAATTTTGACAAGCAATTTCTGGTGAGTGTTAGATGATTTCAGGACAATTTTCCAGCAATTAAGGACACTGTTATGTTATGCCATGTGTAACATGGGTTGCTTTCTCAGTATGCCTGGGGTTGCAAAAAGAAAAATTTTACCCAGGACACTAATTGCATCTTGTCAGCAACTTTGATGGGATGCATTAGTTTGTATTGGTAACTGATTACGTCAATGACTCTATAACTCAAAGGGGGTTTTCACACACACAGGACTTCTCAAGTCATGTCTCATGCATGACCTAATTCTTTTTCCTTCTCATCCACATCTACAACTTGAACCTAGGCGGATTACCTCATTTGATTTTCTGTTTCTTTAGATCTTCTCAAGTTATGTGGGTTCATTTTCTGTCTACCACTAAACACCTTTGAACTTGTGGGAAGCCTGAATTCTTTCATCATCTCAGACCACCCAACACGTGCAGGTATTAAAATGATAACCAATTACATTCTGAATACCTCACATAGCTACGAGGCCACGCTACTGCCAGTGTGTACATCGAAACCTCAAATTAAACAAAAAGGGTGAATGTAGACCTCTGAGACTCTGCTGTAACCAGTTCTGTGTTTTCTGCATTTAAGTCATAGGAAGTAGGCTGCACAAATATTTCTATTAATATTTTCTAATAATTGCCTTCAAATGTAAAGAGGTTAGACAACTTATCCTCAAACATGTAGATAATAAGGGGCAGAATTAAGACTTAAACACAGTTCTGATTGCTAGTGTTCTATGTACCTTCTGCCTCTCCTTAAAAGTTAAGCAAAGGCAGGCTAAAAGAATAAATGTTGAGAGCAAGTTTTCCAGTATTTTTGAACTTTATTTTTTAAAAACATAGAAAAACAGCTTTTTAAAAGGAGTATGTGTACATATCATCCTTTTTAAGTCTTTCAGAACAACTTCCATCCTTCAGGAGCTTGTAATGATGCTAAGACCTGGAGGAGAAAACTGCCTTTTAGAAGCCTCATTGATTATCTGCTTCAGTGGACTCATTAAAAGTTGGTAATTCTTATAGTGAGGAGCACTGGCATTTTTCTTTGGCATATTTCAAACTTTGCAGAGACTTCTCAAAGCAGAGTCACAGAAGTTTCTGTTAGAGATTCATCCCATGCCACACATTGGTGTTGACTGCCACTGCTCCCCTATAGGATGGAACAAAGACCTGTAAGGCAAAGTGTCATGTCGTAGACCCGATTTTCAAATCCCCCCCCAACCTTCTTTTTTCCTTAAGAGCAGTGGAACTCTTCACACTAGATCTTATGTGGGAAGCTGATAGTCAAAGAAGCAAAAGCAAGGTGACTCTGGGCTTTCCTGGGGTCAGGTGGCTCAGAATCTGCCTGCCAACCCATGAAGAGGACATGGGTTCTATCCCTGGTCTGGGAAGATTCCACATGCCCTGCAGCAGCTAAGCGCAGGTACCACAACTAGAGGAGCCACCAAGATGAGAAGCCTGCATACCATAACTAGTGAGTAGTCCTTGCTCACTGCAACTAGAGAAAGCCCACATGCAGCACAATCAATAATAACAATAAATAATTGTTTTCAAAAAGCACAGCAGCTATAGCTTAAATACAGAGTAGAGATCTGAATTCTTTGCCCCTCTATCATTCCACAGGGGCTCTTAAACTCCTCAGCACCCACCATGGTTCATGGAAAATAAAGTGAAAGTGTAGTCACTCAGTCGTGTCCAACTCTTTGCGACTCCATGGACTGTAGCCTGCCAGGCTTGTCTGTCCATGGGATTCTCCAGGCAAGAATACTGGAGTGGGTTGCCATTCCCTTCTCCAGGGAATTTTCCTGACCCAGGTATCAAAACCCAGGTCTCTTGCATTGCCGGCAGATTCAATTTCCTGGTGACCAGGGAAGCCCTATGGTTTGGGGGAACAGCTTAAATAGCACTCTCATGGAAAAGGCATGACAATCTAAGCATAGCATTTCTCTAAAAAAAAAAAAAAAAACAATCTACAGAGGAGACTTCTTAGAAGGCTTATCTCTTTGCCCCAAGGAGGAAGGGACTTGGACACAATATCTACAGAAACCCAGGAGAGGTCATCCTGACTCTCTCTCTCTACCATTTAATATTAGAAACAATGATTCTACTGTTCCAGCCACACAGACGCCTCCTGTGAAGTTTGCCAGATGTAGACCATCTCTACTGTTTCATCAAAGGCAAATATATATTCGTCAGAGAGTAATTAGTAAGTATGACTCCTAGAGTCAAGTCTCTGTGGGGGAAATTTTTCCTCCCCTCTGTTTCATCTCATCCCAAATAAGGTCTTTGCAAGTTGTTGTCATTCAGTCACTTAGTCATGTCCGACTCTGCAACTGCATGGACCGCAACGTGCCTGGCCTCCCTGTCCTTTACCATCTCCTGGAGTTTGCTCAAACTCATGTCCATTGAGTCAATGATCCCATCCAACCATCTCATCATCTGCCACCTTTTTTCTCCTTTTGATTTCCATCTTTCCCAGCATCAGGGTCTTTTCCATTGAGTCAGCTCTTCACATCAGGTGGTCAAAGTATTGAAGCTTCAGCTTCTGCATCAGTCCTTCCAATGAATATTCAGGGTTGATTTCCTTTAGGATTGACAAAAAACTTTGCAAGTTAGAGAACTTTATCAAAATCAAGGTTTTCCATGAAAGGGGGTTAGTCCGACCATGTCCTGTTTCTGCTTTTCCTGCAAAATCTTCTTAAATGAGTATTGGGCATCAGACAGAGAAATAATGAAAAAGGATGAAAATGTGTTCAGGGCAAACTAGTCAGCTCACATTGGCTTTCTAAAGACCCAGACTCTGTAATGCTCAAATGCTCCGTGTGCGTGTTCAGTCATGTCCGACTCTGCGAACCCATGGACTGTAGCGCACCAGGCTCCTCTGTCCATGGGATATCCCAGGGAAGAATACTGGAGTGGGTTTCCATTTCCTCCTCCAGGAGATCTTCCTGACCCAGGGATTGAACCAGAGTCTTCTGCATCTCCTGCACTGGCAGGTGGTTTTTTTTTTTTTTTTTTTTTTAACCACTTAGCCACCAAGAAGACCCAGATTCTGTAATGCTCGGATGCTCTGTCTGCGTATAATTTATATGACAGTTATTGATTGCTTCTTTTACCTCAGAATTAAGGAAACAGACTTGGAAGTCATCATGAGAAAAAGGTGGAGACTATTACTATAGTGCTTTACACTATCCAATAGTTTGTGGTTTTTCTTTCACATGAACTTGGAAGTTGAAATCTAAGGCCAAGCAGGAATCATAGCCATAAAAAAACATGGGCATGTACTTTATTTCTTCAAACCATTTTGAAGAGTTTTGACTATATTGTCTACCCCCACCCCCAAATTTCAACCCCAAATCCCCTTAAAGATTAACAAGCTGACAAACTCTGCTAATGTCAGGGAGAGGAAAGCAGCTCCCCGAGAGTTGCCGGAAATGGACTCCAGACTTCCTCTTTCTTCAGCTGAGGACACTATGTAACTGTTCAAAAATGTGAAGGTTTCTTAAAGCGTGATGACTATTACAGGACCGAGACGCAGGCTTCTCCTGGAGCCAGGTAGCAACATTCAGCCAATGAATCAGACCCCAGTCTGGCCTGATGCTCAACAAGGAGATGATTTATAATGGGATATGGGGGTAGTCAGCGGATGCAGCTCAGAGGTCGGATAATCTGGACCAGCTGGGCATAGATGGTGACACTTCTGCCCCCCTCTCCTTCCCCCATCATTTGCTCCCTGCCAGAACATGGAAGAGCAGTTCTTTGAGAGAGCAGCTGGGAGATATTCAGGTCACAGAGATGCAGGCTTATCAAGAATTGGTTTCACTGTGTGTCTTTCTAAACCCAGGGTCTGTCCAGAGGAAATATCCTAGCAGGGCATAGACTCAGTGGAACTCGGAAATCATAAGAAAGTCATAGTAAATGAAAGATTATTTTCCTCTCCGTGTGTATGTGTGTCAGGGGAAGAAGTAGCTGAGTTAACAGAAGAGCATCATTTATATTTATCTCAAAAGGTTATCATTTCTATAGTGTATAATATACTTTGGAACACAATAGTTGTATTATTTTTGGTTCTGCAGTTATACAATAATGTCTTATATTTACCTACTGTAAGAATACATGATCTTCATTAGTATAGCAATGTAGCAAATGGTATATAATATTATTATTCCAATAAACAAATACATTTAAATAATATGCAAATATCATTATAAAACAGGAAACTTCCCTGTGTGTGTGTTCCATCCTGTCTGACTATTTGTGACCCTGCGGACTGTAGCTCACCAGGGTGATATATCCATGGAATTTTCCAGAGAAGACTACTGGAGTGGGTTGCCATTTCCTTCTCCAGGGGATCTTCCCAACCCAGGTATTGAACCCATGTCTTCTGCGTTGCAGGCAGATTTTTTACCACTGAGCCACCTGGGAAGCATGAAGCCTCTAGATATAAATTATAACATGAAAGATAACTTTCACAAAATGGTAAAATACACATATTTTCAGAAATGTTTCTAGACCAATACCTATAGGAAATAAATATTATGAAATTTTATTGGGCTCTTCCTTTCAGTGCTTACATTGGAACTAAAACCAAACTGATTAAAACTGGGTCCAGCAATTCTAGCGTGCCATTTCCAAAATGTTTCCTTATTCTCTGCTCCCGGCTGCCTTCCTCCTCTCCCGTTTCCTGTTTACTATAAGCTCTATGGCAGAAAACTTGTTTTCCTAATCTATACTACAGTATCTCTTGGAATCCTACTCTGTCCTTTGGGAAAATCTAAACTTGTTTTTCCCTAGTTTAATGATGTTATCAGTTGAAATCTAAATTAAACTTTTACAGTTCAAGTTGTATAGTAATGAATTTATTTACAAAACAGAAACAGACTCAGAGACTTAGAGACTGAGCTTATGGTTGCCGGGGGGAAGAATGCAGGGCTGGGATAGTTTAGAGAGTTTGGGGTGGACATGTACACACTGTTGTATTTAAAATAATGGATAACCAACAAGGACCTACTGTATAGCACAGGGAAATCTGCTCAGTGTTATGTGGCAGCCTGGATGGGAGGGGAGTTTGGGAGAGAATAGATACATGTATATGAATGGCTGAGTCCCTTGGCTGTTCGAAAAAGCAAGAGAGTTCCAGAAAAACATCTATTTCTGCTTTATTGATTATGCCAAAGCCTTTGACTGTGTGGAAAATTCTGAAAGAGATGGGAATACCAGACCACCTGACCTGCCTCTTGAGAAACCTGTATGCAGGTCAAGAAGCAACAGTTAGAACTGGATATGGAATGGCAGATTGGTTCCAAATAGGAAAAGGAGTATTTCAAGGCTATATATTGTCACCCTGCTTATTTAACTTATATGCAGAGTACATCATGAGAAACGCTGGGCTGGAAGAAGCACAAGTTGGAATCAAGATTGCCGGGAGAAATATCAATAACCTCAAATATGCAGATGACACCACCCTTATGGCAAAAAGTGAAGAAGAACTAAAGAGCCTCTTGATGAAAGTGAAAGTGGAGAGTGAAAAAGTTGGCTTAAAGCTCAACATTCAGAAAACTAAGATCATGGCCTCTGGTCCCATCACTTCATGGCAAATAGATGGGGAAACAGTGGAAACAGTGTCAGACTTCATTTTTGGGGGGCTCCAAAGTCACTGCAGATGGTGACTGCAGCCATAAAATTAAAAGACGCTTACTCCTTGGAAGGAAAGTTATGACCAACCTAGACAGCATATTCAAAAGCAGAGACATTACTTTGCCAACAAAGGTCCATCTAGTCAAGGCTATGGTTTTTCCAGTGGTCATGTATGGATGTGAGAGCTGGACTGTCAAGAAAGCTGAGTGCCGAAGAATTGATGCTTTTGAAGTGTGGTGTTGGAGAAGACTCTTGGGAGTCCCTTGGACTGCAAGGAGATCCAATCAGTCCATCATAAAGGAGCTCAGTCCTGGGTGTTCATTGGAAGGACTGATATTGAAGCTAAAACTCCAATACTTTGGCCACCTCATGTGAAGAGTTGACTCACTGGAAAAGACCCTGATGCTGGGAAAGATCAGGTCTCTTCCTGAGGGCAGGAAGAGAAGGGGACGTCAGAGGATGAAATGGTTGGATGGCATCACTGACTCAATAGACATGGGTTTGGGTGGACTCCAGGAATTGGTGACGGACAGGGAGGCCTGGCATGCTGTGGTTCATGGGGTCGCAAAGAGTCGGACATGACTGAGCGCCTGAACTGAATTGAACTTGAAACTATCACAGCATTGTTAATTGGCTATGTTGTGCTGTGCTTAGTTTCTTAGTCATGTCCAGCTCCTTGCAACCCCATGGACTGCAGTCTGCCAGGCTCCTCTGTCCATGGGGATTTTCCAGGCAAGAATATGGAAGTGGGTTGCCATGCCCTCTTCCAGGGGATCTTCCCCAACCCAGGGATTGAACCCAGGTCTCCCATATTGCAGGCAGACTCTTTCCTGTCTGAGCCACCAGGGCCAAGAATACTAGAGTGAGAAACCTATTCCAGCTCCAGGGGATCTTCCATCTCTTGACCCAGGAATCGAACCAGGGTCTTCTGCATTGCAGGCTGATTCTTTACCAGCTGAGCGACGAGATAAGCTCTAATTGGCTATACTCCAATACAAAATAAAAAGTTTTAAAAGATTGTATTGTGAAGAAGTTCATAAGGAAGGTGGGCAGCTTATCTAGTAAACTCTTTTGAGGCAGGGTTGAGATCTCTCTTCTATAACATTAAATGCTTGAAGACATTGGAGAAATCTGTAAAGAGTTTTGAGGGGAAAATTTAGTAACCTCCAAATTCCTGGACAGAGTGTTATTCATGTGTGAAGATAATGTAAAGAGTTCCAGATACTCAAATACTCAAAGTATGCAACTCCTATCTATTCAGAAAAATGTTACCCAAAGCTGAACTCAAATGAAATCAGAAACTGCAGCAATGTTTAAAAACTCAGACTCCAGAATGATGAAGTAGAATAAGAGGCTAGAAGTAAAATTTGAAATTGTTCAAATATATAATTAATTCGATAAATTCAAAAGAAAGTTGCAAAGCACTATGAAAATGCCATAAGTAATTTTGAAAGATTAAAAGGCTTTAAAAAAAAAAAAGCCCAATAATATGCACCTTCTAAAATCTCATAAACAAAATAGAATGTGGGAAAAGAGAGGGAATTTTATTTTCTGAATTGAAGGGAATCAGTAGATATTATTTCTCACCTGAGGTTGATCATTAAAGAGCTAAAGAATGTAGTTTATTTAAAAAAATAAAGATTAAACTGTGATTGAATTAAGAACAGGACTTGCTGCTGCTGCTGCTGCTAAGTCGCTTCAGTCCTGTCTGACTCCATGCGACCCCGTGGACTGCAGCCCACCAGGCTCCCCCGTCCCTGGGATTCTCCAGGCAAGAACACTGGAGTGGGTTGCCATTTCCTTCTCCAATGCATGAAAGTGGAAAGTGAAAGTGTGACATGGGGTCGCTCAGTCATGTCCAACCCTCAGCAACCCCATGGACTGCAGCCTACCAGGTTCCTCCGTCCATGGGATTCTCCAGGCAAGAGTACTGGAGTGGGGTGCCATTGCCTTCTCCGAAGAACAGGACTTAGATCTTACAATTCCCTGGGGAAAATAAAGACATTCACATAATGCATATAACAAAAAGTAGGGAAAGAAAGCCAATGTACAAGCATATAAAAGAAAGAATAGGAACACAGGTATACCTGTGGCGGATTCATTTCGATATTTGGCAAAACTAATACAATATTGTAAAGTTTAAAAATAAAATAAAATTTAAAAAAAAAGAAACAATGGAGCAACAATCTAAAAAAAAAAGAATAAAGATGCATGTGGACAATAAGTTTTAATTGGAAACTAATTAAACAAAAAACAAAAAAAAAGCAGCTTTTTATAAAATAGAAGTTAACTGTATTCTGTTTATGAGTTCACTGAAAACAAGAGAAGCTATAAAAGTTCACATTCAAAGGATATAAAAGCCTATCAGACACATACAGTGAAAAGGAAGCAGGTAGAACACTTACTATCACAAAACATAGAAGTCAAATCAACATTAATAGTTAAAGTAATTAAAAATAACTCTAGGCCAAAAAACATTGTTACAGTCGAGACTGTCATCAGGTTCAGTTCCCAATGAAAATGGCCCTATCAATGTATTAAAGAAAATTCTATGTCATGGCCAGAGCTTATAGAAAGATGCCACACACCTAACACTTAGAGAGGCACTGCAGTCAGTGGAGGGAGCAAGGACAGATCGAGGGAGATGCCATGAGGACTCACCAGGAAGAGACAATGAGCAGACAAGGGAGGGTAGATTTCCTACTCTAAGTCTGTGTAAATGATCTATTAAATACAACTCCCCCCGGGGAAAATGAAACCAATGGTGAGTAACTGCTCATCATTTTACATTGTACTGAGGTCAGAAGGCAGCCAAACATTTTTAACGTTCTGGAAGGAAAGACTCCCAGAATTCTGTATTTTTAAAATATCCTTTAAAAATGAGGGTGAAATAAAGACAGATGAAAAGGAAAGGAATTTGTTAGGAAGGACCTGAACTGCAAGATGTACTAAACTATGCTCTTTGGGTTGACGGGAAATGATACCAGATGCTAAATTGCAAGTACAAGAAGGCAAAAGAGCACCAGAAATAGTAGGTATGTGGGAAATAAAAGATGAGTGACTTTAATTATATAGAGGTGAAATACATGTCAGTAGCACAGAAGGAAGGGGAAAATGGAATTATACTGTTGTAAGCTTCTTACACAGTGTATGGTGGTATAATATTAATTTTAAATAGGCTGTGATAAATTAAGGAAGAACTTTGTAATCCTTCGGGGAGCTACAAAATAACACTGCCGTAGCAACACAAAAATATAGACAGACAATAAACAAAATGAAATATTAAAAACATTCAGTGACTTCCCTGGCGGTCCCATGGCTAAGAATTTGCCTTCTAGTACAGAGGGCATGGGTTCAATCCCTGGTGGGGGAACTAAGATCCCACAAGCCACGAAGCCAAAATAAATAAATAAACAAAAAAATAAATAAAAAATAAGCATTCTACAAAGTTTAAAAAAAAAATTCGATTGACCCCAAGTGACAGGATAAAAGGAATATAGAAGTATTAAAAAAAAATGGAAAAAGCAGGAAAAAATTTTAATAAAATTCAGATTAAACCCACTCATACCAATACCTACATTAAATGTAAATGGACTATGAAATCCAATTAATAGGTAGAAATTGTCAGTTTAGATAAACAGCAAGATTTAGTTCTGTACTGTCAGCAAGTGATGCATTTTAAATATTAAGGAACCAGACAGGTTAAACCAAAGAATAGAAAAAAAGATGTAATATGCATACGTTAAGCCTAGGAGAGCTGGAGTGACAATACTAATGTCAAAGTGGATTTCAGATAGGGAGTATTACTGGGAATGTACAGGGACACTTAATCATCATAAATAACATAAACCATCAGTTTGACCTTCTAACACCCAGTGCATGTAAATCTAGGGACAGTTTTAATGTGGATTGTGTTTCAATAAAGATGCCAAAAATACACGTTTAAAAAACCTAGTAAAATTAAAAGATATACAAATATACAAATGACAGTCAGAAATTTTAATTCCTTTCCATCAGCAATGGCTAGGATAATCAGACAAAAAATCAGCAAGGATGAAGAAAATTGGAACAGCTTGTTCTAATTGACAATTTAGAAGCACTGTATGTAACAATGGGGCATCTCAGATGGCAGAGCGGTAGAGAATCCGCCTGCCAATCCAGGAGGCACCAGACACGTGGGTTCATCCCTGGGTTGGGAAGATTTCTTAGGGTAGAAAACAGCAGCCCACCCCAGTATTCTTGCCTGGGAAGTCCCCTGGACAGAGGAGCCCAGTGGGCTACAGCCCATGGCGTCACAAAGAGTTGGATATGGCTGAACACACACACACACATACGCAACAACTCTTGATTCTGTTATTTTCAAATGCACATGGGAAGCTTATGAAGAAGATAACTGTATGCTAGGCCATGAAGTAAATCTCGATAAATTTGAAAAGATTAGAATCTTGCAAATAAAACTTTATGATCCAAGTGGAATTAAATTAGAATCAGTAACAATTAGGTACCAAGAAAAGTTTCAAACTACTTTGAAATTCAGCACACTTCAGATCAGATCAGATCAGGTCAGTCACTCAGTCGTGTCCGACTCTTTGCGACCCCATGAATCGCAGCACGCCAGGCCTCCGTGTCCATCACCAACTCCCGGAGTTCACTCAGACTCACGTCCATCGAGTCAGTGATGCCATCCAGCCATCTCATCCTCTGTCGTCCCCTTCTCCTCCTGCCCCCAATCCCTCCCAGCATCAGAGTCTTTTCCAATGAGTCAACTCTTCGCATGAGGTGGTCAAAGTACTGGAGTTTCAGCTTTAGCATCATTCCTTCCAAAGAAATCCCAGGGCTGATCTCCTTCAGAATGGACTAATTGGATCTCCTTGCAGTCCAAGGGACTCTCAAGAGTCTTCTCCAACACCACACTTCAAAAGCATCAATTCTTCGGGGCTCAGCCTTCTTCATAGTCCAACTCTCAAAATCCATACATGACCACAGGAAAAATCATAGCCTTGACTAGACGAACCTTTGTTGGCCAAGTAATGTCTCTGCTTTTGAATATGCTGTCCAGGTTGGTCATAACTTTCCTTCCAAGGAGTAAGCGTCTTTTAATTTCATGGCTGCAGTCACCATCTGCAGTGATTTTGGAGCCCAGAAAAATAAAGCCTGACACTGTTTCCACTGTTTCCCCATCTATTTCCCATGAAGTGGTGGGACCAGATGCCATGATCTTAGTTTTCTGAATGTTGAGCTTTAAGCCAACTTTTTCACTCTCCACTTTCACTTTCATCAAGAGGCTTTTGAGTTCCTCTTCACTTTCTGCCATAAGGGTGCTGTCATCTGCATATCTGAGGTTATTGATATTTCTCCCGGCAATCTTGATTCCAGCTTGTGTTTCTTCCAGTCCAGCATTTCTCATGATGTACTCTGCATAGAAGTTAAATAAACAGGGTGACAATATACAGCCTTGACATACTCCTTTTCCTATTTGGAACCAGTCTGTTGTTCCATGTCCAGTTCTAACTGTTGCTTCCTGACCTGCATATAGGTTTCTCAAGAGGCAGGTCAGGTGGTCTGGTATTCCCATCTCTTTCAGAATTTTCCACAGTTTATTGTGATCCACATAGTCAAAGGCTTTGGCATAGTCAATAAAGCAGGAATAGATGTTTTTCTGGAACTCTCTTGCTTTTTCCATGATCCAGTGGATGTTGGCAATTTGATCTCTGGTTCCTCTGCCTTTTTTAAAACCAGCTTGAACATCAGGAAGTTCACAGTTCACATATTGCTGAAGCCTGACTTGGAGAATGTTGAGCATTACTTTACTAGCGTGTGAGATGAGTGCAATTGTGTGGTAGTTTGAGCATTCTTTGGCATTGCCTTTCTTTGGGATTGGAATGAAAACTGACCTTTTCCAGTCCTGTGGCCACTGCTGAGTTTTCCAAATTTGCTGGCATATTGAGTGCAGCACTTTCACAGCATCATCTTTCAGGATTTGGAATAGCTCAACTGGAATTCTATCACCTCCACTAGCTTTGTTCGTAGTGATGCTTTCTAAGGCCCACTTGACTTCACATTCCAGGATGTCTGGCTCTAGGTCAGTGATCACACCATCCTGATTATCTGGGTTGTGAAGATCTTTTTTGTATAGTTCTTCTGTGTATTCTTGCCACCTCTTCTTTATATCTTCTGCTTCTGTTAGGTCCATACCATTTCTGTCCTTTATCGAGCTCATCTTTGCATGAAATGTTCCTTTGGTCTCTCTGATTTTCTTGAAGAGATCCCTAGTCTTTCCCATTCTGTTGTTTTCCTCTATTTCTTTGCATTGATCGCTGAAGAAGGCTTTCTTATCTCTTCTTGCTATTCTTTGGAACTCTGCATTCAGATGTTTATATCTTTCCTTTTCTCCTTTGCTTTTCGCTTCTCTTCTTTTCACAGCTATTTGTAAGGCCTCCTTAGACAGCCATTTTGCTTTTTTGCATTTCTTTTCCATGGGGATGGTCTTGATCCCTGTCTCCTGTACAATGTCATGAACCTCATTCCATAGTTCATCAGGCACTCTATCTATCAGATCTAGGCCCTTAAATCTATTTCTCACTTCCACTGTATAATCATAAGGGATTTGATTTAGGTCATACCTGAATGGTCTAGTGGTTTTCCCTACTTTCTTCACTTTAAGTCTGAATTTGGCAATAAGGAGGTCATGCAATCTCAAAAACGACAGAATGATCTCTGTTCGTTTCCAAGGCAAACCATTCAATAGCACAGTAATCCAAGTCTATGCCCCAACCAGTAACACTGAAGAAGCTGAAGTTGAATGGTTCTATAAAGACCTACAAGACCTTTTAGAACTAACACCCCCAAAAGATGTCCTTTTCATTATAGGGGACTGGAATGCAAAAGTAGGAAGTCAAGAAACACCTGGAGTAACAGGCAAATTTGGCCTTGGAATACGGAATGAAGCAGGGCAAAGACTAATAGAGTTTTGCCAAGAAAATGCACTGGTCATAGCAAACACCCTCTTCCAATAACACAAGAGAAGACTCTATACATGGACATCACCAGATGGTCAACACCGAAATCAGATTGATTATATTCTTTGCAGCCAAAGATGGAGGAGCTCTATACAGTCAGCAAAAACAAGACTGGGAGCTGACTGTGGCTCAGACCATGAACTCCTTATTGCCAAATTCAGACTTAAATTGAAGAAAGTAGGAAAACCACTAGACTATTCAGGTAAGCACACTTACTCCTAAGTAATTCATGACTCACAGAAGAAATCACAAGATAAATCAGAAAACATTTCAAAGTAAATTACATTATAAACATGACATGTGTTTGTGGGATACAGCCAAGGCAGTGTTTAAAGAGAACTTAATAGGTTAAAATCTTTATATTAGAAGAGAAGCAAGATCTAAAACCATGAATCTAGTTCTATCTTAAGAAACTATGGGGGCTTCCCTGATGGTCTGTTGCTGCTGCTAAGTCGCTTCAGTCGTGTCTGACTCTGTGAGACCCCAGAGACGGCAGCCCACCAGGCTCCCCTGTCCCTGGGATTCTCCAGGCAAGAACACTGGAGTGGGTTGCATTTCCTTCTCCGATGCATGAAAGTGAAAAGTGAAAGTGAAGTCGTTCAGTCGTGTCCGACTCCTAGCAACCCCATAGACTGCAGCCTACCAGGCTCCTCCGTCCATGGGATTTTCCAGGCAAGAGTACTGGAGTGGGGTGCCATTGCCTTCTCCATCCCTGATGGTCTAGTTGTTGGAAATGCACTTGCCAATGCAGAGATATGCTTGATCCCTGGTCCGGGAAGATTCCACATGCCACAGATCAACTAAGCCCAGGCACCACAACTATTGAGCCCACATTCTAGAGCCCATGAGCCACAACTACTGAAGCCCATGTGCCTGGAGCCCATGCTCTGCAACAAGAGAAGCCACCACAGTGAGAGGCCCCTGCACTGCAATGAAGAGTAGCCCCTGCTTGCTGCAACTAGAGAACGTCTGCGCACAGCAACAAAGAACTTGTGCAACCAAAAATAAACGAAAATAAATAAATCTTGAAAAGAGAAACTATGAAGAGGAGAACAAATTGCACCCTGAGTAAGTAGTAAGACTAAAATAATAAAGATAGAATTCAGTAAAGTAGAAAGAATACAGAAAATCAGCAAATACTTGGTTATTTGATACTTTCATATCACAAAGACCCAGGTTCGATCCCTGGGTTGGGAAGATCCCCTGGAGAAGTATTCTTGCCTGGAGGATCTCACCGACACAGGAACCTGGTGGTCTACGGTCCATGGGGTCACAAAAGAGTAGGACATGACTTAACAACTTTCACTTTCACTTTATTTCCTTATCACAAAGACATATGTAGAATTATTAATTGTTAATAATAAAAAGACACTCAAATCTAAAAATGGGCAAAAGTCGTGAAGAAAACTTCACAAAAGAAGGCATATAAGAGCATCAGGAAAATACAAATTAAACCTGCAGTGTGATACCACCTCACATCCACTAGAATGGTGGTGTTGTTTAGTCACTAAGACGTGTCCAGCTCACAGACTGTAGCCCACCAGGCTCCTCTGTCCATGGGATTTCCCAGGCAAGAATACTGGAGTGGGTTGCCATTTCCTTCTGCAATCCACTAGAATGGTTCATATTAAAATGACCGTCAACCACGTACGTTGGTGAAGAGGTGAAGCAGCTTTTACTCTGATGCTTACTGGTGGGGTTAAAATGATTAAAACTAGTTCAGAAAATATGTTTGAAGTCATGTATCTAACCTCTGACCCGGCAGTTTGACTCTGAGGTATTTACCCAAGAGATGTCAAAACATACGTCCACAAAAGACTTTACCAGGTCAAGGAAGTCTTTCCACATCTGCTGTTGGTATCGGGGGTTGATGGCTCACAGCTGCTCCCTCTCAAGAGGCTTGTCCTCAGCTGATTGGTGCCATCTCATCCAAGAAGTTATACCCCCACACTCCGAGGGGTCAGCCCAACTGATGACTGATATGGGGTACAGAAGGCAGCCCCCTTGTCTCAAGGATAATCCAAGACTTGACCTAAGACCTCATTCTTACTCTGCTGCCTCTGTCCCTTATAGGTTTCACCTGAGAGCACCTGAAGTAAATTATCTCCACCAGAATCCAGGTGTCAGGCTCTGCTTCTGGGACCTGACCTAGACTAGCAGGTCACCACTCTGAGAATTTCTTGTACAAGAACATTTTGTTTTGTTGTTTAGTCACTAAGTTGTATCCAATTCTTTTGTGAACCCGTGTACTGCAGCCCACCAGGCTCCTCTGTCAATGGAATTTCCCAAGCAAGAAAACTGAGGTGGGTTGCCGTTTCCTTTTCCAGACGATCTGCCTGACCCAGGTACTGAGCCCACTTCTCTTGCATTGGCAGGTATTCTTTACCACCGAGCCACCAATGTTTATAGAAGCTTTATTTGCATAAACCCCACATTGGGAGGGGCAAAAACCTACACATGTCCACTGACTGCAGAATGGGTAAATAAACTGTGGTATATCTTATTAAATAGAATTGAACTGAGTTCTATAGAAGATGATGGAGGAGACTTGGATGGAATGGAATGGAATTCTGCTTACAGAACTGAATACCACTCAGGCCTCAAAATGAATGAACTACTGATACACACAACAGCATGGATGATTCTCAGAGGCAAAAACACGGCAACAAAGCAGGTTCATGGGACACAAGGTTAATCCACAATCGGGGAATGTATCAATTTAATGCCCCCAACGGAAAGCTGTTGGGATCATCTCAATAGTTTCCACATCTATTAGTGATTAAAAATGCACTGGTAAAATAAGAAGAGATGATACTGAATTTTCTCTCCTCCCTTCCAAATGAATATATATATATATATATATGTTGCTGCCAAGTTGCTTCAGTCGTGTCTGACTCTGTGCGACCCCAAGGACTGCAGCCTACCAGGCTTCTCCATCCATGGGATTCTCCAGGCAAGAACACTGGAGTTGGTTGCCATTTCCTTCTCCAATGCATGAAAGTGGAAAGTGAAAGTGAAGTCACTCAGTCATGTCTGACTCTTAGCGACCCCGTGGACTGCAGCCCACCAGGCTCCTCCATCCATGGGATTTTCCGGGCAACAGTACTGGAGTGGGGTGCCATTGCCTTCTCCATATATGTATGTATGTATGTGTGTGTATATATATATATTGACCAAAGAGTTCATTCCAGTTTTTCTGTAACATTGTACTATATATAATATATATTATATAATTGTATTTGTGGTCTGGCTGAGTTTTCAGCTTTTTTTGTTGTTTGTTTTTATTGCAGTACAGTTGCTCGGTGGCTCAGTGGTAAAGAATCCACCTGCCAATGAAGGAGATGTGCGTTTGATCCCTGGGTCAGGAAGATCCCCTGGAGAAGGCAATGGCAACCCACTCCAGTAGTCTTGCCTGGAGAACCCCATGGACAGAGGAGCCTGGCGGGCTACAGTCCATGGGGTACAAAGAGTCGGACGTGACAATAGTTGATTTACAGTGCTGTGTTAGTTTGAGGTGTTTAGCATGGTGATTCGGTTCTACACATATTCCTTTTCAGATTCTTTTCCCTTCCAGGTTATTACAAAATATTGAGCATAGTTCCCTGTGCTATACAGTAAGTCCTTGCTTATTGTCTATTTTGTATAGGGTGTATATGTTAATCCCAACCTCCTAATTTATCCCTCCCCCACTCCTTTCCCCTTTGGTAACCATAGTTTGCTTTCTATGTTTCAACTTTCTCTTGAGTAAATTTTCCTAATATGTGGGATTTTTTTTCACACATCTGCTTCACTAAGCTTTAATTTTTTAATATTTTTTTTTAGTATGAGTGCTTCACTTCCTAAATCAATTATTTTAATCTTCTTTCCAGTATATGACCCATTTTATTTAGATGTTAATATTTAAATTTTTTTCTACATTTTTTCTATTATTACATCCTTTCTTACTAATAATTATAACTCTCTCTTTGGGGAATTTTGGTTAGAATAAGTAGAACTTTACCAATTTTATTTACTTTTTTACCAGTCTTAATTATTGATTTCATTTTCTTTTTAAAATATTATTTTTTTCAGATTTTATATTCAATAATTTTTATCTTGCATTTTGTAGCTTCATTGCCCAATTTCCATCTTATTAATTTGATCATTTAATTTAGTTTTCCTTATTCTTTATTGAAATGAAAGCATTTAATCTATGATTTACCTCTGACTATGGTTTTGACAAAATTTTGAGGTTTTATAAGTAATGTTCTCTGTTTTGTTTTCACTCGAAAGTTCTCTCAGTGAATTCTTACTATCCTCTTTGCACAATGTCTATAGGACAATGTTAACTTTATTTCCCCCATTTCTAAGTATTTAAGATTTTGTTGTTATTGCTACATTTTGTCAATTTCAAGTTTTATTGCATTGTAACCACATAAGATAGCCTGTACATTCTTTTCCTTTTAGAAATCTTCGAAGGTTTTTGTATTGTAGATTTTGATCAATTTTTAAATTCCCCCCGGGGATTTGTAAAGAATATGTATTCTCTGTTGGTTAAAAAATTTGACATATCTAGTAAATCAACCTTATTTCTTTTATTATCCAATTATGCATGTTATGTCTACTTGACCAAATCTGGTGTGTTAGAATCATCAATGTTCATATTTCTGTTAATGCTGTTTCCACTTACGAGAATTTTTACTTTATATATTGTGAAGACAGTTCATTTGACAGATAAAGTTTCATGTAATTATATCTTTATTGAGGTTCAGAATTATTATCAAACTGAAATGAATTATTTCCTCTTTAACACGTTTTGCCCTGTATTTAATGCTAATGGTAATGTTGTCACTTTGCTTTCTTTTTTGCTCAAACTTACTTAATATGTATGTTTATATATCCATACGTATTATATTACCATTAGCATTGAATGTGTATATACATATATATGTGAGTATGCATGTATATAATTTTTTTCTGTGAGTTTGCTTTGGGTATGTGTTTCTTACATTCATCACATAGCTGAAATTCTTAAATAATATTGAGATTTTAAAAATGTTTTGAAATAATTTTAGATTAACAGAAGATTCAAAGAGGTTACAGAGAGTTCCTATTCATTCTTTACCCAGCTTCTGCTAATCTTACCATCTTAAATAACCATGGTTGGCACAGCACTATTAACTAAATTAATACTTAATCAGGGTCTCACCAGTTCTCCCACGAATGTTCTTGTTTCTGGATCTCATCTAGGACTCTTGGTTGTCATGTTTCCTTGGTTTCCCCAATCTGTGACCATTTCCTCATCTTTCTTTGTTTTTTTATATCAGCACTTTCCAAGAACACTCCTTAGGTATTTTGTAGAATATCCCTCAGTTTAGGTTTGTCTCATGTTTTCTGATGATGACATTGAGCTTATAGATTTTGTGGGGATCATATTATGGAGATGGTGTCTACTCATCACATGATTCAGAAAGTACGTGGTATCAATGTGACTTGTGAAGTGAACGTCAGTCAGTCATGTCTGACTCTTTGTGACCCCATGGCCTATACAGTCCATGGAATTCTCCAGGCCAGAATACTGGAGTAGGTAGCCTTTCCCTTCTCCAGGGGATCTTCCCAACCCAAGGATCAAACCCAGGTTGTCTGCATTGCAGGTGGATTCTTTACCAGCTGAGCCACAAGGGAAGCCCTATCAATGTGATTTAGTTGGTGATATTATACTTGATAACTTGTAAAAAGGATGTCTGCCAGGTTCTGAACTAGAAATCATTATTTTCCCTTTGTATATGCTTTTTTACTAGAAAGTCACTAAGTCCAGCTCAAAGTTGAGAGGGAGGGAAATGAAGACTCATCTCTTGAAGGTGGAGTCATCATTTGCAGGTATAAACTAAAGCCACTGCAGTAAATAACAATAAAGTGGGAAGAACTTGGAGGTTATGTAAATATTCTATTTTTTAAAAATGCTTACGGTTTCACCCACTAATTTTAGCATTCATCAGAGGATCTTGCCCGCAGCGCAATTACTATGGTATTCTACTTGTGATATTTTAATCCCCTCATTCCTTCTACATTTATTAATTGGAATTCTTCTGTAAGGAATATTTGTTCCTTCTCCTCTAATTATAGTGAGGGACAGGGGAGCCTGGTGTGCTGCAGTCCATGGGGTTGCAAAGAATCAGACACGACTTAGTGGCTGAACAAAAACAAACCTCTTATTATTCATTTATTCAATTGGCTCTTTATATCAGTATGGACTTGAGGGTATTTTTGTTATTCTTCGGGTTATAACCCAACACTAAATGCTCTCATTGTTTGTTTTGTTCTTCATCTTGTTCCAGCTTGGTCACTGGGCTCTCTTCTGGTTTAACTACTGTGTCTTTTTGACCTGCCTTATCTACCTATACATCCATCCATCCTTCCAGCCATCCATCCCTCTATCTATTTGTACTTTATTGCTTTCTGGCACTATGTTACCCTCCAGGTCCATCTTGTATTTCCCCTGTTTAAGCCTGAGACTCAGACCCCACCTTCCCCAACCTCTATATGTGCTTAGTTGCTCAGTCATGTCCAACTCTTTGAGACCCCACTGACTGCAGCCCGCCAGGCTCCTCTGTCCATTGGGACTCTCCAGGCAAGAATACTGGAGTGGGTTGCCATGCCCTCCTCCAGGGGATCTTCCCAATCCAGGAATAGAACCCAGGTCTCCTGCATTGCAGCTGGATTCTTTACCGATTGAGCCACCAGGGAAGCCCCTTATAATCATCAGGAAGATGGAAATCAAAGCTAGAATCAACTATTGCCCAAGCAGTTTTCAAGTGGTCCCTGAGGTCCAGTTGTTCCTTTTGAAAACCCCGATGAATGCCAGAGAGCTAAATCTGGCCCTGCTGACGTCATCCAGCTGAATTTACACAAACGGGAGCTGATAACCACAGCTAAAATTAGGGTAGCTGTGAACGACATTACTGATGTCAGACAGAGGCAGTAAGTAGTCCTTAATCTGAGGACAGGATGGAAAGCTGGCTGATATTTTGGTCTTATTACAACAGCTGAGTCAATGTCGGTACAAAACACTGGTTGGAAAGCGGTGGTGAGGCGGGCTCTTCTACCCCAGGCAGACACAGTGGAGACAGCGTGCTTCTAGGGGTTGGCCAGGATAGCTTTGTTTGTACTTGTGAGCCTGTGTGCCCCCCTCTGGCAATGCCAGACGCCTCCTGCATCTGAGCCACCCTTACTCCTGTTGGTCATCTTTGCTCACTACTCTCAGCATCCTGGTCCTGATCCAAGAACTCAGCGTGTGCTGTGAATTCTGGGTCTGAAAAGGAGAGTGATGCTGGCAAGAGTTTATGACCGAGGCTGCTGGTTTCAATTCAGTTGTGCGTCACAGGGTTGTTCTAGAGCAGGAGTGAGTGGGTAAGAGATTTCATTGTGTACGCTTTGGAACTTTGGATCTACGGCCTCCGAACAGGCAGGTCCTTGTCGGCTCCTCCAGTTTGGGGAACTCAGATTCCTCAAAGCACATCTGGAAGCTTTTACTACATTTGTCTGTGACCCTGGTATGCACCCCTGCAGGAGACTGCTTTGTTATCAGGAGTCTAGGTGTGGGTCCTGGGGCTTCCTCTATGAGGTCTGAGAAGATTCTTCCATTTCTTCAGTGTAGAATATGGACCATAATCCTGGTCCTACCCCATAATGGGCTGTTCGGAGGCTCAAATGGGAGACAGAACGTGTGCATGTGTGTGGAGAGTGGCATTGCCACTCACCTGTCCTGCACCATGGGACAGGATGGTGCCCGAGTTCAGGAAACAGCCGCTGGGCTCTGACCACAGGATGAGGATCCCCACGTTGACCCCGGCAGGTGTGTACTTGGAAAGCTGCTTAGTCACCGTGCCTCAGTTTCCTAGGAAGGGGACGCTGCCAGTCCTTGCCCTGAAGCTGTGTTGCAAAGTTAATGTATGTAAATCATATTTGTTTGTGTCTGGCATAGAGCAAGTATAATTAAACAGACCTTATTGACTGGTGCTATTATCTAGCCCTGGGGCTTCTCAGATGGGTCAGTGGTAGAGAATCGGGCTGCCAATGCAGGAGATGTAGGAGACATGGGTTCGATCCCTGGGTCAGGAAGATCCCTTGGAGAATGAAATGGCAACCCACTTCAGTATTCTTACCTAGGAAATCCCATGGACAGAGGAGCCTGGTGGGCTACCTTGGGGTCACAAAGGGTTGGAAGCGACTAAGCAACAGGATATGAGCACATTATCCAGCCCTATAGGGTTCCTGCATCTATTGAACAACTTGAACTTTCAGAAAGGTCTTACTCCTGGATCTTTCCAGGCTAATTGGAAGAAAGCCACAAGACCACCCTCTGACCGCCCCCATGACATGTGTACCTTCATGGATCCCGCTTTATTTTCTGTTCAGTGCATCACACAGCTTGTTTGCAATCATAGTAGTGTTTTAAAACTCAAACGGGTATTTAAGCTCCCTCAGTCCAAATCCATCCTTTTGTAGAGAAGGAAATTGAGTTAGAAAGTTCAGACAACTTGACATAGAACAAAGTTGATACTGGAGCCAGGCCTTCTCACCCCAAGGCCAGTGTTCTTTCTACTAAACCTTGACATATTCCCATAAACTCACAGGATTATAATGCTCCTTAATCTAGAAAAGACTGGCCTGAACCCTGCTTCTCACAACTTGTGGAAAGTCCCTAGGAAGGACTTTTCTGAGAATTCCCTGAAAGCTTGGGTTCTTATTTCCTCTTGAGTCAGCTTCTTCTGTGAAAGGCCTTTCCTTCTTGTATCACACTGACCTTCTTTCATGGTGCACTGACCTCTTCAGGTTCATATCACTTTAAATTCAGTTTTCAGTTTCCAAGTTCAAAAGTGAGGTCGCAGTTCCTGCATTTCCTCTTGCTCAGATTCTTCTCTTCTATCTTTCAAATTAGGCATTAAGAAACACAAAAACAAATTCTTCCCATTTTCTCATGCAGAGCAATGCAGCTCTCAGAAAGTTCAATCTCCATTTGCCACTAAAGCTTAGAAGTTACCTCTTCTAAGGGCTTGGATTAAGCTTGTTCATCACCTCCTCACTGTGTTGTGCAAAGTGGCTGCTGTGGCCCCCTCAATCACAAACGTCTCCTTAGCAGTTCCAGATCAAAGACTTTCTTGATAGTTCTGGCAGAAAAGCACCAGGGAAGACTCTAATTGTCCTGACTCGCCTAGAGGAGAACTTATGGCCAGAGATGGGGTTTACTTTACCCAGACCTGTGATGGTGGTACTATGGTGGACTTTTCACATCCTAGCCATGTGAAAAGTGTTCCAGGGAAGAGGACTTCTGATACCAGAAGAGGTGGGGATGGTGTGCTTCTTCAGGCCACATTGAAACTAGAAGTCCTTGTCCTGGATCATTCTCCACACTGATATTCAACAACTCATATTCAACAACTTTCAAAGGTGTCCTGTTGCTTGGTGGATAAACCTGGGTTGAAGATAGTTCAGGGGAAGCACTCAAGATTGTCTATGAACTGCTGCTGCTGCTGCTGCTAAGTCGCTTCAGTCATGTCCGACTCTGTGTGACCCCATGACGGCAGCCCACCAGGCTCCCCTGTCCCTGGGATTCTCCAGGCAAGAACACTGGAGTGGGTTGCCATTTCCTTCTCCAGTCTATGAACTATCCCTAGTTTATCTTTAATTTTGAATTCCATATTGCTTCCTACCCTCTTTTTTTTTGGCATGTTTATTTCGTTTATTATTGGAGTGTAATTGCTTTACGACATTGTGTTTTCTGCTGTCCGACAAAGTGAATCCCCTATATGTATATGTCTATGCCCTCCATCTTGGACTCCCCCCATCCCACCCCTCTCGGTCATCACAGAGCCTTGAGCTGAGCTCCCTGTGCTGGACAGCCGCTTTCAACTAGCTATTTTACACACTGTAGTGTATATATGTCAATGCTGCTTCTGCCCTTTTGATAAAGACACACTTTGGGATGGAGAGTCTAATTGCTGTCCCATAAATACCCTTTGTAGGGTTCTGCACCTGGGCCATTACACAAGTTGTCCTCCTTCATCTATAAAATCCCCACTGTCGACAAGGCACTTTCTAACTCCTTCTTTGTGAGACCTCTCACGACCACCTACTTCCCACCACCCAGGATAATAACAGATACCCATTTGAGATCTATCATTTTTATATTTAAAAATATAAAATATAAAGTCACTGTCTGCTTACACTGTCTGCACCCCAGTTACTCTTCAACAAAGTAAGAGTGTCGAACTGGATGTAAGGTCCCATCTAACTTGAACATTTGACAGAAGAGCCTATAAAATTAAGTTTGAACCTGGCAGTTTTAGGGTACCTGTAATTGTCATGATACATAAGAAGGAATATGTACTGGTTTTTGTCCTCATTCTTGGCATAGGCTTTTGGAATTCCCTAAGTGATAGTAAGAGTGATGAAGGTGAGAGGAGGAACTTTTGTTATTCATACAACAAGTCCCTTTCAATAGCACCTGAGTTTGTATTAATGAGGTGACATTTGGAAGGCCACTAAGGATGGAGCTGGTTGCCAGGGAAACCAACCACATCATTAGAGGGCTGGAGCTTTCAACCTTCCCCATGACCTCCAACTTCTAGGGAGGCTAGAGGTTGAACTAATCACTGATGGCCAATGATTCCATTAGTCAAATGCCTACATAATGAAACCTCCATAAAAAAGCTAATGTAAGGGATTTGGAGAACTTCTGGTTTGGGGAACAAGTGGAGGTGGTGGGGAGCAGTGCACTCAGAGAGGACATGGATGCTCCACCCCTTCTCACATGCCTCGTCCTGTGCGTCTCTTCCATCAGGTTGTTCCTGAGCTGTATTGCTTGATAATAAACTGGTCATCTAGTAAATGAAATGGTTTTCCTGAGTCCTGTGAGCCATCCTGGCAAATTATCAGACCTGAGGAGCAGGTGGGAGAAAGTCTAGATTTATAGTTGCCAAGACAGAAATACAAGAGGGGCAGGATTTGTGGTTTTGCCATCTGAGTGGGGCCAGTCTGGTGGGACTGAGCTGTAGGAAATGAAAAATAATTTCCCCTCTGCCCTTCAGGTTCTTGGCTGAGAACTTCCTGTAATAAAAGACAGACTAACAGGAGAAAGAGTCGGATATGACTCAATGACTAAACAACAATAGGAGAAAAGCAAATAGAAGTTTTAATAGCATATGTGTTCTATATTATATGTGTTATATGTTATATAACATAGTCGCTCAGTCGTGTATGACTCTTTGAGACCCCATGGAACTGTAGCCCACGAGGCTCCTCTGTCCATGGGGATTCTCCAAGCAAGAATACTGGAGTGGGTTGCCATGCCCTCCTCCAGGGGATCTTCCCAACCCAGGGCTCGAACCCACATCTCCCAAATTACAGGCAGATTCTTTACCATATGAGCCACCAGGGAAGCCCAATAATATGTATACCTCCTGTATATACAGAAGATACACAGCAAAACTGAGTAACTCCCTCAAATGGTTGAAACCATCACCTTAAACACCAGTTAAAGACAAGAGAAGATATTGGGAAGTAGGGAGTCAGTTACAGGAGGTGGCCAGAAAAAAGGCAGTAAGCAAGGATCAGGTTACAAATGAAGATTCCCCTTCTCAAAGATAACTCCCACTGTGTTTTCAGAGGTTCCCCTGTTTTTGCAGCCTCTCAACAACAAACATCTCAAAAGAATCCCCATGCCAAAGAGGCATATTTGGAAGGGCCTATTCTGCTCCCATTACCCTGTGGGGTCTGATGCCATCTCTACACAGATAGTATTAGATGGAGTTGAATTCTAGGAACCTCAGCAGAATTCGTCAGTGTGGGAAAACCCACAGGTTTGGTGACCAGAAGTGGTGTGGATAGTAAGCAGCGGGGGTGAGGGGGAGTTTTCCTGTAGTTGGAGCACAGAAGTTTTCCCTTTCAATGCCAAAATATAAAATTACATTGCAAATTACACCCACTCTGAGAAATACATAGTTTGCCCCCAGTGATGGGTATTCCTCTTTAGGTGCGATTTTGCACTTTGTTTTCAAGATATAAATATAAACCTACCTTTCACAGTGTTCACTTTCCCCTTAAAAAATGAAAAAAGGAAGCAGATTGCATACCAGTCTCTCTGCCTCTTTTTGAAGAGTAGAAATAAAATCCCTTTTGATACATATCTGTTCTCTACAGTGGAACCAACCAACCTTCAGAACTACATGTGTTCATCCATTTACCTTCGTAGGAGGTGGGATGGTGACAAATTCTACCAAGAAAACAAGAAGCAAAGTATTTTGGATAATAGTACCAGTTTAGAAATTTGCATACAAGGTTAGAAATTTGCATATAGGTGATTTTAAAATTATGATTTATTAAGCATTCTCTGGTGGCTCAGACCCTAAAGAATCTGCCTACAATGCAGGAGACCCAGGTTCAACCCAGGGTCAGGAAGATTCCCTGGAGAAGGGAATGGCTACCCACTCCAGTACTCTTGCCTGGAGAATTCCATGGGCAGAGGACCCTGGAGGGCTACAGTCTGTGAGGTAGCTGGACATAACTGAGCGACTAACACTTTACATATGAATTCCTTTCCAAGAAATGGGCTATACACAAAGGTGATGAACATAAGCATCCTTGTTTCCAACATTTCACTTTGCAGCTCCATTTACTTGGAATGATCTGGCGCCAAAAGATATTGCATACATATTTCCTCCTCGTGAGTACACTTAAGACACTAGAAAGGAAGATGGGACTGTCTCAGTCTTATCGTGGGGGAAAAAGAGAGGATGCACGAAGGGTCAATTTCCAGCTGAAGCTGTGTTTTGTATTTTGTTCCAGTCAAATGAGCTTCACATTATCTAGTCCCAAGGTATTCCTCCAACTGAGGCGTCGGGAGGTATCATTATGCTGTCATCTGCTCTGAAGATCATATTAGTAAACACTGGCAGCTCAGTGGGTCACACACGTCTCTCTGGCAACACTGATGACTTTATGACCATCTACAGTGTCCCCTCACCGAGGTTGCTCGTTAATCTACGTTTACACTTGATCTTAGCCAAAAGGCCGAGAACTGATAATCAACATTTACAGATGCTCAGTGGTTAATGGGGTTGAAACGCTGCCCTGGGCGGGACACACAATGGCCCCAAATCAGACTGTGGAGCAGAAACAACAAGCCGCCCTCCAGGTTGTGGGTGGAAGGCAGCGGCTTTATTTTATGAATTCACATATCTGTAGGCTGCTGATAAGGTCTACAACACTCATATTTTTCTGACAAATGCTTCTCATAAAAAAAAAAAACTTAAGAAAACCACATAGATACAATTTTTATTTCAATATGCCATAGCACATGATGTGATCTACAAATCAGTCCACCGAACGCATAGTACCTGTGGAGTCTTTGTTACTCCACAAGGAACGAGGTTACTTAAATGCTCAATCTCAGTTTTCTGTAAAATGGGGATTCATCTGTTCACCCATTTATTCATCCCCACCTCCCTAGACTGGGAACCCAGTCTCTTGCATCTCCTGCATTGGCAGGCAGATTCTTTACCACTTTGTCACCTAGGAAGCCCCGCTAGACTGGAGGGTTCTAGAAAAGTAAGAACTCTATCATCTAAGTGTTCTCCTTTATTTGAATGCTTATTTATTTATTTATTTATTTTTATTTTTAGCTGGGCTGGGTCTTCAATGCTGCAAGGGCTTTTCTCTAGTTGTGGCGAGTGGAGGCTACTCTAGTCGCAGTTCTTGGGCTTCTCATTGTCGTGGCTTCTCTCGTTGCAGAGCTCGGGCTCTAGGGTGCACACCCTGTAGTCCTGTGGCTCCCAGGCCTTAGAGTACTGGCTCAGTAGTTGTGGTGCATAGGCTCAGTTGCTCCAAGGGATGTGGGATCTTCCTGGACCAGGGATCAAACCTATGTCTCTAGCATTAGTAGGCAGACTCTTCACCACTGAGCCAGCAGGGAAGCCCCTGCTCTTTCTTCTTTACCCAGTCTTTCTCCCTGGCATCTGATCACATTCCTACAGCTGTGCATGGTCCCACATTCTCCCATACTGCACTTACCATTAAGGTAAACATCTCTGATTTTCTCATGGATGTCACACTAGTACCAGCCTGTTTGAATCCCTGCCACAAAAGGTCACAGTTGGCAGCATTCAACTTCCTATTATTTTAAAGTCCATCCTCCTCAGCCTTGTGATTTGTCCAGGGTCACTAGCTGGGGTCCCCTTGTTCATACAGAGTGCCTCCTGCCTTCCTCATGGCAGCTGGCATTCAAACTAACACTGAAAATCACACAAGGCCTTCATAAGAGACCACAGGCATCAGCCACGGGGGAGACAGGTGTGGCCATGAAGTCCAGGAGCATCCAGGCTGGGGCTGGAAACGCTACTTAAGGAGCAAGATGGAGCCTCAGTCACAGGCAAAGGCTGTTGTGAGACGTGTCAGGACAGAGGGATAAGCAGAAAGGGAGGCCAGGGCAGGGATGCCAAGGGAGGGCGTGAAAGAGATGCTGACGACTGGAAGTGAGCACTTAGGGCTATTGAAAATGATAATGACACTGAACTTGCTGAGCTCCCACCATGTAGCAGGCGCTGCGCTAAGTGCTTGTCACGCATCATCTTATGTAATCCTCAAAACAGCTCCAAAGGGTGTTATTATCCCCATTTTAGAGATGAGAAGACTACGGTTCATAGCTAAGTAACCTGCCCACACACACACGCAGTAAGTGGCAGAGGCACAGGTCAGACTCAGCTGTTCGATGCCAGACCTCAGGCCCTTAAAACACAGTAATATAGTCTTCTCCCCACTGACGGCTCAGCGGGTAAAGAATCCGCCTGCAATGCAGGAGACAGGGGTTCGATCCCTGTGTTGCGAAGATCCCCTGGAGAAGGAAATGGCAACCCACTCCAGTATTCTTGCCTGGGGAATGCCATGGACAGAGGAGCCTGGCAGGCTATAGTCCATGGGGTCGCAAAGAGTCAGACAAGACTGATCAACTGAGCACACACAGCCTCTCCCAACTCAAGATCAAGAGGATAGTCTGGACCAAATATGTTTTTCTTATTACAGATTTTAGTTATCACAGTACTACGCTGGACAATCTTGAAGACAAAACTTAGTGAATACATTTAAAATTTTCCTAAGGAAAAATTCTCAGAGATGGAATTTCTGGTTTCCAGATAAAATTTTTTAAACGTTTGCTCTGCTTTGCTAAATTATATGCTGCAAGTTCTTATTTACTCACACTTTATCTAATTCTTACCAAAACAGAAAGTTATCTATTTTTTTAAACAAATAAAATTTTCTTAGCTTAAAAACAATTTAATTCTTTATTTTTTTAAAAATAAATCTTGTCCAAATTTTATAGGTATAATATCCTAATTTTTCTGAAAACATAAATTTTAGAAGTCAATAAATTTTAAAAATTCCTTGTGCTGTTTAATTCATCTTTTTTTAAAGTTGAGGTGTTTTCTCAGGCATGTTTTGCATTAAAAAAATAGTAAGAGGTACAAAACTAAATTCAGATCAAATCAGGACCTCTTTGAGTACCAGAACTTGCTGAAACTGGCACCCAGAACTGACCTTAACCTTAAATTGGATACAGTCCTCAAGGCAGCATTCTTGTGAATGGATCTGTTTATGCCATGAAGCTTCCACAGGAATGTGTTTATTTTAGGGGAAAAAATTAGGAAAAAAAGGAAATTAAAAAAAAAAAAAAAGCCTCCTCCAAAATCCAGTTGTCCTAGTTTTTACTCAATCTTGTTTCTTTTCCTATCAAACTTGTGTTTCTGTTTTCCTTAGAGACAAAGAAAGCCAGGCCAGTGCAACACCAGCTGACCACGTACAATGTCGCAGGTCCACTGCTGTGCCCACCAAAACATCTATGCCCTCAAGAATTTCTGAAACTCATACAGGAGACAAGCAAGAAAAGTTGGAAATGTTGCGATAGAGAAAGGTTTGAAAGAGGCACATAGTTCAGAAGAGTCACCAAAAGGGGATGGAAAGCAGCCGCCTCCAACAAAGAGCACGATGGGGAGGCCAGTGTCACAGAGTGAACGCAGCTCTGAGCTGACGTCAGGGGGAAGGGCATGAAACAGCCTGGAGTGAGGACAGCTGGAGAGAATGACCAGAGATCAGGCCACAGTGATGGAGAAGGGGGGATGCTGAGAGTCAGGGTCGCACCCGACGGCCCAGGGGCCCCATCCGACCTCCACCCAGTCTGGTCCAGCCTGCCAGCTGGGAATGATTTCCACAGCTCTAAGTGTAAATTGCAAGCATGGCTATTAGACTTTCTGCACGAACTGCCACTTGATTTTGCTTCTTGGTCCACAAAGCCTAAAATATTAATTGTCTGGCCCTTTTACAGACACATTTTGTCAACTCCTGGTGAATTTTGTGTCCTAAGCTCAGAATATTAAATTCTACCCTGTGGGTGACGAATGAACATGTTTTGCATTAAAAATATATATATAATAAATTGTATATTAAATAATTATACATCATAAATATAATTATATATTATAAATAAATTATGCATGGGGTGGTGCACAGTAAGTCACTTCAGTCATGTCTGACTGTTTGCGACTATGGACTGCAGCCCACCAGGTTCCTCTGTCCATGAGATTCTCCTGGCAAGAAGACTGGAGTGGGTTGCCATTTTCCTCTCCAGGGAATCTTCCTGGCCCAGGGATCGAACCCATGTCTACTACACTGGCAGGCAGATTCCTTACCCTGGAGCCACCAGGGAAGCCCTCTTTGAATTCCTATTTAGCAATAACTGGACCTGACCACCTCCTCACTGGATGCTCAGTGAGGAGAAAGAGCAGCACAAATAGACAAATCTATACCTCTAGTGTCCGGACTGCATTCTGTCCCTGCTTTCCCAGTCAGTTCAGGCTGAGAGGGAGAGTATGGTGGTTCTCACAAGCCAAATCACAGGGCTATGGAAATGAGGTTCAACCACAACAATGGCTGGTTTCTCTCCAGCTTCCCTGGAAAGCACGGGAAGGCTGTGGTCTGAATCCTTCTGTAATGGCCCAGGCTCTCCCAAGCCCCTGTCCTTCCCATGCCTTAACTGCCGTACTCCAGGATGGAAAGACTCCAACCAGAGGCATGCAGGCTTCTAGAAGCTTCTTTTGTATCCAGTTGAGTCTTTCTGAGATGCATGTGTGCTCAGTCATGTCTGACTCTTTGTCACCCCATGGACTATAGCCCACCAGGCTCCTCTGTCCATGGGATTATCCCAGGCAAGAACACTGGAGTGGGTTGCCATTTCCTTCTCCAGGGGCTCTTCCCCAACTAGGGATTGAACCTGAGGTTCCTGCATCTCCTGCATTGGCAGGTGAGTTCTTTACCACTGAGCCACCTCAGAAGCCCCTGAGTCTTTCTGATCTAATTGGCAAAAAGAATACTCAATCTCCAGAGCACTAAAAGAATAGTATTAGTGAACCGTCATCTTTACATATAGGCCAAGTTCACTGTCATTTACACCAACTGGTTCAAGCCTCACCTCATAGCCCTACTGGAATTTGAACAGAACCAGGCCAGTGGCAAGAGGTGGTCCCTGTTGTTTATCTGGTCAGGTGTAACAGCAGGGGCTGGACACCACCTCTGCCTTAGGAAGGTTCACAAGAAGAGGAAGTCTGAGGTCACATTAATACAACCTCGTGTCCTCAGGGGTCCCTCTGCCCTGGTCCTCACCCAGGCTATGAATAGCTGCCGGCTGGTGTTAGGTGGCTTTCTGGTCACTGTTCTTTGGGATAGCTCTCCTCCTGTGTCCCACTGCTGCCCAATCACTGTCATTATCTCTAGACACCATCCTGACTTCTTTCCAAACCTTGTGGGAAAGTTTCTCACTGAGCCCTCTTTCACTGCATCATCTGCTCCTCTCTTCACAGGTGTTAAAGTGGCCTGATAAAGACAATATGGAGGAAAACACAGGGGCAACTATCGGCTCTGATTTTCTTGTTGAGGTCTTGTCCCTTCTGTGGTGTGGACTGTGCTCTCACAATCTTTGAGTTTGTTTTTCTATGGAAGACTAGCTGGGCATCTCCAGGCTGCCATATAACCTCCAATCCTTCCTCTTGCATTGTCCTAATATACAGGATAAAATTACAAATTGTCTTTTTGAATAACCTTAAATATCTCATGGTTCACCAGGGAAATTAGAAGAAAAGTATTTCTGCTAACATTACAGACTTAATTACAACTGTGCAGTTGGGGAAGATGACTCAGAAACCATAAGAATTGTCTTATATTATCCATCAATCTAATCACGTTGACATCACTGAAATAGCCCATAATGAGGACCAGTGTGCTATTTGTAAACCTAAAAATGAAAATGTAGAGAATATTGATCTGAGAATAAGCAAAACCATCCAAAGTTTGAATGCACTATACCTGGAATTACACAATTGATATTCACCATTTTTGTTAAAAAATGTTAGCCAATATGGCATCATAATGGAAAAGTGAATAATAGTCCAGTGAGCACTTGAATTCTCAAGCAAAGTGAGGAAAGTTCAGGAGAGAGGAGAGGAGAAGGTACACAAGTGTGTCTGTACTCAGAGGTGAAATAAACCAAACTTAAGGACTTAACGCAAGCACCACTTATTTGCTCATGATTCTGCAGAGGTGCAGAGAAGTCCCATCTCTACTTCACGGAGCATTCGCTGGGGTCTTGACAAGGCTCATTCACCTGGGAATGTGGCTGAGACTGGGCATCCAAAGTGGCTTTGCTTCCATGTCTGGCGCCCAAGCTGGGGTGGCTGGAATCATCTCTCTGGTCAGACTACTTACATCCTGCCTCTGGGTTCCAGGAGAATGAAAGGGTTCATAGGGGGGCGGGGGCAGAAATTTCTGGTAAATTCTATTGATCAAAACAAATTACAAGACAAGATTCCAGAAGAGGAAAGTGGACCCTACCTCCTGTAGGGAGGAGTGACTTGTGGGTCCAGGGGTGGGGAATGGGAGGCATTGTTGGGAGCCATATTTGAACACAAATGTTTCTGTGTTGGAGTGCAAGCAAAAGACTCGCTTCTTGAGCAAACACTAGTCAGGCTTCAAGAAGGGAGCCCTCATTTCAGTTGGTCCTCAGCTTTGACCAATAAGCACTGCAACTTTCAGCACAAATGACTCCCTCCACCTCCTGCACTAAGAAACTTAAACAAATATTAACATCGTTCTTATCAGTTCAAGGCTCTGTCCCTAGGATACTGGCTTCGACTTCCTTAAATGCCTACCTGAGAAAACTTCATGTTGCCAAAATAATTTACTGCTTGCTTTAGCCAAAACCTAACCATAGGTCCCTGACATCTTTTCTTAGAGCATTTACTTTAGAAAACTTGCAATTGCAAATTGTTTCTCTGATTCTTCGGGATGTATCTTCTACCACCTAAGAATGTCTTTCTCAAGGACTTGGGAGCCATTCATTGAAATGCAATCATGTCAAAGTGAGCAGGTAGGAGCCTAACTTTGATAAGTACCGGTTAGCCAACCAGAGGTGGCTTAAGCACACAGACCAACCCTCTGCCTTTGTTTTTTTTTGTTTTTTTTTTTCCTCCAATTTTCCACTTTTCTGGCTCTCCTAGGTAACTGTTCTCCTTCCCCTCCCTCGTCTTCCCTCCCTATGCCCAGTACTGACTAGAGTTGAGCTCTGTCTCTCTCCTCTACTGAATAAAATCTGCCTTGTAGTTTTTAACAAGTGTCTGCTGAATCATGTTTCTTTGAGAGTACTACTGGTGAAAGATGATGCTGTCTTGAATTATGGTATTTTACACTGAGGATACAGAGAGAGAGACAGAACTGAGATGTATTTAGAAGCTGGACCAAAAGCTCCTGGAGTCTAAAAAAAGGAGAAAGGATCAAGAGTCAAAGGTGTGGTTTAAGATTCAGACTTGGGTACCTGTAAGTGGGTAGTAGTATTCATTGAGACTTTAGAGACATGAGGGCAGGAGTCAGTTGGGTTAAACTCAGACATGCTGATTTGGAAAATCTTCCAAATGGAGATTCTCATTAGGCCATTGGACACATGAATTTGAAGCTCTGAAGAGGTGAGCAAGATAAAAGTATCTAGAATCTCTGCATATTTCAGGGGCTAATTAAAGTCATGTGAGTCACTGAGAAAAATTAGAGGGAACGCTTTGAAGGAAAAGAGAAGAAGGTTTCAGAGCTTTGTGTGCTTACTTGGTCAGTTGTGTCCGACTCTTTGCGACCCCATGAACTGTAGCCCTCCAGGCTCCTCTGTCCATGGGGATTCTTCAGGCAAGAATACTGGAGTGGGCTGCCATGCCTTCTTCCAGAGCATCTTCCCAACTCAGGGAATGAACCTAGGTCTCCCACATTGCAGGCAGATTATTTACCATCTGAGCCACCAGGGAAGCCCAAAGAGGTTGGTGGTGGTGGTTCAGTCACTTAGTCATGTCCGACTCTTTGCAACACCATGGACTGTAGTCCACTAGGCTCCTCTGTCCATGGAATTTCCCAGATAAGAATACTGGAGTGGGTTGCCATTTCCTTCTCCAGGAGATCTTCCTGACCCAGGGATCAAACGTGGGTCTCCTGCATTGCAGGCAGATTCTTTACCGACTGAGCCACTAGAGAAGTCCTCAGACCTTTGGGGATGAGCAAATAAAATATTGACCATAAAGAAAACAGAAGGGTTGGACAGAGAGAAGGGAGGATGGAATCAATGCAGGGTCTTTGGGTAGAGAGGGAGTCACTCGTTGGGTACCACTGATGTAACAGCAGTGATGGAAGCTGGGCTTAAATGCAGCCTATGCCGGGAGAAAAAGATTATTCTTTCTGCTAGCTCCAGTGTCTCTGGGAAACAGGAGGACATTTTAGATGGCTAAGAATAAGAGCAGAGGTGACAGGGCAGGAGGAGAGTAAAGGTTTGAAATATCTGTTAAAGGAAATGAGATCAAAAGTCAAACCAGGTCTGGAGATAAAGAGGTGAGACTTTTCATTGTTAAGATGGTAGGTACAAATAGAATAATTATCTCACTCAGGAAAATGTGCAGAATTTAGTAGAAACTGGGACTGACAATAAGATTGTCAAATAAAGAAAGTTATATACATGTACCTCAAGGTAGGATAAGCGCCCTTGGTATTCTGTCTGTACAATAGATATGTTAGATAAGTGTCTTTCATTTCCTAAATTGACATTACGAGTTCATCAAGTAAGTTTTTCTAAATGAAGTGTGCCTGGCAGAGGAACACTCAGACTTTTATGAATGGTGGACATTGAAGGAGGTGTTGGAAAGAGGGAGCCAGATGCCTTAGTCACCAAGAGAATAAAAGAGCTATCTACAGAATGAATGAAAAGTTCCAACACTCAGCTGATTTCTAAGGTCAGTGGGTCATATCCACAAATATTACTTGAGCACCTACCTGTTACGAAGGGTACACTTGAGATTCCTTGACCTCTTCCATTCAAAGTCAAGCAGCTTAAACCCTCCTTAAATAAGGATCTCTCTCTCTTTCCATCTGATACCAGCAGAGCTGAGGTCATTTTGGCTTCTTACAGGCCTTCAAAATACACAGGAGCCCTTGAAGTAGGACAGTTGGTTATAAACCTCATCACTTGCCAAGAACGTGGGTGGTGAGCCAGGCTCCCTTATTCAGATCACACTCAGAAAACACAGAAACCCAAGCTGTCACATGACATTTGACTAAAGAGTGTTTACATTCAACCCTGGACTTGTGTTCTTGCAATGAGGTCTCTTTCCATTTCTGAGCGGCCCTCTATTCAAGAAGCCAACGAGGCATCACATCATGCAGGAACCAGAAATGAATACATGCGCAGCACTACCCCCACCCCCCCATCCCTGCCACCGCCATTCCTTTTGGAGGAGGCAAGTAGTGCTTTTGCGTTTGACAACTAAAATGCCTACAACACTAAGAAGTGGATTGAATGCCAAGTTCTTCTAAATTAATCTCCAAACGGAGAAGGCTCCACTGTTGCTTCATAACATGTGAGTTTTTAAGAAAACCAAATCAAAACAGAAACTCTGTTTTAAAGAAACAGTGAGGTAAAGACCAGTTAGACTTGGCTCAGGCTTGCCTGACACACAACAGGTGGTTAATGGCATTAAAAAATTAATCACTATATGATTAACAAATACAACAGATAGATGGAGGGATGGATGGATAATAGGTGTATCAGATCAGATCAGATCAGTTGCTCAGTAGTGTCTGACTCTTTGCAACCCCATGAATCGCAGCACGCCAGGCCTCCCTGTCCATCACCAACTCCCGGAGTTCACTGACACTCACGTCCATTGAGTCAGTGATGCCATCCAGCCATCTCATCCTCTGTCGTCCCCTTCTCCTCCTGCCCCCAACCCCTCCCAGCATCAGAGTCTTTTCCAATGAGTCAACTCTTTGCATGAGGTGGCCAAAGTACTGCAGTTTCAGCTTCAGCATCATTCCTTCCAAAGAAATCCCAGGGCTGATCTCCTTCAGAATGGACTGGTTGGATCTCCTTGCAGTCCAAGGGACTCTCAAGAGTCTTCTCCAACACCACAGTTCAAAAGCATCAATTCTTCAGCCCTCAGCCTTCTTCACAATCCAACTCTCACATCCATACATGACCACAGGAAAAACCATAGCCTTGACTAGATGAACCTTTGTTGGCAAAGTAATGTCTTTGCTTTTGAACATGCTATCTAGGTTGGTCATAACTTTCCTTCCAAGGAGTAAGCGTCTTTTAATTTCATGGCTGCAGTCACCATCTGCAGTGATTTTGGAGCCCCCCAAAAATAAAGTCTGACACTGTTTCCACTGTTTCCCCATCTATTTGCCATGAAGTGGTGGGACCGGATGCCATGACCTTCATTTTCTGAATGTTGAGCTTTAAGCCAACTTTTTCACTCTCCTCTTTCACTTTCATCAAGAGGCTTTTGAGTTCCTCTTCACTTTCTGCCATAAGGGTGGTGTCATCTGCATATCTGAGGTTATTGATATTTCTCCCAGCAATCTTGATTCCAGCTTGTGTTTCTTCCAGTCCAGCATTTCTCATGATGTACTCTGCATATAAGTTAAATAAACAGGGTGACAATATACAGCCTTGACGAACTCCTTTTCCTATTTGGAACCAGTCTGTTGTTCCATGTCCAGTTCTAACTGTTGCTTCCTGACCTGCATATAGGTTTCTCAAGAGGCAGATCAGGTGGTCTGGTATTCCCATCTCTTGAAGAATTTTCCACAGTTTATTGTGATCCACACAGTCAAAGGCTTTGGCATAGTCAATAAAGCAGAAATAGATGTTTTTCTGGAACTCTCTTGCTTTTTCCATGATCCAGCGGATGTTGGCAATTGGATCTCTGGTTCTTCTGCCTTTTCTAAAACCAGCTTGAACATCAGGAAGTTCACAGTTCACATATTGCTGAAGCCTGGCTGGGAGAATGTTGAGCATTACTTTACTAGCGTGTGAGATGAGTGCAATTGTGCGGTAGTTTGAGCATTCTTTGGCATTGCCTTTCTTTGGGATTGGAATGAAAACTGACCTTTTCCAGTCCTGTGGCCACTGCTGAGTTTTCCAAATTTGCTGGCATATTGAGTGCAGCACTTTCACAGCATCATCTTTCAGGATTTGGAATAGCTCAACTGGAATTCCATCACCTCCACTAGCTTTGTTCGTAGTGATGCTTTCTAAGGCTCACTTGACTTCACATTCCAGGATGTCTGGCTCTAGGTCAGTGATCACACCATCGTGATTATCTGGATCATGAAGATCTTTTTTGTACAGTTCTTCTGTGTATTCTTGCCATCTCTTCTTAATATCTTCTGCTTCTGTTAGGTCCATACCATTTCTGTCCTTTATCGAGCTCATCTTTGCATGAAATGTTCCTTTGGTATCTCTGATTTTCTTGAAGAGATCCCTAGTCTTTCCCATTCTGTTGTTTCCCTCTATTTCTTTGCATTGATCGCTGAAGAAGGCTTTCTTATCTCTTCGTGCTATTCTTTGGAACTCTGCATTCAGATGTTTATATCTTTCCTTTTCTCCTTTGCTTTTCGCTTCTCTTCTTTTCACAGCTATTTGTAAGGCCTCCTTAGACAGCCATTTTGCTTTTTTGCATTTCTTTTCCATGGGGATGGTCTTGATCCCTGTCTCCTGTACAATGTCACGAACCTCATTCCATAGTTCATCAGGCACTCTATCTATCAGATCTAGGCCCTTAAATCTATTTCTCACCTCCACTGTATAATCATAAGGGATTTGATTTAGGTCATGCCTGAATGGTCTAGTGGTTTTCCCTACTTTCTTCAATTTAAGTCTGAATTTGGCAATAAGGAGTTCATGATCTGAGCCACAGTCAGCTCCTGGTCTTGTTTTTGCTGACTGTATAGAGCTTCTGCATCTTTGGCTGCAAAGAATCTAATCAATCTGATTTCGGTGTTGACCATCTGGTGATGTCCATGTATAGAGTCTTCTCTTGTGTTATTGGAAGAGGGTGTTTGCTATGACCAGTGCATTTTCTTGGCAAAACTCTATTAGTCTTTGCCCTGCTTCATTCCATATTCCAAGGCCAAATTTTCCTGTTACTCCAGGTGTTTCTTGACTTCCTACTTCTGCATTCCAGTCCCCTATAATGAAAAGGACATCCTTTTTGTGTGTTAGTTCTAAAAGGTCTTGTAGGTCTTCATAGAACCGTTCAACTTCAGCTTCTTCAGCGTTACTGGTTGGGGCACAGACTTGGATTACTGTGATATTGAATGGTTTGCCTTGGAAATGAACAGAGATCATTGTATCATTTTTGAGATTGCATCCAAGTACTGCATTTTGGACTCTTTTGTTGACCATGATGGCCACTCCATTTCTTCTGAGGGATTCCTGCCTGCAGTAGTAGATATAATGGTCATCTGAGTTAAATTCACCCATTCCACTCCATTTCAGTTCTCTGATTCCTAGAATGTCGACATTTACTCTTGCCATCTCTTGTTTGACCACTTCCAATTTGCCTTGATTCATGGACCTGACATTCCAGGTTCCTATGCAATATTGCTCTTTACAGCATCGGACCTTGCTTCTATCACCAGTCACATCCACAGCTGGGTATTGTTTTTGCTTTGGCTCCATCCGGGCTGCGACGGGCGCGCCATAGCGCAGGCGGCTGCGACAGGCAGCGCAGGCGAGAGGAGCCACCCCACGTCCAAGGTCAGGGGCAGAAGCCGGGACGACCCCATGCCGGAAGGGTGGCGGCCAAGAGGAGTTACCCCACGTCCAATGTGAGGGGCAGCGGCCGAGAGTACCACACTGCGAAGGCGCAGGAACGGCAGAGAGGAGCTACCCCGCGCCCGAGGTGGGGCGGGGCGGGCGGGGGTGGCCGAGAGGAGATTCCCAGCGTCTGAGGTCAGGAGCGGTGGCCGAGAAGAGCTACCCCACGCCCCTAAGCCGGAGGCCAGGGGCGGCAGCCGGGAGGAGCAACCCACGCCGGAGGCCAGGGGCGTCGACGAGAGGAGTTACCCCGCGTCCGAGGTCAGGGGTGGCGGCCCAGAGGAGATGCCCCACGCCCCAAGCCGGAGGCCAGAAGCAATGGGCGGGAGGAGCTACCCACTCCCCTAAGCCCGAGGCCAAGGGCAGCGGCGGGGAGGAGCAACCGCACTACCGAGGCCAGGGGCGGCGGCCGGGAGGACCAACCCCACGTCCAAGGAGCCGTGGCAGCGCGAGCGCAGGAGGGCCTAGAGGAGCTATCCCACATTGAAGGTCAGGAAGGGCGGCGGTGAGGAGATACCCCTCGTCCAAGGTAAGCAGCAGTGGCTGCGCTTTGCTGGAGCAGCCGTGAAGAGATACCCCACGCCCAAGGTAAGAGAAACCCAAGTAAGACGGTAGGTGTTGCAAGAGGGCATCAGAGGGCAGACACATTGAAACCATACTCACAGAAAACTAGTCAGTCTAATCACACTAGGATCACAGCCTTGTCTAACTCAATGAAACTAAGCCATGCCCTGTGGGGCAAGCCAAGATGGGCGGGTCATGGTGGAGAGATTTGAAGGGAATGGCAAACCACTTCAGTATTCTTGCCTTGTGAACCCCATGAACAGTATGAAAAGGCAAAATGATAGGATACTGAAAGAGAAACTCCCCAGGTCAGTAGGTGCCCAATACGCTACTGGAGATCAGTGGAGAAATAACTCCAGAAAGAATGAAGGGATGGAGCCAAAGCAAAAACAATAGGTGTATAGATGATAGATAATAAATACATAGGTGGATGGATGCTTGGATAGATAGATGAATGAATTGAAGGATAATTGATAGATGATAGATACATGGATCGATAGATGACTAGATGACAAATACATGGATAATGGGTACATGATATAGATAAATGATAGGTGCATAGAAAGATAGAAAGACATGGATGGATAGATACATGTGTGAATGAATGGATGGATAATTGATAAATAGATGATATATACATGGATTGATGGATGAGTAGATAGACATACAGATCAATCATGGCCAGCATTACCTGGCACTGAATACTGAGAGGTGAGTCAATCAAAACACAGTGAAAAGAGCTCCGAGTTTGGCTTTTTGAGATCAGTGCTTCATTGTGTGACCTGGAACCAGCCCCTCAGCTTCCTGAGGCTACTTTCCTTTATCTGTAAACTCGTGATGAGCATGGAGCTCTTATAGAGTTTTTACTAATAGCACCATGATTATGAATTACTAACATTTTACTGATTATCAGTCATCAAGTTAAAAATTTTATTGAGAGTGTCTCACTTGGTTCCTAAGACAACCCTATGGGGGAGATTATTTCACTAAGGCTCTTTTCAGACAAGGAATAGGAGGCACAAAGTTTTCCTCAGGGATCTGAAGTCACAAAGCTAGCAAGGTGAGAAGCTGGATCCCAACTCAAGTCTATCTCTGCTAACGTCTATATATTTGGTGGTGGGGTAAGGGGTGGTTTCCCTGGTAGCTCAGTGGTAAAGAATCCACCTTACAATGCAGAAGATTCAAGAGGCTTGGGTTTGATACCTGGGTCGGGCAAACCCCCTGGAGGAGGAAATAACAACCCACTTGAGTATTCTTGCCTGACAAGTACCATGGACAGAGGAGCCTGGTGGGCTACAGTCCATGGGGTCGCAGAGTCAGTCATGACTGAGCACACACACCTCTGTTGTCTAAGGGTCTTGACCTCTTAGCAGAGAGGGCAAGGTTGCCCTCCTAGAGAGCAGAGAGGTAAATTGTCCCAGGTCACACAGTAAGGAACAAAGCTGGACCATGCTTCTTGGGCTGAGAGCCCAGACTACCATGATGCTGCCCTCTACTGCTTCGTGCATGTGCTGACTCTCCCAGGCTTCTCCAGTTTCTGAAACCTCTGGTACAGACAGGGCTTCCTGACTTCTCCCACTTCCAAGGCTACTTGAGTGGGTTTAGCTTCTGTGGACAATCTACCCACTGGCTGTGTCTCCTCAGTTCTCACAACGCAGCTTCGGCTCTTTGTGGTCACACCTACCCATGGCTTCCCTGATAGCTCAGCTGGTAAAGAATCCATCTGCAATGTGGGAGTCCTGGGTTTGATGCCTGGGTTGGGAAGATCCCCTGGAGAAGGGAAAGCCTACCCACTCCAATATTCAGGCCTGAAGAATTCCATGGACTGAGTAGTCCATGGGGTTGCAAAGAGTCGGACACGACTGAGTGACTGTCACTACCAATGGCAACCACCTCTTCTCCTTATTGCTCCCCCACCTCAGCTGTCACAGAGATTCCTCGGGTCATAGTATCCAGACCACCAATCCCTTGATGCATCAAATGATTTTGCCTTCATCTGTTCCCTCCTATGCTTTCTTTCTCCCACCTTATTTCTTTCCCATCCTGCATGGCCAAGCTTCTGGTGAGAGTTGGCTAATGTGGTTTCTCTCTTTCATTATCACTCAGTCTATAAAAACATGACTCAGCTTCCTTTGTCTCTTTACTCCCAGTAGGCACTACTGTGGGATAACGTGTGCGGTAATTGCATTTTTTTTTCTTTTCTCTCAGCTAATAGATCACCTGCTTTGGGGAAGCCTTGCCTAAATCAATATAACCAAGTGGGGCACCTCTAATAAAGGCATCCGTAACACCTGTAGAGTAAGTCCCTTACAAACGAGCCTTCAAGTTGTGAACTTCTAAAGATGCTAACGTGTGTTCCATAAATGTCAGACATTGATGATGGGAATTGCAGCTTGCCTTCTGTCTCCCGTTGCAGACAGCCTTTCAGCTCTGCCATCTCCCACCTCCTCTCCCTTCCCCAGTAACTCTTCCTGCCTGTTCACTCGATGCCAGCCCCTGTGTGCCAGCTGTTGTACTGGACTACTGTACTTTTCAAAGTACTGTGCTGTAAGATTAAAAATGCTTTCTTAATTTTTTTGTGATTCCTTGTTTTTATGTACATAGTACTTGTGTGAGAAATATTATAAGCCTATTAGAGTACGGTGCTATATAGCCTATTGTGTTAGTCGGGTACCTAGGCTAACTTTGCTGGACTTATGTACAAATTGGACTTTCGAACATGCTCCCAGAATGGAACTCATTTGTAAGTAAGGGACTTACTGTATCCACCTGCCACAAACATTAATCCTTACCAGAATGTAAATTCCTTGAGAGCAGAAATGATATTTTGTATACAAAGAAGTCCCTTTTACTTAGAAAATTTGACAAACAATAGGGGCTCCTCGAATCCTTCATTAGTTTTTCTTTTAGTTACATTTGACAGAAACCATTGTGTGACTTTAAGTTGTACTACAGATTGATTTGATATATATATATATATCTCAAATATTGTTGTTGTTCAATCGCTAAGTCATGTCTGACTCTGCAACCTCATGGACTACAGCCTGACAGGCTTCCCTGTCCTCCACCATTTCCCAGAGCTTGCTCAAATTCATGTCCCTTGAGTCTGTGATGCCATCCAACCATCTCATCCTCTGTCATCCCCTTCTTTTCCTGCCTTCTATCTTTCCCAACATCAGGGTCTTCTTCAGTGAGTTGGCTCTTTGCATTAGGTAGCCAAAGTATTGGAGCTTCAGCTTCAGCATCAGTCCTTCCAATACCTCAAATATATATATCTTTGTTTATTCAACTGTTGATGGACACTGAAGTTGTTTCCATATCATATTTTGAATATTGCTGCTATTGTTTAAGATTTTTTAAAATTCATTCATTTCATTTTGGCTGCTCTTGGTCTTCCTTGCTGCTTGTGGGCTTTCTCTAGTTGCAGTGAGCAGGGGCTACTCTCTCGTCATGTGCTGGCTTCTCTTAATGTGGAGCATAGGCTCTAGGCACACAAGCTTCAGTAGTCGTGGCATGCAGGCTCAGTTGCCCCGCAGCATGTGGGATCCTCCCAGACAAGGGATCAAACCCATGTCTCTCACATGGGCAGCAGACCCCCAACCACTGGACTACCAGGGAAGCCCTAAGTCTTTTTTTTTTTTTTTTTGATGTGGACCATTTTTTAAGTCTTTATTGAATTTTTTTACAATATTGCTTCTGCTTTATGCTTTGGTTTTTTGGCCTCGAGGCATGTGGGATCTTAGCTCCCCAGGTGAAAGTGACACGCTCAGTTGTGTCCGACTCTTTGTGACCCCATGAACTGTAGCCTACCAGGGCTCCTCCGTTGATGGGATTTTCCAGGCAAGAATACTGGAGTGGTATGCCATTTCCTTCTCCAGGAGATCTTCCTGACCCAGGGATTGAACCCAGGCCTCCCACATTGTAGGCAGATGCTTTACCATCTGAGCCACCAGGGCCAACCAGGAATCAAACCTGCACCCTGCATACTGGAAGGCAAAGTCCTAACCACCCAACAGCCAAGGACATCCCTGTTGCTGCTATTGTGAATTAATGCTGTAGTGCTGTAGTAAAGAACAGCATGGAGCTTCCTTAAAAAATTAAAAATAGAACTAGCATACGATCTGGAACAATCCCACTCCTGGGTCAATATGTGAAGGAAATGAAAACAGATCACCAAAAAGATGTACGCCTGCCTACGTTTATTGCAGTGTTATGTACAAATACTTGAGGGGATGAAGAAATGGACAAGAAGAGGATCCAAGTAGACTGGTAGGAAAAAAAAAAAAAAAAACACATCAAACGATAGGAAGAGAGAAAAGTTTTGAGAAGGCAGCTTTGCAGAATAAGCCAGGTGGGGAGCAATAGATGGAACTTGGCCCCAAGACATGACTGGGAGCCTTGAAGGAAGGAACTGAGGGTGGAACGTCAGTGCGCAGTTGTCAGGGCGATTTTTACTTTCCAGAGGGAGACGGGAGAACCAAAGAAATGCCTCATGTTGTTATTCATGAAAAGCGCTTAATGGCCAAGTGGGAACATTTGTTAGGGGGAAAATTGAAAGGAGGAGTTTAAAAGCTAAGACAGCCTGGTGACTATTTTCAAATAGCTTGCTAGAAGTCCAGGATAAAGGCATGCCAAGGAAGCAAAAGACCTGGCACTTTAAAGAAAGCAACAAAAGCACACACACAACTCTTCATGGTCAGCTGGCAAAGTAAAATAGGGTTTTCTCCTGCCATTTTTCAAAAATGGAAAGGCAGGCTAAGTGAGGAAAACAGGAAGGCATACACTAGAAATTAGACATGCTTTAAAAAAAAAGAATTTAAGAGACTATTGGTAAGAGACTCCAAGGCTAAAAATAATGGACTCTTTATATCCACAGAAAGGGCGAGGTCAGCTAGAGGCTCAGGGAGCTGGGTAAATGAGTCTTGTGCAAAGTCGGAATTCATAGGAAGAATATAAACAATAATAGAGCAAAACAATTTCAGTGACTGCTAGTCATACGCCAGGCACCATGACAAGTACTTTGTATACGTGGCTCCGTTTAATCCTCACGATTTCCTCCTATTCATTTCATTTTACAAATGAGGAAGTTGAGGCACAGAGAGGTTGAGTATTTGCCCAAAGTCACACAGCTGGTAAGCAACAGATTTGAGATATGAATGCAGTCTGGAGTCTGCTGCTGCTGCTGCTAAGTCGCTTCAGTCGTGTCCAACTCTGTGCAACTCCATGGACTGCAGCCCACCAGGCTCCTCCATCCATGGGATTTTCCAGGCCAGAGTACTGGAGTGGGGTGCCATTGCCTTCTCCCAGGCTGGAGTCTAGAGTCTGCATATTCTGTGCCTTAGACTTCGCTAGGAAATTACCAAAGAGATCAGAGTTATTGGATCAATTCCTAGAAAATACACAGGGTAAACTGTCAAGGCAGATATAAGTACAGCAGGTAAAGACATAGTTGACAACTGTGTAGGGGGTATTGAAAAATTGCGGTGGTTTTGACACGCAGCCTCAGAGGTAAAGCGATGGTAATATGATCTATTCCTCAGCCCCATCACATCCCTTACCTCCAAACTACCTAAACCCAGAGGAAACTACAGAGCAGTGAGTTCAGATTTCATACCAGATAAGCTGTTGTTTTGTCACTAATTCATGTCTGACTCTTTTGCGACCTCATGGACTGAGCCTGCCAGGCTCCTCTGTCCATGGAATTCTCCAGGCAAGAATACTGGAGTGGGTTGCCATTCCCTTCTCCAGGGGATCTTCCCCACCTAGGGACTGAACCCAGGTCTCCTGCAATGGCAGGGATTCTTTACCACTGAGCCACTGGGAAAACCCACTAGATAAGTTAGTGCCACATATAACCAAAGTTAGTTGCTGGCTACTTAAAATGTCATCCAGCCTAGAAAAAGCCACAACATGGTTAGTAAAAAAAGCAACACTTGCCTGTCTCGTCAGCCAGAGTGTGCTTTGTGTTTTAATTCATCTTTCTAAAGAGTTAATGAAAACTGGTAGATTTTGACATTATTTATTTATCTTGATGTTATTTGAGACCCTACCTTGTTCCAAAGGTGCTTAGGAGAGATGATTAAAGCACAAGTTAAATTAAAAGATAAAGCAAGAAAGAGGCAAAGAGAGGAATAAAAACCATCACCAGAAATTGGTCTAAACCTTCCTTACTTTCGTCCAGCACACACACAAACAAAAAGAAACATTGTCAGTTAAATAATTTATAGTTGCAAAGAGATGAAAGTAAATCAATTGCTCAGGAGAATCTATTTGTTGTTGGTACTAGTAGGAAGTAATTTATTCTGGGAGTTCTTGTAAAGAGGACCCTATGTAATGTAACTAATCATTTCTCATCATCTATTATGATGAACACAGGGCCAAGTTTCAAAAAGCTATTTCTTACATTTAATGTTGGTGGAAAGCATCAGAACAAAACATAGTATTTAAAACAACAATCCCATAGAGGGGAGACTCTGACACTTTGAAATAGTTTTGTGCCAAAGATTTATTTATTTGAGTCATTAAAGGATGCTAAATAATTTAATTGTTACTTGGCAGGCAAGACTAGGGATACATTGTCAAGTTTTCCAATGAAAAACTATGTTTCCCAGGAATGAAAACCATTCTACATGATCTAGAGGGAAACATGTAGAGTGAGCTCTTTGGGATAGGTAGTGGTGCTAAATTATCTGAGGTTGTGTACGTATTCATTTATTCATCCACCAAATTTTTATGAGATACTAGTATTTGCCAAGCAAATGTGGTATTAGGTTCTGGGGCTACATTAATCTTTGTCCTCATGGAAATTCCATTCTTGCTGATAAACCACAGGACTCTTTCATGAAACTGGACAAGATGGCAAAATACTGTCAGATGCTTTTAATGAAAAACGTGGGGTGGTTGCACTCTGTGTAAGAGAGTGCACTCTGTGCATTCCTGAAAACCTTGCAGAACTCAAGACTCATTTTCCCTTGGGAACACATATAGAAGTGGACTGGAGGAGCAAATTAAATTTGGGGACCATATAGTCTTTCAACCGTTATTACAGATTTTTGTTTTAAGACTGCTTTTTATTTCCCCGCAATCTCTAATGTGTCTCTTCATAGTCTCTCAAAACTAACAGCAGAGCACATGTTGGGAGTTGGACCTGCTTCGTAGTGTTTTATCACACCTAACATGTTTCTAGAAGTTAGTGATGTCCAAGTGCAATGTTCAGCTGCAGCTCTAGCACCACAACATGGTAAATGTTTGGATAGGATAGTTAAAGGAGTTTTGTTTTTTTAGATTCTATTAATAACAACAATACATATTAAATGATAAATTATAACATTAATACTACATTAAATTATAAGATTAATACTACATATTAAGTGAAATAGAATGGTTATGAAAATTGTTGAAGAATAGTGATACATGTTTGTTGGAACATGCTTCATAAAATACTTACAAAAATGATGGTTTTTTTTCTTAGCCAGACAAAGCTTCTTTTTCTTGTGGCAATGACAGAGAAAGTTATAATTGGGTCTGTCAGTCAGTTTTAAAATATTTCAGTCCTTAATAGTTGTTTAAAACTTGAGATCTGTACATTTTGGGGGTATAAAACATGAATGTTAAATAATATTTTGTACTGAACTGTTTTAAATTTGTCTAATTCAAATTCACATAAAATGTGACTGATTTTTTGGAGCCAGACAGCGTTGACTCCTAGCTTCACCACATAAACCTTTGGCCAAGTTTCATACATCTTTAAACTTTAGAATCAGGAGTCATGAGTTAAAACACTAGAAGATAAATTAAGCAAAGGAGACAGATCCCAGGAAAAAACTACTGAACAGTTTCCCTTCGTTCCAGTAATAGTCTGTCTTTTGTGTACTCGGCCTTAGTTTTACAAGGACTGTGATCAATTAACATGTAACCAATCAATGTGATACCCCATATTAACAGGACAAAGGATAAAAATCACATAATCATCTCTATAGTTGCAGAAAAAACACTTGACAAAATTCAAGATCATTTCATGGCAAAACAACAAACTAGGACTGAAAGGAAATTAATACACTATAATAAAAGATATATTTGAATTGTCCACAGATATCATCACACTCAATGCTGAAAAACTGAAGGTTTTTCCTCTAAGATCAGGAACAAGACAAAAATGCCCACTCTCACCATTTCTATTCAACATAGAACTTGTAGTTCTTGCTTGAGTACTTAGACAAGAAAAAGAAAGAAATGGCCTCCAAATTGAAGATGAAAATGTGGAATTATCTTCATTTGCAGATGGCATAATCTTATAAGTAGAAAACTCTGAAACACTTCATGCAAAGGCTTTTAGAACTAATAAATTCAGTGAAGCTTCAGGATATAAAATCAATATACAAAGATCAGCTGTATTTCTATATATTAGCAACAAGTAGTCAAAAAAAAAGGCACTGGCGGAGAAGTGCCTGCTGAGAAGGCACTGGTGACCCACTCCAGTACTCTTGCCTGGAAAATCCCATGGGCAGAGGAGCCTCGTAGGCTGCAGTCCATGGGGTCGCTAAGAGTCAGGCACGACTGAGCGACTTCACTTTCACTTTTCACTTTCATGCATTGGAGAAGGAAATGGCAACCCACTCCAGTGTTCTTGCCTGGAGAATCCCAGGGATGGGAGCCTCGTGGGCTGCCATCTATGGGGTTGCACAGAGTCGGACACGACTGAACAGACTTAGCAGCAGTAACAGCAGTCAAAAAAAAAAAAAAATTAAAAGACAAACTCATAGAAAAGAATTAAATACTTGGGAATAAACATTACCAAAGCAACTAAGGACTTTATACTGTAAAACTACAAAATATTGCGAAAAGAAATTTAAAAAGACACAAGTAAATGGAAAGATAACCTATGTTTATAGATTGGAAGAGTTAATATTGTTTAAATATCCATAATACACAGAGCAACATACAGATCTAATGTTCAGTTCAGTTCAGTCGCTCAGTCGTGTCCGACTCTTTGCCATCTCATGAACCGCAGCACGCCAGGCCCCCCTGTCCATCACCGACTCCCAGAGTTCACCCAGACTCACGTCCATCGAGTCGGTGATCCATCCAGCCATCTCATCCTCTGTCATCCCCTTCTCCTTCTGCCCCCAATCCCTCCCAGCATCAGGGTCTTTTACAATGAATCAACTCTTTGCATGAGGTGGCCAAAGTATTGGAGTTTCAGCTTTAGCATCAGTCCTTCAACACCCAGGACTGATCTCCTTTAGAATGGACTGGTTGGATCTCCTTGCAGTCCAAGGGACTCTCAAGAGTCTTCTCCAACACCACAGTTCAAAAGCATCAATTCTTCAGCCCTCAGCATTCTTCACAGTCCAACTCTCACATCCATACATGACCACTGGAAAAACCATAACCTTGACTAGATGGACCTTTGTTGGCAAAATAATATCTCTGCTTTTTAGTATGCTATCTAGGTTGGTCATAACTTTCCTTCCAAGGAGTAAGCATCTTTTAATTTCATGGCTGCAATCACCATCTGCAGTGATTTTGGAGCCCAAGAAGACAAAGTCTGACACTGTTTCCACTGTTTCCCCATCTATTTGCCATGAAGTGATGGGACCAGATGCCATGATCTCAACAATTTCTGAATGTTGAGCTTTAGGCCAACTTTTTCACTCTCCTCTTTCACTTTCATCAACCTATCAAAATTCCAATGACATTTTTTACAGAAATAGAAAAAAAAATTCTAAAATTCCTCAAAATCACAAAAGACAGAATATCCGAAAGTATCTTGAAAAAGAACAACAAAACTAGAGACCTCAGAGGTCCTGATTTCAAAACATATTACAAAGCTACAGGAATCAGAACAGTATGGTGCTAGCATAAAGACAAACATATAGATCTGTAAAACAGGATAGAGAACCCAGAAGTAAACCCATGGTTATACAATCAACTGGTCTACAAACATGCCAAGAATACACAATGGGGAGAAGGCTAGTTTCTTAATAAGTGGTGTTAGGAAAACTGGATATCCACATGGAAAAAAAATGAAATTGGACCTTTGTCTTACACCATACACAAAAATCAACTCAAAATGGATTAAATGCTTAAATTTAAGACATAAAACTGTGAAACTCCTAGAAGAAAACATAGACAAAAATCTTTATGGCATTGGTCTTAGCAGTGATCTCCTGAATATGATACCAAAAGCACAAGCAATGAAAGAAAGAAAAAAAAAAGGTGAGGGGGAGGAGGGAGTACATTAAACTAAGACGATACTGTGCAGGAATGAAATGCTTAGCAGAGTGAAAAAACCCTACAAAATGGAAGAAAATATATGAAATCATATATACGACAAGAAATTACAATTCAAAATAAGTTCCTATAACTCAGTAACAGCAATAACAAACCCAAATGGCTTTGATTAAAAAATAAATAGGCAAAGGACTTGTACAGACATATCTCCAAAGAAGACGTACAGATGGTCAACAGGTATATGCAAAGACATTCAACATCAGCAATCATAAGGAAAATGCAAATCAAAACCACACTGATGTGAGATATTACCTCACATATGTAAGAAAGGTCATTATCAAGAAAATCAGAAAATAGCAAGTCTTGGCAAGGATGTGGAGAAACTGAAGCCCTTATGTACTTTAGCTGGAAACTGTGAAGTGGTGCATCTGATATAAAAAAATAAAAAACAAGCTACCATATGACCCAGCAGCTCCACATCTGTGTATTTATCCTAAAGAATTAAAATCAGGACCTTTGTGTGTGTGCTTGCTCAGTTATGCCTGACTCTTTAGTGACCCCATGGACTGTAGCCCACCGTACTCTTCTATCCATGGGATTTCCCAGTAAGAATACTGAAGTGGGTTGTACTTTCCTTCTCCAGGGTATCTTCCCAATCCAGGGATCAAACCTGTATCTCCTGCATCGCAGGTGGATTCTTTACCTCTTGAGCTACTGGGACTTCTGTCAGGATGTTTGAGAAATATCTACATTCCCATGTGAGTTGCAATATTATTCACAATGGCCAAGAGCTGGAAACAGCCTAAAATGTATGTCATCAAATGAAAGAATAAAGAAAATGTGGTATATTTACATATATATAATGGAATATTATGTAGCCATAAAAAGAAGGAAATTCTGTTGTTACAACCTAGAGGACATGTTGCTAAGTGAAATAAACCAGTCACATAAGGACAAATTCTGCCTGATTTCTCTTATAAGAAGCATCTATATCAGTCAAACTCATTGCGGAAAGTAGAATGCTGGTTACCAGAGGCTAGGGAAAGGGTGAAATGCGGAGTTACTCTTCAGTAGATATAAAATTTCAATTATGCAAGATGAAAAACTTCTATAAGTCTTCTTTCAACATTCTACTATAGCTAACGTATTGTGTTGTACACTCGAGCATTTATTAAGAGGATAGATCTCACATTATGTATTTTTTTTTATCATACACACACATGCATACACAAAGAAGACATGAACAAAGGAAAAAATAAAAAAAGAACTGGGAGCCTAATTCCTTTTTTTTTACTTTAAGGATTTCAACCCTGAATATTCACTGGAAGGACTGATGCTGCAGCTGAAGCCCCACTACTTTGGCCACCTGATGCAAAGAGCCAACTCATTGGAAAAGACCCTGATGCTGGCAAAGATTGAGGGCAAAAGGGAAAGGGGGCGGCAGAGGATGAGGTAATCAGATAGCATCACCGACTCAGTGGACATGAATCTGAGCAAACTCCAGAAGACAGTGAAGGACAGAGAAGCCTGGCGTGCTGCAGCCCATGGGATCACAGAGAGTCGGACACATCTCAGTGACTGAGCAACAGCAGCAGGAGCCTAAGCTCTCAAACACATTTTCCTCCAGAAGGGATTTGATATCTCTGGCCACAGATTTCAGAGATCTCCCCCAGTTTAAGGACAGCTTGGTCCATGTCCTGCATTCCTCTTGTAACCACTGCCTCCCAGGCAGCAGCTGGACACCTCACAGCCCCAGGGAGAGGTCTCACGCCTGAGTGGAGCGTGGCTCTGTCTGCTTGTCCTGTGGGCGCTAAGCCTGACCTGTCACTGTGGTCCTGGCTGGCACACGGCTGTGCGGTGGCTGCCCAGGCAAACAGGCAGATTGCAGCTTCAGAACTCTTCTCTGGTCAGCTCTTTGTAAAATGGCCACTCAGTTTTTCATTTTTAAATTGGGAAGACTTGGACCCATTTATCTTTTCCTGGTGAAGGAAATGAAATCCATAAGGAAACTTCTTGAACCCTGATGACTTTGGGATTAAATAGAAGCATACGTGTGTAAATGCTACAATGACCTATTTCCTGATATTAGTTGTTGAACTCGGACTAGACAGCTGCTCTTACAGAGAGCTTCACAAATCCTTGTGATCCCAACTAATTTTTACATAGGAACAGACCACATAACCATTAAGATCTGGTCAATCTTGTCAGTACAAGAGGCCAGAGCACGCTTTCCCTGTCTTTTCATAGGATATGATGGTGACCTACAGTGCATTACTTTAATGGCTTTGTCTCAGGGCAATGACCTGTTGATTTCCCCATTGAAGTTAGTTTGACTTTCCTCAACTTAAGAGATTAACATGAGACTAATTTTAAATATGCTTTCTCTTTACTAAATTGAGTGTGACTAGAAATACTTTTAAGGTAATAACTTCTGACTTTTAATGTAGCCTAAATCTCTGTAATCTTATTTTCTAATAAAAATAGAAATTGTCAATAGAATTCCATTATTAACATTTAATTGGCACCAATATACATGACTTATGCAGAATCTATATTATGGCTAAATGTCCATAAAATTCATGTTTGCCATTTTCCCCCCCAGAAATTGATAATTTTTCCCCCTGGAAAATATGCAGGATCTCTTGCCAGGTATGGAGAAGGTAAACACAGTTTCCCTGTTTCTTCCTTACTGATATTTCAGACTTATGGACAGAACAAGGGAAGGAGAGGCTGGGACGAATTGATAGAGTAGCATTGACATATATCCACTGCTGCTGCTAAGTCGCTTCAGTCATGTCTGACTCTGTGCTACCCCATAGATGGCAGCCCACCAGGCTCGCCGTCCCTGGGAGTCTCCAGGCAAGAACAGTGGAGTGGGTTGCCATTTCCTTCTCCAATGCATGAAAGTGAAAAGTGAAAGTGAAGTCGCTCAGTCATGTCTGACTGTTAGCAACCCCATGGACTACAGCCTACCAGGCTCCTCCGTCCATGGGATTTTCTAGGCAAGAGTACTGGAGTGGGGTGCCATTGCCTTCTCCAGACATATATACACTACCATGTGTAAAATAGATAGCTAGTGGGAATTTCTGCCATAAGGGTGGTGTCATCTGCATATCTGAGGTTATTGATATTTCTCCTGGCAATCTTGATTCCAGCTTGTGCTTCTTCCAGCCCAGAATTTCTCATGATGTACTCTGCTATAAGTTAAATAAGCAGGGTGACAATATACAGCCTTGACGTACTCCTTTTCCTATTTGGAACCAGTCTGTTGTTCCATGTCCAGTTCTAACTGTTGCTTCCTGACCTGCATATATGGCAGAAAGTAAAGAGGAACTAAAAAGCCTCTTGATGAAAGTGAAAGTGGAGAGTGAAAAAGTTGGGTTAAAGCTCACATTCAGAAAACAAAGATCATGGCATCTGGTCCCATCACTTCATGGGAAATAGATGGGGAAACAGTGGAAACAGTGTCAGACTTTATTTTGGGGGGCTCCAAAATCACTGCAGATGGTGATTGCAGCCATGAAATTAAAAGACACTTACCCCTTGAAAGAAATGTTATGACCAACCTAGATAGCATATTGAAAAGCAGAAACATTACTTTACCAAAAAAGGTCCATCTAGTCAAGGCTATGGTTTTTCCAGTGGTCATGTATGGATGTGAGAGTTGGACTGTCAAGAAAGCTGAGTGCCGAAGAATTGATGCTTTTGAACTGTGGTGCTGGAGAAGACTCTTGAGAGTCCCTTGGACTGCAAAGAGATCCAACCAGTCCATTCTGAAGGAGATCAGCCCTGGGATTTCTTTAGAAGGAATGATGCTAAAGCTGAAACTGCAGTACTTTGGCCACCTCGTGCGAAGAGTTAACTCATGGGAAAAGACTCTGATGCTGGGAGGGACTGGGGGCAGGAGGAGAAGGGGATGACAGAGGATGAGATGGCTGGATGGCATCACTGACTCGATGGACGTGAGTCTGAGCAAACTCCGGGAGTTGGTGATGGACAGGGAGGCCTGGCGTGCTGTGATTCATGGGGTGGCAGAGTCAGACATGACTGAGCGACTGAACTGAACTAAACTGAACTGAGTGGGAATTTGCTATATGACAAAGGGAGCTCTAATCCTGTGCTCTGTGATAACCTAGAGGGGAGGGATGGAGTGGGAGGCGGGAGGGAGGTTCAAGAGGGAGGGAACAAATGTATACTTATGACTGATTCATACTGATGTATAGCAGAAACCAACACAATACTGTAAAGCAATTATCTTCCAAATTAAAAAAAACAACAACTAAGAAATGCAGAGCCCTATAAGTAGAGATGTCAGATTTAGCAATAATAGCAAAAACAAACAAACAGGATATCTAGTTAAATTTAAATTTCAGATAACAATGGATAACTAGTTTTGCTATAAGCATGTCCCATGCAGTATCTGAGACATCTTTTACATTAAAATTATTTGTTGTTTTTCTGAAATTCAAATTTAACTGGGCATCCTACAGTTTACCTGGCAAATCTATCTGACTGACAAAGATTTAAAGTGGAAAAAAAAATTCCCTAATTGTGCCGAACTTTGTGAATTCAAGTTAAGAGCAGAATCTGGCTCATAAACCATCTTCCATGTGGAGTCCCATGAAGAAAGTCATGACCGTAGGCTTGTCAGGGCTTCCTTAGGTGGTATCCTTCAGCTCACCCTGTGTGAGGAGTGGATGGGAAGTCAGGAGGCCTGGTCAGCAATGCATGAAAGAGTTCAGTGTGGGGATTATTGTAACAGACTTATGCTGCATGATACAGCAGATGGCGAAGGCTGTCTCCTGATTGTTCTCTTGAAGCTAGAATATTCTGACCCTATAGAAGTATTTCATATTTTTCATAATCTCTACCATCCTCATGCTACAAATACACATACAAACACCCCAAGCTCATTTAGTATGCACAAGAACATTTTTTTCATACCTTCAATTAAAGTAAGAAAATACATATTGTCTTGCTAGGAACTGTCAATTTTTGCCTTTTCCTTACTTTTGTTTCATGAGTCACTCGACACCTTCAAAAGATAAATTACACTATGTTTTTGCCTAGATACTTCCAGCTCTAAAGGATCTATCACAAATCCAGACTTCCAAATAAAATCAGCATGCTATTGTTAAAAGAGCATTCTGAATTTTCAGTACAAAATGGCAAATGGATACCACACCCATAACTTCTGATTTAAACACCCATGAAGACAAAGAATAAAACATTCAGCACCACCAGCAGCCCAAGACCAAGAAACAAATGAACTTGTATCTGGGGAATGAGACAAAAGAGCTACTTTTTAAAAATTTGCTCAACTTTTTGAGTCTACTAGACATCTTTCGAGAAAAGCTATTTGTGTTTCTCTCTCTGTCTGCCACATTGATTGTCTGCTTTAACCAGGGACCAAGAAACTAGGCAGCTGTTCTTCTCCATCTCATCTGTGTAAAGCTGTGGAAAAGGAAGGACACTGCTCTTTTAAAATCTCAAGATCCCATGGGCAGCTTTCTACACCCAGAGATCTAATCTCAGAAGGCAATGGGGTAGTGAGTACCACCAGTGCATTCTGGGACTTGACCTTGCTCAGGCTGTGCTTGGCGTGGCATATTAGGGATGATTTTAAATAGAACTTAGAAAACAACCCAGTCAAAAGGTGAGTGGGATATCTCAACAGACATTTTTCCAAAGAAGACATACAGATGGTCAAGAGGCACATGAAAAGATGCTCAGCATTACTAATCGTTAGAGAAATGAAAAGCAAAACTACAGTAAGATATCATCTCACTCCAGTCTGAATGCCCATCAGCAAAAAAAAAATCTACAGACAGTAGGGAGCACCCTGGTTGCCCAGTGGTTAGGATTCTGGGCTTTCACCGTCATGACTTGAGTTCAATCCCCGATCAAGGAACTGAGATCCCACAAGCCATATGGTGCAGCTAAAAAAAAAAGTCTACAAACAATAAATGCTGGAGAGAGTGTGGAAAAAGGGGAACCTTCCTACACTGTTGGTGGGAATGAAAATCAGTACAGTCACTATGGAGAACAGTATGGAGGCTCCTTAAAACACTAAGAACAGAGCTACCATATGATCCAGCAATCCCACTCCTGGGCATATATCTCAAGAAAACCATAATCTGAAAAGATGTACGTACCTCAATATTCATTGCAACATTATTCGTAATAGCCAAGACATGGAAGCAACCTAAAGTCCATCAGCAGATGGATGAAGATGTGGCACATATATATAGTGGATTGTTACTCCACCGCAAAACAAAAAAACAACCCAAATAATACCATTTGCAGTGACATGGATGAACCTAGAGACTGTCATACGGAGTGAAGTAAGTCAGACAGAGAAAGAGGAATATTAAATGATTCCACTTTTCTGTGGAATCTAAAACATTATACAGATGAACTTATTTACAAAACGGAAGTAGAGTCATGGATGTAGAAAATAAATTTATGGTCACCAAGGGGGAAATCAGGGGGAGGCATAAACTGGGAAATATTGGGACTGACATATACACACTACTATGTATGAAATAAATGGCTAATAAAAAGCTACTGTACAGCCTGGGGAACTCTACTCAATACTCTGGAATGACCTCTATGGGAAAATAATCTAAAAAAGAGTGGATCTATGTATATATGTAACTAGTTCACTTTGCTGTACAGCAGAAACTAATGCAACATTGTAAATCAACTATATTCCAATAAAAGTTAATTTTAAAAAACAACTTAGAAAGATTTTAAACAAACATGCAAATATACACAATGCAGAAAAATCTGTGGTGCTGTCAAAATCCGAATTGTTGATCAGATTAATTCCAAATACCCTTTCGCATCTTCTGAGTCTGTTTCTTAGGAAACTCTGGCCTTATCTTGACTGTTTCCGACGAATGTTTTCATTTATAACCTTATCTTGTACTATTGGTGGATACAAAGGTGATTCTTGCAAATTTAGAGTTGATTTTTTCATTTCGTTCATTTGGCCCCTAAGAGAAAGAGCTTCGTTGGAATGTGAGATTTCTCTCCTTTTGACAGAACTCTGCATGTCAAAGTGGAATCAAACTTTTGACCCCAGAATCAGAAAGTGAGGGCAGATGGTAACCAGCTCCGTCCCCGGTAGCTTATGAAAAACAGCTTCTTCTTTGCATTACTTTTGGGAGGTAGGTCATCAAAGAGGAAGTTAAGTGGACTCCCGGACAAACGAGTGTGGTGGGATGGAGGCCTCGAGGGGCATTTGGTGTTCATTAGTGGGCATTCGGTAGCTGCTTTGTCATTTTTCTTGTTTGTCATAAAAAATAAATAGAGTTTAATAGATGATCTAACCTAGCAGGTTTTGGCAACAAAGTGGACTGTGTCCCGTTATGAGCTTGATGTGTGTAATTTAAAGTAAGATGGAACATAAAACCATTTCCAGCATGCACAGGGCGGGTGAGTGACATAGATTTAGGTCCTGATTGTGCAGAAATGAAAACCAGCACTGTCTTGGATGGGGTATTAAATCATGAATCCTCTTTTATGAGTTTGTGCTGTAAACAGCATTTCTCAGAATAATTAACCCTGTCATTTTTGACTTAAAAGTTTGTTTTTAAAAATTGGAGTGTTTTATGTAGAAGGCAGAAGCTTAAGTGCCTTAATAGATTGCATAGAGGCCAGAAGAAATTCAAAGGGCAGTTCCTGTTAACTCACGGGTCAGAAGTACCATCTCTTAGCAGAAATGAAGACAGCTCAGCCCACCCAGGGGGAATCCTGCGCTTGGTAAGAAAGACCGGGGCCTGGGGACCTGGGCCTCTTGCCTGGCCAGGCGGTGAGGCGAGCGGCCAGGCCTGCAAGAGCCATGCCTTTAGCAGGACACGTTGGATAATCGTCTCCTTTTCCACCGAACAGCATCAGGAACGGATTAACCCCTGTGGTGACTTGGGGGGATCTTATCAGTGAGCTGCTCAGATTTTCCGCCTGGTGGGTGAAGCGACCCGATCATAGCCACCCCTGGGGGATTTTCTTTGAGATCTGTTTCTTGATTTGTTCTCAGATTTGTGGCATACACTCGGTTTTCTTTGTTCTCAAAATACGGAAATTCTCTCCTGGCAAGTTAAAGAAGCTGGTGCTTAGCTGTGTTTCCGAAGCCCCTGAAATTCTCCCCAATACCAGGACTCAGAAGAGCCTTCCTCTTCTGTCTCCCCAACTTCATCCTCCGGTCACACATGGAGAGGCCCTTCCTCCTCCTCTGTCTTAAGAAAACCTCCGGGTGATAAATGCCTAGTCAATAATACATCTGGACAATATTTATAAATGCACCGTTTTTTAAAAATTTTACCAAAGTGTAGTTGTTTTACAATGTTGTGTTAGCTTCTGCTGTACAACAAACTAAATCAGCTATAAGTATACATATATTCCCTCTTTTTTGGATTCCCTTCCCATTTAGGTCACCACAGAACACTGAGTAGAGTTCCCTTGTGCTGTACACTAGGTTTTCATTTGTTGTTCAGTCACTAAATCGTGTCTGATTCTTTGCAACCCCGTGGACTGCCCCATACCAGCGTCCCCCGTCCTCCACTATCTCTCAGAGTTTGCTCAAAATCATGTCTGTTGAGGCCACGATGCTATCTAACCATCTCATTCTCTATTACCCCCTTCTTTTCCTGCCCTCAATCTTTCCCAGCATCAGGGTCTTTGCAAAGAGTTGGCTCTTTGCATCAGGTGGCCAAAGTATCAGAGCTTCAGCTTCAGCATCAGTCCTTCCAATGAATATTCAGGGTTGATTTCCTTTAGGATTGACTGATTTGATCTCCTTGCAGTCCAAGGAACTTTCAAGAGTCTTCTCCAGCTCCATAATTCAAAAGAATCAATTCTTCAGTGCTCAGCCTTGTTCATGGTCCAACTCTCACATCCATACATGACTACTGGAAAAACCACAGCTTTGACTAGGTTCTCATTAGTTATCTATTTTACACATAGTATCAATAGTGTATATATGTCAATCCCAATCTTCCAGTTCATTCCGCCTCCTTCTTTCCCCCCCTTGGTGTTCATATGTTTGTTCTTAAAAACAAGAAACAAACAAACAAAGTCAACTAGACCTTCAGAATTCATTCAAAATTCTTTTAAAACACACCTTATATAAAACTTTGTCTTAAAAAGAAATGCCTTGTGTTACTATTGATGTAAATATCCTCAAGGTCTTGCAAGAAGAGGTATACCTAGCCAGGCTCATTTGTGCATCAGATCAAAAGATTGGATGACAGGCTGAAGGGTCCCAAAGGGAAGGGCAATCTTGAAAAATGGGACACCAACATCCCTCTCTTGAGGACTGTGTTTGGGAAACTTCTAATGGCATTTTTTCCCTTTCAGTTCCATGATTCTGTCCTGCTTACCTTTCCACATCATAACCCCAGTCATTCCATCAGTCAAGCCCAAGCATTCATAAAATTTATTTCATCAGGTGTTTATGAATATGACCAGTATTTACTCTCTTACAAATGGTCTCTTATGGAATGGAGAGTTTTTCTTGGGAGTTCAGTGAGCCAGCAAGAAAAATCAATATTTGTGCAGAAAAAAAAAAAAAAAGGGCATACATACAAACACTGACCAAACAGCAATATTCACTCTTCCAAAGAAAACTCAGAGGACAAAAATTAGGAAAGTTCGTCCAGGGCCATCCTCCCAAGCCACTCAGACAACCAGGGGCATCTCTTATCTGACTGGGGCTCTATAACACCTAGAAGGATGGGAAAGGGTGGGAGGTGGGAGGGATGTTCAAGAGGGAGGGGACATATGTATACTTATGGCTGATTCATGTCGATATTTGGCAGAAATCAAACCATTATATTAAACATAAAAAAAATAGGTTTTGTCCTTTCTATACAATCTTAACACATTACTGTGACAGAGACAGTTGTTCTTATTTTATAGGTGAGGCAACCATGGTTTGAGAGGTAGTCATTCGTCCAAGGTCTCATGGCCATCAAGGGGCAGGGCTGGGACTTCTGCTCAGACCCAGGGCAGTCCCTCAGTTTCCACTGCAGTAGGGAAGAAGCTAAATGGTCATTGTTGGTTAGTTGCTAAGTCACATCAGACTCATTTGAGACCCCCTGGACTGTAACCCGCCAGGCTCTTCTGTCCATAGGATTTTTTTCTGGGCAAGAATACTGAAGTGGATTGCCATTTCCTTCTTCAAAGAATCTTTCAGACCCAGAGATTGAGCCCGGTCTCCTGCACTGGCAGATGGGTTCTTTACCACTGAACCACCTACCTGGGAAGCCCTTAATGCATATTAAATTACTCAACTCTGCCACTGTATCATGAGAGCAGCCATATGCAATGGCACACACATGATTGTGACTGTGTTCCAATAAAACTTTATTTACAAAATAAAAGGGCTGCTGATGTGTAGTTTAAAAGACAACTGTAAATATGTTTTAGGATCTAAAGGAGGAAGACCAGCTGTCCTCTTTCCTTTTTCTATCAGAGTTCTAAGCTTCTTGTTTCTGTTGGAAAAACAGAAAATCTGATGGGGAATAGAGAAAAAGCCAACAGCCCAGCCCTGGGTGGCCAGGACTCCGCCCATACAGGCAGAGGTACCAAGCACAGAGGCAGGTTCCCTTCTGCCCCTCTGTTCTCCCATCACTGTGAAAGTCACTCAGCCATGTCTGACTCTTTGTGACCCCTTGGAACAGTCCATGGAATTCTCCAGGCCAGAATACTGGAGTAAGTAGCCTTTCCCTTCTCCAGGGGATCTTCCCAGCCCAGGTCTCCCACATTGCAGGCGGATTCTTTACCAGCTGAGCCACCACCAGAGGGACTGAATTACAGGCCTTTGGACAATGTTTTTGATGCTGAGTTGGTGCAGTGACTCCAGCACAATCCTAGCCTCACACCATCTCCCTGTCCCACCCTCTAGGTCATCACAGAGCACTGAGCTGTGTCCCCCGTGCTATACAACAGGCTCCTGCTAGTGATCTACTTACCTATGGTAGTGTATATATGTCAGACCTACTCTCCCAATTCATTCCACCCTCCCCCTCCCCAAGGCTTCCAGGGTGGTTCAGACAATAAAGAATCTGCCTGCCATGTAGGAGACCTGGGGTTGATTCCTGGATTGAGAAGATCCCCTGGAGAAGTGAAAGGCAACCCACTCCGGTTTTCTTGCCTGGAGAATTCCATGGACAGAGGAGCCTGGTGGGCTACAGTCCATGGTGTTTGCCAAGAAACAGACACGACTTAGGGACTGTACAACAACAGTAAGACATGGAGTGCATCGTTATGGCAGGGGATTGGCACTGGCCTGCTGAAGTGAAGCCTTGATTTGTTCCTCGTTTCCAGCTATGAGGGTCTCCAACACTCTTTCCAGAAAATCGTTGACAAAAATTTTTCTTCATTTCTGTTTCATCTGTGATCCGCAGCATGGGAGCTGGAGTGATCAGTTACATGGGTGAGGCTCAAAAAGGCAATTGAGCCGACCGGGGTGTCCGAATTCCTCCGGGATTCCTTCAGGAGCTCAAAGGTTGCAGGCAGAAATAATAACTAAATGCTCTCTCAGCCCCTCAGCCCCGTGGCGTTTTTCCATCCTAGCTGGGTAATTTGCCAAAGTAAACTCTGGTGGATGAATGGGGCCTCTCCCCATCACCCGTCACTTTCCCTGCAGCTTTAGCTCATAATGTAATTGTCAGGCAGATCACAGAGATCCAGCTCCTCAAAGGAAGAAGTACTCCATAACTGAGTCCAGGATCAGCCTGTATTGTTCCAGTTGCACAGTATGTTGTGTGTGTGCTCTGTCGCTCAGTAATGTCCAACTCTCTGCAAGAGAGTAATAGCCCAGTGGGCTCCTCTGTCTATGGAACTTTCCAGGCAAGGATACTGGAGTGGGTTGTCATTTCCTTCTCCAGAGGATCTTCCTGACTCAGGGATCAAACTGGCATCTCTTGTGTCCTGCATTGGCAGGCGGGTTCTTTATTACTAGCACCACCTGGATAATACAACCCAACGCAGAGCAGTCTTCTCATTCCTATCATGGCGTGGGCCTGATATTCCACATGGCTTCCAGTTTCCATGAAGCACTGACTGTTTTTTCAATCTTACTAAGGGTTGGAGGGTTGCACAGAAAGGAGTTTCCACCTTTGCTGACTTTTGCTTAATAAATTGATGTGATGCTGTGTAGAGCTCTAAAGAGAAGAGAGCTGTCTCTTCTAAATCTTTCTGGAGGAAATTGTTCCCCAGATTCCAATGATACCCCAAAAAATTGCCTAATTAGACCCAAATGGAAATAGCCTCCTGAGCGTTTGCCACTTGATTTTGTTTCCAAAAATCAATGATTTTACACATGGCATCTCCTGCCTCTGTGGTTATTATGGCTTCCAAGAAGTTCTTCAGTGTTTGGTTATGAGTTCCTTGATGTTTATAATAACCTGCTTCTTGAATGTTTTGTCAACAAAACATTGTCTGGGTTTTGAATCTAGAGAATGGGGGTTTTATCAGGCTGAAATCTCCCCAGACAGTCTAATGAAAAACCTTTCCCACCAAATCAAATTTGCCAGATGATTGACTCTATTATTTAAATTTCGTGTGGCTTTTGATACATGAGGAAGGGTGCTCCAAGAAACATAAACTTATGATTATTGTATCAGATTTGAATATCCTTGTGCTGAGCAGACGCTGGCTGTTTTCCATCTATTTCCATAACTGCATTTAAAAGGCATTAAGTGTTGTGATCGTGGGTGATTTTTGTTTGGCTCTCGTCATCAACTCGATATATAGTGTCATAAATTTCAAAAATACGTTTTATAGTGTTGCATTTGGGGACGAGAAAGTTATTGTTTGACGTGAGACTCACGGAAAGGATGATGTTGTGTTAATGATAACGACCTTTCAAAATGTTCCGCGTTCAAGAACATTCCCATCCAAAGCTGTGTGTTTGTCATCTCTCTCTCTTGGCTTGCATCCTTGTTTTAGGAAAGCCATGCATTCGTCTCTGTGACTGTTACGGTCACTGGTCTCATTTTCTCTGAGACTGTCTCATACTCATTTAGAATTGACGAAGCCCAGGAGGCGGAATGACACAGTGTTCAGTCTCCCTTTCTTAGCCAGTTTGCTGGGGCTTCCATGACCTGCTAGGTGAAAACTCCTTTAATCTTGGGCTCTGAGTAGAAATTCCTGGGTTGGGCTATGAGACTCTGTATCTTCATTATACAGAAACACCAAATAGAGCTTGAAGTCTTCAAGCCTTTCCACTGTGGTGCCAGTCAGTTCTGTGGAAAGGATAGGGGACCTAGGACAGTTGTTTTTTACTAAGCAAGCAACAGACACAGTGCAAAAAGCCCTACTTCCCCTCCTGCCCAAACCTCAAAAGACCCACAGAAATGGAAACATGCTTTTTTTCCTCTCAGCTCTATATCTAGAATCCACACTTTAAAAACTCACCAAAAATGATTCTTTTAATTTTTGGTGGGAATGTGAAATGGTGTAGCCACTTTGGAAAACATATGGAGGTTCCTAAAAAGCTTAAACATAGAACTACCATATGATCCAGCCATCCCACCTCTGGGTGTTCATCCAGAGGAAACAAAAAGCAGTAACTCAAAAAGACATATGCTCCCCTATGTTCACTGCAGCGTTATTTTTGTTTTGTTTTAAAATTTGTTTATTTAAATGGAGAATGATTACTTTACAATATTATGGTGGTTTTTGTCATACATCAACCTGAATCGGCCATGGCTACACACACGTGTACCCCCCATCCCTGAAATGTTATTTACACTAGCCAAGAGAGAGAAGCAACCTAAGTGCAAACCAACTTTTAAGAATTCCTCTTTTTTTTTTGGAGTTTGGGGACAGAATTCAAAAAATGTGTTTCTGTAAGTAAGCGATAAGTTCTTCAGAGAGTCCTGAGTTAAATTTGAGTCCACCCCACACCCAGAACCTCAATCTTTAGGATCAATAGAATCTGATTTCAGAGTGTGCTCAGTCACCCAGTTGTGTGTGACTCTTTTGCGACCCCACAGACTGTAGCCCACCAGGCTCCTCTTTCCATGGGATTTTCCAGGCAAGAATACTGAAGTGGGTTGCCATTTCCTCCCCCAAAGGATCTTTCTGACCCAAGGAACACATCCACATCTCCTGCATTGGCAGATGGATTCTTTACCACTGAGCCACCTGGGATGCCCCTTTGAATTCAGAAGGTAATATTTAATTGATGCTGAGTCTCGGATTTTTATTCTGTGTATCTGTCATGTTTCTCCCTTGAATGTGGTAAAAACCTCTTAGGAGCTGAGATCAGGTCTTTTCTTTGGGTTCATACGTCCCCCATACTCAGGGTGGTAGTGCCTAGTATGGGATTGACACTCGGTGAGTAACTGTTGAGGGAGTGAATAAGCGTGTAGCCTGGGGGACTGACTATTAGCAGCTTAGCAGAGTCACAAATACTCAAGTTCAGGGGCTTGTGAGGAAGAGAGAAATGTCAAGCCTAAGTGCATCAGGTCACCCCTGCTCTTTCTAGGTGTGTCAACACCAGGGCTTGGCAGCAGAGCATCATCAGTCATTGAGGTCAGGGAGTCAGCAAGCGCATACTTGAAGGGCTGCTTGGTACTAATACAAAGGCAGCTACTTGTAATGAGGGAGCTGCAAGCAGCCAAACAGAACAAACTGAGAAATTTCACAAAACCAACAAACAAAACCATGTTCATCCAGCCATTCCCTCCAGGCAGATTCCAGTTTCAGCTCTGGTAAGACTCCTTATGTTCTAGCTTGAATTCACTGCTCCCTGACCTCTCAAATGGATGATTAAAATTAGACAAATGTCTAATATTTCTTAATATGTGCACATTCTCCTGCCTGTTTAGTTGGATGCACGCATGCGAAGTTGTTTCAGTCGTGTCCGACTCTTTGCAACCCTATGGACTGTAGCCCTCCAGGCTCCTCTGTTCCTGGGATTCTCCAGGCAAGAATCCCGGAGTGGGTTGCCATGCCCTCCTCCAGGGATCTTCCTGATCCAGGTGGCAAAGAGTTGGACATAGCTTAGCAACTGAACAACAACAACACATATTATGTACTAGATTAATTACTTAAGAAAGAATCCTCCCTATCCAGGAGTGTATCAGAAGGATTATCCACCATCACCAAGTGGGACTTATTCCAGGAATGCAGTGCTTCTTGGTCCACACTGGTTCCCTCCCTCAGATCCAGTGGGCCCACCCCATGCTCTTCTCCCCTCAAGAACACCCAGCAGAAAGGACAACTTAGAACAGACATCCTTTGATTCAGCTATTTATATCACCTCATATGAGAGACTCCAGCCATTCCAAGGGCTTTTCGTCCTATTTCCAACATGCCCTTTCTCTTAGACCACAATAACCCCAGCTTGTTATTTGTCTTTCAAAGGCCTTGGGAGAACGTATTTGATAGCCTCAAGTTTCACAGAGAGTCTTATTTTATTTTACTTTTAATTGGAGGATAATTACTTTACAATATTGTAATGGTTTCTGCCATACATCAACATGAATCAGCCACAGGTATACATACGTTCCCTCCCTCTTAAACTTCCCTCCCACCTCCCTCTCCATCCCACCCTTCTAGGTTGTCACCAGGGGGTGTTTTAATTTCAGTCTCTGCATCTTAGGATGCATTGGCGAGGAAAAAATTTCATCACTTCCATTTTCTTCACTTTATCCAACTAGTAAGCTTCCCAGGTGCCGTTAGTGGTAAAGAACCCGCCTGCCAATGCAGGAGACACAAGAGACATGGCCCACAAAGCTAAAGCAAAGCAAAACTGTGCACTCAGCAATGAGCAGAACGCCCGGGAGGAAATGATGACCTTCTTGAGCCCTGCATTTGCAACCCACGTAATACAAAGTGAGAATTTCACAAAACAAGATGACTCCCAATACAGGTATATAAAACCCATCTCCCAGAAAACAATGTTCCACTTTTTTTGTCTGAAGTTTAAGAAAATGCCATAAAACATCATCTGATCGAGGCCCCCGCAGTACCTGTGGCTGACACATACTTGCTATTATCATTTGCTTGAACCATTTCTCCTATCCCACAGAGCAGAGAGCAAACAGCTGGTTAGCCCTTAAATGAACATGATGGTATAAGAATGATGTTTCGTGTGCACCCAAGGAGGTCTCACCGGATAAATAAAAGGTTGCTCATTTATTTATGATGCAAAAAATCCATTGTGCATTCAGCGAAAAGAAGCATCAATTATTTATTCAGAACTCCTGTCTCCAAGAACAACTTTTTGTGTTCATGAGGCATGACTGCTTTTATTCCTCTAAAACATGCAATTTTCTTTCTGATGGTGGTGGATGGTACTCTCAGAAAGCACGTGGCATTGTGGCAACTTGTGCATTTGATAAAGGATTTCTAGCTGGTCATACCCTTTCTATCTGATTCCCCCCATTGCCCTCAGACAGCCCGGAGTCATGAACAGATGCATAGAGTTCATTCATTCATTCACTAGCAACCTTGTTTCTTCTCCCTCCCCCTGAGACAGACCTACCACATCACTAAATCATTAATTAAACTCTGGGGTCAAATATCTTTTCATGCATCACTACTTACCCTAACCCTAGTGAGGGCATGATTAAAGTGACATCATTTCTCAAAGGCATTTAAAAAGAAATTCCTTGGAATTGTATTATTTGTTTTTGCATGTGTGCCCAGTTGTGTCTGACTCTTTGCAACCCCAGAGTCTGTAGCCCACCAGGCTCCTCTGCCCATGGAATTTTCCATGCAAGAATACTGGAGCGAGCTGCCTTTTCCTACTCCAGGCTACACATATACATACACATATATCCTTGTTTTTGGATTTCCTTCCCATTCAGGTTACAGCAGAGCACTGAGTAGAGTTCCCTGTGCTATATAGTAGGTTCTCATTAGTTATCTCTTTTATACATAGTATCAACACTGTATATGTGTCAATTCCAGTCCCCCACTTCACTCCACCACCACCCCTTCTCCCTTGGCATCTGCGTATTTGTTTTCTATGTCTTTGTGTCTATTTCTTCCTTGCAAATAAGATCATGTTTACCATTTTCTAGATTCCACATAGATGTGTTATGAAACCTAACAAAGCAAAGAAAACAGTAAAAATCAAGTTGAACTCTGTAAAAGATAGGTGAAACGCTCATATTCCACTACATCTGAATTTTACTTGATGGTGTTTTATTCATCTTTATATTCCTGTCACCTATGCCTAGAGCAGTGGTAACATAGTTGTAATAACTGTTGAATAAAAACCCCACAGAATTTATCTCTGCTATTTCCCCACTCATGCTCTAGCACCTCCTAGTAGCCAGGGACTTCAAGCTTCCTTCTGGTATTTTCTACAGCCTTAACAAATTAGAATTCTCACCACTCAAATTCATTCCTGATTCTCATGTAAAAGCCATATTAAAATGCTTATTCTATTGGCACCCATTATTCCAGCTACCAGAAATCTGATTAAACTCATCAAAGGGGAAACTGGATCTCCACAGAAGTCAGTCTGCTGTTTTTCCCTAGCAGAACATTTTGGATGAGTAATTCCCTTTTCCTTGGCTTCAGTTTTCTCACCCAGATTACCTGGTTTATAATGTCTACTTTACATTCAAGGTATTTTCAGAGAAATGAGTTCAGACAACCATCTCACGCTCATGTTTGGCTGTGTCTGACTCTGCGACCCCATGGACTGTAGCCCGCCAGGCTCCTCTGTCCATGGGGATTCTCCAGGCAAGAATCCTGGAAGGGGTGCCATTTCCTTCTCCCATTAGAGGAGAGAAAGGAGGTTCGAGCCAGGTTAGGAGTGGCGCAGCTCCGCTCTCCCCACCTGGTCCTTAGGCCGGTCGGCAGGATGACAGCTCCAGGGGGGCTGGAGAACTGCAGCTGTGACATCTGTGTCTGTCTTCCCTGTGGAGCTTGGGGAGATTAAAACCCCTTTCTCTGATGCTCTAGGGGAGAAATGGCTGTGATGGTGGTGTCTCGAGGACTCAGAGTCCTCAGGCTCAAGAAGGGCACCAGAGGGTGGGTGAGTATTTGCCTTGCACACCACCCCCTGACCAGAGGAACACAGAAAAGGCTAACTGGGAGCTAAACAGGTGTGTATGAAGAGACTTTTGTCTGTGGCAGGAAGGATGAAACAACAGACTGGATGGTCAAGTAACTGTAGAAAATGATGGGACAAGGAAGGAAAACCCAGTGAATGCTGGCTCTACTGAGGACCAGACACTCCATCCCCCAACACACACACACACACACACACACACAAACACACGCCCTGCCTGGGCACTTGGCAAGACACTGAAACACAGCACTATGGGAATTGAAAGATCCTAAAATTTACACACTCAAGAACTTATTTCTTGAGTTTCTGTACATAGTTTTAAGTTCCTGGGGATATAAAAAATAAAACAGTGGCATAGGATCTTAAAAGAGAAAAGATTAGCTGGAGAAAACAAGATGTCTGAGAAGGTGAGTTTGGCCTGAGATGAGTAATCATTCCTCAGGGATCTCAAGGGTAGGGCAGGAGTCGGGAAACACAAAGAGAGAAACCTTGATGTTTTGCTGTGGTTTCTTAGCCCAATGGCCTGCCTTTGCCAGTGTGATGTACAGTATGCTTCACCTCTCCTGGCTGGGCACCCACAACCAAATTTCTGGTAGTTTAAACAGAGCAGAGGATGGATAGCATCACCAACTTGATGGTCGTGAGTTTGAGCAAGCTCCGGGAGTTGGTGATGGACAGGGAGGCCTGGAATGCTGCAGTCCATGGAGTCGCAAAGTTGGACACGACTGAGCTACTGAACTGAACTGAACCTCACAGCAAGGAAGAAGAAGCGTCTTGATAGGTGAGTCAGGATGGAAGCAGAAGCCGGGACTAAATCAGCTTTCTCTCAGCCCTAGACTCTTCTTTTGGGGGATTAAAATAAATCATTGGAGTATAGTTGATTTGCAACATTGTACTAGTTTCAGGTTTATAGCAAAGTGAATCAGTTATCTATATACATATATCCTCTTTTTTCAGCTTCTTTTTCCATAGAGGCCATTACAGAGCATTGAGTGCAGTGTCCTCTGCTATACAGTAGGTCCTTACTAGTTACCTATTTTATATATGGGGCTTCCCTGGAGGCTCAGTAAAGAATCTACCTGCAATGCAGGAGATGCAGGATACGCAGGTTCAATCCCTGGGTCAGGAAGATCCCCTTGAGAAGGAAATGACAACCCACTCCAGTATTCTTGCTTGGAGCATTCCATGGACAGGGGAGCCTGGTGGGCTACAGACCATGGGGTCGCAAAGAGTCAGACACAACTGAGCAACTAACACACATACATCTTATATGTAGTAGTATGTATATGTCAATCCAAATCTCCCAATTTATCCTTCCTCCTACCTTACCCTTGGTAACAATAAATTTGTTTTCTACATCTGTGACTCTCTGTTTTATAAATCTGTTCATTTGTACCATTTTTTTTTAGATTCCACATATAAGTGACATCGTATTTTGTCTTCCTGTGTCTGACTTACTTTAGCTAGTTATGACAATCTCTAGGTCTGTCGGTGTTGCTGCAAATGGCAGGATTTCATTCTTTTATATTCTCTTGATCTTGCCACTTCGGTCCATGCTTACTCTCTTGGAGCTTGTGCATTGGTTCTTCCAAATGGACTCAACTCCTGGCCCCGATGTCCAGACACCTTCCAAGTGCCCAACCTCTCACTATGAGAAACCACACCGCCCCTAGTTTCTAAGTCCCTGGATCCCAGAGGCTGATGGAATAGAGCCAACTCTGTTTTGATGGAAACCATATGTTTGTAACTTCACGTCAGTGTCAGATGGCAAGACTCAGAGTAGAAGCTCTGGCTTCTTGTTCCAAGGGGTGGCTGCTTGCCTTAGGCTGGTAAAGGTCCATCTACAGTTTGCTGGAATAACCCAGTGTCCCCAAACTCCACACAAAAAGCCCTTTGGCTGGACATGCATTCGCTCTTGGTTCTTCCAGACAAGGAGTCAGAATAGCCATCTCGGATTTGAAGCATCGTGTTGCCCACCCAACATGACTCCCTGAAGAGATGTGGTTCACCTAGGAGGCAGTGAGGAAAAATCCCAGCTTTGTTCCACAGGGTGATGGAAAGTATGAGTCACCGAACTCGAAAGTCACCCTAGTGCCTGCTGCTGATTATAAACAAAGAGGAGAGCCTGAGATGGGCAGAGTCCAGGGCCAGGACCACCCTCTCGGGACTAAGCTCAGGGCCGGGGGGGTGGGGCACAAAGACTCCTATTGTTTACACTGGGGCTGTGTGATGCCCTCTCAGGAAGCCCCCTTCACAAACTGAGTTGCCTCTGCCAGCCCTTAGAGACCTGGGGAATACACTCGCCCGGCCTTTGGTCTGCATGTTTAGACTCATGCCACACCGAATTTCATCTGGGAGGAAAAGCTGTTTCAGATGACCATGAATAGCAGCTTTCATCAGCTGTCACTCCCCATTAGGGCCGGCATGACGTGGAAATGTACAAGAGGCTGGGGTGGAAGCAGCTCCTTCTATCCTAAGCATTCATTGACTTCATTTGAACTGTGGTGCTGGAGAAGACTCTTGAGAGTCCCTTGGACTGCAAGGAGATCAAACCAGTCAATCCTAAAGGAAATCAACCCTGAATATTCATTAGAAGCTGAATACTGAGGCTGAAGCTGAAGCTCTAAAACACTGGCCACCTGATGTGAAGAGCCTACTCACTGGAAAAGACCCCAATGCTGGGAAAAGATTGAAGGCAAAAGAAGGGGGCAGCAGAGTATAAGATGGTTAGAGAGCATCACCAACTCAATGGACATGAGACAGTAGAGGACGGAGGAGCCTGACGTGCTGCAATCCATGGGGTCACAAAAAGTCAGACAGGACTTAGAAACAGAAAAACAACAAAATCATTTAAAAAGTTAAACAGTCCATTTGACTTTTCCCCCTTGTCTTGCTTAGCTTCATCTGACTCTGGGGCAGAAAAAATGTGGTACCATAAGGTCAGACCTGGGTGGAACTAAGATGCTGATCAAGATGATTTTGGGGCTCCATTCAGTGTTCTTTCCCTTGGAGAAGTCAGCTGCAAGCCTCAGCTTCCTCATATGGACTTGGCCTCGCAGAGATAGGATACAGTTTCTGTTTTAGGAGAAATGAGATAATACCCCTGTGGGCAGGTATCCTGTCTTATATTTGTCTTTAGAAGTAGAGATGGACTTGCTTCAGTGGAACTTGGTAAACTAGCTCTCTCAGGAAAAAAAGAAAAGAAAGGCCATATATGTAGTGTTTGCTAATTTCCGCAGTGTAAATACTCTCATCATGGTTGAGTTCAAGGTACCAACATTGTAACCGAAAGTGGGGTCTGACTGCTTGCCTCTCAAAAGCCAATAAAAAAGACCAGGTGGATGGAAAGGAGAGTTTGCTTTATTTTGGGTGCTGGCAACAGGAGGGGGTGCGGGGGGGGGAGGGTGGACTCCTGTGCAAAGATCGTCTCCCCCATCCCTAACAATCAGAGGGCAAGATCAACATCAAAAGAATATATTAAAAAAGAGAGAGAGATTGTCAGGTGTCAATCAGAAGAGGCTCACTGAAGGGCTCAGAGAAGGGTAGTAGCTAAAGTCATGGAGTGATTGAAGGAAAGATTATTAAAAAAAGCATTTCAACAGGGCCATGAAAGGGTCAGAGTGTGATGACCTGCAGAGAAATTAGGAGGAAGGAGAACAAGAGTAGAATATTCCAAAAGGCATGAGCCAGACACATGGATTGTCAGATGGGTAGCAGGAAAGGAAGAAAGGTATCACAACAAATAGCATCTGAAAAAAAAAATCCAGACCAATTATGGGAAGACAAATAGTGGATTAATAAAAGTTTTTGAACAAGAAGTTTCTAGAACATTACTGTAGTGGTAGGGTGAAGTCAGGGACATAAAGAAACAGGATCCTTTTCATTGATCTGTCCTTGGACATCAAACCAGTCAATCCTAAAAGAAATAAACCCTAAATATTCACTGGAAGGACTGATGCTGAAGCTGAAGCTCCAATACTTTGGCCACCTGATGCCAACAGCCAACACATTATAAAAGACTTTGATGCTGGGAAAGACTGAAGGAGAAGAGGGCGACAGAGGATGAGATGGTTGGATGGCACCATTGACTCAATGGACATAAGCTTGAGCAAACTCTAGGAGATAGTAAAGGACAGGGAAGCCTGGAGTGCTACAGTCCATGGGGTCACAAAGAATCGAACATGAGTGAGCAACTGAACAACTCTCCAGAAACAATCTGACATTGAAACTTCTGACCAGGATGCTGTGTGCATTAAAAGATGACAGTGGATATAACATCTGGCATGGATGAAAAGGATACAGGAGTTGTACAATGCTAGCTCTGGAGGTCAGTTGACTTGGCCCAGACAGCCTGCCAGCACCCTGATACTTGCCATGGAGAAAGATGGTCCCCACAGCTATGTGAATGAGGGATGAACAACCAGAGGAAGAGGAGACAATAGGATTCACTCATGAAACCTTCTTGGTGGTTTTCTTTACAAAAGTGTGGTCTCTAGGGGACTTCCCAGGTGGTCCAATGGTTAAGACTTCTAATGCAGGAAGTGTAGGTTCGATCCCTGGTCAGGGAGCTACATGCCTCTTGGCCAAAAAACCAAAACATAAAACAGAAGCAGTGTTGTAACAAATTCAATGAAGGCTTTTAAAATTGTCTACATTAAAAACATTTTTTTTAAAAAAGTTCTTTAAAAATGGTCCATCTCAAAGCATGCATGCTCAGTCATGTTCTACTCTTTATGACCCCATGGACTGTGGCCTGCCAGGCTCCTCTGTCCATGGAATTCTCCAGGCAAGAATACTGGAGTGAGTTGCCATTTATTTCCTCCTCCAGGGGATCTTCCCAGACCAGGGATAGAACCCTCATCTCCTGCATTGGCAGCTGGGTTCTTTACCACTGAGCCACCAGGGAAGCTTGACTGTAGCCTACTAGGCTCCTCTGAGAGACACAGACCAAAAGGCTCTGACAATGGCCTTTGTTATCTTCATCCAGAAAATGTGATAGAAACCCCTGACCCTTTTTTTTTTTGCCTCAAGGCTACAGCTTCGCCCACTGAAAGGGCATTTATGGCCAAGCCTGTGATGAAAACATGGCTTTTCTTAGTTGCTCTTGAACATAATGAAGCAGAGGAGAAAAGGCAGGCCTTTGGATTCCTAGCTTCACCGGTGGCTAATGAATCAAGCGCTGCATCCCAGGATACACGGGTATTAATGAACAGTACGTGCAGGATTTATGGGGGCATATGGCGGTGAGAAGGGACTTGGCTATGAACTGTTCCCCTGAAGTGGGGGTGCTGTGTGCCCAGTGGGGCAGTCGAGTGCCAAGGAACAGATGTCTTCCTGCCCTGGTTACTCACCTGGGTTCTGTAATGAAGGAGGTCCTGGCTCACAAGTTCCTCCAACACTTTTAAAACCACATTTCCTGTGAAAGTCTCTTGGAGGAGAAGTAAAAGTTAACAGAAAGCACAGTGAAGGGCCAGGATCAGGTTGCCTGGGGGAAATATATTCAAATTCACTCAAGACTATAGACCCCACTGATGTAGCTATTCTGACATGACGTGGTAAACTTAGAGGAGTTTTTCACTTCTTTCACATGCCTTGTCCCTATAGCAGGGGTGAGGTTCCCCTGAGCCCACACAAGAGAGGCCCCCCAGACCTCACTAGGAGGGGAACTGTTTCGTCTTGAGTGATGTGAATACCAGTGACAGCTGACATTTATCAAGTACCCATCACTCGCCAAGCCCTGCTCTCAGAACCTGATGCACACAACTTTACAGAGTCTTTACAACAATTCTAAGGATCTGATGTCATTGATGTCTCCATTAACACAGGAAAGAGAAGCAAATTAAAAGCACCATCATCTGACTCTGTACTCTTTGGAAACCCACATATCTCTGGGCTCTTATATTCCAGATGTAGGTCTGGGGAGCTGAAATGTGATGAAGCTGAACATACTATCAAAGAGGTCTCATACTATTTGAGACCCCAGGGATCTTGTCCATCTTTATTTCTCAGCCTCAGTTTCCCATTTGATCCCTTGAGTTCATGCACTGAGGTCTACAGCAGGGATGCAGATAGAGTCATCATGTGCAGCAGTTTTGGCCGCTTGGTAGTAGGTTCTCTAAGCATGTGCCTGGGGAGGATTTTCCAGGGATTCGGGGTTTGATACGTCATTGCACTATGAACGGAGAATGGCATCTTCTGTGAGTGTGGGAGGCAGTGGACAACACAGGGGAGCCAGGTGACATCCATCCCCCACAGTGGTGCCATTGACCTCCACTGACCCCTCAATAGGGACCTGAAACGATAAACCGGCTCATTAACGCCTGTGCTCTGAGACACTGCTCTGTGGCGGCACTGTGCTGTCTCACACCCTCACATCGCCAGCAATAATCCCATCCATCCTGGGAGGCGCGGGTCAGACACTGCTGCCCTGAGAGATGGTCCACAGTGATGAGGCTGGAGACTCAGAGAAGAGTTTCGCCAAATACTGGCCCTCGGTCAGAATTAATTTACTCGAATGTCCATGTAAAATAAGACAGACTGTCCCATAAGTAAGCGCCAGTGAATGCCAGCAATAGACCCTGTACTGTGAAATGGATGCCGTTTGTTACATACAATATAAAACACAAACAAAATCTAATTTATTTTTAAACAGGAATAACATGGAACAGAAAGTGGCCAACAAAGAACATAAAAACAGGTGTTTTAAACTCTTTAAATCTTTATCACAGAAGACATATACATTTCCTGTTACTAGAAAGAGACAGAAAGTGATGCAACTTAATAAATATATTTAAAATGGGATTTTCCCGTTTTAAGCTTAATTTTTTTTGTTGTTGTTGCCATTCCCAGCAGCATTCAGGATCTTAGTTCCCTGGCCAGGGATCAAACTCATGCCCCCTGTAGTGGAAGGGTGGATTCCCAACCACTGAACCATCAAGGAAGACCCTTAAGCTTAAATTTTCAATTTATTATTATTGCCTATAATATTCTTTTTTGTAACTTTATCACAGCAAATTTACACTTAATGCATTAAATGTAATTAAGACATTCAACATTAGTGTCTAGTTTAAATTACTAGAAAATTTAAGAATTAAGAAAATTCTCAGAGAAACATTTTGAATAAAAGACCTCAGCAGCTTTGTAAGAACTAATCAAAAATTATGGACTGAAAACAGAAGAAAAACTATATTTGCTCAGAGGAAAAGAAAAGGTCAACTGTCTCAGGCAAAATCTGAAATACTGAAAAGAAAATTCAAAGCACATAAAAGCTACCTTTTTGATGATATAGTCATATAAAAATATTTTTAAGGATCTTTGAAAGGCTTTTTTTCTTTGTTAATGGTCATCAAATACAACCAAACAACTTGGAACTTCAAATAGAGTGCCCTCTTAATATAGCATATATGTAAATATAATTTCTACTTCAACAAATATGAGAAAATAAATTACATTGAATCAACACCCACTACCACCAATGGTCTCCTTTCAGTTGCCCTTGCAATCCAGGGGGAAGAAAGTAAATAAACACATGCCATTGGCTTTAATGAAACCCAACCATCAAGGCAAACGATGAATTTGCTTGTTTTTTATGAACCTTCATATATTTGCAAAAAGCCCTAGGAAGCCTAGACATACCCTCGAAAAATTACAACTTTTTATTTCAGAAAAGGCAGAGAAGCTAAAACTCTTTAACCAATTTGATAGATATATAAAATGCTAATAGTTCTAGTCTGTAAAGCTGGGAGCCTTGTAAAGTTTTATTTCATAGCACATAAGTCCTATTTCATGGTAAATATCTTCATTTTATAGAAGTGCTACTAAAGAGCATTTACGTCATGTTGAGGTTTTGCAATTGTAATCATGAATTAATTCCATGACCTCAAAACAGTCTGATAAATACAACTTCTCAGTTTGATTAACCTAGTTTATATTTGGAGAGGTTGAACAATACCCTTGCCAGTATATGAGTTATCTTCTTTCATCAGGCTTTTTTTCCCCTAAAGTTATCACTTGAAAACTCAATATATTTTAAACTTGCAAACCATCGTCTTTCCTCCTCTCCTTCTTTTTTTTCCCCCCTTTTGACCACACTGTGCAGTAAGTAGGATCTTAGCTCCCTGACCAAACCAGAGACCCCTGCATTAAAAGCTCAAAGTCTTAACCACTGGACCCTCAGGTAAGTCCCTTCCTCTTCTAATAAAAACAAGAAATGTGAACTTATATTGTCTCAATACCTGATGATTACAGAAGTAGGGTGTGATGTACACTGGTATTAACATTAAGTCTGCTCCATCCCTGTGCCAGGGACAAGAATTCTTAAAATAAAGCTAATACTCTGCCGTGTGGTTGCAAGGGTCTTAGAGAGGATGTGCCTTTGAACTCAGGGGCTCTGAGGAATAGTCTGTGATGAACATGGAAAGATCCACCTTCGGGGGTCCTGATGAAAAAAAAAGTTAATATTTGGCATCAAAAGGCTTGAGCAAACTTTAACGTGGACACAATTAAAATAAAATAGTTCACCGAGCCATCCTATTTTCAAGTTTGACAAAAACAACTGTTTATCCTTATTGAGAGCTTATGGGAACATTTAAGACCATCTCACCTACGCTCTGGGGAGAAGGCAATGGCACCCCACTCCAGTACTCTTGCCTGGAAAATCCCATGGATGGAGGAGCCTGGTAGGCTGCAGTCCATGGGGTCGCTAAGAGTCGGTCACGACTGAGTGACTTCACTTTCACTTTTCACTTTCATGCATTGGAGAAGGAAATGGCAACCCACTCCAGTATTCTTGCCTGGAGAATCCCAGGGACAGAGGAGCCTGGTGGGCTGCCGTCTATGGGGTCGCACAGAGTCGGACACGACTGAAGCGGCTTAGCAGCAGCAGCACCTACTCTTTGAGGAGCCAGGTGAGCCTCTAAGAACTTTAAGGATTTATGGAAAGTCACAAGAGAGAATGGGGCCATGAGGGCATGGGGGCTGCTCCTTGTGGCTTCTGACAGCCCTTCTCTGGTGAGACCCACGGTTCCCTCCACCACGTAACTCTGAGGGTTTGCTTCCTGTTGGATAATTTAGAGTCAGCAAGCCTAGGTGGACTCCTCACTGCCCATGATTTGTTTCTGCAAAATAGGGGGTTGTGACTGTGGACTCTCAAACACAAACTCCGTCAGTGGGTTTATGCTACTCCTCTCTCCTTCCATCTCTGCTTCGAGAACTTTAGGATTCAGAAGTTTCCAGTGTGTGTTTGAGCAGTCTTCTAATTTCAGGGTGAAACAATCTTAAAATGGACAGCAGTTATCCCAAGTTGCATAATCTGTGCGGAGAGGCCAGGAAATGCATAGGAAGATAGGGATATACTGTGTAAAAGTATTCATACAAACGGTCATGTCCTAAAAGATAGAGAGGGAGTCTGTAAGGCTACTAAGCAATAGCTACTAGAAACGCTGAAACTTACACCGTATTTGCTATGTGCCAGGCACTGGGCTTCCCTGGTGGCTCAGATAGTAAAGAATCCACACGCAATGCGGGAGACCTGAGTTCAATCCCTGGTTTAGGAAGACCCCCTGGAGAAGGGAATGGCAACCCACTCCAGCATTCTTGCCTGAAGAAGTCCATGGTCGAAAGAGCCTGGCGGGCTACAGTCCATGGGGTCGCAAAGAGTCGGACACGACTGAGTGACTGGGCACACACACACTATGAGGTGCCAGGAGGAGCCAAACTTACAGAGACAGAGAGTAGAACAGAGGCTACCTGGGGTGAGGGAGTGGAGGTGGGGAGTTATTGTTTAGAGTTTTAGGTTTAGAGTTTCTGTCTGGGAGGATGAATTTCTGGAGATGGATGGTGGTGATGGCTACCCAACAGCATTATGAATATGTTTAATGACACCGGATTATACACTTCATGGTTTAAGACGGTAGATTTTAAGTGTATTGTTTCAAAGAATTTTTTTAAAGATCCTTTTTTAAAAAGAGAGTTCCAAAGATCCCTTGGAAACTAGGTAAATTCCCACAAATTCAAGCCAATTGTATTTAACGATTAAAACCTTAGATGTCAGGACATAATATAATAGACATTGTCTTTTCAGGTCATTCAATGGCGATCTTTGGGCAAGCACTGGACTCAGAAGGCATTTGTATGGCTACACAAGAGGCAAGAAGCAGTGTCCTCATTTCTAAAAGGTTATCAATGGTGATTCTCTCAGTTGTAAAGGATTCACAGAGTGAGGTTCTGTTTCTTTCTTTCTCGAGCAGGCAATGGATGGTGCAGTTGGTAGAAAAAGTCAGAGTAAAAAAATCCACAGAAAATAGCATATGTCAGTGGAAAATCATGGTCTGTCTGGACCAGATCAAAGTGATGATGGAGGCAATGATTAACGCCAGAATGAATAAGTTTCTTCATAGCTATATTTTACTGTTCAAGGTGGGAGGTAGTCTGTAAATTAAAGGGCCAAAAATGGATGGATTAAGAGAGTCTCAGTTTAGAAACTGTTATTAAGGACTTTTTTTTAACAGATTTTTTTTCCAGAATCTAGAAAAGATATGGCTGTAGAGTCAAGGATTGAGAACACCGGGGCAGCAGAAAAAATAGGAAGCAACTCACAGTTCAAGGGTAGTCGTGGCTCCTCTGACATTGACATATGTGGCCAAGCAAGAGAGGAAGGGAATGTCTGGCGGCCCAGCTAGCACTGATTCTTATTAATAAAAGCAAATTTCAGTCACAATTTTAAAAAATCTTTGGTGAGTTGGACAAATGATTGAACAGATATAGAAACTGTATTTTATTTTTATTATTTTTTGACAGTGCTGTGCAGCATGTGGGATCTAAATTCCCTAGCCAGGGATTGAACCCATGCCCCTTGCAGTGGTAGCCCAGAGTTTTAACCCCTGGACTTCCAAGAAGTCCAATTGGTGACAGTTTTCAGTGGACTATGGCAAATAGATAAAGTGATGGAAATGATAATCATTTTAAGAGACAGAAGAAAAATCGTTGTGACAGCCCCAGCCATAAAATGCTTCCAGACGTTTCAGCTGGAATGAACTTGACAGTACAGTTTATCCTGTGCATTTAAAAAGAAAATGAGAAAAATTGAGGTTTAGTGGTACTGAATGATTCATGCAAGGTTTCATCCTTTCTGGTCAAATCAAGACTATTCACAAAATTATCCACAAGACCTGGGGTTTCATCATGAAGGCACAGAAAGAGCTGATGAATTGGAACATCATTTTAAAAAGAAGAGAGAGAGAAAGAAGATAGGGTTAAGAAAATGGATGGATTGGACAAACCATGGATTCCTTTCATGGTCTATTTAAGAAGGAAGTGTTCCCTAGAGAAGGAAATGGCAACCCGCTCCAGTATTCTTGCCTGGGAAACCCCGTGGACAGAGGAGCCTGGTGGGTCAAGTAAATCTAATGAATTTAATGAAGTGTTAGGTAAATCTAATGAATGTATAATCCTATTATTTATCAGCATGGCTATATCCCTGACCTGAAGCAATGAATGGGGAAAATTTTAAATAATGTAGGAAATGAGAAGGACTGGTTAGAAAGGTGACAGTCAGACAAAGGTGGGCAGAACAGTTTTGGACACATAGCAGACATCATGGTGACAATACTGGAAAAAAAAGGTGGTGGTAGCGGTTTAGTCATGCGATCATGTCTGACTCTTTGCGACCCCATGGGCTGTAGCCCACCAGGCTCCTCTTGCCATGGAATTTTCCAGGCAGGAATACTGAAGTGGGTTGCTATCTCCTTCTCCAGGGGATCTTCCTGACCTAAGAATTGAACCCCGAGTCTCCTGCATTGCAGGCAGATTTGTTACGGACCCACCAGGGAAGCCCAGGGGACAATAAAAATGATGATGATAAAGCTGGAGAAACTAAAGCTAGAGTCAATTAAATAATGAAGCTGTCATTGGAACAAACTGGCCTGAAAAAGCATGGAAGAGACTGCTGAGAGAGCTAAGGACACATGCTGAAGGACTGATGAGGGAGATGGACTCTGGACATTATGATCATGTGGGAGATTTGCAACTTGAGTTAGGAGACAGGATGAGGCTGGTCAAAAGAGATCTGCTTCCAATTTTTCTGTGTATTCAATATATATGGCTCAGGCTAGTCGAGTTTACCATTCTGTTGATACAGAACTTTTTTTATTAATGGCCTCATCAAATAGCAGGGGCCAAACAGTCTGAAGAGGAGCTCATTATTTATGGCTGGGTGGAAGAAGAGCTGGATGTGTTGAGTACAGAATCATTTTACAGTTGAAAGCTGAGGCTGCTTGGTGCTTTTGCATCTCTGTGGATAAGAAGGGATAAGAAAGCTGCATCCTCAAGAAAGGTTTCAATGCCAGATGCTTGGATACTGGAGGGAAGGGTGTTTTTCTCTAAAAAGAACTTTTCCTAAAATGAAAAGTGTTAGTTACTCAGTTGTGTCTGACTCTTTGCCACCCTGCCAGGCTCCTCAGTCCATGGGATTCTCCAGGCAAGAATACTGGAGTGGGTTGCCATGCCCACCTCCAGGAGATCGTCCCGACCCAGGTATCGAACACATGTCTCCTGCATTGCAAGCAGATTCTTTACTGTCTGAGCCACCATGGAAGCCCAAAATGAAAAGACACATCCTAATAAAAGGTGAAGAAGATCAAAGAAGACAGAATCAAGGCCAAGTTTAGAAATAAAAAATAACGTATGATTTTGGGGCCAGGTGGTTACCAAAAGTGAAAAGTAACAGCTAAGAGTCTCAGTGAAAAGAAAGGAATGAATCTAAAAAAAAAAATAAGGATGCAAGATGACTTTTGGTATAGGATTTAGATACAATAAAATGTTGAGGGGTAAGAGGTCACCTAGAAGAGAAATGATATGGAAGCAAGAGGGGCGGGGAGGGGGAAAGGGTGCAAAGATATTTGTAAGTTATTCAGTTGATGGGACATGTGGAGTTTGTTGGAAATGCTGAAGAGCTATTGTTGGGGGCCAGAGTGAGGCACTCCGCCCGTGGCAAAGGTCATGAGGAAGGAGGCTCGACATACGCAAAGGCGGGATCGAGCCTCAGGAGTCCCCCTGGAAATCCTCGAGCATCTACCCCCATAACCAGAGCCTGCCTGCTTTACTACTTTGTGCTCCCACCTACACCTCTGACTTTACGGGGGGCTGTCCCCCACCACCTCTTTCGGAGAAGGAGTTAACCTAGAGCTCCAGTTAATAAAAACTCCTGGGCGTGACAAGAGTTTTAACCTACAAACTCCTCTGAAGGTTCTCTAGCCTGCCTGACAGGCTTGTCCGGCCACATGTGATTGCTTACAGCCTCCCAACCATGAGAGGCACAAGATGCTTTAAACCTTCTAAAAACAGGTTCCTTAGAAAAGTTAGAAAACTATTAGTATAAGTATAATGGGCTGATTAGAAATTGTATTGGTGAAGGGTTTTTCATTTGTTGAGCCAATGTTTGTTGCTAAGTCTCCACATCCCCTGCCCTTACACACGTTAATGAATATATAGAAGAAATAAGTATTAACCTTTGATATTAATCACATTAGACCTTAGGCTAAGTAAATTCTTTCCTTAACTAAAACCCACTACACCCTCACCCTATAGGAATGTAACTTTATTTGGGTGGCGTCTGTTTTAAGAATAATCACCCCTGGAGAAATAAGTGTCCTGGTTGACTGACCGCTGTCACAAGGAGAGGGTCATAAATTGTCAGCAGGCCTCCTGGCCAGAAGATGATGTAACACCCCTAAGACCTCTGTATACATTTGTATGAAGCACCTGACTTTGATAAAAGTCAGGACTGCTGACCCCGCGTGACTTTTGCATAATATCTCAGTGTATAAAAGTAGACCGTGGAAAATAAAGAATTGGGATCAGTTCCTCGAAAGACTGGTCTCCCCATGTCGCTCTCTCTCTCACTCTGGCTGAGTCTCCATCTGGAGCTCGGAACCCACCATGCTTACTAATTATGCCTGGGCTTCTAGGATCTGACCGGGGAGGCCTCAGTGTCTCCTCTCCTTCGGGAGAACGGAAGGACGCCTGCGGCCTACGTAAGTGGTGCAAGCTTCTTGTCTTGAAGTTTTATTGGTCTCCCGCGTAAACCAAGTTACTCAGCCTCTTTTCTCCACTGAATTTTCCTACTGAGCTATCCTTATTCTATTACTCTTTACATCTTTAATTAATATCTAATTGAAGCTATTGTATCCTGATCCTTGCCGATGCCGTCTCCGCTTCGAACTCCCTGGATCAGCCGGGGCTGGACCCCGGCAAGCTATAACAGACTAAACTTTTTTTTTTTTTTTTAATTTAGAAATGAAAGAAACTATTCAGGCCTAACTACAGTATAAACATGCTTTGAATCACTCTATATAAATCTAAGTTATTATTATTCTAGAATATTTTCTGGGACTCTTTGTGACAAAGAACAACTGATCTGAGCTTTAAAGGGTAAGATCAAGTGGTCTGAAATAAGAACTAGGTTTGGCTCTAGAGGTATCAGTTGATGGTAACTCATCAAGAACTCTTGTTCCCTCTGAAAAACTGCAATGAAATGACTGTCAAGTTTTCTCACTTCCTACTGTTCCCTGGTTGACCAGCTGTTGCAGGCTTGAAATAAAGAAATCCGAGCTTAGATAAGGATTTGTGGGAAAACAGGTGGGAGAAACATGCCTCTGCCCAGACCAGAGGCAGACGACCTTTCAGGAGTGGAATGCCAAGTTGCTGACCTTGGCCCTTCAGGTCAAGGATGAAGGGCGGGGCCCTGGAGGCCTGGGAAGTGTCCCGAGAACACCTCCAGCTCCAGTCAAAGGTGTGCCCCCAACTTTCACCTCTGTTTCATCCATCTTCCTGTGGGCCCTGTTTTTCCTAATGTAAATACCATTGGGGAAATTGAAACCCATCTGACCTTCGTCTCTCCTGGTGTCTGTATCAGATAAACAGACTACTTTCCCTAGAGCTGAAGCTGAGAGCAGCTGCCTTAGGTGGACTGCAAGTATCTGAAGTGTGGAGTGGACAGCATGTAGCACGATGCCTGTGAAGAGCGGGGAGAACTTAGGCCAGTAGGTGAAGCCCATGAGGACACCAGGGATCCGTGGACACAGGCAGGTGAAGGCGGAGAGAAGGCACTTGGAAAGTGGAAGAGAGCAGGGAGCTTAGAGGTAGGTGGGGAAAATCTACATCACTTCTCTTTGCAATGAAAAGAAGCCCCCAAGGATGATAAATACTCGATGTTTATTATAAGAAACATGTGGACCATAGTTTAACAATGTGTGGACTAGACAGTAACCTTGACGCCTCTGAGGAATTAGAAAGCCAGAAATCTAGCTTCATTACATACCAGCCAGCCAGAGCTAGCAAAGGACGCCGTTTCATCCTGTCTGACCCTTCGTACCTAAGAGATCAGACCCAGGATGATGGGAATGAAAAGGGCTCAGAGCAGAACGCATGATCTTTCTTTCTTATTACCTTTTGACAGTGAAATCAGAGGAGAGTTAAGATGTTGAGCATATAGCTATTAAAAGAACACAGCCAACAGTTGGCAATTTAACTGGAAAATTAGGGTTATAGCCTGAAACATACTCACTAAATATCTTAAATGTCCCACAATGGATTCCTATATTAGAAGCGATTTCTATTTTCAGCTTTATTTCCTCCTGACATAATAAAAATCCATTATTTTATTACTCTGTATTTGAGGTTGCACTGCTTTATAATTTTCCCAAATTCACTTTTTTTTAAGTTTTAAAGGTTCCAAAATTTCATGATGTGACAAACAGGTTTGTGCTTTTCCTATCCATGGTTCTCACCTGTGTAGCTGAGACTCTGAATGCAGATCTGTTTTCACATTGATGAAGATATTTCAAGGACCACAAACTCCACGCAACACTGATGCTTCTTGATGTTTGGGTTTTGAAAGTCCTATTATTCCTCAGTGATTATCGGCTGCAACATGAGCATAGATGGGGGTTTTATTTCTATGCTAAGAAATATATGTATTTTTTTAAGATTTTTTTTCTGATGTGGACCATTCTTTAAAGTCTTTATTGAATTTGCTACAATATTGCTTGTTTTATGTTTTGGCTTTTTGGCCACGAGGCATGTGGGAACTTAGCTCCCCGATTAGGGATTGAACCTGAATCCCCTACACTGGAAGATGAATTCTTTTTTAAAAAATTATTTTATTTTTTACTTATTTGGCTGCATTGTTTGCTAGCTGTGGTGCTCAGGCTTAGTTGCCCTGTGGCATGCGCAATCTTACTTCTCCCCACCAAGTATTGAATCATGTCCCCTGCATTGGAAGGTGGATTCTTAACTACTGGACCACCATGGAAGTCCCAGAAGGTGAATTCTTAACCAATGGACTGCCAGGGGAGTTCCTACACTAAGACTTTCAGTGGACTGAAAAACTCCATATTTTCCTAATTTGGGGAGCCATACCTTCTCTTTGATTCTACGGTGATCACATCAAAGACCTGGTAGAAAATGTAACAGTAAGAACTCATCTTCCTTTGCTATTACTCATCCACTAGGGGTCAATTATAAACCACCGCAGGTCCATCTGAATTTAGCTGGTTAACATAAACCCAGGCATTTACCTCTATCTCCTGACACTTGGTCGCATCAGGTGACAAGAAATACTGTCAAGGCACTCTCAAGGAGGAGGACTGAAGCTGTAAGACTTGAACTTGAGAAATACTCTAGAAATGTTTAATGATATTTTTTCATGTGAAGCTGTTTCCACTTCTCAGAAATGCAGCCATCCGTTTGTTACAATCTGTTTCTGTGCCTCAGTTGTAAAAACCCAGCTCAGCAAAGTTTCTCTTTAGTACTTCTCTTGACAAAGCACACCCTTAAACTCTGATCTGCTTACTATAATGGAGTCATTTATAGAGTGAGAGAAAGAAATGTTTCCAAGAGAAAACCTAGAGTGCTGAGTGAAAGAATTACCAGTCAAGCATTAATTAGAATCTGTCTTTTTAGACCTGGTTTGGACACACACCAGCTGTAACTGGTTTACTTCTTCAGCTGGGAACCACAGTACCATTGGACATTTTGGGTGTGATGATTCTTTGTGATGAAGGCTCTCATGTACATTATTAGATATTCGGCAGCATCCCTGGCACTGATTCACTAGGAGTACCCTATACCCTACCATGCTTATTTAGAACCCCGAAATATCTCCAGACATCACTTGGGATGAAAAATTGCTTTTTTTTGAGAACCACTGTCTCCAAACTTAGTTTTCTCATCTGTACAATGACTGAATGTGAGTGGAAATAGGTGTTGATTTAAGGAGAAAAGATGCCTTTAAGGGTAATCTGCTACATTCATATAAACTATTATATTATTGCTGTACAGGCAGATTTTATTTATTCACATATTAAATGCTGCTTATCTGCATAGGTACCAGATTTGGCAGGTCTCAGCTGACAGGATGGAAGTGTTTGGAAGAAACGTATCCTCCTTACCAGCCAGCTTTCCTGGTGGCTCAGATGATAAAGTATCTGCCTGCAACGCGGGAGACCTGGGTTCAATCCCTGGGTCGGGAAGATCCCCTGGAGAAGGAAATGGCAACCCACTCCAGTACTCTTGCCTGGAAAATTCCATGGACAGAGGAGCCTGGTAGGCTGTAATCCATGAGGTCACTAAGAGTTGGACACGACTGAGCAACTTCACTTTCACTTTTCCTCTTTACAACTGCAAAAATCAAGTTAATTGATAGACACATCAGTGTTTTAAACCCCTGCACAACCAGCAGAAGAAAGGATTCAAGTGCCAAATGGGGATTTAATCCTGATCACTGTCACGGTTTACTCTAACTTTGAGGATCTTTGAAAATAAGATAATTGGAGTGGGATTAATACTCCAGAAATAATAAATATCCATTCTCTAGAAGCTTATTGATCTCTAGTCAATAGACTAAAATTTATTTCTCTTAGAATTTCTTACTAATCAGAAGAATTTATACACTGTAGGCATGGCCTCAAAAGCAAATGATTCAGAATGAAGCTGCAGACCTCTGGTTGTTCTCTACATCTGAGAGGAGAGCAGGAGGTCAGTGGACATGATTGTGGAGCAGACAGCTTGGAGGAAGGGTGACTAAGAGGCTCAAATCAAGAGCACAGCCTATTTCTTATGTGATGTAGCCAAATGGACAAAAGAAATCTGAGTCCAAGTCCACACACAGCAAGGGGAAATATCACATAAAGGCAGAAATGGAAAATTCCTATTCTGGGGTACACTGACCTGAGATATTCATACACTTGGTTAGGATAAAGAACGTCTACCATTCTTATGAAATCTTAGAAGGTTTTCCTGGAATGTTCTGTAGTCATCCATTTAAAAAGTCACATGAGAAAACAAAACATCTACATGCAAGAAGAAGTTCTTTGCACTCAATTCTGTTCTTTTATTATTTCTTAACACAAAAAGATGAAGGCTGCTGAATACAGTTGTTAGATGTGCTTGTTTACTTGTGCGAGCCACCTTTGGGTGAGGCCAAGCAAATGCTTATGAGAGAATCAGAAGCACAGACATAAGAGAAAAGATGAAAAGAGTGTAAAATGAATTTCTTATTGCTGGTAGTCATGATTCAAGTAGAAAAAAAAAAAAACAGGCTGTAGCGTCAGGAAGTTGAGGGTGCAGAAGGGAAGGAGATCAGTTGGGAAAGGGGACCTGGATTTGGGGTCTACTTAACCCCCATAAAAGAGAATTAATAAATAAATCCAGAGATTTAAAGCAAGAATAGGATACCTAGAAACTTGTTTTTTTTCCTTCATTTTAATCCCGTGTTAGACTTCTCAAGAAATACATAATTCACTCAATAATAGCATCTCTGTCAAATGCACAATAAAACCTCATATTTTAAAACAATGTTACGTTCTTTTGATTGACAAAACTGAGAAGAAAAAAGAATACTGTTTTAGAATACTGGAGTGTCTGGTCCTTTATGTTTTAGCAGACATGGAAAACTTCCATGAGATTGGAGACATTTTCCTCTTGGGTTTAAACCTGTAATAAAATGTTGCTGACAGACTAATTATAAATGTTTTATATAGTTTGTGCATATGTGCTCTTCTCTAAACCAATTTAATTCCCATTAATGCTAATCTGGTTAATGCCCACTCAGAGAGGAAAGGAACACTCTTAATAAACTATTGATTTATTTGAGCTATTTAAATGGGGAACAGGCAGAAACAGATGGGAGAATAGAAAAAAAAAATCACTGTTCTACCCATATCGGCAGTTCTTAGAGTATTTTCCAAATATTAATGAATATTATATTATAATTGGTATAAAGAGGAAATGGGAAAAAATAAAGTGACAAAGTGACAGCCCTCCCTCCACCCATAAAAAACTGAGGGCCTTGTAAATAAGATGATTGTTTTTTTTTTAGTACTAGCTCCAAGGTTAGAAATAAGATGTTATAACAGAGGCAGACTTTGTTTAAAAAAAGAGGTTAAAAACTGAGGTTGATATTTGCAAACTCTTACTGAAGTGGGTTTTTAAGAAAAAAAATAAGGTAATCAAAACAAGAATAGGTAAATTCTGCCCCTACCACAGCTTGTCCTGCTCCTAGTGTGAGCAGCCACCTTGTTCTCCATGCAACAATCCAGTAATTCCCCTCACTTCAATTCAGTTGGGATTTCTACCTCTTGGGGTGCTCTAGCAAGCCAAGATTGCCTCTTAAAAGACATTGTGTCCAGGACAGAGTAGTTTCCTTGAGCACAACTGTGTAAGATGTTTGAGCGCCATAAGGCTTGCCTAGAACTCAAAAGCAACAGGAAACCCTCCCCAAACTAGCCAAGCATTTCTAAAGGATGTCTGTGCCTTTCCCATTCTCCCTGGGAAGAGTGGCACAAAGCAGGGAATAAGTGGAAGATGGAGTTTTGTCAAGGGTCCACCATCTGGCGGTAAGATACATTACTTAACCTCCCTGATACTCAGTTTCTTTATCTGTAAAATGGGGATAATAGCCTTCCTGTTCTGTTGTTAAATCACAGCTGAGTATAAGGATCAAGAAAGATGTAGTTGAAAACACTGTGATATCCGAGAAGTGATGGGTAACCGTACAGAATTATTAATCGGGAAAAGGTTTAAGAAAAAGTGGCACAGGAACAAAAGTAAAGGGAGAAAAACATCAGGAGAGAGATCAGTTTTATCTGGCCTGTGTTAAAAAAAGAGAGTGAGCTATACTCTCAGGGATTTCTTGAAAGTTTTAATGGTAACTGACACTCATACTTCATAACGGTGAACGTAAAACATAAAATAAAGATGGAAAATGGAGATTCGTGCAGATTTCCTCTTTTTTTTCCGAAACCTTTGCGGTTGGTTGTTCATGCCAGTGAGGGTGGAGAGGAGAACAATCTCTTTAACATTCATGAAAAAAAAAAAAATACTGAAACAAATATCGGCAGCGCAAATATTAAACTGCTTCTTCTCTACCGATTGGTAAAAAAATATATTATCTTCTGATATTTTCTTTTTTCTTTTTAAATTATAAGTTCATCCGTCCCAGCCGAAGTCGTGGCCCGTCATCTGGTAGAACTTGCGGTTGAAGGGCCGGTAGAAATCCCGCAGCTGCCGCAGCACCTGCACATCGATCTCGGGGTGGGGTCTGCCCTTGGTCTTGCCCAGGCAGTGGGGGCGGCCGCTGCCCTCCGCCTTCTTGAGGCAGGGGAAGCCCTTGGTCTGGTTGAAGTAGAAGTGCTTGTCCGAGATGATGCGCTTGAGGCCCAGGAAGTCCTGCACGCGGCCCAGCTCGCCGGCCGGGTCGCGCACCAGGCGCTCACCGCTCACGAAGAGCATCTGGCGGGCGGGGAAGTGGCGCAGCCAGCGCTCCAGATGCTCCGCGTACAGGCCGATCTGGATGGCGCTCCACGAGCGGTCCACCAGGCCCGCCGAGCGGTTCCGGAAGGCCAGGCTCTCGAAGCTGGGGATGTCGGGCCGCTTGGAGAGCGTCTGCGTGTAGTCCGACACGGCCCGGGTCACCGGGTCCCGCACCACCACCAGGAGCTTGGTGTCCTTGGACATGGCCGAGATGCGCGCGGGCGCCTCGCGCGTCACGAAGTAGCTGGGCGTCTTCTCCATGGTGATCTGGCCGTCCAGGGTCCTCGGCATCAGGTCCCTGCGCGGAGCAAACAGACCAGGGCGGGTCAGAGGTCACAGCTCTTTGGCCACACGTCTCCAAGTCAACACTTTAAAAATATTGATTGTTAATGGGAGGTTAATTGCTATACAATGTTGTGTAAATTCCTAGTGTACAACAGCGTGAATCAGCTATAGGTATACACATACCCCCTCCCTCCCACCCGCCCCTTCATCGCACCCGTCCCCCTATCCCACCCCTCTAGGTCATCATAGAGCATCAGGCTGCAATGTCAACACTTTTAATCCTGGCACCATCTAATTACAGTTGTAGAAACATGAAAAAATGCAAGCCGAATTTTAGAGCTGAGAGGTACAGGAACGTCCCTCTGAAGCTTGGAGATCAGATATCCTCTATCCACCTAAGATGTGAAGGCACCTTAGTTTAGAGGAGAAGGAATAGGATTCAGCATTCTCTGAGATCCTCTTCTGGTGTCAACTCTCCCTTATTTTCTGCCCTATCCAGCTTTTAGAGGGCTCTGAACATCTGCCATGAGAACCTCAGGTCCCTGAGTGGAGCAGAAAGGCACATTAGATCCAGGAGCCTGAGTGCCTTCCCCTAATAGACTCCGTGAGCTTCTTTCTAGGAGAGCAGAAGTCTTATGCACCCAGAGCCAGGCGGCCTGAGTTGAAGTACCAATTGCTGCCCTTACTAGGTATGTGACTGTGACCTCGGAGAAGCTGCACAGACACTCTGCATCCCTAGTTGCTCGCGGATGTACTTTATGGGAAATAATAATACTATTTTAACCTCCTATGGTTGTTTTGATGTTGTATAATATTAAAGGTATTAATATACCTCGATAGCTTACAAAAGTGCCTGGCACAAAATAAGTGCAATGTAATTTTTTTATAATCATCAACCCACAAGGCGGTAAGAAAATAACCTTGATCAAATTCTTTTAGGTGAATTAGAATATTGTAATAAACACAATTATACAGCAGTGAGATGGTGTTAAAACACCCTGAGCCCTTTTTGTGGTTTTCTTGTAAACAAATAAATTATAATCAACATAATATCATTGTGTAGCACACAAAATATTTCTCTTTATAATTCCTGAACTTTCCCATAACAAACATCAAATAATTCATCTTTTATCATCTAATAATTTGAAATGCCACCGTTATAATAGTTTAAATATCGTGGTCCCTCTCTCTGTTGGCCCAACTGTCATGTTAAGTTACTATCGTGTTATGGTAATATATTTTCATGTACATCAAAGTAAATTCTGACTCTGTTGTTCAAAATATTCTTGATGATTCTTGTCTGTTTATTCTTCATGACAAATGTTAGAATCACTTGTCATGTGGGGGGAAAAAAAAATTCCTGTTGGAGTCCTGTTGGAGAGATTGCTACCTAGTTTAAGCATGAGAAAGGATGGGTTTCAGAGCCAGTCCAAAAGTACAAGCAGGTGAAATAAAACCTATGTATTTTTCCAAAAGTGTACTGCCATTAAATCCACTATTTATCATAGATTTGAAATAGGTATCTGTATGTTGTTGTTTAGTGGCTAAGTCATGTCCAGCTCTTTTGTGACCCCATGGACTGTAGCCCACCAGGCTCCTCTGTCCAGGGGATTTTCCAGGCAAGAATCCTGGATCCCTGGGATCTTCCTAACCCAGGGATCGAACCCAAGTCTTCTGTCTCATGCGCTGGCAGGCAGGTTCTTTACCACTAGCGCCACCTGGGAAGCCCAAAGTCATCTAATACTGGTGCTTTTAAGGGTTGAGGATAAGAAAGGGACTAGAATCTTCAAATACATTTACAGTTTCTCCTGTGGTTATTGTTTTTTTTGTAATGATCTGCTTCATCTTCAGTGAATTTTGTCAATTAATATTTTTCTAAAAATCACCCAGTTGAGTAGTTGAAGTTTTATGCCCTATCTCAACTATAATTTTGTGGAGTTTTTTTCCTGCCTTTCTTTCTAGTTTGGTAGATGACTTTTCAAATTTACTTATTTGCATTTTACTTTTTTAATGACATTTATTCTTTTTCTATTCATGCTTTGCTCTTCCAATTTAATTAACTGAATGTTTAGTTCATTTATTATAATTTCTCTCAAGTAATAAAAACATTTTGAAGTTACTGTTTTCCCTTTAAGTACAGACTTGGTCAAATTCCCCAAACTTCAACATGCACTGTTGGTCATTTGCATAACTTCACAAATATTTAGTAATTGCACTTGATACTTTTTCTTTTTGGTCCAGGCATTAGGATTGATTTTACTTTTATTAAATTCTGATGGTTGACTTGCTGGTTTCATTCATAATTATTAATTTCTATTTCACCTTTGTAGTAAAAAATGCACTGTGTGTTACATGTGTCTGCTTTTGTTTGATTTCCTATAATTTTATTCCTCCTGTGTATTTGCTAATTGTATATTATGAAAAATTTCAAATATACCCCAAAGTAGAGAGTACTATAACATACATCTCACGTAACTTACATCCAGCTTCAAAAAGCAACTGACTGCCAATTTCATTTCCTCCCTAACCCTCTATGTCAACTCCCCCACCACCCTAAATGAATTACTTTGACGTTTATCTCAGACATCATGTCAATTGCTTCACAAACAATCTGTTGCCATGTGCATTTATACCTGGCACAAATTCTTCAACATTCGTGGCAATAAGCCACTGATGCTGGCTTAGTTTAATAATACAGATCTCCTCACAATTTGCTTTCTTTGATATTTTAGTCAGCTTATCCTTACTTTTCTTTTGGAGGAGAAATGATAATTAGATATCTGATTCCTCTTGCTTTTTTCCTTGTTGATTTAAGATATCTGCAATTCCTTTTTCAGAACTTTTAACTGTGCCCCCATCCCCCATTTCTTAGACATAGCTGAAGGTCTGGGTAAGAAAAAGCAAAGACCAGGGAGGTCTGTGTTGACACAAGGGAGACACAGACGGTTGACTGCCTGTGTAATGCTGGGGCCACACAAAATCCAGATTTTGTCACTACATACGTGTGTATGCATACATATTCACAGTGACAAAATCTGTGGATTCGTTACACATATACACACATGTATGGGCCTCCCTCAAGGGTCAGCAGTAAAGAATCTGCCTGTAATGCAGGAGACTTGGGTTCAACCCCTGGGTCAGGAAGATCCCCTGGAGAAGGGAAGGGCAACCCACTCCAGTATTCTCGCCTGGGAAAGCCCATGGACAGAAGAGAATGGAGGGGTACAGTCCATAGGGTCACAAAAGAGTTGGACAGGACTTAACAACTAAACAACAACAAAAACAGCACACACACACACACACACACACACATATATCCCCTTCATGGAACTGAGAAGTCGGCTAGACCAAACTACTTTGGAAGCTAAGTTACACTTTTATAAGATGAGCCAGGAGATCTATACAGAAACTGTTGGACTATCTCAGGGAAGAAAATTGGATCAAATGTGTGAAAAAGTTCTGGACTGTAAAAAAGCACACATCAGACACCACTGAAATGATGAGGAGTATTCCAAGATTTTTTTTACAAGAGTCAGCATTCTTGCCTCCTTTCCTATCATCTCTGACCTTTAACCACTCGACCTCGTATTTTGCCAGTAGAATAGAGATAACACCCTTCAGATGGGAGCTGCTGGTGGGCAATCTCAGTCTTCCTGCCCTCCGGCCCTGGGGAGAAGTAGACTCCCCAGCGGCCTGTCAGCAGAGATTAAAGTCATAGATTGTGCCAGCCCAGAGGAAATATTACCCATATCCCTGAAAAAAAGAAATGCTATTTTAAATTATCTTGATAGGGTAGGAAAAGAGCTATCCAAAGTAGGAGGAGTTTGAAGAGGAAACAGCTAAAATAGGATTTCAGAGGAAAAACACATTAATTACTGTCATCTTCAGGATGAGGGAAGTGGATGGGATGGGGAGTCCGAGTGAACTAGGGGCTGCCTGCTACCTTCTTTCTTCATAAAGGAAGAAATGCAAGTGCAAGTAAATCCTTGATGAGGCTTATATTGCTGAGAATTGTTGCTTTGTAAAAGGACTCATCTCAGTTCAGTTCAGTCGCTCAGTCGTGTCCGACTCTTTGTGACCCCATGAATCGCAGCACGCCAGGCCTCTCTGTCCATCACCATCTCCCAGAGTTCACTCAAACTCATGTCCATCGAGTCAGTGATGCCATCCAGCCATCTCATCCTCTGTCATCCCCTTCTCCTCCTGCCCCCAATCCCTCCTAGCATCAGAGTCTTTTCCAATGAGTCAACTCTTCGCATGAGGTGGCCAAAGTACTGGAGTTTTAGCTTTAGCATCATTCCTTCCAAAGAAATCCCAGGGCTGATCTCCTTCAGAATGGACTGGTTGGATCTCCTTGCAGTCCAAGGGACTCTCAAGAGTCTTCTCCAACACCACAGTTCAAAAGCATCAGTTCTTCGGCACTCAGCTTTCCTCACAGTCCAACTCTCACATCCATACATGCCCACTGGAAAAACCATAGTCTTGACTAGATGGACCTTTGTTGGCAAAGTAATGTCTCTGCTTTTGAATATGCTATCTAGGTTGGTCATAACTTTTCTTCCAAGGAGTAAGCGTCTTTTAATTTCATGGCTGCAGTCACAACTCATCTCAGAATTCTTTAAATAGCCATCTCCCTTTTAAATTCTTAGATTCGTTTCCTTATTGCAACTTGAATTTTAATGCTCAGAAAAGAGCTCCTTTATCACACAAAACAAACTGCACATATATGTTGGAATATAGTATTTCAAAGAGGTTAGGCGAATTTGGACATCTTCCTTCCTTACCCTAGTGAAGCATGTACTATGACTGTTCTGTGTAAGGGCTCAGCCTGGGACACACGTTGGAAGGGCCACCTGAGCACGATGAGAGCTTCTCGGAAACACTGGGCAAGTGAGGGGAGCATAGAGGTGAGTGCAATGAGAAGACATGTGGGTTTGTCTAAAGACCAGACAAGCTGGGGTTCAGGGTGAGAAATTCCAGTGAGCAACGGACAGAGTGGGTCCTAGGACGCCTTAGTTTCCAGGCAAATAGGATTGGCTGTTCCATTCACTTTGCAGGAGTGAAAATAATTTGCAGACATTTTATAGTAGAAATGGGTAGGATAAAAGGGTAGAAACTAGAATTATAAAGAAAAATTAGAGATGCTTATTTGTTTTCTCCTGAAGATGTCAAGGAGAAGAAGGAGTTTCACAAGAATAAGGAGTTTCACAAACAAATGAAGGATTATTACCAGGTGCGTGGCACACTTTTTTCTTTGTCCCCAAAGAAAAAAAGAATTCACCATAGCCAAAGAGTAGAAGCAACACAAGTGTCCACAGAAGGCTGAGTGGGCAGACAAAACATGATTTAGCCATACTGTGGAGTATTACGCAGCCTTTAAAAGGGAACAGAATTCTGACACCTGCTGCAACATGGATGGGCTTTGAGGCCTTTATGCTGAGTGAAATAAGCCAGGCTCAGAAGGATACAGACTATGATCCCACTTGTATGAGGTCCCTAGAGGAGCCGAATTCACAAAGTAGAACAGTGATTGCCAGGGCTGGGGGCAGGGGGAGGGGGAGTTTGTCTTTAATGGGGATTTTAGTCTTGCAAGATGAAAAGAGTTCAGGAGAGTGATCACTTAGCAATGTAAATGTACTTACTGCTACTGACCTGGGAAATGGTCAGCTAAAATGGTCAGTTAAAAATGGCTAAGATGGCAAATGTTATGTCTATTTTATCCTGATTTCTTTAAAAAAAGAACTCACCCAGAAGACAAAGACATCAAATTGTATCGATAGAAATGAATTAGATAGCCAGTTACAAAAACGTATACACTAGATGATTTCTCCTATAAAAAGCTCAAAAACAGGCAAAACCCACCTCTAGTGTTAGATGTCAGCTCAGCTGTTGCCTTTGGTGGGGGGAGGATTAGTGACTGAAAGAGGCCACAGGGGCTTCTGGAAGGTCAGGAATACCCCAGTGCAGGATCTGGGTGCTGGTGACGTGAGTGTATCCACCCTGTGAAACATCACTGAGTCGGATCCTAGGATCTGAGGCCTTTGCTGAACGGTGTTATACTTCAATAAAAACTTATAGCACATATAAAAATAAATGGACCAATTTTCTACAGTTCTCCAAGGAACACACGGATTTCAAGAAGGGCATTTGCGAGACTTCTTGGGTGGCTCAGTGGTAGAGAATCTGCCTGCAAATGCAGACGACAAGGGTTCAATCCCTGGTCTGGGAAGATCCCTCATGCCACAGAGAAGCTAAGCTCGTTGCACCACAACCACTGCGGCCTGTACCCTGGAGCCGGTGCTCCACAGTAAGAGAAGCCAGTGCAATGAGAAGTCCACGCATGGCAACTAGAGAGTAGCCCCTGCTCGCTGCAACTAGAGAAAAGCCCGTGCAGCACTGAAGACCCAGCACAGCCAAAAACAAGTAAATAATTTATAAAAAAGGGCATTTGCTAAACCAACTACATCTCCAATTTGTGGAAGTTTAGTAAATAAAGGGACAAGGTTTGAGCTCCCATCTCTAGGAACCAGTGGTCCTCCCAGGGACCCCTTGCCCCTCACCCCGGGTAAGTTATCAGAACAGGAGCTGCCTGACCTCTGTCCCAAATGAGATTCTCCCAGCACTTATAAGCGCCTAGGAGTTCAGTGTCATGGAGGATGTGTCTCTACTGTATGGACACAAGCACAGAGATAGTTGAAGAATGTGGTATGCTTGCAAAACATTTATCAATGGTTTTCTCCTGTAAGATAAGCTAGACATTATGCTCCCAGTTTTTCGGAGGAAGAAGCTGAGATTTAGGCAGGAAAAGCAGCAGGTCCAAGCTACCATGGTTGTCTATGGGAGGTGATGGATGGTCCTCCCCGTGCCTGTGGCCAGGTTATCCCTGTCTCACAGGATAAGAGAAAAGTCAGCAGACAAGAGCGATAGGAAAAGGACATGCAGAAGGTGACTTGGATGGAGCCAGTTGGATGGATGCAGACCCTGATAACGTAAGAAAGTTACCCCATAGGGTGGCTGTGAAGAGGCTGAAAGGCCCAAATTGAACACAGATGAAGGAATTTGTCTGTTTGAAACAGGGGAGCTGCGTGAAATTAGACTGAAAAGGGGAGGGTGTGATTAACATCAGTGAGAGATTAAATCTGAGTCAGCGTACAAGTCAGGATGGATCAGGAAAGCCCTGCAGGTAGTTAGATATATCTGGGGAGGCTCTTCCAGTGTGATCCCAGCTTGAGGAGCTGAAGACCTGGGTTAGGGGCTGATAGTGAGGAAGAAAAAGGCGGTGAGAAAGGGAGGAATACTGATGGGAGGCATACACAGGGGGCCACACAACTGATTTATGGAGCGAACAGAGGAGACATTTTCAAAGAAGATCCCAAAGCTTTACAGGTGGAAAATGATAGAAATTTTACTTTAAAAAAGCCTCCCAAACAGATCGCAAAACAAAAATGCAGTTGTACTGCATAGCAAAAGAAACTCTGCTCAATGTTATATGGCCTCCTGGATGGGAGGGTTTGCGGGAGAATGCATGTGTATGGATGGCTGAGTCCCTTTGAGGGTCACCTGAAACTGTCAAAATATTGTTTGTTAATTGGCTATACTAAAAAAAAGTTAAAAAAAAATAAGACCATTGCTACAGTCCTTATTTTTATTTAAAAAATAACTATTGGAAGAAATACATCACTTAATTTATATGATGCATAAATAGAAGATACTAAAGAATCTTTCACATGAGGGAAAAAAAAAAAGATTTCTGCCTAAGAATTCTAATGGAGACAAAAGACAACATATGATTGCTTTTATCCTAAAACATGGCTCAGATGGGTCATACATCTCCATGAAGAAAATGGAGTTTCATAGGAAACTCAAAACTGGGAATAGAAGTGTGGATTCAGCTTGGATTCTGATGTTAAAAGCTATGTGACCTTAAGTGGATCACTTAAGTTCTCTGGGCCTTGGTTTCTTCATCAGCAAAATACGACCACCGTCCCCCATGTCTCAGAGGCCATCCCAGCTCTAAGGTTCCACGTATGTTCAGGGCTTTAACTCATTAGTAACCTGTTAGGTTGAAAGTTCCACCCAGCCTCACACTTGCTGATCTCTTCTGATGTGTGACTACCAATCAAATAAAAAGATTTTTGCAGATTATTAAGCAGGACAACTTGGCATCAACAGAATTGATTTAAGAATCAATGAGGTTGAAAAGAATGCAGCTCCAGTAACAGACACCAAGGCAAAGTGCTGAGGCTGGTTCAGATGAAGGCTGTCTTGGCATCTCCCTGGTGCCTGGAGGCAGCAGAAAGACCAACTAGCCCATCCACCAGCTGAGTAATCTTGCTGCCTTCAGGAAGGCAGGGTCAAAGGAGACCCATCTCTGTATCCGCTTTTTTTTTGGCTGTACCATGCAGCATGTGGAATCTTAGTTCCCTGACCAGGGACCAAACCCTGGGAACCAGGGAAGTCCCAAAGGAGACACATCTCTTCACCACTCATCCTCTGTGGTCAAAACATCAAAACAAGATGTCACTGCTAGAAAGTGAAATCCACAGAAAAGGACAGTCAGGAATTACCAATAACAGACCAATAACAGGCACAGGACAGTCAAGAATTCAATTCCAAGTGTCTTAGGAAGAACATGATGAAGACAGAAGCAAAGGAACCCGTACTTAGCATTTACCATAGAACGAAATCTGATATATTCTTTCCTGCATCTCACAACAGTGAAAAGCTAGAATTACTGGCATAATTTCTCAGAGGAGGAAATGGGCTCAGAGAGGTAATACGTGAGTGAAAGGGACAGAATGAAAATCCAGGTCCATTCTGCCCCAAAGCACACGCTCCTTCCACCTTCCTGGACCTGGGCAGGCGACCTGGGCAGGGGTCTGTTGGCAGATGGCAGATCCATCGCTGACCTTCTGTCACAATGAGGGAATATTACAGGCACTACTTCCCTGTCCACCTCAAGAGCGTGAATCATTCTGTCTGGAATCTTGCAAACAGGCCGCAGACACTGCCTGTTTTTCAAAGGCTTTCTTCTGTAGGGGAAGGACCTGAGTTGTAAGGCAAAGGTAATTTACCTTGAGAAATAAATAAATCTGGCCCATGTACACATACATTTTTTTTTTCTCTTTTAGTCTCTGCAGCCAAACAGAACTGTGTGTCTGTTTCTGGAAACCTCCGGCAGCAGGAAATTCTAGGGAAAACATGCTCTTTTCATGGCCATGGAATGAAGGTGGTTCCCAGGGGGGCCCCCGATGGCGTGAGCTGGGAGCAGAGGAAGCAGGGTAACCCCCGTGCTGCCGGGCCTGTGTCCCCTGGGCCAAGGGCAGCTATGGCAATATTTCTTTTCCTGCTGGCGTTATGTGGACCTCCACTCCAAACATGCCTTCTGAGGCTGGAAAGAAAACTCCCTTTTGCTGATTTTTTTGAGTTGGCTTCTGTAGGAAAGGAAGATATATGGTTTTGGAACCGGCTCCCACACTGACCGAATCTCAATGTGCAAATCTGATAAGCAAACTGTCGTCAAGATATCCAAGCATCAGACTTAAAGGCGGATACATTTCCCAGTGCCCTGAAAGCCAGTATTCCTTCTAAACATCTGAACAATCAAGTAAAGAGACAGAAAGAGATGGTTTTCATTCTCTGCGGGCTTATGGACAAAGGAAACTAGCTTATTTCAAGAAAGCAACACAATGTTCCTTGGCACTGCAGGGGAGGAGAATGAAGTCAAGGATTCTTGGTTGATGATGTGGGGGAGCCTCATGAAAGGGCAGAAAATACATCTGGATCCAGGTCATGGAGAAGGGCAGTCCTGAAGGGGAAGAGGCAAGGGTTATCTGGGATCATAAATTCAGTCCATAATCCTTGATGTCTGTGTGGGATCTCAGAGTTTCCCAAGCAATTCTATAATTTTTCTCATCTATGGACTCTTAGGAAATACAAAAATAGACCAGTATCTTACAAGGCTCATTGCTCCACCCTCTTATTTTCTCCTTCTAAGTTTACTTCACTGGGAAACTCATGTGTTCATAAGACTGAAAATATCCTTTCTAACCTCGTTTACAGCATCCCAAACTCTGTTTTATTTTTATTTATTTTTAAAGGTTTTTTTTATGTGATCCATTTTTAATGTCTTTATTGAACATTACAACATTGCTCCTGTTTTGGTTCTGGTTTTTTGGCCGCGAGGCATGTGGGACCTCAGCTAGCAGACCAGAGATCGAACTCACACTCCTGCATTGGAAGATGAAGTCTTAACCACTAGACACCAGGGAAGTCCCCCAAACTCTGTTTTAAAATGGTGTCTGGATCTTGGGAACTGAGGTACCTCTCCCAAAGTCCTCTCAAAACATCAAAGAATACCCAGAAAGAAGGCCCTAACCCCATTAAAAGCTAGACTGAACAGACCACCTAATAATAGGGGCAGAATCTATAAAGACAACCAGAGTCTAAGAGAGGACCTGGGAAAAGATAGGGACTTTCCACCTGTCCACAGTGGATCTATCTCTGGACATCTGGTGTTCTTTATGCATCAAGCTAGGGAGGGATGATCATTATTCTGTCCAGGTCACAGGTTTCAACACTAAGGGAGACAGTGAAGGAAGGGAAGCCTGGCATGCTGTAGTCCATGGGGTCACAAGGAGTTGGACACGATTTAGTGACTGAACAACAGAAATGTCTTAATGTTTCTAAATCCAGTTATAAAAAATGACAATAGAAAACAGTATTGGAGTTGGAGTTATTGAAAAGAACTGACTCACTGGAAAAGACCCTGGTGCTGGGAAAGATTGAAGGCGGAAGGAGAAGGGGTGACAGAGGATGAGATGGTTGGATGGCATCACTGACTCGAAGGACATGAGTTTGAGTAACTCTGGGAGTTGGTGATGGACAGGGAAGCCTGGTGTGCTGCAGTCCGTGGGGTCGCAAAGAGTTGGACACGACTGAGCAACTGAACTGAACTGAGCTGATAGAAAACAGAGATAAACTGAAATTAAATTAGGATCTAGAGCCTAAATAATATTTATAAACTCTTAGAAGTTTGTGTGTGAGAGAGAAAGATTACAGAAAGACAGAGAGATCAAGAATAAGCTGAAGAAAGTCAGATAAAGACAAATACAATTTGATATCACTTATATGTGGACTCTAAAGAAAATGATGAACTTATTTATAAACAGAAGCATACTCACAGACATAGAAAACAAACTTATGGCTGCCAAAGGGGAAAGGTTGGGGGAAGAGGGATAAATTAGGTGTTTGGGAGTAACATACAACGCCTACTATATATAAAATAGATAATCAGCAAGGACCTACTGTAGAGCACAGGGAACTATACTCAATATTCTGTAATAACCTACATGGGAAAAGAATTTGAAAATGAATAGATATATGTGTATGAGTCATTTTGCTGTATACCTGAAACGAACACAATATTGTAAATCAGCTATACTCTGAGTGTGTGCTCAGTTGTGTCAGTCGTGTCCAACTCTTTACAACCCTTTGGACTGTAACCCAGGGGAAACATGCCTGCAAGAAGAGAGTCAAAATACAATCTCTCCAAATGGATGGACAGCAAGGTCCTGCTGTATAGCACAGGGACTGTATTCAGTGCCCCATGATAAACCATAATGGAAAAGAATACATGTATGTATAACTGAGTCACTCTGCTGGATAGCAGAAATTAGTACAACATTGTGAATCAACTATATATCAATACAGACTTTTAGATATATACATATGCATCTGTATATCTTAGCCCTGAAGCATACTAACTTGCTTCAGTTGTGTCCAACTCTTTGGGACCCTCTGGACTGTACCCCACCAGGCTCCTCTGTCCACTGGATTCTCCAGGCAAGAATACTGGAGTGGGCTGCCATGCCCTCCTCCAGGGGATCTTCCTCATCCAGGGATTGAACCCTGGTCTCCTGCGTCTCCAGCATTGTAGGTGGATTCTTTACCTCTTGTATCACCAGGGAAGCCCCCAACCATATTCCAATATACAGTAAAAACAAAAAATAACAACAAAAAAATGAGCTGGAGAAAAGGAAGTAGGTAGACTGCGCTCTTGTGGGGGCAGCATCACTGAGGGATAACTGGAGGGAGTATCAAAGCAACCCCCCGACCCAGCCTCATGATTTCACAGAGGCAGGAACCTTTGAAAAAACCCAAAGCTAGGTGGACCCAAGGCTTGGCTTAGACCCTGCTCACCTGAGCCCTGGTTCACTGTTGTCTCCATGATTCAAAATTCTTCTCAAATTCTAGAAAGACAGTGAGCTCTGGGTTTGACCATGCTGAGGTTTCAACTCCCTAAACAATAAAGTTCATCCCTGCAGAGGAAATTCCCTTGTGGTCCTTTTGAGGCAGGAATGATGCATTAAACACGAGCCTGAATGAAAGGAAGGGCTGTTCTTCATCCTATCTGGTACTTTTAACCATGTTCCAAGATCAACCATCCAGAGGAGACATGGAATTCCTCATGGGGCGGGCAGGGCGGGGGCTGAGGGTGGGGCAGCTCTCCTAGCTCTGCGGCCACAGCGAGGGCTGCAGCCATGGCCAGAGCCATGCACACCCCCAGTTCAGCTCATTTTGGCTCCAGACAGGCTTTTATAAATGACTGGTCTGAGGGCTGTCAGCTTCTGTGCGGCTGCAGACGGATCCTCTCATCAGCCTGGAATTATCAGCCCTTCGCATACGTGCCACTACAGATAACGCAAGAAATGTGCTTTCGTGGCTTGAAATTGACGATCTAAGGACAGTAGAGCAGCCGAGACACATGGGGGCAGGATAAGAAAAACCTTGACATTTTAGAAAGCCTCTTTGTTACATTTGGATAAGGATGCATTTTTTGTTGTTGTTGGTTTTGGTTTCCTTGATTTCTGTTTGTTAGGTTCTGGACACAGAGTGGGTGCTCAGCAATATGCCTGCAAAGTTTATTTATTTATTTGTGTGTATTTTGGGCTGCTCTGGGTCTTCACTGCTGTGCGTGGGCTTTCTCTAGTTGCAGTGTGTCTCTTGTTGCGGAGCACTAGGGCGCTCGGACTTCAGTAGTTGCAGCACATGGGCTCAGTAATTGTGGCATGTGGGCTCTCGAGCACAGGTTCAGTAGTCATGGCACATGGGCTTAGTTACTCCTTGGCATGTGGGATCTTTCTAGACCAGTGATCAAACCTGTGTTTCCTCCATTGGCAGGCAGATTCTTTACCACTGAGCCACACCATAGAAAGCTCTGCCTTTAAAGTTCAAAGCAGGAAAAATCAACGTGAAGCTGTGATTTTTCAGGGTCTGGAGCCCTGGCCTCCCTGGATGTTCTTTCTAAAATGTGCCATCAGGACCTGCCATCAGCTTCCCTGGGTTTGAGCTACAAAAAATGACCTATGTTCTGTCTCACTGAGAGAACTTCCAAAATAATCTCACTCTGGTGAGATGAGACCAATCTCCAAAATCATGGTATCATTGTGAAGTGAGGCAAATGGACAAAACTAAGTTCGGGAGAGTGATCAGTGAGGGTCCACAGATCCACTCCATTGACAAGGTTGCCACCTGTGCGGCCCCGGAGGAGAAAATCATGGCTGCAACAGGGACCAGGCAGCCTGTGGGTCAAATCCAGCTATTTGTCTCAGTAGCGAATAGCGAACACAGAGCCAGGTCCTTTGCTTACGGAGAGTCTGTGGCTGATTCTGAACTTGGACGGCAGGTTGAGTACTTGTGACAGAGACCAGATGGCCTGCAGAGTCTAAACTATTTATGATCTTGACCTTTTCAGAAAATGTCTGCCGACCCCTGCTTTAGGTCATTATTGCCACCAGAACAAAATTATCATAAAAATCTTGATGGTAATGTAATTAGTATTTTGCTGAAATGAAGCATGAGAAATGAATTGTACTGCAGAAGATGTAATTGCTCATGATGTGTGTGTGTTTCCATTCATTACTCACCCACACATCGCTGGTCCATCCATAGATCCAACTGAGCAATAACAATTAAATCGAGTTACCTCTGGTATTTTGCCTAAACTTTCAGACACATAAAAACAATAGATTTAAGCATCATTGTTTTTTGTGTTGTTGTTATTAAGCAGTATTTCAAATTCAAATATTTCTTCTATCAAAATAGAAGAACAGAATATATTTTGTTTAACCGTTTATTAGCTTGGTTTATCACTTTGGAAATGTTTAGACGCATGGGATATTTAGATGCGTGAATAGTTCTGTCCAGGGACCTGTTAAGCACACCAAGAGGATGCACCAGGCCTCAGAGAGGTCAGCACAGAGAAAAAAGGCAGACAGACAAAGCTTTGACTCCAAACAAGCCTGAGGGTCCCCAGGAACTGGACTTTTGAAATGAAGCGACTCACAGGGAGGCGGTCCATGGCAGAGATGCTACAGGCATGTTCTCACCACCTTTGTGTGATGGAGCAGGAAGGAATCTCTCTCCTATCAGTTCAGGGAAACAAACCACTGCAGGTTGCAGGGTGTGATCCCAGAGAAAAACAGCAGCTTTTCAAAAGACTTTTTTTTTTTGAACTGCACTGGGTCTTAGTTGCAGCCTTCAGGTTCTTTAGTTTGGGGATGTGGGAGCTACTTCCCTGACCAGGGATCAAATCTGGACCTCCTGCGGTGGGACCACAGAGTCTCAGCCACTGGACTGCCAGGGAAGTCCCCAAGGCCTTTTTTAAAAACTAAATTTAAAAAAAAATTTAATGTACACATTGAAAAGGTTCATTGTAGAAAACTTGGTTTAGAGAAGCCCCAAATTCTTCTACATTCAGATGTAGTATCTTGAAGTCTATCCATCCAAGGCTATTCTATGCAATTCTTTGCAACACTTGTGAAATGAGATCATTATGTATGTAAACCATTCTGAACCGCTTTTGTGCACTTATAAATAGGAAATTCCTGACCTTAAATACACACTGACTTAATTTAAATGACCGTGTAGTATGCTATGATATGAACCGCCACGAAGCGTTCAGCCAAGTCCTTACTGTTGGGTACTTAGGTTGTTTCCAAAGTTAAACATTTCATTCATGTTTGATTATTTCCTTTAAGTAGAAGGGAAGGTGTGTATATTTTAAAGGTTTTTGAATCATATGGCAAACTGGTCTTCTATGAAAATATTTAAACTTTATCTCTGAATTTTAATATATTATTTCAGATATCTCAGTTCTACTTCAATATATTAAAGTATGTCTTCTAATGCATTCATTTATACCTTGTATTATGAATATTGCATAATTAATGCCAATAAATATATGGAAATAATTTTTAAATGTTTAATACTTATTTTTAAGCCAGTGAACATTTTCCCAGACATTTATTAGGAATGCTATTTCTAAAGACATTTCCTGGTTATGTATTTTGGCCTATTATTTTCTACTAAGATGCCTTTTTCTTAGATTTTATTTCCTTTATATTGACATAAGGAGTCTTTCAAAACACCATCTAATGTCAGGAAATCACACTGACATTCTTGCCATCTTCCCATTTCAAACACCAATTCACTGCACATGTTCAATAACTATTTGTTAAGTGAATGAACAAGTAAGGATCTTTTGAATTATTATTATACCTTTAGTTTTGACCCCAAGTGTAAGATTTTTATTTTGCAAACCTTTGTCAAGTGTCCACTTGGGTCAAGCACCCCACCAGAAAACAGAACAATGAGAATCAGAAAGACAGCAGCCCTGCTCTCAAAGAACTTACCCTCTTGACAGAAAGACAGAATAACAAAGGGGTTTGGGACAATGACTGTAATAGGAGTGCTTAGATTTTCAGCGAAGGACCGGATCTGCCTAAGGGATTTAGAGAAGGCTTCACAAATACAGTGATGCCTCCGTGAAGACTGGAATAACAGTACAGTTGCACACACTATGAACTTGAGACCCTGCAGGGTGGGGGTGAAGGCAATCACCAGTGATGTTACATGCAGATTCACTTTTTCATGGGTTTCACTAGAGCTTATCGGTCAAGGGGACCAAGAAGCAGGATTTTAGAAGAAACAGGGTTTGAAGCATGGAGGCGCAGAAGGTGGTGACACATTCAGGGAATTACAAGTGGCTCAGTCTTGCTGGAGGATAAAACAGGAGGGATTCCATAGGTTCAATGTACTGAAACATCAGTGTCAGTACAGAAAACTTTATGCAAATATGTGTCTACGGCAGCACCATCCCCAAATTCCCAAAACAGGAAACAATTTATATGCCCATCATTAGGGGACTGGGTAAAAACTCTGTATATGCTTTCCAAAAAACACTGTGCAAGGTTAAAAAGATGTAACTGTATCTGTTTCAAATGAAGAAAGATCTTCAGTGTCGTATAAGCCATAAAATGATAGGATATTTTCTCATATGTGTAAAAACAGATGATAAAAAAACACTCGTGTGTTAAAGGATGTTTCAGTCATTATTGGTCTGAGTGTGTTGATGGCCCCAATTCTTGGTCCCTGTCACTCTCCTCGCCAATTGCCATGACTTTTACAGCTTTTTCATTATGAACATGGAATCTATTTTCCCATGACTGGATACTGAGTTCAGCCATGTGGCTTGCTTTGGTCAATGAGCATCAACATTGTATAGTTATAACATTATACAACGTATAATGTTGTATAGTTATTTCAAGAAGAGGTTTGAAAAACCTCCTGCACATTCCACTCATTTATCTGGCCACCACTGTGAGGTCATGTCTGGACGAGCCTTCTGGAGGGTGGACAATAAACGGAACAAAGTTCAGTCACCCAATTATCCCAGCTAAGCCTACCCAAGACCAGCCTTCAGCCAGCTGATTCCCCAGTCATGTGGGTAGACCCTGGCAAGATCAAGACAGCCATCTGGTCAACTCACAGCTGACCACAGACACGTGGACATGTGAGCAAGGCCAGCTGCAATCTCAGGCCAGCCCAGATCAGAAGAACCCTGCAGCCTTGTCAAGTAAGCGTCCATATGTCTCTGAGGTCTTGTGGTAATGTTATGAAACATGATTTTAGCCATAATAACTGACATGATGTACTGGTATATAATATGGGCTTACCAAAAATCTGGACAGATGCTCACCAAACTATTAACAGGTTAGTGAGTGGAATTATTGATCAACTTACATGTCCCAACACCAAAAGTATTGCTATACCCTCCAAGAAATAGAATTGCTCCTTCTGTTTTGACTCATCTTCCTTAACTTATTCATTCTTAAAATACTTTTATTTATTTACGGCTGTGCTGTGTCTTCATTGCTGCAAGGGCTTTTCTCCAGACTAGGGGCTCCACTCTAGTTTCAGGGCAAGGGCTTCTCATTGTGGTGACTTCTCTTGTTGTGAAGCACGAGCTCTAAGGTGTGCGGGCTTCAGTAGCTGTGGCTCCCGGGCTCTAGAGCGCAGACTCAGTAGCTGTGATGCATGGGCATGGTTGCTCCGCGGCATGTGGGATCTTTCCAGCCCAAGGATAGAACCCATGTCTCCTGCATTAGCAGATGGATTCTTTATCACCAAGCCACAGAGAAGCCCTAACTCAGTCCTAAAATGCCAAAAGCAGAGTAAATAAGAAAATAGACCCTAATCCCAGATGTCTTAAAATGAAGTCTACATGGTTACAGCACTGGTTTGGTTTGCAAAATGTTTTGAATGGCCAGCACTGGTGCCTGTCTGCCACACTGATGGTCTGGACATGAGTGAAGGAGCCACTTAAACTTTACTTTAGCCTATTTTTTGGTAAAGATGTGTGTGGCTCCTGTTGGGGGTGGGTAAGGCCATCAAGAGAATGCTTGTGTCTCCTAGGAATGAGAAAAGCCATGATGAGAAACCGTTAGAGCTACCCAAGATGCTGCACACATGAGCAAAGAAGCTGAAGGCGCTCGGTATGGTGAAGCTGATGATGTGATGGTGATGCGATGAGTTTATTTTTAGCCACAGAAATGGCCAACTGCTATATGATCTCTCAGTCAATCCTAAAGGAAATCAATCCTGAATATTCATTGGAAGGATTGATGCTAAAGCTGAAGCTCCAATACTTTTGCCACCAGATGTGAAGACCCAACTCATTGGAAAAAGACCCTGATGCTGGGAAAGATTGAAGCAAAAGGAGAAGGGGACAACAGAGGATGAGATGGTTAGATAGCATCATCAACTCAATGGACAGGAATTTGAGCAAACTCCAGGATATAGTGAAGGACAGAGGAGCCTGGCGTGCTGCAATCCATGGGGTCACAAAGAATCAGACATGACTTAGTGATTGAACAACAATAATATATCTCAAACCCCTTGAGCTTGATTTAGTTTGGACTCTCAGATGATGAAAATAAGAGAGATCTTTTGTAAACACCTAGATACTGATGTATATAGTTATTTCATTCCCTTCATGCTGACTGTCTGGGAGAAGATATTGTTATTGTTTAACCTTCATCAAGCCTAGAAAAAGAACAAGGCACTAGAAACTCATTGATTGGGCTGGACTGTTCTTCCTATTAAGCTTCAACAAATACTGTCAACTGCCTTCAAGGCATTTAAAATAACCATAAAATTCAAAGTATCAGAAGACCATCCCCTGGTATGAAGTACAGAACTTAGAAGTGGTTGGATGGAAAAAAACTGTGAAAACAGGTCAAGTTTGGGACTAGAAGCATCTGGTTCCATTTCCTAATAATTATGTGACCCATAAGTGTCTTAATTTCTTGGTGTCTCAGCTTCCTCTTTCATTTAATGGAAATAATGAAATAACCCCATTATAAAAATCAAATTCAGTCACTTACTGTCATCTCCCTACTTTTGCCTTCAAAATGCTAAGAAGCCTGCAAAGGATCTATGAAGAACTGCCTGACATACCATTGTTGTTGGCACTCTCCATAATTCTTTTTTTCTTTTTTTTTTTTAATTTATTTATTGTAATTAGAGGCTAATTACTTTACAATATTTTATTGGTTTTGCCATACATCAACAAGAATCCGCTACATGTTCCCAATCCTGAACCCCTCTTCCACCTCCCTCCCCATACCATCCCTCTGGGTCATCCCAGTGCACTCGCCCCAAGCATCCTGTATCCTGCATCAAACCTGGACTGGCGATTCATTTCTTATATGACATTATCAAAAGTTCTGACTTGTTATTAAGTCCCCTTTCCCTGGTATGCTTTTAATTTCTAATTCAGCTTGGGTGAAGACGTAAAGAAATTATTCTAACAGGACAGTTCTGTTATCAACCAGTTCTCTTCAATCCATAGTAAGTTCAAGGAGAAACAAAGCTTTACATAAGACACCAGTCCAACCATGCATTTAAATATTACAAAAGCCTGGCTTGGGAGACACACAATAATTTGCCCAACACTGGTGGCGCTAGTGGTGAAGAACATGCTTGCCAACGCAGGAGACATAAGAGATGCAGGTTCGACCCCTGGGTTGGGATGATCCTCCATACGAGGGCATGGCAACCCACTCCTGTATTCTTGCCTAGAGAATCCCCATGGATGGAGGAGCCTGGAGGGCTATGTCCATACAGTCGCAAAAAGTCTGACACAACTGAAGTGACTGAGCACTACTAATTAAATAGGATAAAAAAATCCAGGACCCTACGCTCTGAGCCAGAGCAACCTCTAAAATACTTCCTAACCAGTGCACGTCTGTAGAACCAACCCATAGTGATTACAGCTAACCATGCTGGGGACTTCCCTGGTAGTTCAGTGGCTAAGACTCCAAGCTCCCAAGGCAGGGGGCCCAGGTTTGATCCCTGGGTCAGGGAACTAGATCCCACATGCCACAATGAAGATCTAAAATCCCAAGTGCCACCACTGAGGCCTGGAGCAGCCAAAATAAACAAACAAGAATGCTCAAGAATAGGCAACACATTTCCATTTAGATAAATAAAATGCATCACTTATTCATAGGAAAACTAGAACCACATTCCTCTAGGCTGAGTTTGCTGACAGCTTGGTGAGGCCATCTCACACTTGCCGCCCAAAAGCAACATCATATGCTCCCTTCCAAATTCTCCATCCCTTTCAAGCATTCTGCTCAACTCTTCCAGTCCCACTGGCATCTTTTCTTCCTACTCAGGAGCAGAGGGCACACCTCCCAGGCCTGGGCTTTGGCATTTCCAGTCACAACCACCTCCTTCTTGGCCGAGTGGGTCTGCAGACTCTATTCCAAGTCTCTCCACTTCGTGTTCTGCTTTCAGAGTCTTTGCTAATCGCTCGTCTCTTTTGAGGGGCACACAACAGCCCTTGCTTCCTTGCCCCAGTAGGCAGGATATTCTCTGCTTTCAGATGTCTCAGCCCTTCCAAATACAGTCTTGATCTTGGGAAAAGAAGTAATTAGCCTGATGGGGAGGAAACTACCATTTCAGCAGTTTTCTCCCTCCTGGGTTTTCAAGTAATAGAAGTCCAAGCTGGTCAGAATGAAGTCGAGGGCTTTTGGGTCTCAAAGCCCCACTAAGCTCCAATGGCCACAACTGGCACTCGGAGCTCATTAGTTCCAACCTGACCCTGCTAATCGCCCCGCGTGCTGAATCAGGCTCTGTGGACACCGGGAGGAGTGTTCATTAGAGCTGTAACCTCCAACTGGCCTTGGAGACCTAAGTCTTACTAGTTGACACACACTTGAAGAAAGAGGATGCCACGCACTAAAGGAAGGAAAAATGAGACTAGCCAGAAAGACAAAACTTGTCCTTATTATTCCTCTTGGAAGAAACTTGGTGTGTTATTAGCGGCAGTGTTCCCCCTTCTTGGTAACCCTGGCAGAGAAGTGTTTTTAGATCTGTGGACACAACCCTTCAGAGAGGGGTTCCTCAACCTTGGCACAATGGGCATTTCAGGACAGATTATCCTTTGTACTGGGCGACCCTGTGTTTTGTAGGATGTGAGCAGGTGACTTGAAGTCCCCAAACAATTGCAGCCAATAAGCCTCTACCCACTAGATGCCAGAACCATCTCACCAGGCCCCTGGGGCATGACAACAACCAAACATGTCTCCAGACAAGTGTCCTCTGGGAAGCAAACGCATCCCTGGTTGGGAAGCACTGCTTTAGGAGACTGCCACCTACACCTAAAAGAATAGACTACGATGAAATACAAGATAAGAATTTATTAGACAGCTTCACATAAGAGAAAGCACTCTTTTTTTTTTTTTGAAAAGCACTTATTTTACTTTTTATTTATTTTTTGGCCATGCTGCACGGCACAGGTAGTCTTAGCTCCCTGTGTGCATGTGTGCTCAGATGCTAAGTCATGTGCAGCTCTTAGCGACCCCATGGACTGTAGCCCTCCAGGCTCCTCTGTCCATGGAATTCTCCAGGCAAGACTACTGGAGTGGGTTGCCATTTCCTTCTCCAGGGGATCTTCCTGACCCAGGGATCAAACCCGTGTCTCCTGCATTGGCAGACAGATTCTTTACCACTGAGCCACCAGGAAAGCCCAAACTGAAAAAGACATCTGAAATGAGCTAGAAATGCTGAGTGTTTGAAAATGGATGAGAAGTAGGTCAAGACAGGAACTGGAGTCAAGAGGTAAAGTCAAAAGTGAGCTGTTACACAAGTGAGGAGGTTCATAGGGAGAAAGGAGGAACTAGGTCTCATGGGTTCAGCACTGAAGACTCTAGAATAAGGCAAAAGATCAAGAGAAGTTTTATCCATTTTCCTCCAATACTTGTTCCTTTCTAGGAAAAAAGTGATGTTAAGATCTGGCCGTGTAGTTGTGCAGAAAATGGGTGGAATAAAGAAAAGACAAAGAACCTGGTTAGTTTCTTGAGAAGGAAACAGGATCAGGTGGTTGAGTCTAGGATGCTAACAATTGATGGAACAAAGCAGGGAAGGAGAAGGCTGGTGTTGATGAATGACAAAACAGGGGATGGAAAAAACTACCTTTTAAAAAGTGGTCCTGACCAACAATGTCAAAAATCAAATGCTGCACAGATGTGAGTGAGGATGGTGAAGGCTGGTGGTTCCGACAACATGGTGGGCCCTTGCTGCCCAAGTAGAGAATGCCCACCCCCCCTGCCAATTTCCCAAGGTGAGGCGGGCTCTTTCAGTGCCTTGGATAATGATTACAAAGGACTGTGCTTTTCAGGAAAGGTCTGGACACCTTCCCCCACCTCTTGTGATGCTGGGCAAGGTGAAAACAGTTGCCTGACAGCCCCACAATCACAAGGGTGAACAATCCATACACTTACAGCCATCCTGGAGCCAGACAACCGTCCTGATTTCCACTTTCTTTGTATGTTTTCTTATTTCGCTGATATATTTTACCATAGTTATTCTCATTGTTTTATTTGCATTGTGCTCATTTTCTGATTTTTGAATCTGAATATTGATTTCATTCTTTGCTAATTGATATGAAAACATGTGAGGACTTGGATTCACCCTTTGTGTATCACTGACTGAACAAGTATGACAGGTATTAAGTTTACTGTTTGTCCCTTTTCTAAATGGCCTTTTCCTGCTGATTTGACTTCCTCTTTTATTCAGGGATTCAGGAAAATGGTTTTGAATCTTGTAGTGGTTTCATTCATTTTATTTGTCCTTTTACTATTACTTTCCCCTTGTGGTCAAACTGTGAGTTTAACATTAAACATTTCAGGAAACTTATTATCCTTCTTGTCGCCAAGCAGATAAACATTTATCAATGTTTCGTAGCCTTTTGAAAAGACAGCCTATTTTCTGTTTGTGGGATATGCAGCCTTCTAACAGCTAACACACTCTGCTTCTGGCTGAAAGCTTCACCGTTCTGGGGACCGGGGCCCCCTCCCCTCCCCATGGATTTCCCTCCCCATGTCCCCAAAACAACCTGCCCCAGGTCCACTCCTCAAGCCCCAGGAGCTGTAAGGAGAGAGCGGAGACTGGACAGCCTGGGTCTCCACTCACCTACCACTGCTCACGTCCATCCTTTCCAACTGCTTTTTTTTCCCCCCTTTTCTGCCCGGGGTTTATAAAAACACAAAACAGACTTTCTGTGTCCACAAAACAATACTTCAGGGGAAGGGGAGGGAGGGAACGGGGCATGAAAAATAGAATGCTCGAGGGGCACAGAGTTGATTTTGCCTGATTATACTTGGTAAATTCCCCCTAATTGATCTGTTTAATTATTGATGTGGAAAGTGTTTGCTTTGAGAGAATTGAGTCATCAAAGGCCCTCAGGACCAAGGAGACAGACATCACCTGCTATGGGGTTGGCAGTCAGGGCAAGACCGTCACCCCAGAGCACAGCAGACCTCGCAGGAGGGGAGGAAGGGCTAGTGCCCACGGCCAGCGTGCAGAGCTCTCCGCAAGTGCGTCTAAGACCCCAGAACCCAGCAGCTCCCAGGAAGAGTAAGTGATACCCAGGACGGCTAGCAGACATTCCCGTGATGAACTCCCATTCTGCCACCAATCTTCCTTCTTTAAGAAACAAAAATTTGTGCTCAGGCTCCCAACTCTTGCCGCAGCTCATCTGCCTTTGTGGGTTCATCTCCCCTTATTGTCTGCAATTGTTTGGGGACTTCAAGTCACAAAAGCCTAATATTTAAAGTGTCAATGCATTTTTCTGTAAAGGTGTCATTGAACCACTGGGCCAAGTGCTGATATCACAAATAATTCCCTCATTTTCTTCCCTGACATCCATCAGCATTCATTCTCTTGGCTCCTGGGGAAAGGTAGTGCCTCCTGGCGGGGTGGGAGGGGTGGTGAGATGGCTGGAAAAATGGATACTTGAATGTTATTGAAATGAAACAAGAATGGGAATGGTTGGATTGATCCAGCAGATTCTGATTTGAAAGTCAATTCAGAATGGATCCTAGAATGAAGGAAATCATAAGATAGTTTCTCTGCCTCCTTGTCTGTAAAAAGTAGAGGCTCAAATTCCTTCTAGTTTTAACATGCTGGGTATTCAGGTCAAAGAATAAAAAAACTGACTAGGGCTGCCCTGGGGATCAGTGGTGAAGAATCCGCCTGCCAGATTTGATCGCTGATCCAGGAAGATCCCATATGCTGTGAAGCAAGTACATCTGTGTGCTACGATTACTGCGCCTGTGCCCTAGAGCCAGGGAGCCGCAACTACTGAAGCCCAGGCACCCTAGAGCCTGGTACTGCCCAACAAGAGAAGCCACTGCAGTGAGGAGCCTGTGTACCGCACCTAGAGCGTAGCCCTCACTCACTGCAACTAGAGAAAAGACCACGCAGCAGTGAAGACCCAGCACAGACATAAACAAAGAAATAAAATTATATTTAAAAAACTCTAATCAGCAGCAAAAAGCATGGAAGGCTCAGAGATGAGTTAACACTGATCCCCCTTCATGAAAGGACCTGCAGCCTGGCTGTGTGACCAGCAGAAAGGTCCCAGCTGTTGGAGCCCACAGGGTTCATCCCAGTAGGAAGCACAGACTTTGCTCCGGGCAGCTCTTGATCAGTGACTGGACAAAGTGGTGACACAGAAGCTTAGCCCAAATTGGTAAGCCTCTGATGAGCGATCTTGGCTACAGGTCGACCACTGGGGCTGGCAGAGACTGTCTGGTCTACACTGGGTCTGCCCAATCCTTTTCTTCCACAGGCAGCCTCTTTCCAAGTCATCTTTTATACATCTAACTCCTCTTCAGGATCCACCTACGGGAAAACCCAAAGAATGATGGGGGATGAGATGTAACAATATGGCATAAAACTCAGGAAAGGATGTGGTGAATCCAACCATGTGGGGAAACATGGTCATGAAGGAAGTGGCATCTGAGGTTTCCTCTGAAGAATGGGCTTTCCAGGTGGTGCTAGAAGCGTCTTCCCAGGCCCTTCCCGCCTGCCAATGCAAGAGACTTAAGAGACGAGGGTTCAGTCCCTGAGTTGGGAAGATCCCCTGGAGGAGGGTATGACAACCCACTTCTGTATTCTTGCCAGGAAAATCCCATAGACAGAGGAGCCTGGCGGGCTACAGTCCATAGGGTCATAAAGAGTCGGACATGACTGAAGTGACTTAGCACATCTGAAGAATGAGTGGGGGGTTTAGTGGGTAGAAAAAGAAGAAACTCAGCATTTCCAGCAGAGAAATGGGTGAAAAGGCACGTGATATAAAGATGCAGATGTGGGACCAAGGGCGGTGTGTGGGAATGGAGAATTTTACAACTGCAGCGGTAGAGGCAGGACGGGGCACTGGAAACATAAAGCTGGAAAATACAGGATCCCAGATATACCACCGTCACAGAAACCCTGTAGGTACAGTCCTGTTAAAATGAAGCAGGACTCTATGATCCTTGCCCCCAGTGTCCTCAGCCTGCCTTTAGTCTGTGAAAATACTTTAGCCAAAGAATAAGTTTAATCAGTGGTGAGAACATACAGAAACAAAGGAAAACAGTCAAAGGAGACCAAATAATAATAGTTTGTCATTAAACAAAGCCAGGGACATTTCGTTCCCCCTCAAGGGTTGTAGACAGTGTTCTGAGCCATATCCTGTGAGCTATCTTATAGATACTGAAGCCTCCACCAGGTGGGAGAAGTCATCTACATGATGACCAGACTGTAGCCACGACATAGGCTAGGCTAAGTCACTTCAGTCGTGTTCGACTCTGTGTGATCCCATAGACGGCAGCCCATCACGCTCCCCCGTCCCTGGGATTCTCCAGGCAAGAACACTGGAGTGGGTTGCCATTTCCTTCTCCAATGCATGAAAGTGAAAAGTCAAAGTGAAGTCGCTCAGTGGTGTCCGACCCCCAGCGACCCCATGGACTGCAGCCCTCCCGGCTCCTCCATCCATGGGATTCTCCAGGCAAGAGTACTAGAGTGGGGTGCCATTGCCTTAAGCTGCCACAATTCCAAGAACTGACCTCAAAGAAATGGAAACAAACTGATCCTGCGACTGAAGACTAACTGTATTTAAAACAATCAAGATGATACTGGTCAGACCACTGATGACCAATTTCAAGATGACTGTGCTGTTTCTGCATGTAGCCCCCTCCCTCAGCCTATAAAAGCTCTTGCCCACCAGTTGGGGGTGGGGTGGGGAATTGGCCTTTGGACCGGTGTATGCCCTTCCCCATAGGTTGCCAGCATCCAAAATAAAGCAAACTTTCCCTTCCACCAGGGGCCTCCCAGGTGGCACTAGTGATAAAGAATTCACCTGCCAATTCAGGAGACACAAGAGATGTGGGTTTGATCCCTGGGTGGGGAAGATCCCCTGGAGAAGGGAATGGCAACCCACTCCAGTATTCTTGCCTGGGAAATCCCATGGACAGAGGAGCTTGAGGGGCTACAATCCATGGGGTCACAAAGACTCGGACACAACTCAGCATGCACATACACACGCCTTTCCACCAGCCTGGCCTCTTTATTTGTTTTCAGCGGTGAGCAGCTGGCCCCTACTTTCAGTAACACTGTTGGTTTGTAGACTGTGGAAATGGTAACTCTGGGAGAATAAGCTACCCAAAGCAATAAAATATAGAAAGTTCCATAGCACAGTACTCCTGACAGCCCTAAAAAAAAGACATTTTACTTCTATGTAGGTGGTTTCCTTGGACGAATACCACCTGCTATTTGTCAGGGAGAAAATGAATTACTTGTCCCACGTTACCGCAAAATCAATCATATCGTAACACCAATCTATCATGTAAAATTCAGCCTCCAGGCTCGTGTTTTCAGGAAAGAAACTGGCAGTTAATACTCCCATCCCCATTTACTTATTCAGAAGAAAAAAAAAAAGATCTGCCCATTGAGATCCAAAATAACTTCCTTAAGACTGCTATCAAATTCTAACAATGAAGTTCATCCATCCTGACAAAGTTTATAAATTACAATTTGTTTCAATAAAAAACAGAACAGCAGACGTCCCTGGTGGCACAGTGGATAAGAACCCACCTGCCAATGCAGGGGACACAGGAAGATCCCACATGCCATGGGCAACTAAAGCCCATGAGCTACAACTACTGAGCCCCTGTGAGCTGCAGCTACTGAAGCCCACATGCCCTGAGCCTGTGCTCTGCAACAAGAGAAGCCACAAGGACGAGAAGGCCAAGCTCTGCAACAAAGAGTAGCCCCCACTCGCCGCAACTAGACAAAGCCCATGCAGCAATGAAGTCCCAGTTCAACCAAAAATAAATAATTAAAAAAAAACAAACAAACCACGAAACAGCATTTCCCAAACTTCATTTGCGAAAACCCAAGAAACACATAGTCCTTTGGGTTTTCATTGTCGCAGGGGAAACACTGTGCATGACAAATTTCACTTACTTTTCACAGCAAATCCTAGAAACATAACCCTTAAAAGTCCACCACTAAAGTCCATTTAAGTTGGTTGAATCCATTTCCCACTCATATTTGACCATAAGATCCTCCTGCCCTCATAACACCCACAAACACTAGAGAAGTACCATTACAGGGAATATATTTTGCTGGCAGACTTCAAGGATTTCAAAAGCCTTTCCTGTTGGAATGTGATAGTAGCAAACAAAACCATTGCTTTCACAAAATTCCATCTTTTATTTTTGAATTTGGTGCCTTTGGACTCAAGGATAAAGTTAAATAGGCTTCATTCTCAGCTAGGTATGTGGAGGGTCCTTCCAACTGGTCATGGTGTGGAAAGTCCAGCGAATGGTGGAGCCAGGAAATATTATATTTAGTATTTCTAGGGGTGAAAGAAAAGCTCCAAGCTGGAAGCACACACTGAAGGTATAATAAATTTCAGGCCTATGGTTTGTTGAGTTGCCAAGCAATCATCTATTGAATGAACTTTCTATTTTGCAAAACTAAGGAATGTTTGCATAGAGCTGGCTTGGTGTCTGTGACCCCATGGCGGTATTCCTGTGTCCATCTGAAGTTTTAGGGATGTGATCAAAATGGCACATTACTAAAAAAAAATGATGCAAATCCATCCCACACAGCTAGAGAAAATGTAAGCCAGTGAGTCATGCATTCAAATTTGGCTGAATACAGCGCTAAAAGCTCTTGGGAAATGTGTTAGGGATGCCCTACTAAGTGATATGCTTACTAATTTGATGCTTTCAAATTGTGGTGTTGGAGAAGCCTCTTGAGAGTTCCCTGGACTGCAAGGAGGTCAAATCAGTTAATCCTAAAGGCAATAAACACTGAATATTCACTGGAAAGACTGACATTGAAGCTGAAGCTCCAACACTTTGGTCACCTGATTCAAAGAGCTGACTCCTTGGAAAAGACTGATGCTGGGAAAGATTGAAAGCAGGAGGAGAAGGGGATAAAAGAGGATGAGATGGTTAGATAGCATCACTGACATGAATCTGAGCAAACTCCAGGAGATGGTGAAGGACAGGGGAGCCTGGCATGCTGCAGTCCATGGGGTCGCAAAGACTGAGCAACCGAACAACAGCAGCTAAGTGAGAGAGTAGGTTAAGCAGGTGGGTTCTGGACATCCACCCTCCCTCATTCAGTCAGCACAGGTTTGATCACAGAGTAAGAGCTGCCATAGTTTTGTACAAACATTTGAAAACAGAGCTGTAATCTATCTGTCATTAGGAAAAGGGACATGACCAGGGGAAGAAATGTCCTCCTTCTCATTGCTCTAAATAGATGCAACATGAAGTTCCCAGGGGATTCTCCTGGTTAGGTCCGATGTCTCTGGTCATTTTAAATGTAAAGGATGTTTACCAATGAGTGGTCCAAAAACCATGGCTTCATGAGGTCACGGGTCAAATGCCAAAAATCACAATAATAATAAAATAATTCACATACACTATCTCTAAGGCTTCCACCTTTCTGGATGGCAAAACTGAAGTGCAGAGAGACTCAACAACTTGTCCCGAGTTACCCAAAGGGTAAGAGGGAGTGTTGGGACTTAAAGCCAAGAAAGGAATTGCTATTACAAAGTCATACTAAGTAATTCTAAAAACCCTAAGTACAGCAACTTCCCATTAGCAATCTGTGTTACATATGGTAATGTATACATTTCAATGCTACTCTCTCAATTCGTCCCACCCTCTTCTTCACTCTTGGGGTCCACGAGCCTGTTCTCTACATCTGCATCTCTATTTTGCCCCACAAACAGGTTCATCAATACAATTTTTCTAGATTCCATGTATGTGTGTTAATATTCGATATTTGTTTTTCTCTTTCTGACTTACTTCACTTTGTATAAAAGGCCCCAGGTTCATCCACCTCACTAGAACTGACTCAAATTCACTCCTTTTTGTGGCTGAGTAATATTCCATTGTGTATATGTACCACAACTTCTTTATCCACTCATCTATTGATGGACATCTAGCAATTATCCTCCAACTGAAAATAAATTGAAAAAACAAAAAAACAAAAAAACAAAAAAAAACCCTAGGTAACACATGTTCAGATACAGGACAAAGCAGATCAATCCCAATGAAACTCAAGGTGAGTTTGCTTTGCAAAACTTGGAGGAAACTGCTACCAACCAAAATTTAAATGGTGCTTCAAAAAGCTTATATTCTCGAATGGCTTTCTCTACATAATCTTCCCAATGGCTACAGTCAGCATCATGCATAGTCACTGCATGTGGAAACATGTTTAAAATTTTGTAAATGTGACTTTTCATTTTGTTGGCGTCACACACAAGGATGAGGTGGGCATGACCTCTTTTCCATCCGGTGATTTTATAGCATTGAGTCAAGTTCTTCTCTCCCACCCCAAACCTCTTTGAAGAAGGGCGGTGAGTGCATGCTCACTCTAGTCTGCCCAGGAATGACCTCACTGACTTCATAGTTTGATAAACATAATCAAGACCCATTTCCATTTGATCTGCTCAAGCATCTATTCCCAAGGTCACCTTAGTGATATCCAGAATTCAAGAGACTCCATCTACTTCCCTGGATGTCTTGGTCCATTCAAACACTTAGAGAGAAAAGCATAAAAAGGTATCTGTGTACTTTTTACCCTGGCTTCTCTCCAGAGTACATTCAAGGTGAAGACCCATGGATTGAGTTCGTTCAAAGAACAGTCAATTCCTTAGACATGCTTATTAGTAAATGCTCGCCTTCAACATCTAGAACCCTTTTCAATGTTCAACCAATTTTTGTCATTGGTGCAATTCCTGGGTGACCAGCTGCTCCTAAACGTGATATAACCTCTCATCAGAACAAGGAATTTGCAAATGGCAGCTGTGTACATGGAGGGTGGCTCAGAGGTGCTGATCTTACCACATCCCAATATCTGAGACAGGAAAAATGAAAAAGGTTTGATTCCCTTAAAATGTTTCAGGCAGGAAAGACTGCCTTGAATGTTATAAACTTGAATAGAAAAAAAAAATGTTCATTTCTTCTGTCCCACCACCCCCCCACTCTGTTCCCAGCATCTTTGTCTGAATGAGTCTCAAAAAACGTGTAAATCTTGGCCCAGACTAAGCAAATCACCTTAAAAAGGAAGGTTGGAGAACTGTTTATTATTTGAAATGTCTCTCCCTAGACCTTATTTTTGATAAATTGGCTTCAGCTCCATTACTTCATGATATATCTCCCTTGACATTTAATTATACTTACTCCAAACACATTAAGCGAATCAGTCTGAACAGCTTCTTATTAATATGCAAATTTCTCCTTTGAAAACCCATGAATCTGTGAAAAATCTCTTTAGGCTTCCATTAAACCCACTCAGGAAGTTGTATACCTCACACAGACACTCGCTTCATTCACTGACTCAATGATTCAGCATTTACTAATTGTCTGAGTTAACCATTCTGGCCACATCAAGGGGAGGGGGTGGGGGAAGGACAGGGAACCAAATGGGATTCAGAAGCTGAACACTTAAAAGATGAATGATCAGAAGGCCAGGCCTGAATTAGTGGCTGTAATTAGAGTTGAAACTCAAGCTTCTTTGCAAACACAATCGGCCAGATGAGTTGAGGTGGCCACTCTGTGCCAGAGTATCCCAGTCCACCAGTTAGCGACTTCTCTGGCCATTGCTCTCAAGACCAGAGTGGGGCAGCTGAAGGTGGGCTCCTGCACGTGGAGGGAATCTCCTTGCATGCACAAGTATTCTCTGTACACGTGCTCACTTACAATAGCATTTGCAAAAGACCTGGCTGTCCTGTAACAGAGGGCAGGGACCCAGATGGACTCTCCTAGCTCCCAGAGGAGCAAGATGAAGACTGAGAGGGACCACATGGAATTTCAGAATTCAAGTTGGTAAATGTGTGGTCCTGAGGCTGTCGGGGGCCGGAAGCAAGTTCCAGAAGAAGCCACTGTTCTCAAAATCAGGACAAGAAGGCTACACTTCAGGAGCAAGCAGAAATCCTGGTGGGAGGGAGGCTTCCAGGAGGATCCAGAACCCGAGGGCTCAGAATGGAAGATGAACAGAGTGGAGATCAAGGCAGAAAAGGAACTTGGAGACACAGAGTTTAGGAGAGAATTCAGGAATTCTCTCTGCTCACAGGACACTTAAGATGGGGAAAGGCCACCATCCTCCATTGTCCTCAGACGAAAGGGTGGGATTTGGGACGTTTAGGCAGAAGATGATAAGAACATCGAAAAGCGGCATGCTGGAATCAGGTTCTGGTGGTTTTACAATCTTTGCGGCTTCGACTATTTCTAAGAAATATTTGCAATGAGTAAACAATACAGTGACATACTGGTTTTGACTCAGGATGAAAAGGGAGAAAACATAACCCGCTATTTTCATGACATCTGCAAGGGCCACTGCATAGCTATGTCAACCCGTGTCTTCGTTCCTGTAAACGCCTGATTTTCAGAATTCAAAGATGATGTATTTATGATACTTGGAATGAGCAGGAGTCATGAATGATCAGTTGTGTCATTAGACACTCCTTAAAGATGGGATGCATTCCATTGCCCTTCCAACCCTTCACCTGAACAGGTGGACTCTCAACCACGCAGTCTACTTTTGTTACTCCAGGCACTTTACAGCCTCCTTCGACCACTGAATTAGTGAATACTGAACCATGCTGTTATACTGGGTTCCCATGAGTCTCTGATCACAAAATCCCCTTCAGTTACTCAGTATATCATCTTGTCTTATGTGTGTTTCTGTTTAAATACATCTCATTTAATATAACCTGTTGATTCATTAACACTGAACTTGCAGCTAATCACACACTAACTTGGGCCTGAACAAAGCTTATCTAACACACTGATTTTCTCCATAGAGCATATCACAGCCTTCCCATGCTCAGGAACACTTCCCCACCGCCCCCTCCCCAGCTATGGCTAAAGCTGCCAAACATATCAGTTGGTTAAACCATATCATTAAACCAATCAGTTGGTTTAAGGCATGAAAACAGAACCCTCCATATGAGAAGAAGCTTCTTGCCTAAAAGTCACAGAGCCAGGATGGGCTTTGTGGACATCAGTTCTGCAGTCTCTCAGGGTCCATGTTCAGAAGGGCTCCACCCTCCTTTCAGTGCTCTGCTGTTACAACCAAAATTTCATAATAATTTGTTAACAAGGACTCCTCCATTTTCACTCTGTGTCATGCCCCACAAAGGACACACCTGGTCCTGCATGGAGATAATTAATGACTGAGGGAGGACCCACCCCAGATCCCTGGTCCAGTGCTTCTCACATCTGCATGTAGTGACCCCACCTCTGAGGGACAGCCCACCTACGCAGACCTGTGGCACATCAACTTTGTGCCCTAAGAACCCACCCATCCACCCACCCATCCATCCACCCACCCACCCATCCATCTATCCATCCACCCATCCATTCACCTATCCATACAACCATCCACCCACCCACCCATACATCCATCCACCCACCTACCCATCCACCCATCCATTCACCTATCCATACAACCATCCACCCACCCATCCATCCATCCACCCACCCATCCATCCACTCATCCACCCATCCATCCATCCACCCCTCCATCCATTTATCCACCCTTCCATCCATGCATCTACCCTTCCATCCATGCATCCACCCATCCATCCTCCCATCCATCATCCACTCATCCACCCATCTACCATCCATCCATCCATCCACCCACCCATCCATCCATGCATCTAATCATTCATCTGCCTATCCACCCAACTATCCATCCACCCATCCATGCATCTGCCTCTCTTCTCACCCATCCACCCATTTATCTACCCATCCACACGTCCATCCACAGAGGGTGTGTGGGCTGTGAGCCGATCTCTCTGCACTGCTCGACTTGAACACACTGGAATCACAGGCTCTGCTCTGCACAGATCTGGTTTAACTTTATGACAGGAATGAGCTAACAGACAGGCAGGTTAGGGACACAATCATTTCCTGGATAAACAGCATGGCCTTGGCCCATACGGCTGCATCAGAGGCATATTTTATGCATACGTATTTTTATAAAGTAGCTAGAGAAATAAAGCGACCCTATATCATCTAAGAACAACAATCTGACTTTCTGTTTGGCTGGCTGCCCTGTAGTCCTTCCCTCCACAGCTCCTGAAGCAGTCCCCCGCCTGTCCCTGCTACTTTGCACAAAGGTGAATAAATCAACGTAAAACTCTTACTATCTTATTTTCTCTCTACTCCCCCCAGTTGTGTCCTCCCCGTCTTGAATGCTTTGAGAAAATTAATGCCCATGTCTCTGGCAAATGTATTGCACCTATAATTCAGCTTTAAAACAAGCACACCAGCAGTGGCCAAACCTTGGGGAGAAGGTTCATTTTTCACACAAGTAATTGAATCCTTCCCTTCAATTTCCTTTCAAGTATTAAAGACAACTGATGCCTCGCTGAAAAAACCTTATAAAATTTCCACCAGATACTTGTCAACTGAGGGTAGAGATGCCTCTTTTACAGGACAGGGATGAGGGGAGTGGGGAGAAGAGACTGGGAAAGCACACCCTGGGGTTCACAGGTAGAAGGTTATTCCAAGGTAGTGAAAATAATAAGGATCTTTTATTTCATCAGCCTCCACTTTACGCCATCAATATTTCAATAACATGAAAATCTGGACGTCAGTGTTTTCTTAGGCGACAGTCTCACTGAATTTAAGTGAGTTTTCAATGAACGCAGTAAACATTCTTTAGCAGATTGCTTTGCCCTACCACTCTTTTAAAAAGTGTTTTCTATCAAGAAATATCTATTTTTTTAAGTGCCATATTTGTGTATTTTAAGTGACACATCAATTTTACAGTATTTTTCTACCCAACAGAAATGACATGTCTTATCCCTTAATTGTCAGACATCCAGCAGCTCACTGTGGTACTGCACAACTCAGTCACCCTTGTGCTTACAAGGGCAAGCCCACCATTTTTTCCAAAAATGTTTTACCATTCCCTGAAATGGCTCAGCGGTTTACTCCCAGTCATTCAGATTACCCACTGAGTAGCCCAGGTCCTCCAGCCCCCAGTCCGGCCCCATTCTGGGGGAAGGGAAGTCCTGCAGGGTCCACCACTGAGAGGTCCCTGATGTTTTGTTTTTGTTTCACTTTTCTTCACCAAGAGTCTGGGCAGCATCCAAAGATACAAAAGCAGAAGAGCCTCTCAGGAGGAAGGAGAAGTGCCAGGGAAAATTCTACCAAACCAAATCCATCAGAAACCTCTTGGCCTATTGTCTCAGTTATCTACTGCTATTTAATGAAGTGCTCACAACGTAATGCTGAAAGCAATACAAAGCATTTTGTATCTTAGGAAGAGCTTGGCTAAGCGGTTCTTCTGCTCCACGTGATGTCAATTGGACTCATGTAGCTTTATTCCAGAGAAGGCAATGGCACCCCACTCCAGCACTCTTGCCTGGAAAATCCCATGGACGGAGGAGCCTGGTAGGCTGCAGTCCATGGGGTCGCTGGGAGTCAGACACAATTGAGCGACTGACTTCACTTTCACTTTTCACTTTCATGCATTGGAGAAGGAAATGGCGACCCACTCCAGTGTTCTTGCCTGGAGAATCCCAGGGACAGGGGAGCCTGGTGGGCTGCCGTCTATGGGATGGCACAGAGTCGGACATGACTGAAGTGACTTAGCACTTAGCTTTATTCATCTTGGATCTCAGCTGGGGCTAGAGTAACAACATAGCTTCCCGTACAACATCATAAGTACGGGTCCTCAGCTGAGGGGGCTAAAGAGCTGGACTGGCTGACCTCCTTCTCCAGAGGGTGGGCCTTCTTGCACTGTGGGTCAGAGTGCCAAGGGAGCAAAAGCAGAAGCTGTCAGGTCTCCACATGGATAACTAGGTCTGGAACTGGCACCTGTGCCTTGTGTGACCGGCAAGTCACACAACCAGCTCAGATCCAAGGGAGAAGAACTTATTGGATTATCAGATTCCACCTTTCAATGGGAGAAAGGGATGCATATATATGGATGGGAGGAACTGTTGGTGGCCATTGTTGGACACAATCCCAGATTATCACCCAGTGTTCCTCTAAACTGAGGTCCTAGCTCAGAGGAAGGTACTAAAGATCAGTGGGGAGATTTGTGGTCAGTCATTCTCAATCATTTTACTTCACAGGTTAGACCTGTTGCTGAAGAGCATCTTTTTCCTTAAACAACACTGCAAATTTGCTATTACTGAGTCATTTCAAATTTGTTTGAGTTACAGATCAGTCCTATCACCAGAAGTCAAGTTGTGGATAAAGCAGGAAATTTGTATAGTGGAATCAGATCATGGGCAATTCTCAACTACTCAATAATCACACTCAAAGAGAATGAAACATATGTTTTTATGCTGCCCTGTTTGGTTCAAAAGAAACCTTGGCTTCCAACAATGCAGAAAAAGGAATCTCTTTGTTTTGTTTTGTTTTGTTTTTTTTACCATGCCCCAATACAAAATATTTTTGGTGTTAAAAAAGTTAAAATTAAAAAAAAAAAAAGAATCTCTTGGCAAAATTTCCAGGAACAAAAATAATATATGGGCTTCCATGGGTCTAAAAGATTCTTAGAGATCATTTGGGCTGTAGTTCAGTGATATTAAAAGCTCACCATGAACCATGGAAGATGAGATTCCATCTTATATGTTTCAAAACAAAGTCACCACAGAACTACAAAGAAAGGGTACCTGCCCTGCCACCCAGGCTTAGATGAGTAAGCCCTAATTCCCTCCATGGAAACATTTTAGACTTGCAAGTCCAGGTTGATAGACTTTTGAGTTCCAGCAAAAATCAGTTCCTTGAGATACATCTCTAGTATAGATGACATGCAGTTTTATACAAAGAAAGTAAATGTTCTCTTTTTAATTTCTGATGGACTCTGATTACAAAGCTTTTCTAATTGATCAAAATATTCTCAAGCAACAATCTATACTGTGCTAGTGTTATTGGTGTCACTAGCTTCTTGACACTGGGCAAGATGTTTTTCCATTCTCTGAGCTCCAATTAACGGATTCCGCAGTGCTCATCAAAGGAATGTTTTACGTTCAGTTAAAGAAAAGAAATAAACATCATTGCCATCAACGCTTATTCTTATAAAAGGCCTTGCAGGTTACAAAGCACTTTTAAGCAACAATCTCATTTGATTTCAATTTCTAGGGTCCTTTCCATCTTCGACACTGTAGATGTGATGGATTAAAAAACGCATGGTCAATTGATAAAATATACCTTGTTTCAGCAGTTTGCTTTAAACAGCCAAAGAGTTTTAAAAGCTCCTGCAGCGGGGAAAATCTGATTCCTTTCATCTCCACATTTGTGTTGGACGACCACATATCATTTTCAAAATATTTTTCAAAACTTAAGGAGAGGTGTGATTTACTAGTTAATGATCAGCTTCCACTCACACATGCTCTGTGGTTCATCAGGAGAAAATCACTGTAGAATAAGAACCTCCTAGAGAAAATGCATTCAATTTACCTTCTTAGAAGATCTTGGCGTTTATTTCCATTGGGGGCTGCCCAGAAGAGGGAAACGGAAAGGGGGTGGGTCTCTGAGACTCACATCCTTCTTTAAGCACAGCAACTTTCCTTTCACCAACTTTGTTCCATTTCGCCTCAGTGTAAAATCTCAGTTGAACCGAGAGTTCTAAGGTCACCAAATATTTGAAATCTACTGCTTAAAGAAACACATGTGGATTTGTAAATCTTGCTAAATCTACTTGTATATTGTGATACAATTCTCCTTACTGATGGTGTAACCGTTTTTTTTGTTGTTGTTTTTTTTTTTTTTTTTTTACTGAAATCTATGATATGAACTATTCAGACTGACCCTGAATATCCCCGAAGGCCTCCTTTATACTTCTACCCTGTGGTTTGAATGAGTGTTGAATGGTTGCCAGACATTTCCTATCTCTGTGCTAAAGAGCCCAAGACTACAAAAGAAGTCAAGCCAGGGAAAAAAGAAAAAAAGACCCAGCCATGAAGTTTGAAAGAATCCTCAGATGTTAATTCTGGCCCAAGTGCCAGAGTGATTCACTGGTGAGAGCTGCTGAGTAATCGTACTTTAGACTTCTTAATCCGTGTTCTATTAATGGATTTTAGCCGCAGCTCAAAAGGTTAGGAATTAAAGACCAGATTTCCACCTCTTCTTACTAAATTATTCTAACCTCATCCTCGGTAATTCATCACTGTCTCAACTCACTCTTGGTATACACATTGGGAATGGAAGAGCTAGTTTGTATAATTACCCTCTCCACCTTCCCAAACATATTATAAGAAATTCAGGCCTGAATCCAGTTTCTTCGAGACTGGAGGGGCCAACTCTTCCAATTTTACATCCTGTGCTACAGAACAGCACCAGTTCCAAGAGACTCATGCTCCTTGAGAACTTTCCTCCTTTAGTGGAATCATAAGCTTGATTAGTTTCACCGTTGATTTAGTTCGAGTCTTCAAGCATCATGGCGGGGTGGCCCTCTGTTGGCTGTTGACATAGTTCTCATTGGGTGGACACAAGTTCTGAAGGTTATTCCAATAAGGAAGATGTATGTCAGGTCTTTTTGCATCTGTGCAAAGTGCTGGTTTTCTCTAGTTTTTTGCATGTATAATAAAGCATGGCTGAAGAAATGAAAGCCTTGATCTAACGGTACCTGTTATGGGATCAATGTCTCTTTAAAATCCATGTGTTGAAGCTTTAAACCCCAAAGTGTCTGTATTCAGAGAAGGTTAAATGAAGTCACAAGAGTGAGCCTTATTCTAATAGGACTCATGTCCTTATAAGACAAGACCGAGACACCTGAGATGCTCCTGCACAGAGGAGAGGTCACGTGAGGACACAGTGGGACGGTGGCCATCTGTAAGCCAGGCAGTGAGGTCCTGCTACTATCTTGATGTTGGACTTGCAGCCTTCAGAACTGTGAGAAAATAAACTCCTTCCTGCTGTTTAAGCCACCCAGTCTGTGGTCTTCTACTACAAAAGCCCTAGCAAACAAACTGTTTGTTGTTGTCATTTAGTTGATAAGTCATGCCCGACTCTTTGCAACCCCATGGACTGTAGCACACCAGGTTCCTCTGTCCATGGGATTTCCCAGGCAAGAATACTGGAGTGGGTTGCCATTTCCTTCTCCAGGGGATCTTCCTGACCCAGGGATTGAACCCATGTCTCCTACATAGGCATGTGGATTCTTTACCGCTGAGCCACCTGGCTGGGGGGCGGCAAGGCGGGGTGGTTCCCAAAGGCATGGGTTCAATCTCTGGGTTGGGAAGATCCCCTGGAGGAGGTCACAGCAACACACTGCAGTATTCTTGCCTGGAGTATCTCCATGGACAGAGGAGCCTGGCAGGCTACAGTCCATGGCGTCGTAGAGTCAGACATGACTGAAGCAAGTTAGCACACACAGAGCCACCTGAGAAGCCCTAGCAAACTAGTACAGAACCATAAAACCTTAAGCTCTGGAATCATCAGAAAGAAGATTATTTCCAGGAGACATTAGGTCTTGATCTGAGGGGCTAGGACATGGAAAATCTAATTTTTTTTCTCTGTGTTCCTAGGAGGAAATCTAGAATCTGCTAGAATTATAAAGATAAAGATTTGGGCTTGATTACTAAAAAGATGTTTTAATGGTTAAAGTTAATCAAAAGAAGAAAGAGCTCTACACAAAGGGAAATGAGATCCCTTCACAAAAATAACCATTTGTCAGGATTTTGAAACATCATGTAAAATGTTGGACTGCTATGAGTCTAAGATGACTTTAAGTGATAAGAATAGGACTCAGGAGACCTCTCATCAAAGATGACTGTTAACCAGATCACGATCTTGGCAAGTTGCATGGCATCTCTTAATCTCAGCTTCCAAAAAAAATTTAAATGTAGTCTTTCTTTTTAAAAAATGTTTCTTTATTTGGCTGCAACAGGTCTTAGTTGTGGCATGTGGATCTAGTTCCCTGACCAGCGATTGAACACAGGCCCCCTGCATCGGCACCACGGCGTCTTAGTCACTGGAAAACCAGGGAAGTCCCCCAAAATCTTTTTTTAAAGCAAGTACAATTGTTGTGAAAATCAAGACTATTATTGAAGCATTATATGAATGAAAACTAATCATCACCTTCAACATGTTGTTTGTGTCTTCAAATGAAATGCCATCCTAAGCCTAAACCCTAAACCCTAACCCTAACTCTAACCCATATGTAAACAGGCATACCTGATTATAGGGGATACAAGAAACATGGATTCCACCCCTGGGTCAGGAAAATCCCCTGGAGTAGGAAATAGCAACTCACTCTAGTATTGTTGCCTGGGAAATTCCATGGAGAGAAGAGCCTGGTGGGCTATACAGTCCATGGGATCATAGAGTTGGACATGACTGAATATGCATGCATTTTATTACACCTGGGAGGCTTCATCGCCCTTGCATTTTTTACAAATTGAAGGTTTGTGGCCACTCTTCCTTGAGCAAACTTATTGGCATCCTTTTTCCAACAGCATTTGCTTGCTTCATGTTTCTGTGTTACATTTTGGTAATCTCCATGCTATTTCCAACTTTTTGATTACTATTATATTTTTAGGGTGAGCTGTGATCAGTGATCTTTGATGTTAGAATTACAAAAAGATGATCATTTGCTGAAGGCTCAGAGAATGATGAGCGCTTTTAGCAACAAAGTATTTTTTAATTAAAGCATGTACACTGATTTTTAGACATAATGTTATTGGGCACTTAATAGGCCACAGTGTAAGCATAATTTTTATATACCAAAAAACCCACAAGACTTGTTTTATTGCAATATTCTTTATCTTGGTGATCTGGAACCAAACCTGTAGTATCTCTGAAGTATGCTCATGTCAGCATCACCCAGAACATCCAGCACAAAAAGTATGAGATGAATCTTAAAGAGTATCTTTAAGATGATACTCATCTCTTAAAGATGAGTATCTCTTTAAGAAGATATTCATCTCTTAAAGATAAATCCTAAAGAGTATCAGATGAATCTTCATGTCCTGCCTGCATGTTTATACAGCTGACCCTGAACAACATGGGCTTCAATTGTGTGGATTCAAAGGGAGTTTTTTTCAATTAATATTATGCAGTACTCAGCTGGTTGAATCCATGGATATGGAGATGAGGATACAGAAGGCTGAGATGGGACTTTAGCGTCTTCAGATTTGGTACCCACGGAGGGTCCTGGAATCAATCCCCCGTGGATACCAATGGATGAATGTTTTTATTCCTTGTTCTAGGTTTGCTTTAAAAACATAAACAAGTGTTTATTGAAAAGGCGGTCATCTAAACTCCTTGACAAACCAAACCCTGAAACCTTGCATGACACGAGAAGAAAAAGCAGAGGGGAAGTAGGACAGAGGGTTCTATTTCCCCTAGGTGTAACGGGATCTGTCTAAGCTGTAGGCGCACAGAAACAAACATCAGTCCTTCGTGATTAGGTCTGGGACGACCTTTGTAACTGGGGCAAAACTGCCTTTGCCATGAGTCACCCTTTGGAGGAAAGGGCTGTCTGCCCGGAAGCAGAGCTGCTGTCTCCCCTGCTTCCATCCATCATTTCTCTGGCACAGCCCCAGCCTCTTCACTGGCTCCGCTTGGCTCATGTTGCCGTGGAGAAGAGATGTCAGGAGACTCTGACTCAGGTGAGCGATAAGGAGCAGATGGTGCCTCCATCACTCCAGCCCTTCAGCACACCCTGCTCCTCAGAACACGAGTAATTATTATAAATGGGTGGGTGATCGGAGAGCAAAGATGCGGGTTTTCCAAGGGGACCTGCAAAGCCTCATCTTCTGAAAGGAAATGCAGCCGCAGAGGCGGGCAACACAAAGGAACCCTGATTGGATATTGTTGTTTAACAAGACGCTCCCTCTGTGGGTTGTTGTCTTAATCTGATTAATGAAATGAGGATGCTAGCAAGGGGGTCAGCTTGCTACATCTTGTGGCAGACCAGGTTGGGCAATTCCACCCTGAGCACCAATTCTCGGCACTCTTGTCAGATAATTGTTTATGATGAGATGAATGCATGTGGCCATGTCGGGCAAAGGAGACTGATGGATGGGTTGTTAATGATGGAAATAATCAGTTTGGTAATAGCCGGCTCCCGTGTTTGTCAAGTGCCAGCGGGAGGATTAACATCCCTGAGACCCGGCGTCTTTATCTCCAGGCTGGAGTCTGACAACTGCCCAAGATCACCCATGAATAAACACCGTGCCTTCCCCAGACATCATTAAACTGCCCATGCAGATATGCCTACATCACGCTGATATCTTAATGACACCAGAGAGTGTCCAGGTAATGAGACCAGGGGACAATGAATGAATGGAGACATGGACCCTGTGCTGGCTCCAGGGAGCACTTTCCCCAGTAACCCACCCCATGGTTTGCTTATCATCACGGCGGAGCTTTCATTTCTGGATTTTTCTCTCCCCTTGGTTTGCCGTCATGACCTGAGAAAGCTTTTCTTCCTTCTCTAGACTTGAGGGCTAAGCATCTCTCTTAACAGAAAAGGCTTTCATTCTTTCTGTCCCACTCCACTGGCCCCATTTCCGTGGCTGAGTGGCCTCTGAAATATGCCAACCTGTGCTCAGGAGACAGAAGAATGTGGATCCTGGATCTGGGGTGGCATCACCTTGTCCATGAGGTCATGGAAGAGACCTCCATACTGGAAGGGACTGCCTCCTGCTCGGTCTGCATCGCCCAGGGCATCCAGCCCAGTAACTTAAAAATATCAGATGGATTATTATTTCCAGACTCTTATCGATTTTAGGGGGTGCTTTTGTATGGGATCCCCTGTGTGTACTTCTCTGCTTCGTTTCCACCAGTCCTTCCACTCACTCTTGTGTCATAAAATTAGATGATTAGATGGCATCACTAACTCAATGGGCACGAATCTGAGCAAACTCTGGGAGATGGTGGAGGACAGAGAAGCCTGGTGTGCTGCAGTCCATGGGTTTGAAAAGAGTTGGACACAACTTTGCAACTGAACAACAGCTATACAGACTCTCCTTGAAGCTGGGATATAGGTTTTTCCATCTTGTCTCATTCCTTTATCATCACCGGGGGAAAAAAAATGGATCTACCTCCCTACTTTCTTCCTGCCAGCTCCATGTTGCTCTTCTCAGCTTTCATCATTCTGCAGACAATGTTCCCACTGACTTCCCTATGGAAACTGGACCTCCTCTTCAGTCCCTCTCTTTAACTCCTCCCTTTACTGACCATTCATGGGCTTACGTTCCTCATCCGAAAAATAAAGAGTTTGGATGAGATCATCATTTTTCAAACTGCATTCTCTGAACAATTAACCTTTCTAGCACAGGGCCATGTAAGGGTGTGCAATTAATAAGTGTTGAATAAATGAAAATATATGCGCATGAAAACATGAATTTCATAGATAAGTTCAGAGAGAGTTGAGATACATGTGTTTAATGTTAAGGACTTTTAGACCCTGTGATGTTCTAAAAAGTACTATGAAGCTCCAAGACCCCATGGTATGCAACTTTTAGTGAACACCCTGCTGTGGAACTCGTGTTTTCCAGGTTGCTTAGGAACCTCACGGAACATATACCAGACTCTGAGATGACCAAACACTGTTATTCTCTGATCTAGTAAATCATATGACCTTGTCTTTTACACAGAAACCTGCCCTCCACTCCCATCCATGTCAGGGGAAGAGAAGAAGCCTTCATCTCAAGCCCTTCCCTCAGCATCTGACCCTATGCCTCACCTTTTAACATCTCACTATTTAATGATACTAACAAGTCCAAGTTTCAATGTCTCCAATGACTCTGTCCCTGTATTGCTCTTATATACTGTCACAATCGGTTCAGGCTCCTATAACTCAATAACATAGATTGAGTGGCTTGAACAACAAACGTTCTTTTCTCACAGTCTGGAGGCCGTGAGGTCTAAAATCAAGGCGGTAGCAGATACGGTGTCTGCTGAGAGTGCTCTTCCTGGTTTGCAGATGGCCCCCTTCTCACTTCTCACTCTTTCGTCTCCTCCCAGCTGTGACAGTGCATCAGTCTTATTTTGCTATTCTCGATCTCGATATTTGTGAAGAATGCTGTTCAGGTATTTTGTGGCTTCCCCATCCGTTCGTGTTTTCTCATGACTAGACAGAGGTCAAGGATTTGGGAGAAGAAAAGCTCGCCCATGAAGCCCCGCTCCCTGCATTACACCAGGGGATACAAGATCTCAGGGGCTTCCCTAGTGGCCCAGACCGTAAAGAATCTGCCTGCAGTGTGGTAGACTCGGGTTCGACCCCTGGGTTGGGAAGATCCCCTGGAGAAGGGCACGGCAACCCACTCCAGTATTCTTGCCTGGAGAATCTCATGGACAGAGGAGCCTGGCAGGCTACAGTACATGGGATTGCAAAAGAGTCAGACGTGACTTAGCAACTAACACAACAAACAACAAATATTATACATGAAAGCTGTTAAGAGAGTCAGTCCTAAGTGAAAGGTTGGTTTCGGTTTAGGGAGAAATTCAAACTGAGGGATTTATTCAGGACCCGGGAAAGATGACTGAGATACTTTCCTCCGGTGTAAAATTTCAAGGGCACCAAAAATTCAGTCATCAGAATAAATAAGATGTTTATGCAGTATTTTCAGAAATAAGAATTGATGCAAAAATATCGATCACAAACAAAGGAGCAATCTTTTAAATAAAGGCAAGGTCACCATTTATTTGCTCCGGCAGCGTGCTCAGGTTCCCCTGACAGGCTTCCACCTTCTACCGAGCATACAGCACTGCTGCTGCTGCTGCTGCTAAGTCGCTTCAGTCGTGTCCGACTCTGTGCAACCCCATAGACGGCAGCCCACCAGGCTCCCCCGTCCCTGGGATTCTCCAGGCAAGAACACGGGAGTGGGTTGCCGTTTCCTTCTCCACTGAATGGTCCTAAAGCCCAGCTTGGATCTCACCTCTGCACTGTTCTAAGGACTACATGCCTGTGCGTTCAGTCTCTTCAGCTGTGTCCGACTCTTTGTGACCCTGTGGACTGTAGCCCCCCCAGGCTCCTCTGTCCATGGAATTCTCTAGCAAGAATACTGGAGTGGGAAGCCATTCCCTTCTCCAGGAGATCTTCCATCTCATCCTCTTTTTGTCCAGCTGACAGGCACTTACTGGCTTGATTTAGACCTGAGTTGATGGCTACCTGGCTGGCAATTGCTGATTTTAGTTTCAAACACTTTAATTTTCCCTTGGCTGACCATGGTACTTATCATCTAAGTGCCAAGGTATGTCAGGGCAAATATGATTGTGACACTGATCAATACAACCTCCCTGTGAAGGTATGAATCCTTAAGGCATGGGAAAAGTAGACGTGGGGAGGGTGGAAGGGGTGTTCTTTCTACCTCTTCTTAGGTGGCTAGCTTTAGCTCTGTCAGCTCACTTGTAAATTTATTTATAAAAAAGAGTCCCCATCTGTACTGAAATGTATTTGTCTCCAAAACTCTGCCTACTGGCTGGGGAGAGAGTGATCCAACCAACTCCAGGATCAGGACCATTCAGTATTGCATTCATTACTAACTTTTCATGGTGGTCTGGGGGCGGGTGGGGTGGGGGCTGGGTGGGGGGAACTTCTCAAATGCAAATTAAAGCAAAGAAAAAAGTGAAAGTGTTAGTTGCTCAGTCCTACCCAACTCTTTGCAACCGCATTAACTGTAACCCGTAAGGCTTGTCTGTCCGTGGGATTCCCTAGGCAACAGTGGGCAGCCATTGCCTTCTCCAGGGAATCTTCCTGATCCAGTGATTGAACTCGCCTTTCCTGCAGTGAAGGCTGATTCTTTACCATTTGAGCCATCAGATGAAGAAAGGTATGGCTAAAACCTTCTCTCTTCCAGCCATGTCTGAGCCCTTGAACTTGAGAAGGGGAAATGCTGCTGATTGGGCTAAACAGCTTCCTGCACCTAATCTTTCTGAAATAAGCTAAAAATCAGAAACTTGAGTAACATGTGAAGGCCTGAGCCTCGGTCCTGCCTGGAGCAGATTCGCCACTCAACAGAAAGTCTTAGAAACAAAGCAAAGCAAAATAAACAACAAGAAAACCCCAAAGAATAAGCCTATGATCTGTCAAATGGACGAGATGTCTCATCTATGAGATAGAAAGACGCCAACTCTCATTACTTTATGGAGAAGGTTCTTTTTCCTTCGAATCTCTGATTTTCCTTGGGGTCTCCAGCTCCCATATTTCTGTGCCCTTGTCTTGTGTCTAATTTTCCTGTGGAATTCTGTCTGGAATTTTTATAGGGAAATTATTAAATCATCCCTTGCTCTGAAGTTCCTATCTGTAAGGGTTTCCAAAGGGATAAGATTCCTCCTGGGTATCATTTTAAGGAAAATCTGATAACAGTGTGGGTGGTTAGGCCAAGACGGTGACAACTTTAAAAGGAAGTACCTGAAAGGGTGCATATTAAAAAGCAGAGACACCACTTTGGTGACAAAGGTCCATCTAGCCAAAGCTGTGGGTTTTCCAGTAGTCATGTATGGACGTGAGAGTTGGACCATAAAGAAGGCTGAGCATTGAAGAATTGATGCTTTTGAACTGTGGTGCTGGAAAAGACTCTTGAGAGTCCCTTGAATGGCAAAGAGATCAAACCAGTCAATCCTAAAGGAAATCAATCCTGAATATTCATTGGAAGGACTGATGCTGGAGCTGAAGCTCCAATACTTTGGCCACCTGATGCAAAAAGCTGACTCATTAGAAAAGACCCTGATCTGGGAAATACTGAAGGCAAAGGGAGAAGAGGGAAGACAGAGGATGAGATAGTTGAATGTCGTCACCAACTCAATGAACAGCAGTTTGAGCAAACTCCTGGAGATGGTGAAGGACAGGGAAGCCTGGCGTGCTGCAGTCCTTGGGGCAGCAGAGAATCACACACGACTTAGCAACTGAGCAACAACAACAACTTGAAAGGGTAAGGGAATGAGGTTAGGAATGATGAACGTAAAAAGAGAGATTTTTTTGAGAAATCAACACTATTTCATATTGTGCCTGGGAAAAAAACTCTAGAGCATTCAGAAAAGACAAAAGATACTCTGACCAGAGTATCAGTATCAGCTGACCAGAGGCACCTCAGATACGAAAAATCTTTTCTGAAGCAAGGAGTACTTCTTGATTGCCTTGAGAAGTGGACTTTTGGTTCCCCTGGGACTTCTGCTTCCTGGTTTTTCATGATCAAGCAAATTTAAAATCCTTTTTTTTCCCCTTCCCATGGGGGCAGAGTCGACTCATGAGCAAGCATCATTGTGGCCCAAAGGCCAGCCCTGTGAACAAGAGGTCCATGTGTCGTCTATTGAGTGGCCAGCCTGTGCACGAGGCAGGACAGAGGCTTGCAGTTTCACGGGTCCAGCTGCAAAGGCCACAGCCTGAGTCCAGCAGTCTGAGCAGCTTGGAGCCTTCGCTGACTGCAGGCAAGTAGCAGGGAAATTCACAGTACTCAAAGAGGTAATTGCCAGTTATTGCTCTACTGGTTCCAATTTTAGTAGTAAATGAGCAATGTATAATGTATCAGGCTTATTAAAAAATAAAAATGAGAAATAAAAGTGCTCCAAGGGGAACGGCAAACCTGCCAAGTTTTCCCAGACTCAGCCATGACCAGAGCGGCCGTCTGAGCACTCAAGGTTCACGTGTGCATCCTGGGTTGCGGTCACCCGCCGGGCACTCGGGTCACTGCACGGCCCTGACCAGTGCATGGCCTTCTTCACCCAGTGCTGGTGACTCAGAAATTGTCATGTCCAAGCCCTCATTAGAAGCAAATTCGTTAGAAGCATGCTTAGCCTTCCTCCAAAAGAGAGAGAAGGCAAAGGTTTCGTTTCTTAAGCAGGAAGACAAGAAGTTCATCGAGGTTTCCCTCATCTGCCGGGGTAGGTGGTGGGAAAGACACAATCCCTGGCACAGATGTCACCTCCTGCCAGCATCTGTCCACCCTCAGCTCCTCTCTGCCTTCTTATTTGGATTAAACTACATGATCTGTTCGTAAGTGAACTCCTTGTAGGCAAACCGCCATCATTCTAACCTATCCTGCACCCTCACCTTGCTGAATCGTTCTTCCTGAATTCCCCTTAAGACCATTCCAGGTACCTGGCTTCTTAGCAAACAATAAACCAACCCTTCAGCCCAGAAGTGACAGCTGTCCCCCTACCTCTCCTGGGCTGTCACCCACTCCTCCCCAGCTTGCCACCCACATTCCTGCTGATTTGAAACACCTGGCACCCTGAGGGCTCCACTTCTCTCTGTGGAGCCCACTGTCTGCATGCAGTTCTCCCCCTCCCCAGCCACTCTGCTCCAGGGGCCTTCCCCAAACCCCTGCTCTTGTAAACCGACCCCAGGGTTCCTACAGTGTTAGACTAAGAATTGCCAATGGAGATGCACGATCCACCCTTGTTCAGAGGGCTGTCATGTTAAACATTAAATACCCATTTCACATACACAGATTCAGGTTGGCAACAGAGAGAGAGGATGCCCTGAAATACTACAGGGAATTTGTCCTGATACTCTGGAGGGGGGCTTCCTGAGAAAGTAAGGAGGGATGCTGTACCTCTGCAGTCTCCTCAGGGGTCCCCCTCCCCTGGGGGACCCTCGGGGTGGAAGCTCGTCACCCTGCAGCAATCCAGACCCAATCAAAGGGTCTCCCAGGGGAGTGTTTGAGTCTCTAAGAACTTGCCTTACATGTGAAATTTAAGACCTCATATTCAGGGGGCTTCCTGGTAGTCCAGGGGTTGAGAATCTGCCTTGCAATGCAGGGGACACAGTTTTGCTCCCTGGTCCCAGAAGATCCCATATGCTTTGGGGCAACTAAGCCCAAGCACCACAACTACCGAGCCAGTGTGTCACAATACTCAATGCAGCCAAATAAATAAATGAATACATTTGTAAAAAATGGATCTCACATTCAAACAAGACACAATCCACCTATGATATAAAGGTGGCCCTTTTGAGTGAAATCATGAAAATTAGAAAGATTATACTCAGCAGAAGGTGCCAGGACAATCTTAACTATTTGAAATAAAGCACCTTCTGTACCTTAAACCACACACAAAAGGAAATTCCAGATGGGAAAAGACCTAAGTGTGCACAGGAAGATACTCTATTTTCTATAAAAACCTGGAAACAGAGCTGCACCTGCAGTAACTCCTGGAGCAGGATTTTCTAAGTATAAAAGCAAAGGAGCCCATCATGAAGGTAAAAGATAGCTCTGACGTCGTTAAAATCGCTCCCTCTCACATCCTTCATCCAGGCTTAGACAAAATGACAGAAGGAGGATAAAGATCTGGAAACCTTGCTCAGCACTGAAAAACAGTGAAGGGTGGCCTCGGCCTTCAGCTCCAGGGTACTTCTGCAGCCAGGGTGCAAGTGGAATCATGTGAAGGGCGGGTACTGAAGGCTGTGACACTTGGGCACCTTTCCTAAGTGAAGTGCAGGTATGAGCAGTGAGCAGTGGCTTCCTTGGAGGAAATCCTCAACTCTCCCTAGAAGGAGAAAGGGTGAGACAGCAAGGAAAAATCACAGAATAAGCAGACTTGCTCAGAAACTCAATGGCAACAGGGCTTGCACTCCGCAGAACCCTCAGGACAGCGGAAATTTCCCTGAAAGAGCACGTAGAGGCAAAGGAAGTAGGTCAGACACAGTCACATCACCTACTTTAGAGACAACTAAGCCAAACTGAATGAAAACAGACAAAATCAGCAAACTCCCAAGAAGCTAAAGCCCATGCAGAAAGCAGCCATGGAGACCAGCAGGTTCATAGAAACAAACAGGGGTCAGAGGACAGGCTGGAAATGTTTTTCTGGTGGGTCCTCTGAGATGCCACCTCTTCCCTCCACCTCCCAGCTGCGGAATCACTTAATTAGACTGGATTTTTCATTAACTGGACCTCCTGTTTATTTGGAGTGAATCACACACCCTATTTTTTGAGCAAATTAAAGGCCTGACTAAAACCTTGAATGTTCAAGTATGAGTCAACAGATAACAACAGACATCAGTTCTAGAAAGAGAAGCCACAAAATTAAAGGAACAAAGCCTTAAATAGAAAGGAACAGCAGAGGTACATTTTGAAGAGGGAAAAAAAAGATTTACAGTAAACAAACAAAACTTGAAGAAAGTTTTAAGTGATATCTGCCCCCTATGCTCACCAAACTTAAATGTAGACTTTACAGAAATGGATGAATTGTGAAATACTAAGGATAAAGACAGGCTAAGAAAGAGCAAGTTGATAAAAGAGTTGCCATATGATTCAACAATCCCATTCCTGGGCATATATATCCAGACTAAACCCTAATTCAATAAGATACACACACCCCAGTGTTCACAGCATCACTATTCACAATAGCCAAGACGTGGAAGAAACCTAAGTGTCCACTGACGGGTGGATAAAGAAGACGTGATACATATATACAATGGAATATTCAGCTCAGTTCAGTTGCTCAGTTGTGTCCGACTCTTTGTGACCCCATGGACTGCAGCACGCCAGGCTTCCCTGTCCATCACCAACTCCTGGAGCTTGCTCAAACTCATGTCCATCGAGTCAGTGATGCCGTCCAACCATCTCATCCTCTGTCATCCCCTTCTCCTCTGCCTTCAATCTTTCCCAGCATCAGGGTCTTTTCCAATGAGTCAGTTCTTCACATCAGGTGGCCAAAGTATTGCAGTTTCAGCTTCAGCAACAGTCTGTCCAATGAATATTCAGGACTGATTTCCTTTAGGACTGACTAGTTTGATCTTCTTGCAGTCCAAGGGACTCTCAAGAGTCTGCTCCAACATCACAGTTCAAAAGCATCAATTCTTTGGCACTCAGCTTTCTTTCTAGTCCAAATCTCATATCCATACACGACTACTGGAAAAACCATAGCTTTGACTAGAAGGACCTTTGTCAGCCAAGTAATGTCTCGGCTTTTTAATATGCTGTCTAGGTTTGTCATAGCTTTTCTTCCAAGGAGTAAATGAATAATGGAATATTACTAAGCCATAAAAAGAATGAAATAATGCCATTTGCAGCAACATGGATCTACCTAGAGATTATCATATTAAGTGAAGTAGGTCAAAGACAAATCTTCTCATTTAAGAGAAGGTTTTTAAAAAATTAGAAAGACTCAAAATGCTGAAAATATTAAAGGACTACAATGACTATTCGGATGAATGGGAATAACATGTTCAAATATCTTATAGAAATTAAAAAAAAAACTGGGCAGTTATTTATAGTATAAAGAGGTAATAAAAATAAAATATGCAAGTGAATGATTTAAAAAAACAATTCAGGATGGTGGTTGCCTCAAGGGAGGGCGGGAGAGGCTGGAATCCAACAGGGATTCAGGGAGACTTGCATTAACTTATATGACCAGCTTATGTCTTTGAAAACATCTATATACTTCTGTACCTATGTCTGCCGCAAATATGGCAAAATGTCAGGTCTGGTACATGAGAAATTATCTGTATTATTTTTATGCTTGATGTATTGTATCTTTTAAAAATAGCTGGATAAAGGAGATACCAGAGAATAAAAGTCTTCAACATCAGACAAGCTGAATACTGAAGTCTAGTAACTGTCACAAAAATATTTACACAATGCCAAGATCAAAAATAGCACTTGAAAAAAATGACAAGGTTACTGAAAAGTAATTAGGGCTTCCCCAATGCCTCAGCAGGTAAAGAATCCACCTGCAATGCAGGAGACACAGGAGATGGGGGTTCAATCCCTGGTCCCGGAAGATCCCCTGGAGGAGGAAATGGTAACCCATTCCAGTATTCTTGCTTAGAGAATTCCATGAACAGATGGGCCTGGTGGGCTACAGTCCATAGGATCACAAAGGGGTAGGACACGACTGAGTGACTAAACAACAATAAAACTCCTGCAGGAAAACTCTTTCCAATGTTTTCTCCTTTTAACTGAAAGAGACACCAAAGTTAGGGGAATTAAAGTGGCATTCCTCACGTTCGTGGGCTGAGAACAGGTTGGTGAAATTCGAACAAATTCCAGCAGATCATGCAAGAGAGCACAAAACCTTAAATGCTTATAGCCCAAGGGGATGTGGGTGTAGAAGAGGCACAAAAGACCAGAAACAAATGTCTCCATCATCCTCATTTCTGGTCCTAACACATCTAAGCAGGGCCGGCCCCCACCCTGCATGCGCATGGTCCCAGAAGCTTTGGCCTCCACCTGGGACCACTCAGACAGGAGTCTCTGCAGGAGACCCAGAGCATCAGTATTACCAGCTCCCCAGGTGGCTCCAGAAAGCAGCCAGCATGGGGACCCAGTGCCCTGGGTGGAAGACAGCCCAGACTCAGGCTGCAGCTGAGTATTCTGGTCTACTGCCGAGAGTCAGGGAGTTTCTTGTCTCAGGAGGTGATGCTGGTCTGCACGTCTCTCTCCCTGCTGCTGATGTTCTCCCAAGCCTTCTTCACAAGGAGTTGCCAGACCAGGAGCATCCCTAAAGGCACTGGCCACAGACCCCCCAGGGCTGGAGGCACTGGGGAATTCTAGCGGGAGATGGGCCCAACCGCAAACAGCAGCCCTTTTGTGCACTGAAGCACCCACAATGTTGTGTATTTTGCCAGCACAGAGGTCCCGATCAGGACTGACCAGGAGAGGCTCTGGTGCTGCTCTCAGCCGCCAGCAGCTTCTTTGGAGGATCAGCTCTTTGCGTTGACAGGGTTCACACTGCACCAGAAGCTGGCAGGAGAAACACACCCACAGCTGCCAAAGCCTGCTGCAAATTCAACCCTACGGACAGCTAACTCCTCCAGCAAGGCCCAGCCTGTCAAACACCCTAGAAACGGGGACCAGTGATGGGACTGGCCCCCACCCCGTCTCCTCCACCAAGGCCTTCCTGTGCTGTCCTGTGTGGACCGGACCAGCAGTGTCTTTGGCTCTGTGTCCAGGGGAGGGGGAGCTGCAGCCTGCAGCCTGCCACATGTGCCAGAAGATGAGTCAGACACAGATTTGGCCCAGAGGAGTCCAGGGCGACTCGCTCCGACAGATCCATCTGCCTCCGACAGACAGATGGACAGGCCCCAGCCCCTTCTGTGAGCACTGTTACATCCTGTCACCAGTGCAGGGGCCGGGCACTCACGGACAAACAGCGGGCGAGGCCAGTAACCCTATCCTATTCCTGACATTGCCGCCCCCTCCCGCCCACTCTGATCTCCTTACATCCTGGGATTGAATGGCCCTATAAAAATGTCCAGCGTGAAAGACAGATTCAAAAACTGGAGAAACACTATCCGGATGGAGGTCCTTTAACACCCTCCCCCCAGGCCCCTCCGTACCTAACCCCAGCCCCCACCCCCGGCCGGGCAGAGAATTTATGGGCTGTAAGTCCTGTTTTTCTACGTTGATGGAAATCGCTGGCAAACATTTCCACCAGGGCCCAGCTCTATCGGTAGAGTCAAATATCAAGGCACCCAGCTGAGCTCCAGGAGGCAGGGTTTATGAAGCCAGCCGACGTGCCCTGTGACCGTAAACCATCTTATATTTACTATGACAGGACCGTATTCGAGTTCATAAAAAAGATGAGTTTTCTCTAACTTCAGGTGCCTGGAAGGCCCGAGCTTCTTTTACAAGGGGATTGTGTATCAGGAGTGGATACAGAGCTTGAGGAGCTGAATCGGCCAGCTGTTGTTTGCTCACTTTGCTGGGATAACGGAATCGAATCAACCCAACAGGGGCTCTCAACCAGGTTCCTCAGGTTCTCAGGGCTGCACTGAAGGTGGGAAAAATACCTATGCCTGTGATGCACACTGCAGACGGAAGGCAGCAGGGAGGGAACCCATTGTCCCCAAACTAGTTCCAACACGCATCCCTCTGGGGATATTGCTGTCATTGTTGTTCAGTCACTAAGCCGAGTCCGACTCTTTGCAACCCCATGGACTGCAGCATGCCAGGCTTCCCTGTCCTTCACCATCTCCTGGAATTTGCTTAAACTCATGTCCATTGAGTTGGTGATGCCATCCAACCATCACATCCTCTGTCACTCCCTTCTCCTCCTGCCCTCAATCTTTCCCAGCATCAGAGTCTTTTCTGGGGATGGATGGACCCCACTTGGAAAGGAAAATGATGAGCCCTTCAGACATGCCACCCGAACCTTGAGGACGGTTAGATCACAGGTCATCTGTTCAGGGGGACAACCGTTTTGAAAGAAACAAAAGTTGGAGCCCAGGGAAGTGGAGGGCTTAGAAGGGCCATATGCTACAGAAGAGGACGGCGAATTCTCCGCTCTTGGAGGCACCTGAAGGGTCCGTGTGCTGGCCGGTACCCACATCCTGTTCAGATTGAGATACACAAGGATGTTACGTCAGCCGGAATCAGGGCAACTGGAGGAGGATCTGTGTGGGTAATCTAGGAGTCGGAATCTGGACAAACTAAGTAAAGGTCACAGATGTCCAGCCATTCTGCTGCTCCAGTACAGGCTGGCAGGGGGAGGGATGCTGGGGGCATTGGGCTTCCTTCAGGTCTACAGTAGCTGGATAGGTTCGAAATTCAGAAGGTTCTTTCCAGCTTTGCCTCTAGGAATGACTGATACAAAGACATTTAGCCCAGCAAAGCATCATGAAACGACCTTTTCTTGAGACACGGGTCCCCCACGTTCAAGTGAGGGCTCAGTTCTCTCTCTTTCTGGCTGTGGAAATGTGACCTCAAAGAGCATGGCTGGAGTGCCTTCGTGTCTTGACTATATGTTTCTGAGCTCTTTAGATGCTTTTCATCAACTATGAGAGGGCAATTTAAAAATCACAAAACTCCCTGTTTGGGAAAATGAGTTCTGAGGGACTTCTCGGGAAACAAGCAATTTTTAGAAGATGTCTGCTCTCTTGGACCTCGGCTGCAACATTTCAGCCTCCAGCTAACCCTGCTGGCTTTGGACCGGGCCCCACAATCTGAACTGGCTCTGGCCAATATATCCTGTTACTGTTTGTTCTGAATTCAGAGTTTCTGTGTACTGACAGACTCCCTCAGTTTGTCTCAAGTCTGAAGTCAAGGGGAGATTGTGTCGGCAGCCAAGGACCTCTGTGCAGTCCTAAATGGTGGGTTTTTTCCCTCCAATTTCAGAGCTTTTCGCTGTACTTGTGGTGTATAGGTACTTGTTGTTGTTTAGTCACTAGGTCGTGTCTGACTCTCTGTGACCCCACAGACTGCAGCACCCCAGGCTTCCCTGTCCTTCACCACCTCTCAGAGCTTGCTCAAACTCACGTCCATTGAGTCAGTGATGCCATCCAACCATCTCAACCTGTCGTCCCCTTCTCCTCCTGCCTTCAATCTTTCCCAGCATCAGGGTCTTTTCCAATGAGTCGGCTCTTCACATCAGGTGGCCAAAGTATTGGAGCTTCAGCTTCAGCATCAGTCCTTGCAATGAATATTCAGGGGTGATTTCCTTTAGGATGTACTGGTTTGATCTTCTTGCTGTCCAATTATACCATCCCCTAGATTGTCTAACTGCTGAATGTATTGTGCAATGACAAATACATTGCACCCTTAAAGCTGTCCATTTTATCTTCCTTTTAAAAATGTGAACGTGTGGCAGGCAGATACTTGAGCTCCTTCTTAGTGAAGATTAAATGTTAATAAAACAGTAAACCCATTTTAAAAAGTCACAAAATCGTAATTATTAGCACTGATGCTGGGCACAGAGTTTTTGTTAATTAATTATTAATGAATGGCCCAAGATACTCTTATACAATGAAACATTTGGACTGGTCCCCCTGACCAAAATCAGCATCACCACTGCTCTGTAGGAAACTAAAAAGTTCAGGATTGATTTTAGGAAACTTTTCATGTTAATCCAAGAAAAGCCATTCTTCCATCAGCAGCACCTCAGGACATGTGTTAATGATAATTTTTCTACACTCTGATCTTTATTCAGTCTGTGCACAGCAACATGTATTTTTAATGCCTTGGTGTAGAAAACAGAAGTATGGAGGACGTTTGAAAGGAGTAGAAATTTTCTCCAAAGATCCAGGTTCTTTGTGATGGAGGCTTCCCTTTCTGAGAAACTTATCCAATCTGAGAATCTTTTAATGTCTGAGTTTAATCCATTTCCATTTAGCTTGATAAATTATACATTCGGACTTGTTTTATCCCGTCTTATCTGCTGCTTTCTAGATTCTATGTCTATTTGTATGTTTTACTGTTCCTATTCTTTGGGGCGGGGCGGGGTTGGCTCATTTTTTTTTTTTTTACTTCCTTTGGGTTGACTGAGTTTATTACGTATTTTATTTTACTGTCCTCCAGTTTGAAGTTATTCTTTCAGTGGTTACATGTAAATGGTTTGCCTGATGAGTAATTTAAGAGAATCAAAAGTGAACATTACTGTCAACACTGCCCCCACCTCACCTCTTAGTCTCATTAATAATCCAACCCATTTATCACTTTTATTAAGTTTCATTTCAATGCATTAGCATGTTTACCCAATTCTTGGCTCCACAGGGCTTTTCTTTTTAATACATCATGCTTTCCTTAAGGATTCAGTCTTTCTTGATAAAATATGTCATTTAATAGTTGTTTCAGCAAAAATCTGTCTGTAGTTAACTCTATCTGAAAGTTCTTCACGTTCTGTTCTCTGGACATCTTATTAAATGTACCTTGGACCTAGCAAGTCTATTCTCTGTGGCTATAAACCATCCTCTTCCAGTCCCCCATCCTGTTATCTCTTTGGTAATTTCATCAAATCTCTAAGTTATCTGTATGTTCTGGCTGTTTGGCTCTTGTGTTTGGTAAACCTATCAGATTGATCTCTTGGTTATTACTGTTTGTTTTTTCTGTTTCAATCTGCAGCTTAGCCTAGCCACCGAGTCTTTTTCAACTCCAGTGTTCCTCCCACATTCTCTTTGGTCCTTTCCCAAATCTTTTTCTGCTGTCACACTTTTTCATTGTAATTTTTACATATTTTAAAACTTCTTTAATAATTTAAAACAAGCTGTAAGCACCTTTCAGAGTGTTATATCTATGAGGTCTGCCTGGGGTTTGCCAGATTTCCTGTCTTTCATTCATGGTTGACTTCTTTTCTCAAGTGGCTGAAATTGCTAATGGTGCCCACACCCTCTCCTGTGGTTGTTCATGCCTCTTGGGAACCAAGCTGTAGAAAATCCAGAGCAGTTTTTTTCCCCCTGCTCAAGACACCAGGGTCTCAACAGTCCTGAGACCAGCTCTCATATTGGCCTCTCAGTGTGTACTTCTCACATTCACAGGAAGTATAAGCTCAGATCGCTTGCCAATATACAGACCTGTGGTTTGAATTTTTTGTGGGTGATTTTTTTTTTCTTTTCCCCAAACCCCTGTTGAGAAGGCAAGGTTCTCTATTGCATTTTTCTGAGCCTGGGAGGTGAGCCATGAGGTCAAAGAGCAGGGGGTTTGTCAAGGCATTGGGCAGAAGTAGGGGTCACTGCATTGTCTCTCCTGGCAAACACAGGCCGCATCCCAGAACCCTCACCTTCTGGCTGCAGGTCCCCGTCCCGGGCAATCGCCATGGGCACAGCCTCAGCCTGCACTGCCCTGGCAGGCGGGAATTCCCAGTCTCTGGACTCTGGCTGGGTGCACGTGTTTTTGTTGTGTGCTTAGTCGCTCAGTCGTGTCTGATGCTTTTCGACCCCGTGGACTGCAGCCTGCCAGGGTCCTCGATCCATGGGGATTCTCCAGGCAAGAATTCTGGAGTGGGTTGCCATGCTCTCCTCCAGGCGATCTTCCCAACCCAGGGATCGAACCCAGGTCTCCCACACTGTAGGCAGATTCTTTACTGTCTGAGCCATTGTGGTGGTTGTTCTATTTTCGGCAACATCCCTGTGTGTTTATTGTTAAAGGGCGGAGGGTAGGCCAAAAGGAAAGCATGTCTTTTCCCATCTTGGCTCGTCCCCTGCAAGTGTTTCTGAAATAATTACAGGCTGTATTTATGAGACTATATTGGCCCCACATCTCATGACTGAAGTCAAGCGTATGTTGTGGGAACACACAGCAGACGCACACAGCACAGAAGTCCCCCAAAGCAGACTCCTTGAAATGCCATCGTGTGCACAAAGCCTGATGCTCGCTTTGACTCTAAACTGAATCTGATGAGTCACCACTCCTGTTCCTGCCAGCTCATCCTATTCCCTTCTTTCTGTACAACCAGCCATGATTTATACTTCATATTCCAGCTCAAATTTTTTAAACTTTTGATTTTATATGGGAGTATAACTGATTAACAATGTTGCAATAGTTGCAAGTAGACAGCAAAGGAACTCAGCCATTAGATACACATGTACCCATTCTCTCCCAAACTACCCTCCCATCCAGGCTGCCACCTAACACTGAGCAGGGTTCCCTGTGCAATCCAGCAGGTCCTTGCTGCTTACCCATTTCAAATACAGCAGTGTGAACATGTGCATCACAAACTCCCTAACTATCCCTTCCCCCAGCAACCATAAGTTCCTTCTCTAAGTCTGTGAGCTTATTTCTGCTTTATAAGTAAGTTTATTTGTATCATTCCTTTTTAGATTGCACATATAAGGGATGTCGTGCAATATTTCTCCTTCTCCATCTGACTTACTTGACCAGTCAAGATTTTTAAGATGTTCATTTCACACAACTAGCAACTTCTGAAATTTTAATGCAGGAAACTAGACTGGAAGTAAAATTCTGATGTACATCCAATCCCCTGGGGTAAAAAAGGCAAAACAGAACTTCCAAAGAGCATACTCAAGACTCTCAAGGATTCCTGCCCTTGCCACCTGGCTGGTATCCACATTCTCTGCTCTAAAACCCTAAATCGGGTCTTGGCCTTCTCCCACTCCTCCCACCTTCCTGCTCACAGAAGCTGGGACCTGAGAATTCTATTCCGGGCACTGCTAATCCCCCCTTGAAAGTGGCACAGCACAGAAGACAGGAGCTAGTGGGTTAACCTAACGGTTAATCTAACCTCTCAAAGTCTCTCAACAGCTCCAACGTGATAAAACCTTCCAGAATTATTGACAGTCAAATATTCTCAACACATTTGCGAGACTCCAGCTGTTACCCAGGGATGCAAAGTAAACAACTGCTCGTAGGCTGCAGAAGGTATAAATCAGCAGTCGGGGCTACTAGCAGGCAAAGGAGGTTCATTTCTGGGATGTTCCAGCCTCTCCCCAAGAAGACTGATGGCTTCCCTCTTCCACTGGCTACTACAAAAGTCACTTCTTGCATTTTGTCCTAAGATGATGAGAACAACAGATGCGTAGTCCTAATACACTTTTTCGTGATAAAGGTAGGAAGTCCCCTACATGTATGAATGAGTTCCATTCCGAGGGTATGTTTTGAAGTCCAATTTGTTTGTAAGTCCAAACAAGTCAGCCTAGGTACCAAACTAACACAATCGGCTATATAATACTGTACTCTATTAGGTTTACAACATGTGTATGTGTTAATCACCCAGCTGTGTCCAACTCTTTGTGGCTCCATGGACTATAGCCCACCAGGCTCCTCTGTCCATGGAATTCTCCAGGCAAGAACACTAGTGTGGGTTGCCATTTCCTCCTTCAGGGGATTTTCCTGACCCAGGTATTGAACCCAAGACTCCTGCATTGCAGGCACATTCTTTACTGTCTGAGTCACCAGGGAAGCTCTGGTTTATAATACTTCTCACACAAATAATACATTAAAAACGAACAAAAACTAAAACATTTTTACCGTACTTGGAAAAGGACAGCAGCAGCAGCTACATCACCGCTGCTTTTATGCTTGCTTCTGTTTGGGGAGATTTCTTGGGAAGTTCGCTTCTGTTGGGAAGTTTGGGACAGCCTGGGCTTGAAATGAAGATCCTGCACTGCTGTACTCTACACAGCGCTGTACAGCAGAGGACACACAAGCACACCACTTGTAGAGGGTGCATGCAAGTGACAACATGCTCCACACACATCAGCAAACTGATACGACTGGACATGGAGACACACCTCCCCATCTTTAAAAGCCCACAACTTGAAGGTTTCCCTGCAGGGAACTTACTGTCTAAACAATTTTGGAAACAGGAAGAGAAATCATCACTGGTACCTAATTTCAGCATGCTAGCATTTGGAGAAGGCAATGGCACCCCACTCCAGTACTGTTGCCCGGAAAATCCCATGGATGGAGGAGCCTGGTAGGCTGCAGTCCGTGGGGTCACTAAGAGTCAGACACGACTGAGTGACTTCACTTTCTCTTTCCACTTTCATGCATTGGAGAAGGAAATGGCAACCCACTCCAGTGTTCTTGCCTGGAGAATCCCATGGACGGAGAAGCCTGGTAGGCTGCAGTCCATGGGGTCGCACAGAGTCGGACACGACCGAAGCGACTTAGCAGCAGCAGCAGCATTTAATGCATCTTCTTTCAGTCTTTTTTTTTTTTTTTGCCTTACTTTTATTTCAGTATCATGTGTGCTGTGCTAAGTTGCTTCAGGCACGTCTGACTCTTTGTGATCTGGTGGGCCAGAGTCCTCCAGGTTTCTTTGTCCATGGGATTCTCCAGGCCAAGAATACTGGAGTGGGTTGCCAAGCCCTCCTCCGTCAGTATCGCAAACTGTTATTTAAAATCATTTTACCCCATGTACTTTTCATGTATTTACAGGAGTTTGGGATTCCCAAGTATCTCATTTTTTTTAAAAAATCACAACCACCCTCTAACTCAAGCCAGGTAAAAATTCTCGGCCATGTTTTACAGAGAAGGAAAGGATGACACAGGCATTTGATGGTGAGTTGCTCAGCAGCACAAAGAGGCAAGAGAAGCTCACTGTCATCCAAACTCTCTCCTCAGATGTCTGCAAACCCAGGGAGCTCAGGGTTCCTGACTTCAGCCCACACAAGCTCATGGGTCTTGAGCACAAGAGCCACAGCTGGAGTTAACGGGAGAAGGCGGGGGCTGGGGGTGGCTTGGAGGACCAGGGTCACTAGTCTAACTAGCGTGTGCCTCCCAGAGCAATAAAGCCAGTGTTCTGGTGAGTTGTACGGTCCTCAGGGGAATTCCAAAAGAAAAAAATCCCGCCCGCACACTCTGTGTGGTGGCAACCTTGGAATGTCTATAGTGAGATGGCTTCGATGACCTTGGCTCATGTGGATCTACAGATCCTGTGTCGTTTCTAATCCAGTCTCCTTAGTTTTATATTTTACACTCTGCAACTGATGCATTATTTTAGTATAAGCACTTCTCTAATGAAACTGCAGGGAGAAAATCTCCCTCAGAGGGCATCTAAGATGGCACTGGGTACCATCCAAGATGGTGCTGGGTACCAATATGCCAACTCCAATGGTTTCAGTGACTAACTGCCAAAACTACCCCAACCTTCCCAGAGCCCCGTGGAGTCTGAAGAGAGTCGCTGTGCCCTGAGGGATTGTGAAAACAAAAGAGAATCCACAGTTGTCAGAAAAATATGTGACAAAACAAGCAGTGGGAATTTCCTGGCAGTCCAGTGGTTAAGACTTCACCTTCTAATGCAGGGGGCACATGTTTGATCCTTGGTTGGGGAACTAAGATCCAGCATGCCACATGGTGTGGTCAAAAAATTTTTTTTAATTACTAAAAATATAAAAAAATGTTAAAAATAGACTCAAGGTAGTGAGTGGAGAAGGCAATGGCACCCCACTCCAGTACTCTTGCCTGGAAAATCCCATGGACGGAGGAGCCTGGTAGGCTGCAGTCCATGGGGTCACTAAGAGTCCGGCACAACTGAGCGACTTCACTTTCACTTTTCACTTTCATGCATTGGAGGAGGAAATGGCAACCCACTCCAGTGTTCTTGCCTGGAGAATCCCAGGGACGGGGGAGCCTGGTGGGCTGCCGTCTATTGGTCGCACAGGGTCAGACACGACTGAAGTGACTTAGCAGGTAGTGAGTAGATGTACACTTACTATAAAATCCTTTTAACTTTATACTGAAATGTTTCATAACAAAATGCTATTCTGAAAATCAGTCTTCTCCTAAGTCATAGAGGGATAGATGTTTTTCATCTGCCTTCATCTCCCTTCTCCTCAACCTTTACCATTTCTTTCTTACCTCTATGAATTCCTTGAGAACATGTCTCTAAAGATGTCTCCAAATATGTTCAGAAAACACTGAGTCGAACCCAGTTTTTAAGAAAACAAAACTGAGGTCCTAACAAGGAGAATGGACTTGTCCCAGGTCATCACCTGAAGGGTTCAGGAGCAGGTCTCCCAGGGGATGGACAGCTGGACCTCTGTCTCGAGGGTGTGACTTGAAAGGACCAGACAACACTCCTGGACACTTTAGAAGGAGATTTAAAAGAAGCCAGGATGCTAAGAACAAGGTAGGAGCCCGAAAAAGCAATGAGAGAGCAGTTTTGAGCATCTGATCCTGCAGATGCAGGGCTCATGTCTCCGTGTTCAGATGGAATTTTCCTCTGTGTTTGAGAATCCTGGAAACAGAGAAACTTGATCACATTTCTACCTGTACAACACTGCCAGGAGTATAAATTCACACCATCATTTTGGAAATCAATTTAGCAATATGTATCAAATATTCATGGCCTTTGACCTTATGATTCTACTTCTCAGAGTTCATGCCAAACAAGTTGGACTCAATATAACAAAAAGCTCTACAAAGACATCCATCAAAGTACTGTGTAAAATAGCCCCCAAATTAAAAAGTGATTAACTGGGCTTTCCCAATGACTCAGTGGGTAAAGAACCCACTTGCAACACAGGAGACATGAGTTTGACCCCTGGGTTGGGAAGATTCCCTGGAAGAGGAAATGGCAACTCACTCCAGTATTCTTGCCTGGGAAATCCCATGGACAGAAGAGCCTGGCAGGCTACAGTCCAGGGGGTTGCAAAAAAGTTGGATACGACAGAGCAGCAGAACAGAAGCAAAAAGTGATTAAAGGCTAAGTGATTAAATGATAAATAAATTATGAACATATTCTTAAAAGAGGACTTAGAAGTCATTACAACATTTATCAAAGGTCTAACAATGTAGCTAGAAAATGTTTATATTAAATTTCTAAATGATAAAACTCCTAACAAATTGTACATATGCCCTGAGTCTAATTAGACCAACAAAATTTTAAAAATATGTGATACACAGTAAGATGCCTGAGAAAAAAATACATCAGATTGGTACAAAGCTTGTCTGTGCCGCATTTGCTACATTTTCTGTGATGGTATACAATCAGCTGTGCTGTAACTCATGGTACACATTCCCAAATCCCCCACTATAAAAAATCATAACATAAAAGCCACAGAGCTTATGTGGAAAATGGAATAAGGGTATAACACTCTCGAACTTTATCAGGGGCACACTTTTTTGAAAGGTAGGAACCTAACAATAAGGGTAGCACAGTTTTCACACCTGAACTGGTTAAGAAATTCATAGATACAACAATAAATATGACACTTGACCCTGAAAAAGCCCTGATGTTTTCCATGAAAGTAGGCATTGGGAAGATTGCAGCTTGGGAGTTATTGTAAAGTGTTGAAGGAAGGTTGTCAAAAATGCGACAGAAAATTGTTGACCAGACACGGATGAATGTGAATCGGAACTGGAGCTGAGCTGAGGTGGCTGGTGGACAGGTGAGGCAC